>NW_027094071.1:657827-1315655 GCF_022702325.1 Drepanopeziza brunnea f. sp. 'multigermtubi' | reverse complement strand
AGTATTCCTTAGCCAGCTTATAGCGTCGTTAATAATAACAATTTAAGCAAGTAATAAATCGCAAACTAGTGTTTAAGATAAAAAAGTATAGTAATAAGCGGAAGCTGCTACACTTAGTATATTCGATTTTAATAAGTCTTTTAAATAGCTAAGCAAGTGCGAGAAGCGCAAGACGCGGTAAAGATTAATAAATCGTATTTATGCTTAACTTAAAAGTCGAAAAGAATAAAAAAAAAAGCAAATCTAACGTTAATTTTAATGCTTTTGCTTTAGCTTTGATTTTATTAAATTGCTCGATCTGTTTAAATGCGCGGTGTACTTTAAGATCGTCGTATATTTTCTTGTTTTTATACGTCGTATATATAAACTTAAAAAGATCCGTAAGTATAATATCTTAGCTTTTTTCTTTGCTTACTTCGCTTTATTATTTGCTTTAAGCATTATCTTATATCTTATCATTGCTTACTTCGCTTTGTTCTTTGCTTTAAGCATCATCTTATATTTGATTATTACTTTAAGCATTATTATTAGTTTATTAATTGCTTTAAGCATCGATAAATCTTTTAAAGTTGATCTTATTTATAATGCGAGTTATCTCGTCGTTACTACCGAAAAGATCGAATGACTTATATCGCTAGCGTAGCAAGCTAAATGATAGTATTATAAAAGCGCGTAGTAAAGTTGCGTAATAAAGGTCGTTTAGTAAAAGAATTTTTAATAATAATATAATAGCTTCTTTTTCTTCTTCCTTAATCTCTTTTTCTTTAATCTCCTTTTCCTTAAGTTCCCCTTCCTTAAGCTCTTCTTTATCAAGCTCCCTTTCTTCAAGTTCTTTTTCATCAAGCTTTCTTTCGTTAATCTCTTCTTTTTCGATATAGTTAATAGTACTTTATGTCTTTTGCTTCGTATTTATAATAGCAATAAGAAAAGCGATAAATGATTTATTGCTATATGTTATTTGATTTCGGTATATCGTAAAAGCAAAGTGTTTAGATATAAAGAAATTATTATATTAAAGTTAAGTATACGTGCAAATAAGCTTTTGTTTAAATTAAACAAAGTATAAAGGCTTTTTATTAGTTCTTATAACTTTTATAACTTTAGTAACTTTTATAACTTTTATAACTTTTATAACTTTTGTAACTTTTATAACTTTTATAACTCTTGTAGCTTATGTAATATATATATATTTACACGTTTTACAACCGTTGTATAAGCTGACCTTGATACACATAATCTATGTCCCGATTAATACTAATACTAATAAACTTCTTTTTAAACCGATAAAAATCAAACACATTCTTAAACATAACCTTTGCTAAAGTCTTTACTTTAAAAGCTAAAACATAATATAGCTTATAAGCAAATTCAATTTTAGCTTAATTAATTATTGCTTTAATCAAAGAAATTCTTTAACTTTTATATACCGTGATTACGTAAGCTACGCGAAAAAGCAACTGCCGACGATTGCAAAGCTTGTTATCGTAATAAAAGTCTCGATTTATAATAAATACTAAGAACCATTTAATATTTTCGAAAGTAAGATTAATATAATCCTCGATCTCTATCATAATGCTTTATAGCAGTTCTTTACGTAGTTTAGCTTTTGCTTTTTAAAAGATATCTTTAACTATTCTTATAAACTTATTGATTATTCTTATTTCTGTTTAGAAATTTTGATTTAATATCACTTTAGCTTTAATATATATATCAATGCTTTGCTTTAAGCTTTCAGCTTCTTTTCAATTAGCGTTATAAGCTTTCGCGCTACTCGTATTCTTTGACTTAAGTCTTAAGATAAGCGCGTTTAGCTTTTTTAACTGCTCGTAGTTGTATTCTTTAACTTCCGCGTTCGTAAAGTAAATATAAAAAGCATTTTTAAAAGAATCTTTATTAGCCGGCCGGATATTCATTTTAGCTCGAAATATAAAGAGTTTTTAGCTGTCTACCGAAAGGTTATTTTCTCGGAGTTCTAAAAAGGCTTTACGGAAATTAATAGCTTTTAAAGACTCGTTCTCTTAACGTATAATAACTTTAAATCGAATAGTTTTATTAAATAATCGATAAAAAGACTAACCGATCTTTTATTCTAGCGAAAAGTTATAAGTTACAAATAAAGACTTCTTTTTAACTAGCGGTAACTAGTAAAAATCACTATAAAGGTAAATACTTAGACTTTTAAATAGCTCTTAAGATTTAAAGAAAATCTAAGCATAGCGCTTTTAAATTCGAGCGAAGTCTTTTAAATCAATCATTGACTTTTTATTAATAATTAAATACTTATAATCTTTGAATTTCGCTTAAAAAGTCTAAAAGGTAATAAAAGAATTGTCTATAAAATAATGTTTGATTAATAGCGCTAATAATAAATATAATATAGCTCTTGCGATGCTAAAAGCAGCAACACTTGTAGGCGCTGCTCGGATGACTGGATTGAGCTTGCTAGCTTCATCCGTTATATCTTGGAACCGTACGCAAATAGTTAAAATAAAGTAGGTTTTGCTTGTGCCAGCTTTGCCGTCGAAATGAATTAGCAGCTATAAAAAGGTTTGGTTTAATAATACTATAGTATAATAGTCTATTATAAAATAGTAAAACTTCTTTTATTTATCGAAAAGCCTTTTAAAGTTATAACTTCGAGTAGCGCTAACTCGCATATTAAATACTTTAATAGCAGCTCTTTAATCTCGAATATAAGTAGATAAAATATTATATTTGCTAATATATAAATTTTAATTATAAGTAAAATCTTTAAGCCGGTTCGATATATTGTTTTCGTTTATAAGTATAATACGAAAGTTCCGAAAGTTGCGCAAATTCTATTCTTCTTTTGCGTTAATATTATTACGATCTCGAAGCTTAAAGCTTTTTATATCGTATTTATCGTTTAAGCTAGCTTTATCTTTTTCGTTAATTATAAAAAGAGGATCGTAATAATCGAGCATATGCAAAGAATCGCTATAAAGATCTCGATAAAAGCGCTTGCAAGCGCTATAAGCTAAAGCGAATATCGGATGCTTTTCTTTAATAATATTAATAAATAAATCGTTTTCTTTTCGATAAAAATAATACAATATTAAATAAGTGCGTACGTTATGCTTATAATTGTTATAGACTTTAATATTTAAGTATTGAAAGAAGTAATTAATGATCTAAAGCTTGCCTTTTCGTAAGAAATTCTTCTTTTTGCAAGTATATATATCGTAAACTTTAAAAAAGTCTAAAAAAATAACCTTTTCGATTCGCTCGAAGCGTTGTCGATACCGTTAAAAGTTAAAGAGTTTAAGTTTTAATTTATATTTATTTAATTCTATTTAGTACTTCTTGTCTTTATTTAATCGGCAATCTAAATTAATAAAGTTCCGAATAGATTTAATTAAATTGATCTTAAAGAGCAAGTGACAAACCTTTTAAGCGTTATAATCCTTCTTTCTTAGCAGCTTATTAAGCATCTTAAAGACTAGCGAAAAAGCTAAAGCTTTAGCATTAATATGTTCTAGTATTACATTAATAATATCTTTATAAAAGTCGGATTCTTTTTTATACTTAAAGCAATACTTAAAAGCGTACTTTAAAAGACCTTTAAGGCTAGATATAAGCTGTATATCCGTATTAACTAACCAGCTTAATATAAAAACAAGTGAAAAAGAGTTTTGTAAAAGATAATTGCGTTAAGCAGCAAACTAATACTTTCGAAGATTTATTTTCCGATTGTAATCAGCTGTCGGCTGCATAAAGCGCTTATAATAGAATCTGCAAAAGAAGACTCTTGTATTTTTGTTTTTACGTAAACAGTATTTAATTAAACAAACGCGATAGATTTGCATTCGATTAATTAACGCAATAAGTTGATCGACCGTATTCTTAATTATATTAAAAAATAAAAAGATCGGGTTTTGCAGATTTAATAAACTAGTCGCATTAAAGTTATATACGATAATATAATCTTTTTAAAAGCTAACGAAGTTTAAGATACGAAAGTAATCGTCTTTCTTAAAGTTTATATTAAGTTTAAGCTCGCTCGCATCGTTCGGTCTACTTTTCAATTAAAATATACCGTAAATATAACTCGAGCTACGGTCTTGCTATTTTTATTATGCTTAAAAATCAATATACGGCAAATAATGATTTAAGATATCTTATAAAAAGGCTTGCTAACGAATATAAATATAATAAGCAATAATAGCCGGGTTCTTTTAAACATTTTTTTAGATTATCTTAACTCGCTTAGCTTAGTTAGCGGCTTTGTATTTATTATATTAAAGAAGATGGCGCTAAAGGTCCTTTTATTGCATATCCGCAATACTTTATATAAGAAAGGCTGCTATAACGTTTAGCTAAGACTTGGCTAATGCTTTTAACTAATAGCTTTGCTTCTTTTAAAAAAGTCGAGTGTTATCGATAGCTTGCTTATAGCGCACGATTTGATTAAAAAAGGCTAGCTGCTTTTTTAATTAATCTCGCAAACTATTAATACTTAAGTCTTTGATATCTTTCCGAGACTTAACAAAGTAAAAAGATATTTTAACGACTTTAAAGCGTATTAAAATATTGAAAAGGTAAAATCGAAAACGAAAATAAATAGCAAAACGCTTATCGCGGTACTTTATTAAGTGTTTAGCATAATCTTTTATATTAATATTTCGGAGTCTTTAAGTGTGAAAATCGCTTGCGCTAATAAAGAACAGTATAAAAAAGGCTAAATTAAAAAGCTTTTAATTAAGTCTTAGCTTAAAGATTAGCGTAGACCGCTAGCTTAAAGCAAAAGCAAAAACATGCTATTTCGATGCGAGTTTATTAACTTAAGCAAAAAGCTGATTGGATTCCGTAATATCTAGATTTAAATCGAAAACCGTAGTCTTTAAAAAAAGACGCTCTTAATTATCAAATAAATTATCGTCAGCATTTAAGTGATCTTTTATATTAAGTAAAGCATTTTTATCGCTTGCAAAAGCTTTATCTTCGCTCGAATCTTCTTTAAGATTACCGCGAGCTTTTCGGCGCAAGCGGCGGCGTTTTTGTACCGATGACTCTATAGCTGCTAAAGCCGCTGTCCTTAATAAAAGCTGTTTAAGTGTTTCGTTTTTAATAGTTATGACTCGCTCTTTTATATCTTTATTTACGAGTAAAGAATCTATTAAGTCTTAGTTTATATTGATATTAATATACTTAAGATTATTTGCTTTTAAGAAAGTAAGCTAAATATAGATCGTAAAGCGCCGAACTCGGTATTCTTTTTTAAATTGCTTGCTAATCCGAAGGTCTTTATTAATACTTTTCGGCTTAAGAATAATTACGTTGACTTTTTTAAAAAGCAAAAAAAGGTTTTTAAAGAACTTAGCGTTATTAAAAGCAAAGGTTATTACGTAGCTCGAGTATTTATATTAATAGCCGCGATAGCGCTAAAGCGATATATTAATATATAACAATAAAATTAACGCTTTTTTTAATGCCGAAAGCTTCGGCAAGTAATCCGACACTTTACTTAAATTTATATTATTATTAGCTGTTATAAAATAAAGTTGTTTAAAAAGATCCGGTTTTTTAATAAATTTATTACGGCGGTCATATTCGTAATAAATAAGATCGCCGCGGACTACTTTTAATCTCATTTCGAATTATCTTTTATTATAACGAAAGCAAAAGTTTATTTAAATAGCTTTTATAATCGAGTAAAAATCTTAGATTATCTTTTATTCTTTTTTATTAACCGCCGGCTTATACTCGGTTAAAGTAGTATACGATTATAATAAGTTAAAAAGAAAGATAAACTTTTAAAATTAAAAAGTAAAGCGGCGTTTTTATTCGGCTTAAGCAGCTTCTTTAATAGCTTTTCGTTTATCTTTTCGCTATATACGGTTCTTTCGTTCGATATTAGCTTAAATCTTTCGAGCCTTACGTGTCTTACGACTTTGCTTTAAAGCGTTTAAGCGATAGTTAATAACTTTTAAGTCAGATCCGGAATCAAAAAAGAACATTTAGCGGTTCGAAAAAAGGTTCTATAAAACGCTAGACGATTATAAAAAAGATAAGTTAAAAATTTGTTTTTTAAGACGGCTACGACGCAATTGCAATTCTAATAGAATACGAATAACAAGTTTTCTTAAACGACTTTTTCGCTTTTTTATTAAAAGGGATGAAAACGAAAGTAAAAGTTCATTATCTTTAAAGTCTTCTTTTTAATTATTATTTCGTTATAATTAATAAAACGGTAGCAAAGTATTAAAAACCTTTTTAAAAAAAGACGTATTATCCGTATTAAGTATATTGAGTAATAGCAAAGTGTATAAGATTAAAACGGTAAGCTTAGATCGCAGATTAAAAGAACTTAAGTAGTATTAATAACTTTAGTAATTTTAATAACTTTAGTAACTTTAATAACTTTAGTAACTTTAATAACTTTAATAACTTAAGTAACATACTTAAACCGCTTAAGCCTTTTTAAAAAGCTATAAACTCTACTGCAAATTTAATACGCCGATTCGAAAGAAGTGACTTTTAACAAATTAATAACTCTAGTAACTTTAATAACTTTAATAACTTAATTAAGATGACTTACTTATGCTATTACTTATGCTACTTTAAGCAAGCCTACGTATAAAACCGTATGTATCTTCGCTAAAACCTGAATCTTGGACGCGCTAAGCCGTAAAATCAAAACCTTAATAACATTAATAACTTTAATAACTCTAATAACTTAGCTAAGATAACTTACTTATGCTATTACTTATGCTACTTTAAGCAAGCTTACGTATAGAACCGTATGTATCTTTGCTAAAACTTGAATCATAAACGCGCTAAGCCGTAAAATCAAAACCTTAATAATATTAGTAATTTTAATAACTTTAATAACTTAGCTAAAATGACTTACTTATACTATTACTTATGCTACTTTAAGCAAACTTACGTATAAAACCGTATATATCTCCGCTAAAACCACTTATATTATTACTTCGAACAAGCTTATGCATCGAACTATCGTATATACTTTTATATAAACTTAAATCTTAAGTACGCTACGCCGTAAAATCGAAACTTTAATAACATTAATAACTTTAATAATTCTAATAACTTTAATAACTTTAATAACTTAGCTAAGATGACTTACTTATGCTACCACTTGTGCTACTTCGAGTAAGCTTACGCGTATACCGTAATAAAAAAGGCGAAAGCGGGCTAAGCTAAGCAAGATTGCGTAAAAAGGATGGTTTGTTTAAAGTACGCCGCAATAAAAGAGAAGATCTATAAAAGTATTTGCGAAAGGTACGCTGCGTAAAGTAAAAGTGATTAAGCTTTAATAAAGAATATCGTAATAAGCGTAGTTTTCGTAAAGAAGCTCGTAAAAGAAAAGCTGCAATTAAAGCGCGCCGAAGTCGACTTCGAAGTTTCTTTAATAAAGATAAGTTTAGATCGAGTTTTAATTAACGCTTTAATTTGTATAAAGTTTTATAAGCGTTATTCTTGCGCTTGCAATCATTATAAGTACAAAATACTTTACTTTGACCGTTATCTTAAAATGAAGTAATAGATTATTCTTTTTTTTTAAATAAGCACTTTTTAAAGTAACAAACTTAAGTTTCTATATCGTAAAAAGTAAAGCGTTGATCAAGTAGTCGGTATAATTAATAAACGCGTAATTGTTAATTAATTAATTGATATACGAAGTAAAAGACGCGTTTGCATTAATGTTTCAGCGCCGGAGTTACTTTGATCTTCTTTCTTTTTTTAATACGGGCCGACCCGTTTCGAAAAAAGTTTAATAGATTAATATAAAATAAAAGTCTTAGCACGCTTACAAATCTTGCTAGATTCGTATAAAATAGTCTTACGTGATTAGATAACTAACTATCATTACAACCTTTAGATTACTTATTATCACTACAACCCTTAGATTACTTATCACTATTACAACTTTTAGATTACTTATTACCACTATAACTATTGGAATTTATCTTAGGTCACCGTTGGTAACAATAAAAATACGATTAAAAGATTTAATAAATTCAAAGGATTTTAACGAAAAAAGAAGTGACTTAGCGCCGACTTCGATATTAAAAATCTTAAAAAGGTTTTCGGTATTTTGAAAATCAAATATATATATATGCTAAGAATAATCGAGTTAATAAAAGGTTTTTGAATTGTTTGATTTTAACTCGTGAACCGGGTTTACGAGTTAAATAAATGATTTTCGCAAAGTATTCTCGATCCGAGATTAAAAAGAATAGACTTTTTACAAAAGTAAATTAATAATTAAGATTAAAACTATAAAAAACTTAAGAATTAATTGATTAGCGTCGTTAATAATTCCGGATTATATCAACTGCTTCAATTTAAAATAAGAGCTAAAATATAAAAGGGTATTTTTATTAATAAATGAAAATTCTTTTTTATTAACGATAGAAGAAAGTTTTTGTCGAAGAGCCGAAATATTGCATTTCGGCTATTGCAGCGTTTCGGTGTCCGAACTTATCGGGAATAAGGTTTTGATTGTTTTGAAGTTGTAGTTGTAAAGTATAAAAAAGGCTAAATGATAAACGAAGGTCAACTTGATTGCGAATTAAGCGATTATAATAAGCTGTATAAAAACAGAGACTAAAGGTTTGACTTTTTGCGTAAGTCATTAATATAGAAGCACTTAAAAAAGATGTGTTGTATAAAAGCTTGGCTTTAAGGCTAGATTTTATAGTCTTATAAAAGAAGTGCTAAAAAAGATGGGTAAGAAGCTCGTTGATTGTTCTAGCTAAGAGATGTGTGCCCTTTTATAGAAGATGGGTCCGTCTAGTGTGGCCTTAGTGGCCGCGGCAGGTACCCCATCAGGCAGGGTGTTTACATTATCTTATCGATTATATTTTCGAAAGAAAATCGTTTAAAAGTAAAAAAAGCAACGAAAAACGTAATAGTTTTATTAAAAGTTAAATTTTTAAACAAATCGCGCTTTTTTAAAAGCTTAATACAAGTCGCTTTATAATTTATTTTTAAAAAAAAGATCACTTTGCTAAGTCTTTTATATAATTTAGCAGTTTTAAAAAGCTTGGCCTTAAGCTTAAGTGCAGCTTTAAAAGCTTTTAGCAACGTAACGAGCAAATTCCGTAAGTCTTTAGATCGTAAAGCGTTTCGATTTAAAATCGCGATATAAGCGGGCTCGAGTTTATTTATTTTTATTAGCTTAACGAAAGTAACTTTAAGCTAGCTATAAGTAGATTAGACTTTTACTTTTGCTAAAAGAGCGTCTTTTAACGGATATAGCGTAATTCGAAAAGCCGCGTTGCGCGCTCGAATCTTTACCGATGCAATAATAGCTTTTATATTAAATACGTAAGTATATAAATCCGTCGATATAATGCATCGCTAGCGAATTATATCCGAAGTATTAAAGTCGTCGATACGAAAAGCTTTTGCATTATTACCGTTAGTTATTCGAATAAGCGTTTTAACGCATTCTCGTGCAGCTTTTTTAATAGATTTTCGTTATGCTTTTAAAGCTTTATAACGACGCTTAAGATTAAGATTATTTATTATCTTACGAACCTTTTTTAAAACTTACTCGTATTTAAAAGTATCGTTTTAAAACTGAAACGGAATCGATAGTATTTTTTTTTAATATAATCTTATATATATTAAGTCCGCTTTATTAAAATGAAAAGCTAGTTTGTATTAAAGCATAAATAAGTAGCATTGATTTTGATATTTATAAAGTTTTTATTAATAGTTAAAAAGATTAGAAGTCTGCTAGTATTAATAGAAAATACACGTAAAATCGTTTAACGACCGTTTTTCTTTCGATATAGCGTAGCTTCGGTTCGAATAAATATCGGCCGTATTAATCTCGTAGACTTAATGCAAAGCGATCTTTTAAGTTTCTTTATATTAAGCTGCTTTTAATAAGTTTATATAAGCTTTTTTCGATACGAAAGCGAAGCTGTCGGTAAGCTTTAAATAAATATTAACTTTCGCTAGCTATTTTATAAAAGCTTTGATCTTTGAATCAAGATCGACGAATAAAGTAATCGAACTCGCAGCGGTAATGCTTACGCGATAAAAAGGAAAAGCATAAGTATTATTAAAATAAATGCTATAAAAGAATGAAACGTATAAGTTTCGCTTGCTTTCGAAAATGATAAACGGTACTTAAAAACGAAAGTTCTTGTTTTAATAAAAATTATAACGAGAAAAAGCTTTAAAGATCTTAACGTAATCGTATTTTTTAATCCGTTCCGTAGTGATCTGTTTTTACTTGATTAAGTCGCTTATTATAATATATATTATATTATAAGTTTGCAAGTGATTTTTTTTAAGTTTAACGTTTTTTTAAGTCCGATTTTGCATCGATAATAATAAGCAACCGAAGAACTTCTATTTCAATTGCTTATCGGTAATATCTTTATTAATTAAGTAAGCAAAGCTCGTAAAATTAAACTATCGAATGAATTATAAAAGCTCCGTCTTAAAAGCTTTTTCTTTTGCTATTTACTTATTGCTTAAGTCGTTTAAAAAGCTAATACTATCTTTTCATTTAGCTAAATCGAAAGCTTTATATTCTTTTTTAACTATCGATTTAAAGTCGTCTTAAGTCACTTTCGGATCCGAAAAGCCGTTAAAGCTTTCGATATTATAACGTATATTATAATCGAAAAAGCTAAAAATATTATATTTAATAAAGCATTGCTTTTTCTTCGAATCGTTAACGATACCGTAATCTTTAAACGCTCGTTCGAGCTAGCGAATATAATCCGTAATATTAACTTTATCGAAAGCAAGCATTCTAAGAGCTTTAAGTCTAAAGAAAAGTCTACGAATACTTACGTAATTCGAAGCATTTACGAAAAGTAAAAAAGCTTAAATCCTTTTTACTTCGTCTTCGATTAGCTTGCGAATAGCATCTTTGCTAAGTTCGAAATCCTTTTAAATCGAAAAAGTCATAGCTCTTTTTGATTTCCGAAAGCTTTAACGTAAGCCCGCTAAGTTGAATTAATAGATATCGATTAAAGTATAAAAGTGTTTCGAAACGAATGCGAAAAAAAAATTAAAATAATATAAATATAAATAAATAATAGAAATAAAATAAATACAATTTGTAATAAATATTAAATATATAAAAAAATGTTATAAAAATATAAGATCTCGATGCGTCGAAAGTGATTTATTAAAAAGTCGAGTATCGATCGCTTCGAGCTAAATAATCGAAACTAAATCGATATAATAAATAATATTAATAATACGTTTAACTTTTAAACGTAAGATCTATAATAAGCGGAAAAGTAATTGCCGAAATTGAATATATCGAAATAAAAACGAAGTAAAGTAATAACCGAGCTTCCGTATAAATATATAACTTGCTTTTAATATAATGCGATATCGAAACGGTTCCGAATTGCATAATACTTATTTCCGCTCGTTATATCTTTTATTTATCGAAGCGAAAGATAATCGAAAGCAATTCGAAGTCTTTATGCGTAATCTCCGTTGCGAAGTAAGTATTGAATTTTTAACTTCTTAAGCTTAGCGTAATATTTTCGATATTTAACTACCGCTTACCTTTTTTAAAAAAAAAGCAATAGACTCGTATTAAAAGCGATGTTAAATCGAAAAAGTAAAATATATTAAACGAATAATACTTCGGGCGTATCGCCGTGCAAAGTAGCTTAAATGAATAGAACTTTATAAATACTAAATTGAATTTTAACTAGCTTGATCTTCGAATTAAAATAACGACTTTTTAAGTAATACTTATCGAATATACCGAATAGTATGTTCGACGAACACAAATCGAAGAAAGATCGTTTTTAAAACAATAGCTTCGAAGCTTATATATAAAAATACTTGATTATTAGCTTAGCGTGTATCGAATACTCTTCGAAAGAGCATCGTAAAAGCATATAGTCAATAGCTTAGCGTATAACGTGAACTCCGAATATATAGCTTTTCGTAAAAGAAGCAAGTCTAAAAAAAGTATAAAGACCAACTTTTAGTTCGATTCTTTACGTAAGTCATTAAATATATATAAAAAGAAAGAGCTCCGACATATACTTAACGTTAAATCAAGAGATATATATAAATATAGCTATAATAGAATCGTAAGTGAATAAAAAGAAAGAAAGAAGACGATCGAAAGACATTCGAATATATGCTATAAGTACGTGTATTATATTATATAATAATATAATGCTAGTTCAAAGAGAAACCAACTACTCGTTTATATAAGAGCTTGCACGTGACTTAACCACGTGCTTAACAGGGCCAGAGCATGCAGCGCACTTACGTGACAAAGGTGCTTAGTATCAGTACTATATATATAGACAAAACAAATACAAGGCCCCAACTCCACCACAATAATAAAACTAAAACAGCCGACGAAGTTTTTCGTAAAAGCATAATTGCAAATAACCTTTTTATAAAGACCCGCCGCGCTTTTGCTTTTCGAATTAATAATGCTTCTTCTTTTTTTCGAGCTTATATCGCCGCTGCTTTTCTTGCCGCCGCTAATGCTAAAAGTCCTTTAGCTAGCTTAAGTTTCGTCTCGGCGTTGCGCTTATTTGCTGCCGCTGCTACCGCCGATTTAGCTTCGCTAGACTTATTACGTTAAATCTTAGTTGTAATAAATCGAAACAATACTTTATTAAATAACTTCTTTAACTGCGTAAATATATATCGCGAGCTTTTAATAATTCTTTTTCGATTTAATTACGATAAGTTGCCGAGAAGTCTTTATCTCGCTTATTTTTATCTTTGCAATCGTTAGCTTTTCTTGCTCTTTTTACGAAAAAGCTCCGCCGAAATGCTCGTTAAGCTTTTAATCGCAGCAATACCGGTAATTCTTTTTCGCGAGGTTTTAACCGTAATAATACTCGTAGTTTTACGAAAGGTTCGAATCGTAATAATATCGATAAGTTTTCGAAAAGTAAAAGCAATGCTTAAAGTATTACGAAAGGCTCTCGTATTATTCTACTTAGCTTTAAGTTATAAAGTCGTAAAGGTTTTTATCGCGTATCGATAGCTTGCTAAGTAATTAATACAATAGATTTTTCGTATGCTTTTCTTAATCAACCTTCGAGTAAAGTCCGCTTTATATATATAATATGCTCGTATATAATAAATCGAAAGCATATAAGTATAATAACGTAAAGCTTTTTAATATAAAAAAAGAAATAAAAAAAATATAAAAAAAAAGAAAACAAAAAAAACTAACTCAAATAAAGAAAAAATCAAAAATCAAATTTAAACTCGTCTTTTTTTTACGTATAATTATGCTTTTATAATTTAATTACTTTCTATTGCCTTTTTATTACTGCTTATAAAGACTTTTGCGTATTAGCTCCTTTATTCTTTCGTAAAGCTAAGTAATCGAATAACAAATCTATTTAAGCGCTTGATTTAAAAGTTAAACTCGGCTATTTTATTTAATAAAAGCTATTTTAAAGATCTTTTTATTTAAAGCTTAAAGCGAAGTAATAACGCTTCGAAAGTATATCGCACGTAAAACTTTTTTAATCGATTATTAGCAAATGTTTTATTTAGCAAAGCTTCGTCTTTTCTTAATTCTTTTAACTTATAATATCCTTTTGTATTTACCGACGAAATTTAATAAAAGCTAAGCTATCGAAAATCTAGCTTCTTAACGTTAAATATATTTACTTTACGTATCGAGTCGTGCTTAAAGACTAAGTCATTTACTTTTAAAAGTTTGATTCGAAAGTTCTTTTTACTATTAAAAACATTTTTTCTTTTTTAATAGCAGCGGGTTTTCTTAAGTATAATCTTCGTAGCGTCTTCGTCTCGCATCCGAAACTAACGTGCTTTTAACTCGATAAGTTTAATACGATTAGTTATTAGCTTTTAAAATAACGTAGCTTAAGATTAGATTCGAGTCTTAATCGAAAGCATTGCTTTTTTGCCGTATATTATATAAAAGAAAATGAATTTAGTAAGAGTATGCATCGAAGTGCGGTTAGCGAATAAAACGGCTAGTAATTGCGTAATCTAATCGATGCTTTTAAGCTTATTTAATACGTTTTTAATTAATCCGTAACCGCGTTCTATTATTTTATTCGCTTAAAAATAATATGCTAAGATTACGACTCGATTGATTTTTTAATTATTAAATAAGTCGATTACTTCTTTCTTAAACTTCGAACCTCCGTCGACTATTAATTAAAAGAAAATCTTATAGCGGCAGATAATATTTTTTTAAATAAACTTAGCTATCGAGAACGAATCTCGAGTCCGAATCGCTTTCGTTTCGACTTATTTATTTATATTATCTTTAGCAATAATTAAATAGCTTTTGCTATTGCGTGCAAGTAAATAAATAATATCGAAAGCGTAGCGTTTTATTAAGCTATTAGATCGAGTAAAATGCAATAGTTCTTCGAGCTTATTAATTACTCGATGCTAGCATTTTTTATAAGTCTTAACGAATCGTTTAACGTTTATATAATATTTATTTTAAAAGTAGCGTTAAAAAATACGATAATAAGTTGATTTATAACTCTTATAATTATTTTTATCGTAATAAGCTATAATAATATCCGTTTTAATCGAAGGTTTATCGACTATTAATCGAAAAAAAAGGTTTTTCGTCGAGAGTCTTTAAAGCTTTTTATCGTTCATTTCGTACTTAATAGCTTTTTTTTTTGAATTTGCGGTATTCTATTATAAACACCCTGCCTGATGGGGTACCTGCCATAGCCATTAAGGCTACATTAAACGGACCTATCTTTTATAAAAGGGCACACATCTCTTAGCTAGAACAATCAACGAGCTTTCTATTTACCTTTTTTAACACTTCTTTTATAAGACTATAAAGTCTAGCTTTAAAGCTAAGCTTTTATATAGTATATCTTTTTAAGTGCTTTTATATTAATAACTTACGTAAAGATTTAAACTTTTAGTCTTTGTCTTTATACAGCTTATTATAATCGCTTGATTCGTAGTCAAGTTGATCTTCGTTTATTATTTAGCACTTCACTTTACAATTACAACATCAAAACAATCAAAACTTTATTCTCGATAAGTTCGGATATCGAAACGCCGAAATAGCTGAAATGCAATATTTCGACTTTTTAATAAAAACTCTTTTCTATTGTTAATAAAAAAGAATTTTCACTTATTAGTGAAAATATCTTTCCGTACTTTAGCTTTTATCTTAAATTAAAGCAATTAATATAATCCGGAGTTGTTAGCGAAGCTAATCAATTGATTTTTAAGTTTTTTATAGTTTTAATCTTGATTATTAGTTTACTTTTGTAAGAGATCTACTTTTTTTAATCTCGGATTAAAAATACTTTACGAAAATCGTTTATTTTACTCGTGAACTCGGTTTACGAATCAAAATCAAACAATTCAAAAACCTTTTATTAACTCGATCTTTTTTAATACACATATATATTTGATTTTTAAAATACCGAAAACTTTCTTAAGATTTTTGATATCGAAATCGGCGTAAAGTCACTTTCTTTTTCGTTAAAATCTTTTGAATTTATTAAATCTTTTAATCGTATTCTTATAAGCTTTAGACTATCTTTATTTTACTTCGACTTTTAACTTAAACTTTTACCGCTACTTTTATCGGAAACATTTGCTTCGAAAATGCTTTTTAAAATGAATACCGGTCTTAAGATCTATACTACTTCTTTTCTTTTTGCTCTTTTTATCCTTTTATTAAGCTTTACGCTAATTATAATCGACTTTGCTATCTTTTACGCTTTTATAACTACTCGTATGCTATTGCTAAGTGCTTTAAAAGCTTTTTGCTTTAGTAGTGTTAATATTATCGATTTTATCGAAAAGTATAAAAAGACTTATAATAACTTTAATATTTTTAAAAACGATCGGTTTATTAAGCTCTTTTGTTATTGCGATAACCTTCGTAAAAAAGTCATTAAGAGCTTGCTCGAATAGAAAGCTAAGAAAGATTAAGTTGCTTTCGTTAAGGCTTTAAAAGCCGAATTTCGTAAGAACGATACTTAATAGATTAAGGACTCGGTCGCTTTTTTGCGAAAATTTGCTATATAAGAACGAAATATCAACGACTTGAAAAACTATTATCGCACTTTCTTTCGAGTTTTCGAAAAGCTTACTTTTATATACTTTTTAAGCAAGATCGAATAAAGCCGCTTGTTTTTTTTCGAATTACTTATCGGAATTCGAAATAAGACAATCAAGCATTGCAAAGTTAACGAACTCGATTTAAACTTTTATACCGCTTTCGACGACTTCGTTGTATTCGCTTTTAAAACCGACCAGAATGCTAAGACTATCGAAGCTATAAATCGAGAAAAGTCTTTTTTAACTAATTTTATTAAAGATATTCGGACTTTAATTAAAAAATATACCGAACTAGCTAGCGTTCTTAAGTTTGCTAAAAAAGCTTTAATAATAATGCCGTTCACTCGTAAACTACGGTTTATAAGTAAAAAAGAAGAAATTAATAAAGTAGGTTTTATAATTAAAAAGTTTTTTAATTTGCAAATTAATGCAATCTATAATCGAATTAATTACTTCGAAAACTAAATCGCTAACTTAACTTCTCGACGCTTTATTTAATCTTAACTTTAAATTCGATTTAAAAACCGCGACGAAGCTTTTATTAAGTATACCGCTTAAAATGCTCGAAGTAAAGTCAGCTTTAAAAGTAAAGTTCAGATTGCTATTATCAGTTACGGACTATAAAAACGAAAAAGAAGAAAAAGTAAAAGATATAAGAATTAAATGCAAGATTATAGCTTTTGCGAAAACTTTAAAAACATAACTTAAGCTTTTTATTAATACTAAGATGAATATAAAGCTTTTAAAAACATAATTAATAAAAGATGTATTTATATTAGTAATTACGAACGCTTTTGCTTAAAGCTTAAAAGGATCGGCGCTTTTATTATTTAAAAGAAGCAAAGAAAGACTTAATTTAGATTTATCGTTCTAGACGTTCGTAAGACGGAATACGACAACATTTTAAAGAATCGACTTATTAACGAACTTAAGACTTATAAACACTTGCTCTTTTATTAATAATTAATCTAATAGCTAGCTTAGTACTAGCTCGATTAAAATGCTTAGCAACTAATTAATCAGTTAAAAGAGCTTACTATTATCTTTAAGAGACCAATCGACATTAAGAATATTAACGCTATAAGGTAGATCAACACGCTTAATTATTTATTTAGTATAAAAGTTGCTTCGGTCGAGATTAACGCTGCCGCAAAAGATAAAGCTAAGAAGTCTTTTTTACTTTCGGAAAGATTTAAGTTTATTAAGATCAAAAAGAATATCCGATAATAAAAAGAAAAGAATTACGGCACTTTTAAAGCTTGTGCTTCTTAAGAATCGAGTATTGTTATAAAAATAGACTTAAAAGACAAGTTGTTCGATAATGTAATTAAGAAAAAGTCTTTTAGACTTTTTAAACTAGTTAAAGCCGACGAAGCTATAAAAGATATAAAAGAAAAGGTTAAGATCATTTAACGAGTGTTAAAAAAAAAGAAGAAAAGGACTTATAAACGAAAGAAGTTTATTAACTTTTACGTTATTATTAAAGCTTAAAAAAAAGCAATAGCGGCGATTATAAAATCAAGAATCGAGGTCTAGATTAAAAACTTGTTCGGACTTAGCTTTCGCTTCGATAAGCTATTAAGTTATTATATTTTAATAGTTCTCGATATTAAAGAAAACGTAAAAGTCTTTTAAAGTAAGCTTATTCTTATAAACGCTTTAATTATTAAACGTTTAAGTCGGAATAAAGAAAGCAAGCTAAACCTTTTAGCGACGCAAATTCGTAAATAACTTATCGCTTGCAATTGCTTTAAAGTAGCGATAAAGACTTTAAAAGTTTTTATTAATATCGACGATATAATTAAAAGCAGATCTTTTTTCGATAGCGGATCTAAAGTCAATGTGATAAACAAAAAGGTAATTAAGATAATTAAACTACTTATTATAACGGATCGAGCTTTAGTTTATATTATCGTGTTCGAAGATCTTTATAACTTTGATAAGTAAATAAACGACGTCGAAGTTATTATTAGCGGAATCATTAATTACGCCGATTTCTTTATTATTAATAATAACAATTACGAAGTCATCTTAAGTATACTTTTCTTTTTAGAATCTTAACTTTTTTTTTTTTATTTCGATAATAATATAATAAAAGCCTTTTTTTAAAACTACGATCGATCTACTTAAAGATAGATTATTATTATAAAAGATAAATCGGATTTAATCGAAGACTCGAGAAATTAATAGCTAGTATGCAAGCTAAAATAAATGTTAAGTTAAAAAAAAGCTTAAAAAGAAATTCCGCTTATGAATTATAGTTTACGAGTAAATCGATATAAAAATAATAAAATCATAAAAAAACAATTTAACTTAATATTAAGCAAAGCTTATTAAAATTAAAAACATTAAAAATATTTGCAATCAAACTCGATAAATCGGAAAATTTTATATTTATTATCGATAACGATAAAGACCTTTTAAAAAAAAATATAATAAAAGTTAATACGATATATAAAAAGAAAGCGGAGAAAGTTAGACTGATAAATTTAAGAGTATCGGATAAAAAGATACTTAAAAGAATCGACGATTAATTTAAGCAAAATAAAAAAGCGAAACTTTTTAAACTTAAAAGACTTTTTTCGAAATACTTTATTAATAAGTTTTCAAACTTAAAAGTTGGATTAAGATTAACGAAAAAACGATTTAAAGCACTTACGATTAGCTTTTAAGTTACTTCGGATAAGAAAGAGCTGCTTTATTAATGCTTTTTAAATCGAAAGAAAGCGATAGCTTAAGATTTTATTTATTTTAATTAAGTTCGGAAAGAAGTCATGCTACTTTAAAAAATTAAAACAATACTTTACGAAGCTTAGCAAAAGAAAACGTTTATCGTGCTAAAAGCTTTGCAAGAAATAATTATCTTTATGCTAAAAGAACGATTAAAGCAAAAGGTCTTCGAATTATATTAAAGCTTTTATCGAAACAAATAGTTTATTATAGCAAAGAAAAAAAAAAGAAAATACAAGCTGATCACTATTATAATTAAAATGAATCGTATAATAATTAAAAACGCTAATATTGCTTTGAACGTAGATTAGTTCTCGAACGAATTTGCCGGTCTTACGATAATTATACTTTTAAACTTCTTTTTTAAATATAATTAATTCTTTTTCGACGTTAAGTTTAAAAACATAATAGTTATTTAAACGCTTATCGGATTGCTTCGAATGACTCGGATACTTATAAAAGCAATTAATTCGATTGCTTAATTCGTTAAAATCATTTATAAAATCTTTATAAATTGCATTTTTAACGTTTGCTTACTTTATATAAATGACGTAAAAGTTAAAAGATCTCGATCCTTTTATAATTACGAAAAAGTTTTGCTTGAAATACAACGATTCGTCTTAAAATATATTTAAAATATCGATAAAGTGCTTATAAGGTTTAAAAGAGCTAAGACGACCGTCGAAACGAAGTCTTAATACTGTATACTTAGCTTTAATATCGTTAGATTCGTTACGGATAATAAAAGACGCTACTTTTAAACCGTTAAAATTAAAAAGATATTAAAATAAATTAAATACGAAGATATATCGAAAGCGCGAGCTTTTATTAAGATCGTAATTTATTATAAAATCTAAATTAAAAACTTCTTTACGATTATTGCTTTAATTTACGCGATTATAAAAAAAAAGGTCGAATTCGAATAATTAAAGCTTTAATAAAAAACGATAAAGCTGCTTAAAAAAGCTTTGCTTTTTGCTTTCGCTTTTATTAAGATCGATTATAGCAAAGACAAAAAGAAAATTTACTTAACGGTAAACGCTAATCTTAAAAGATAAAAAGCAGTATTATAATAAAAGGATTCCGATAAAAAGCGATATTTTGTTAAGTTCGAAAGTGGTTTTTAAAACTTTACGAAGAATAAGTACGACGCGATTAAACGAAAATGCCGCGATGCTTTAAAAGCTATAAAAAAGATAAAAAGCGAATTATACGAAGTTCACTTCATCTTAAAAACCGACGCTAAAGTATTAATTAATCAACTTAACGAATTAATAAGCGACTTGCTTAAAGCTTTCGTTACGAATTAAATTGCGTAAATAAGATTAATAGACTTTAAAGTCAAGTATATCTTTAAAACTAAAAACACAATAGCGGACGGTTTTTTTAAAAAAGAAAAAGAGCATCTTTTAAATATCAAAAAAAGAAAAGAAAAAGATATTAACGATTAAATTACTAACGAATTAAGCATTGTTTTAATATTCTCGATTAAACGACTCGTAAACTATAATTCACGAGTTAAAAAAAGAGTTTTAAAGTACGATTACTCGCTCGACTTTAAGCTTATTGTTTAATTTTTTATTACTTTTAAACGCTTTCTTTCGATTAAGACTTACGACTTTTAAAAGTTTAAAAATAAAGCACTTAACTACTTAATTAAAAATAGTTACTTTTATAAGCGAGCAGATAATTCTTATCCGATTAAGCTAGTTATCGACGGAACTTAAAGACGCTATATTATTATTTCCGATTTTTATCGAGAATCCGGATATAAAAGAATTAAATCAACTTATTACCGTACGTTAAAATTCTTCTTTTGAAATAAATGCTACGAAAACTATAAAGCTTTCGTTTAAAGCTATAAGCTTTATTAAAAACGCAAAGCTAAACGAATAGAAAACCTTTTGTACTCGACCTAGCTTATTTAAATGTAATTAAAAGTTAGCTTAAACGTATCACGAGTACTTATTACTAATAAAAAGATGACTTGCTTTGTATTAGCTAAAGAAGATCTATTTAAATAGCTAAAAAGACGACCACTTCGATCGGCTAACGCCGAATCTATTATTAAGTTTTTTTAAAAAGATATCGTTTGTTATTACGGACTATTCGAAAGATTGATTATCGATAAGAGATTCGAAAACAAAGCAATTGCTAAAGCTTTCGTTATTAAGTACGAGATTAAAAAGGTCTAGATCTCGAGCTATAATTCAAAAGCAAATAGAATGATTGAAAAAAGATATAAAAATATCTTAAATAGCTTATCGAAAGTTATAAATAAAAGATTTAAAAATTAAGTTCGCAAATTTAATAAAATGCTTTTTGCGGTCCGGACATCGATATACGCATTTATTAAAGTTATCTTTTTCTTTTTAAACTACGAACGAAAAGCTAAGCTACTTTTAAAATTATAATAATTAGTTTAAAAGTTATTATTATAATAAAAGGTTCGATCCCGCGCTAACTTGCTTGCTATAAAGTTTAAATAATTAAAACTTCGAAACGAAGATATTAACGAGATTATCTTAAAAAAGAAACGCTATCGACTTGTCGTTAAAGCTACTTAAGAACGAGTTAAAGTTTTAAAGTCGAAACTTATTAAAGAAAAAGACTTAATACTGCTTTACGACGTTAAACGCAGCATCGATATATCCGCGGATATTAAATTAAATTATAAATAGCTAAGACTTTATATCGTCTTTAAAGCTTACGATAAAAGATACTATAAACTTTAAGAAACCGATAAGACTAAGCTTAAAAGCACTTTTATAGCTAATCGCTTTAAACGATTTTACCGCCGCGATTAAACCTTTTTTCTTTTTAATAAAAACGACGAAAAAAAAGAAAAAGAAAATTCGGACTTTTTAAACAACTCGGACTTTAGCGAATACGAGCTTTTCGACGACGGCAAAAGTAAACTACTTAACTTAAAAGTGATCTCGAAACTTAAGTCTATTAACTTTTAAATCATTCTCTTAATACTTTCGAAAGAATAAAAATTAGTTTATAAAATTGTTTTTTAATTTATTCTTTTACTTTGTTTTTTTTACTTTTTTATCCTTTTTTTATTTTATACTTATTTTATAAAAGGACGTGCTTTTAATAATTACTCTTTTTATTTTAATAAAGAAAGGTATTTCTTACGTTTATTCTTTTACTTTTAAACCTGCTTTTTATTGTATTCTTTATTCTTTTTTTATTCTTTTCACTTTATTAGCTATTCATTTGTCTTATATAAATTGTTCTTATTATTTGATTGTTTTTTTACTTATTTTAAGCTTATACGGTTATTTTTTATTTCTTATTTAAAACTGTTCCTTTGTTTTAAGCGTGCTTAACCACGTGTATTCGAAAGTGAACTGCTGTTAAAAAGAGTAAGTCCTTTTTACAAATGTATTTATATAAAAAAGCTCTTTTTTCTTTTTTTTTAACATTTTCTCTTTTTATATAATAACAATTACAATAACACTACTACTACTTTCTTTTTACAATTATATAATATTATATTAATATTAACGACTTTAATTATTACTTAATTAATCATTATTATTATCAGCTTTTATTCCGCTATCTTATATTTAGCTCGTGAACCGTAGTTTACGAGTTAAATATGCTTTTTAAGTTAGCTGCTATTAAAGGAAAAGCTTTTGTCCGTAATACACCTTTCAGCTTATTAATAAGCGAAAAGCAAGCCGCTTTAACTCGATAATCGAGTTTCGAATTAAAGTTCGAAAAACGAATTATTAAGACTTTCGATAAGTTCTTTTAGACTTACCGTTAAATAAGCAATTTTAATTAATTAGCTATACTTAAAATAGCAACCTTCGATCTTAATAATAGATTAAGTAAAAAAGACGACTTAATTTTGCAATACGATTAATTCTTACGAGCCGAATGCGCAAAAAAAAATATAAACGCCGAAGACTTCTTTTCGGCTTACGATTAGTTTATTATTAGAGTCACCGCTATTTATTCTTTACGTAATAAAAACGCCGAAAGACATAAACGAATTAAAAGAGCTTTCGACGGCGCTCGAAAGCAATTGCTATATAACGATTACTTTAAAGCTATATGCACTTTAATTCGCAGCGCTCGCTAATTAAGCGTCATTCTAGAGAACTATACTTTTAACGCTTACGCTATCTAGATCATCAACTATTATATTATTGCTTACGTCGCTTTTTAAAAGATTATAGCTAATATAGCTCGAGGACGCAAGTTTATTAAGCTTAATGCTACGGTAGTCAACTTTACTTATTAAACCGTAAAAGACAAAAACAATATTAAGTGAAAAGATAAGATCGCTATTCTTAACGAAAGACTTTTAAAGAAGCTAAGACTAAAAGTCTTATTATATAGCTTATTGATTTTAGCTTTTAATAATATTAAAAGCGAATACGACGAGCTTAAAAAACGTATAAAGTTTGCCGACGAGAATTAAACTTAGAATTTCGTTTTATAAAAAGAACTCGAATCCGAAATTTTATTCGTAAATTATAGTTCACGAGTAAAAGATGATTTAGCAATCGAAGCGAAATTAAGTCAACCTTTTGCGCTTAAGACTTCTTTGCTTAAATCATTTATTACGCGCTCTTCGTTATCATTAGCTTTATTTTAAAGATCGACGTCATCTTTTATTAATAAGCTTTCGAACGCTAAACTAATTGCTTCGATTATATTTATTTTACGCAAGTCTATCGACGCGAGCTTTTTTTTAGCTTTTAGACTTGAAGTGCAACGCGATCTTTTCGAAAACTAACTATTATTAATATTACTTATTAAAAAAAGAAATAGCTTCGAGTACGAATTAATTAAAGCTATATCGAACCGTTGCTTCGGACTCATCGAGATTAAAGACTTTATAAGTATAAACGTAGCTTTTATCAACTTTTGCTAAGACTTTTATTAATTAGCTTTCGATCGCTTGAATTTAAACGAAAATATCGATAATGCTTTTTAAGTTGCTGCGGAATCAATTAAGAAAGCTATTAGCTAGATCCGCAAGCTTTTAAAAAACGAATTTTTTAATAACGCGATCTTACGACTCTTCGACCGTCGTAATTAAATAAAAGTAAATAGAAAAAAAAGTAAAGTAATGAATTACTTTTTGCTATTCGAAATCTTTAATTTAAGCTTTAACGATAACGATTGCGATTGCATAAAAGTCTTTTAAAAAGTGAAGAACGTATTAGAATTTAAAAATAGATTTAAAAAACTCTTTAACTTAAACGTTTAAACGAAGCTCCGCTTTAGCCGTAAAATCTTATTATCCGCTACCGACTTATTAAAAAGAGTCTTTTGCGAAGTTTATACTTTCGAATACGTTAAATATTTTAAGCTAGCTACGAAGAGCTTTATAATAATAATAATCCGTTTTAACTTGTGTCGATTTATCGAAGCCTTTTAAACTAACGCTTTTAATAACTTTATACTTTATTCGAGTAATTAATCGATGTTCGTTATTAAGATTAAAAGCAGTATTTTAATTAAAAGAATATTTAACTTAAGCTTTTTTAAGTTTAAAGCTAAGCCGATGTCTTTTAATAAGCTGAACTAAAGCATTAGCTTGATAAGCACCGCTTAAAAGAACAGCTCTTTTAATATTATAAATGCGAGTAGCTATATAAAAGTTTAGCTTATATTAAAAGCTTCTTTTTTAAACGATAAGCACGGCAATTAAACCTTTTTTATTATTATAAATAAAAAGATCTAGATATACTTTTATTACTTTCGGACTAGTAATTTAAAAAGAGCTTCGACTAGTGCACTTTTTAATATAATGCACTCCTTGACTTAGCAAGTCTTTCGAAGCTATTATAAGCTATACTTTATTGCTTTGCTTAATCGCCGAAACGAAAACTACAAGCTTATCGCTTACTCGAAACCTTTTTAGCTTTTTAAATGTAATAATAATGCTCGAGTGATTGCGATTAAATACGACGTTAATATTAAACGATTCGTAAACCGTAATTCACGAATAAAAGATAAAGTTTTAAATTATTACTTAATGCTTTACGGCGTAAAGAATCAGATCGAAAGCTTAACTATTTGATTTAAGAGCTATACTTACGATACTACTTTTAAAAAAACCGTTAAATAAAAAGCTTTTAAACTTAAATCGAAGATTTTAAATGCTTTTAAAAATATTGCGTTTCGTTAACTTTTCGTCATAATCAATGATTTCGCTATTTTTATATTTGTTATTACGAAACAAAGTGTTTTTTTAAATATAAACGTTTTTTAAGATTCTTTTTACGAATAAGTTATTTTCTTTAATAACTATATCGCTTTGCTAAACGATAGCACTTTAAAAAATAAAGTTAGCTTTATAAAGCACGCTTGCATTATCGTCTTAAGACGTATACCGCTAACTTTTCGATAAAGAGTTATTAATAAATCAAGCTAGCTTTTCGCCGTTATAATTTAACTAGATTACGTTAGTTTCGTATTAAAAGCCTTAATCGAAAGAATAGATTAAAACGAACTTCGAGTAATAAAAAAATTGACCGCTATTTTTATTATATCTCGGACTTAATTTTAAAAACATTTTATTAAGCATAAGAAAAAGTTGTTTTTAGTATTTAAAAAAAGATTTGTTATCGTCTTAAATGCTAAAGCTAAGACTTACGAAGCTAAGTCTTTTTTTAAAAGCAAAAGCCGTTAAGCTAACGACTTTATAAACGCCGATAAGTTAAAAGATTTTAAAAAGAGCTTGCGACCGATTAAGTTGTC
This sequence comes from Drepanopeziza brunnea f. sp. 'multigermtubi', assembly GCF_022702325.1. Classification (NCBI taxonomy): domain Eukaryota; kingdom Fungi; phylum Ascomycota; class Leotiomycetes; order Helotiales; family Drepanopezizaceae; genus Drepanopeziza; species Drepanopeziza brunnea. The sequence goes on along the minus strand of NW_027094071.1, from coordinate 1,290,149 downwards.
TTTTAACGACTCCGATTTAAGTGTAAAGATTATTTTAAAAAGTGCGAAATCTATTCGTAAACTACGGTTTACGAGTTAAATCGGCAACTTTAAAAGATCTTTTTCTTAACCGGAATCTTTAGACCGCGTATTCGATAAAGCTATAAAAGCTTTAAATAACTTACTTAAAAACGAAGACGACTTAATTAATAGCTTCGGACTTTATTTTAGCTTCGCTAACTTTTCGTCGGTTAAGTTTATACTTATTAACGATGTTATTAACAAGCGCAAGAACGATACGCGCTCTTTTACTTTTAAAGATGCTATTGCTAGCACGTTATCGTTTAATACTAGCTTTATTAAAAAGAAAAGATTTTTTTAGCTTAAAAAAAACGAAAGAGTTAAAGACGTAAGCACGGAAAGAAATTATAAAAAAGCTGCTAAAGCGTAGTTTAAATGTTTAAATGTTTAAAGTTTAAAAATAAGATACTTTTTCTTTTTATATATTAGATTTTTCTTTTTTTTACACTTTTTTTTTTTTTCTTTTTTGCTTGATAATAAGCGGAAGCGCTTACTTATTTTATAAAAAGACGGATGTAAACACCTTGCTTGATAAGGTACTTGCTATAGCTACTAAAGCTATATTAGATGGACTTATCTTTTATAAAAAGGCACACATCTTTGAGCTAGAATAATCAACGAGCTTTCCACTTACCTTTTTTAACACTTCTTTTGTAAGACCATAAGGTCTAGCCTCAAAGCCAGGCTTTTGTATAGTACATCTTTTTAAGTGCTTTTACACTATTTTATTTAGATCTTTAAGTCTTCGTGAAGTCGTTAAAAAAGTAGCTATTCGAATTGATTCCGAAGAGTATTCGATTAAGTTTAAAAAGCTTTTATAATCGTAATCGTCGTTAAATTCGTTTAAGTTTATATTTTCCGTTTCTTTCGAGCGTTAAAACATATTTTTAAAAATAGATTAACGAATATTTATTAAAAAGTCCGTCGAAAGTTTTTTAAAGCTATCTCGAGCTTTAATAAATCTTAAGTCGGCTAGCAAGCTATTATCGAACTTATTTTTATTTTCTTCGTTTAAATTATCGGAGTATTATAACCGTTTCGATAATGCATTAATAACGGTATAATCTTTATTAAAAATATATCGGATTTTAAAATCGAAAAGATTAATTTAAATTAACTAGCGTATAATTAAAGCCGAAAGTATATTAATAGCTTTTCGTTAAAGCTAAGCAACGAGCATTTTAATGTTAATTTCGAAGATAAAATGTACTTTAATAATTTATAACTTAAGTTTTTTAAAGACTTTAAATATTTCGCGGCACTTTCGTTTAATAGCGTCGTAGTTTCGTTTTGCTTTCGTTTAAACTTCGGACTTATATCGAGCCGATTGCACTTTATTAAAAGTAGTCTCGCGTTAACCGATATATCTTTTTTATCTTTTTAAGCTGACGTTTATTCTTATTATTATTTTTTTATTTTAATTTTCGTAATCGATTTTAATTAAAACCGAAGCCGTCGTTAAAGCGTTTTATAATATTCGCATAGCTTTCGAATGCGCTTCGGTTTATTATTAATTTAAATCTTTTTTTATAAAGTTGTAAAAAAAGTTAATAATATATACGAATCTTTTAATTTAAATGCGAAAATAAAAGTAAAAGCTTAAAAATCTTTTAATTTTATTAACGTTTTCGAAAGTTTTTTAATTATTAATTTTAATAACTTTATTTACAACGAGTTTTCGACCTTTCGAATTGTATACGAATCTTATTATATTTATCTTATTTCGATAAAACTATGATTTTTTTTTAATTATAGCATTAACGCGCTTAATCCGTTTTAAAGTCTTATCGATATTTTAAATATATTCGAGCACGAATCGACGTATATTCGAGAATGCTTTTTCGTTAAAATAATTCGTTTATAATCTTTTTACTTTAATATCGTCGATAAATAGCATAAAAACTTTAAGTTGCAAAAGCTTTAAGATAAGATTAATTATTCGAACGAATTAAGCTATCGAGTTTATAATACTTTACGAAAGAATAATATATCGGAAAAGACTTAGCGATATAAAAAAAGCGGTAAAGTTTTTATTCGATTAATAAAATGTTTGCTAATCATAATTCGAATAAAAGTCGATTAAGCTAGCTATTTAATAACTAAAAAACTCTTTAGCAAACTTATCTATAATTAAAAGTAGATTAACGTTCTTTCGTATAATTATATTAAATAAAGTTGCTAAATTAATAAGTTTATACTAGCTCGGCTGCTTTTTAACTATTAAAAACTATTAATTCTAATACGATCCTTCGTAATACTTTAAAACTCTTTTATTAAGCTTATTTTAAAGTATTTTAATAATAATAAGCTATAAAGCTTTCGGATACGAATAATTAAAAGCTTATTAAGCCGTATGTAAAATGATGTTAAGCTTAATCGACGGTAAAACGTCGTTATAAAACTTATCGCACTTTTATTAAGCGAATACGATTGATTTTTCTTTGCTTAACATTATCTTTTTAAACAAATCTTTTTTTTTAAGCCGTAAAGTATTATCGATATTTAAGTTCGCTATACGTTCGAATGTGATTTAAAAGCTTCTTAATATATCAGCAATACGCGAAAAAAAGTATTGCTTATATTCTTTTACTTGCTTTTATAGCGTATCTTTAGCTTTCGATAGTTTATATTAATCAACTTTGCTACTTAGTGCTGCTCTTACGCCGTTTGCTTCGTTAATTAACTTGATCTTTTTATTTTTAGTTTTATACATACCGAATACTTTAATTAAATCTAAAAAGATCTCTTTTTAAGTCTAATAAAGTATCGAATTTTAATAATCGATATAATCGTAGCAGCGAGTTATAAAATTATCGATACTAACGGCATTTATTTAATAAGTTATTAAAAGATCGCATTCCGTAAAAGCAAGAATATCGATAAATTGCTTTGAAATAATAAAGTCGTTTTTTTTTTAATATTATAACGTTTCGCTTTCGAAACTAAGCGAAAAGCAAAAAGCTTTTAATATACCGACTTTAGCGCTTTTAACGAAGCTAGTTATTAGTTTTCCGAATCGCTACCGCTGCTATTCGAAGACTTATCGTAATAAATAAAGCTTATACTTTGCTCTTTTAAGCGATCGATAGCTTCGTCGTATTAATTCGTTTTATCGCTTACTTTAGCTTAAGTAACTTAGCTCGTAAACGGATCAATAATTATAGCAATAATAAAACTACTTTTATAATCCGAAAAGTATCGGAGACCGATTTTCGTTTTACGTATAAAAAAGTAACCGAATATAAGTCGAAACTTTAGCGAATTTATAACGTAGAATCGAGTACGAATCGTAGCACTTTCGATATTAATAAATATATTATCGGCGTATCCGATAAAACGCGATAAAGAACTAGTGATTGTTCGAAAGCTTATCTTTTAATCGTAAGCTATAAAAACTTCGAATTTAATCGCGGCGTTATAAGTAATAACGCTAACCTTTATATTTATATCGAATATAACTTGCGCATTAATAATTAAAAACTATTCGAATATATTAACGATAATTTTAAAAATTAACGAATAATAATAAAAATATTTAAAAAATAATTAATTAAACGTCGAAGCAAAGCCGATTTCCGTTGAAAAAGGTTCCGTATTATTTTCGATTACGATCCGCAAAGTACGCTGATCTTTACGAGTAAATTAATCGAGAAAAAGATATTAAACTTAAAAAACATCGTAAAATATAATTATAAAAAGAATCGAAATAAAGCCGATAATAAAAATAAAGCAAAACCGTTTTTAAATCGAAAGCGCTTCGAGTGTGACGAACTGATGAATTCTGACCTTAGAATACAAAGTGAGGAGAGGAAACAGGAAGCTCGGGGAGCTCAGGAAGGTCTATATACATGGCCACAAGCGCTAGGCCTGAATGGGTGATCAGCTGACTGCAGGTAACAAGGCAGGCTGTCACACTACCCCCTTAGAGAGCTGTCCTAGCTCTCTCAAAAGTACCTGACAGAAGAAGGGAAAAAAATCAGTCGTGAACCATGGTTCACGGGTGGAATTTGCTGAAAAAAAACCAAAAAAATACGCCGAAGCTACCGATCGTAGCTTCTAGAAGCGTCCAAATCCGCCAAAATATCCTCCCTTTCGTCTGAATCAAACCCCCTTAGACCTTTGTTCTCTCGAAAAGAACTCGTCTCTTTGTTCAAGGCTTAGCTAAAAGGAAGGAGCACCCGCAATCCAAATTGATTGCACCACAACGGGTAGATTGATAAGCTTGCTGATCGAGGGAACTGTGAGGAGCATGCTGGAGGGTGGGATTTCGATCTTCTAAAAAGCTGAGTCTTTGTTTGATTGCCGAGAGCGACGAGTTCTATCGCGCCGAAGGAACCGAAAGCGTATTGCAAGTGCTCGAGCTGCAAATGACGTGCTGCAAATACTTGAGTACCGGGAGGTCGGTTAAGTCGCCGAAAAAGAGAGGGGCCCGTGGCCGTGCGAAGGCGGTTTTGAGGAACCGAAAGGAGCCGAGGGAGCCGAGAGAATCCGTAAGACGAGCCGAGAGAAAAACCAAAAGGACCGGAAGAACCGAAGAGCCGAAAAGCCGAAAAACCGAAGGCCGGAAGGAAGGAAAAAGGAACCCGTAAAAAACGAACCGAAAAGCTAGGAAGGCCGAGAGAGCCGGAAAAGCGTTCAGGTTGCTGAATGACGTGCGCGTACTCGGTATACGTTAAGGAACGTTAATTTGGCTGTTTGAGCGAGTCCGTATAGTTGAGTGAAGACCGGGAGCCGTATCGGAGTAAACGTAATTGAGTTGAGTAGTGGGTCCGCCAAGAGCTTTACCGCCGATAAGGAGCTTGGCCGTGCGAGAGGGGAGCCTAGCATCCTATCGCTGAGCCGTACCGTAAGCGAAAGCTAGCTGGTCCGAGAATACCGATATTATAGTTCCGAACTTCCGAACTTCCGATCGCCGAAGTCTTGAGCTGAAGCGTTGAATAAGGACCGTATAATTGAACTTATCGGGATCCGAAAAGAGAACGCATTGCGCTGGCGAAAAGGCATCCGTTGCTCTACGAAAGACTCTAATTGAGCGATTCTCGTAAGAGGGGAAGGGCCGTCGTCTTCGTGGGAGGACATAGTGGTGGAATGAGGAGGGAGGGGGGGCGTTTGAGTGTCGGAAACGCCAGGAAAAAGAGTGGGGAAGAGAGTTCGTCTTGCAACCGAAGTGCAAAAATTGAGGAAGGGAGCTCTTTTAGGTCGGAAGAGCTGAGGAAGAGGTGAGGTCGTAAAAGAGACAATAATCTGTAAGCAATAAATGAAGACCGTGGAGCACCCAACAAGTAACTCACTCCGTTCTTGACAATAATCAATAAGCCGTAATCTGTAACAATAAGCAATAACAATAAGCTGTAATACGACGACCTAATCGAAGGACTTTGTATAATGTGACGAACTGATGAATTCTGACCTTAGAATACAAAGTGAGGAGAGGAAACAGGAAGCTCGGGGAGCTCAGGAAGGTCTATATACATGGCCACAAGCGCTAGGCCTGAATGGGTGATCAGCTGACTGCAGGTAACAAGGCAGGCTGTCACATCGAGTATTAAGATCGTAATGCGTCGACGGTGCTTAATTTAGCTGCTATAAACGTTCTTTTATAATTAAAGCTTAATCATTTAAAAGAATTCGAATAAGCTTTTAAGCTAAGACCGCTAAGCAGCGGCATTTCGATATAAAATCCGTTTTAATCGAGCAAAGACTTATATAAAGTCTGCTTTACCGGTGATTTAACCGTAAGTCGAAATAATAAAAGAAAAAAAAAAGAAAATTCTTACGATAAAGCGCTTTATTAATAAAGCGACTCGTAATTTTATAAAATAGATCGCTATTAAATAAAAAGATATTATTTTTTCTTTAAACGAATCGTTAAAGCCTCGAAGCAAGTCCGTCTTTTACGATATTATCCGCCGCTTTCGGTATAAGCTTATTACTTATAATTAAGCAATCTTTCGAAGCTTTCGTAACGCTAATCGTAGCTTAAAAGCAATTAATAACGTTTTCGTTAATAAAGGTTTATTAAATCATCTTATCGATTATACTTTCGAAAGAAGATCGTTTAAAAGTAAAAAAAGCAGCGAAGAACGCAATAGTCTTATTAAGAATTAAGTTCTTAAGCAAATCGCGCTTTTTTAAAAGCTTAATACGAATCGCTTCGTAATTTATTTTTAAAAAAAAGATCACTTTGCTAAGTCTTTTATATAATTTAACAATCTTAAAAAGCTTAGCTTTAAGCTTAAGTACAGCTTTAAAAGCTTTTAGCAACGTAATAAGCAAATTCCGTAAGTCTTCCGATCGTAAAGCGTTTCGGTTTAAAATCGCGGTATAAACGAGCTCGAGTTTATTTATTTCTATTAGCTTAACGAAAGTAACTTTAAGTTAGCTATAAGTAGATTAGACTTTTGCTTTTATCGAAAGAGCGTCTTTTAACGAGTATAACGTAATCCGAAAAGCTGCGTTGCGCGCTCGAGTTTTTATCGATGCAATAATAACTTTCGTATTAAACACGTAAGCATATAAATCCGCTGATATAATGCATCGCTAGCGAATTATGTCCGAAATATTAAAGTCGTTAATACAAAAAGCTTTCGTATTACCGCCGTTAGCTGCTTAAATAAGTGCTTTAACGCGTTTCCGTATAGCTTTTTTAATAGATTCTCGTTATGCTTTCAAAGCTTTATAACGTCGCTTTAAATTAAAATTATTTATCGTTTTACGAACTTTTTTTAAAACTTGCTCGTACTTAAAAGTATCGTTTCGAAACTAAAACGAGATCGATAATATTTCTTTTTAATATAATTTTACATATATTAAGTCCGCTTTATTAAAGTGAAAAGCTAATCCGTATTAAAGCATAAACAAGTAGCATTGATTCTAATACTTATAAAGCTTTTATTAATAATTAAATAAATTAAAAATCTGCTAGCATTAATAAAAAATGCACGTAAAATCGTTTAACGACCGTTTCTTCTTCGATATTACGTAGCTTCGGCTCGAATAAGTATCGGCCGTATTAATTTCGTAAACTCGATGCAATGCGATCTTTTAAGTCTCTCCGTATTAAATTGCTTTTAATAAGTTCATATAAGCTTTTTTTAATACGAGTGCGAAGCTATCGATAAATCTTAAGTAAATATTAACTTTCGCTAACTGTTTTATAAAAGCTTCGATCTTTAAATCAAGATCGACGAACGAAGTAATCGAACTCGTAGCGGTAATGCTTATTCGATAAAAAAGAAAAGCATAAGTATTATTAAAGTAAGTATTATAAAAAAATAAAACGTATAAGTTTCGCTTATTCTCGAAAATAACAAACGGTACTTAAAAACGAAAGTTCTCGTTTTAATAAAGATTATAGCGAGAAAAAGCTTTAAAGATCTTTGCGTAACCGTATTTTTTAATTCGTTTCGTAATAATTTATTTTTATTTAATTAAATTACTTATTATAATATATATTATATCGTAAGACTGCAAGTGATCTTTTTTAAGTTTAATATTCTTTTAAGTCTGATTTTGCATCGATAATAATAACAAAAAGATGATTCGCTTTGCTAAGACTTAATACAATCGCATTATTAAAGTGTGACGCTGCGACGGAAGTAAAGAATACTCTTTTAAGCAGATAAGAAAGTTAGCAGACCATTTAAGTATATTACTTAAAGAATCGACACCTTATACTTTCGAGCAAGACGGTAGATCAAAGCGATTTATTCGTACTTTAATAGAAAAGCTACGCATTGCAATTATTAACTAAGAGATTCTTAAGTTCTCATAGCTCGAGTGCTTGATAGTAGTAATTTATATTATTAATCTCATAGCTAACACTGCTCTTTTAAACGGAAAGACTTTTTACGAAGCTTTCTAAAATGATATTAAGCTAAAAGTAATTTATAAACCTTCGGTCAAGCACTTGCGAGTCTTCGGATGTAAAGTCTACGTTTTAATTAAGCTTGAACGCCGCGTATAAAGTCGCAAGCTAGCGCTTAAAGCTAAAGTCGGAATATTAATTAGTTTCGAAAGCAATAACATCTAGCGAGTTTACGTTCTTTTTCGATTTAATAAAAAAGTAGTTCGTACCTTTTATATTCGTTTTAATAAAGATAGATTCGTTATCGAACTTACTTTTAAAGAAGAAGAAGAAGTGTTATCTAGAATTAAAAGTGATCAAGTTGACTGTAATCAGCTTACTTTTAGCTAGCATAACTAAGACTAAAAGACTTTTAAAAGCTTTAATCATTACGTTTAAGATAGACTAGATTTCGATGATAACTTAAAAGAGAGTAAGGACGAAGAGGCTACCGATAAGCTCCTTGAACTTTATAAAGCTTTTTCTTTAAACGATAAAGAAGAGGTCGAAAAAGAGGTTGTTCTTCTTAAGGTAAATAATAAGACTCCCGAGGCTTTTACTATTCGGAAACTACGCAAAATCTACCTTTAAGTTCCCTTTTCGGAACGAGTAAATACTCGATCTAGTACTCGCAACGCTGCTGCTCTATCAGCAAACGTAACTATTAAGGAAGGAACAAGCACTTATTAATGGACCTACTTTAACGCTGCTAAAGAGTCACTATTTGCAGACGATCTTTAAACTATAAAAGAGGCTTTAGCACGCTCAGATGCAAATAATTAGCGTTAAGCTATTATCAAAGAGTATTCTGCTCTTCGACGTAAAAAGACGTGGTCAATTATGAAGAAGCGTGATATTCTTAAGGATAGACGCATTTTAAGCTTACGTTTATTATTTAAGATTAAGAGAAATAAAAATAGAAAGATCGAGCGATATAAAGTGAGATTCGTAGTTTAAAGTTATATATAATAGAAAGGCCGTGATTACGATTAGACCTTCGCTAAAGTATGCAAATCAGCTGTATGAAAGCTTGCAATTGCTTTAATTGCTTTGTACGACTTAAAAGTCTAACAGTTCGATATTAATACTGCCTTTTTAAATAGTAAAACTGATAGCGACATTTATATTAAAGCTCTATTAAAATAAGTCGAATTCGGCTATACTTTTACTAATGAGGACTGTTTAAAGCTACGCAAAGCTTTATATAGCCTTAAACAATCATTACGCCTTTAGCAGAAGTTGTTACGAAAGCGATTTGCTAAGCTAAGATTCGCTTTTATAAAAACTAACAACTGTGTCTATATTAACAAAGACTTTAAAATCATGATTGTCACTTATATTGACGACTTCTTAGTGATCGGTAAATCGAGATTAATTTACGAGCAATTTAAAAAGGATTTGCACGACTTATTCGATATTACTTGCACCGATAAAGCTACTTACTTCTTAAGAGTTAGAATCGTTAAAGATCGACTCGCAAGTACTATTACTTTGTGCTAAAACGCTTATATTAATAAAGTGTTAGATCGATTCGATATATTTAATTGCAAAAGTGCATATACACTTTTTGCAATAGGTTCCGAGGTTTATATAATTAAATTCGAAGGCTAAGCTACTTAATACGAGATTATATTATGTTGTGCGGAACAGGCATGGTTCCACCCAAGCTACATGTGACATGTCATGTGACCTCGCCTAGTAGCGCCCTTGGCACACTGGAGCTCCCAGGTACATGTACATAGATCCTGACGAGCTTCTTAGATAGAATATACCAAGCTTCATTCAATCCACAGAATCTCCTCCTGATCTTAGTGCTGGTAAGCACTACATATTATATTAGTCAATCGTTAGCTCTTTGCAGTACTTCGCAACTTACACTCGGTAAGATATTGCTTACTATTGCTTTTTATTAGTTAAATTCTTAATTAATCCGTTACTTTAATATATAGCTGCCGCAAAGCGCGTTTTATAGTACTTATAAGGTACTCGTATGCTATCAATTGTTTTTAATAGAAAGGACGTTAAGCTTATTAAATTGATAAGCTATTGCGATTCCGATTAGGCCGGCTTTAGAATAAGTCGAGTCTTATATAGCGGAAGAGTATTTTTCTTTGCAAAAGGCGTTTTTAACGTCATTTTTAAACGCTAGACTATTATAGCTCTTTTTTTAACCGAAGCTAAGTACGTAGCTATGTGCAAATTCGCTTAAGAAGCCGCTTGGATTAAGCAGGTACTCAATAAGGTTGGCTATAAGAAAGCTAACGCAAAGAAAATTGAGATGATTTGTGACTTATAAAAAGCATTCTTACTTTTCGAAAACTTTAAATACTATTAAAGAACTAAGTATATCGATATTAAGTTCTGTTACGTACGCTATAAGGTAGCAGAAAGACGACTCGATCTGTAGTATATTCTTAGCAAAAAGAATATCGCCGACGGTATAATAAAGCTATTAAATGATACAAATTACGCTGCTTTTATATAACTGCTTCGAATGAAGGTGCTAAAGCTATAGAGCTTAGCAAAAGGTGTTTTTCTTAGCAAAGAGTAATAAAGGTGTGTTATAAAAGATTTTTTCTTTTCTTAGAAGTCGTACCTGCTACATTCGGTAGAAATTAAGTAGACTATGCTCTTGGAAGTGTTTTTACTTCTGCTCTATAGAAAAGGTATATTAGTTTAGATACAATTAAGGTATTGCCGAGGGCTTTTAAGGCTTCGACAAAAGGGTGTGTTGCTAAGTAAGGTGAAAGCATAGTGTACGGTGCACGTGCACGTACACGTGCACGCACGGACCTCAGCTTTAGCACGCTCTTATTATAACCTCGCCCTCAATTCCTAGTCTTAAATAATACAAGTCAATCAACCACAACATCAGCAAAGCTTCCTCGTAACTTGGTACTATCATCAGATTGATACTAGCAATATATGCTAAACGAATAATACTTCGAGCGTATCGCCGTGCAAAGTAGCTTAAATGAATAGTACTTTATAAATATTAAATTGAACTTTAACTAGCTCGATCTTCGAACTAAAGTAACGACTTTTTAAGTAATACTTATCGAGTATATCGAATAGTATGCTCGACGGACACAAATCAAAGAAAAATCGCTTTTAAAGCAATAGCCTCGAAGCTTATATGCAAAAGCACTGAATTGTTAGCTTAGCGTATATCGAATACTCTTTAAAAGTGCATCGCAAAAGCACATAGTTAATAGCTTAGCGTATAACGTGAACTTCGAATATATAGCTTCTCGCAAAAAAAGCAAGTTTAAAAAAAGTATAAAAATTAACTTTTGATTCGATTCTTTGCGTAAGTCATTAAATATATATAGAAAAAAAGAGCTCCGATATATACTTAACGTCAAATCAAAATATATATATAAATATAGCTATAGTAAAATCGTAAGTAAATAAAAGAAGAAAAAGAGGACGATCGAAAGACACTCGAATATATGCTATAAATACGTGTATTATATTGTATGTGTTGTGACGCTAGTTTAAAAAGGAACCAACTACTCGTTTATATAAGAGCCTGCACGTGACTTAAATACGTGCTTAGCAAGGCTAAAGCATGCAGCGCACCTACGTAACAAAAGTGCTTAGCATCAGTATTATATACATGGACAAAACAAATACAAAGCCCCAATTCCACCACAATAGTAGCTTATAAATCTTGTGTCTTATGACTCTTAAGTCTTATAATTCTTGTAACTTTTATAACTTTTGTAACTTTTATAACATAAATAAATTTTCGCTTTTATTAAATCTATCGGCTTAGTATACATAATTATATAAAATTATTAACGTTATAAAAGTTATAAAAGTTATAGAAGTTATAGTTGATTTAACGCAATTAATTATATAATTTAAATACATTGTTTACTTTTGATTAATTGCTAATAGCTATACAACTACCTTTGATAATAAACTATTGGTGTATATCTTATAATTTGTTAAGCTTATATTCTTTTATAGCTATTAACCGATAAGCTTTAGGCTCGATTTGTGCGTAAGCTTTTAAGCTTTAAATAGCCTTTTTTATACGCTTATTTGAAACATATAAGCGTTAAAAGGTCCGCTTGTTACGGCAGTGGTAATAAGTATATAAGCTATCTAGCTCTTTTTACGAGAATAAATTTAAATAGCTTTAGTAAAGTTCGTCCTTTAATTTCGCTGTATATTCCGATATTATTATATCTATTAAATTGCTAACTAAATCTTTTCGAGCTGTATCTCGAATAGAGTATTCTTTAGCTAGCTCGTAGCGTCGTTGATAATAGCAATTTAAGCAAGTAGTAAATCGCAGACTAGTGTTTAAGATAAGAAAGTATAGCAATAAGCGGAAAGTATAATACTTAACGCACTCGATTTTAATGAGTCCTTTAAGTAGTTAAGCAAGTGCGAAAAGCGCAAGACGCGGTAAAGATTAGTATATCGTATTTATACTTAAGCTAAAAGTTAGAAAAAATAAAAGAAAAAGCAAATTTAACGTTAAATTTAATGCTTTTGCTTTAGCTTTAATCTTGTTGGATTGCTCGATTTATGCGAAAGCGCGGTGTATATTAAGATCGTCGTATATTTTTTTATTTTTATACGTCGTGTATATAAATTTAAAATAGTTTATAAGTATAAGATCTTGGCTTCTTTTGCTTATTTTGCTTTTTCGTTTGCTTTCCGTATTATCTTGTATTTTATCTTTGTTTTATGCATTATCTTATATGTTATCTTTGCTTTAAGCATCAACTTTAGTTTGTTAGCTGCTTGAAGCATCGATAAGCTTTTTAAAGTTGATCTTATTTATAATGCGAGTCATTTCGTCGTTATTACCGAAGAGATCGAGTGATTTATATCGTTAGCGTAGCAAGCTAAGTGATGATGCGATAAGTGCGCGTTATAAGGTTGCGTAATAAAGGTTATTTAATAAAAGAGTTTTCGGTGGTAGTGTAATAACTTTTTTTTTTCTTTTTTCATTTCGGCCTTTTCTTTAATATCATCTTCTTTTTTAATATTACCTTTCTTTTTAACCTCGCTTTCTTTTTTAATCTCGCTTTTCTTAAGCTCCTTTTCTTTTTTATTTTCTTTTTTTTTAATATAATTAGTAACACTCTTTTTCTTTTGCTTCGTATTTATGATCGCGATAAAAAAAGCGATTTGTTATTATGTATTGATTGATTTTTGTGTCGTAAAAGCAGAGTATTTAAATGTAAGCAAAATATTTTACTAAGGTTAAGTGCACGTAGAAATGGGCTTTTGTTTGAATTAAGCGAATAATAAAAGATTCTTATTAGATCTTGTAACTTTTGTAACTTTTATAACTTTTATAACTTTTATAACTTTTATAACTTTTATAACTTTTATAACTTTTATAACTTTTATAACTTTAGTAACTTTTATAACTTTAAAATGTAATATTAAAGATATGTAATACTAGGACGTGTAATACTAGGATATATAATTAATTATTTTATATATTGCTAGTAATTTTTATAACTTTTATAAATTTTTATGACTTTGTAACTTCTGTAACTTTTGTAACTTTTGTAATTAGCGGTAACATTTGTATCATTTGTATTTATTTATAAGTTTTATAATCTTTGTGCAAGCTGCTTTCGATACATATGATTTGTATCTCGATTAATATTAATACTTATAGCTTTCTTTTTAAAGCTGCAAAAGTCAAATACATTTTCAAATATAACTTTCGTTAAAGTCTCTATTTTAAAAGCTGAAACGTAATATAACTTATAAGTAAATTCTGCTTTAGCTTAGTTAATTATTGCTTTGATTAGCGAAATCTTTTAACTCTTATAAACGGTAATTGCGTATGCGATTCGAAAAAGAAGTTGCTAGCGATTGCAAAGTTTATTATCGTAAAAGAAATCTCGGTCGACGGTAAAGACCGAAAACTATTTAGTATTCTTAAAAGTAAGATTAAAATAATCTTCGATATTTATTATAATTTTTTAAAGTAAATCTTCGCGTAGTTTAGCTTTTGCTTTTTAAAAAATGTTTTTGATTATGCTTATAGACTTATTAATAACTTTTAACTTTGTTTATAAATTTTGATTCAATATAACTTTAGCTTTAATACAAATATTAATAGTTTATTTTAAGCTTTTAGCTTCTTTTTAACCGGCGTTATCTGCTTTTACGCTGCTAGTATTTCTTGATTTAAGTCGTAAGATAAAAGCGTCTAGCTTTTTCAGCTGCTCGTAGTTGTATTCTTTAACTTCCGCGTTCGTAAAGTAAATACGGAAAGTATTTTTAAAAGAATCTTTATTAGTCGGCCGAATATTTATTTTAACTCGAGAAATAAAAAATTCTTAGCTGTTTATCGAAAAGTTATCTTTTCGGAGTTCTAAAAGTGCTTTGCGGAAATTAATAGCTTTTAAAGATTCGCTTTTTTAACGTATAATGACCTTAAATCGAATAGTTTTATTAAATAATCGATAAAAAGACTAACCGATCTTTTACTCGAATAAGAAGTTATAAGTTATAAATAAAGACTTCTTTTTAATTAGCGGCAATTAGTAAAAATCTTTATAAAATTAAATACTTAGACTTTTAAATAGCTTTTAAGACTTAAAGAATATTTAAGTATAGCGGCGTTAGATACGAGCGAAGTCTTTTAAGTTAATTATTAACTTTTTATTAATGATTAAATACTTATAGTTTTTAAATTTCGCTTGAAAAGTCTAAAGAATAGCAAAAGAATTGTTTATAATATAATGTTTAACCGGTAGCGCTAATAAAGAATATAATATAGATCTTGCAATGCTAAAGGCAGCAATGCTTATAAGAGCAGCTCGGATAATTAGATTTAGCTTGCTAGCTTTATTTGCTATATCTTAAAGTTGAACGCAAGTAGCAAGAATAAAATAAGTTTTGCTCGTGCTAGCTTTGCTATCGAGATGAATTAACAGTTGTAAAAAGGTTTGGTTTAATAATACTATAATATAATAGTCTATTATAAAATAATAAAAATTCTTTTGCTCGTCCGAAAGCTTTTTAAGATCATAACCTCGAGCAGCGCTAACTTGCATATTAAACATTCCCGCAGCAGCTTTTGAATTTTAAATATAAGTAAATAGAATATTATATTTGCTAATATATAAATCTTAATTATAAGCAAGATCTCGAAGCCGGTTCGATATATCGTCTTCGTTTATAAAGACAATATAAAAGTTTTAAAAGTTTTGTAAGTTTTATTCTTCTTTTATATTAATATTATTACGGTTTCGAAGCTTAAGGTTTTTTATATCGTACTTATTATTTAAACTAATCTTATTTGCTTCGTTAATTATAAAAGAAAGATCGTAGTAATCTAGCGAATGCAAAGAATCGCTATAAAGATCTCGATAAAAGCGCTTGCACGCGTTATACGCTAAAGCAAATGTTGCATGCTTTTCTTCGGTAATATTAATAAATAAATCGTTTTTTGTTCGATAAAAATAATGTAACATTAAGTAAGTACGCGAGTTGTGCTCGTAATCGTTATAAACCTTAATGTTTAAGTATTAAAAGTAATAATTAATAACTTAAAGCATGCTTTTTCGTATAAAATTCTTTTTTTAGCAAGTGTATATATCGTAAACCTTAAAGAAGTTTAAAAGAATAACATTTTTAATGCGATCAAAGCGTTATCGATAACGCTAAAAGTTAGAAAGTTTAGATTTTAATTTATTTTCGTTTAGCTTTACTTAATGCTTCTTATTTTTATTTGATCGGCAATTTAAATTAATAAATGTCCGAGTCGATTTAATTAAATTAAGTTTTAAAAGCAAGTGGCAAACATTTTAAGCGCTATAATTCTTTTCTTTTAGCAGCTTATTAAGCATCTTAAAAACTAGCGAAAAGGCTAAAGCTTTAGCATTAATATGTTTTAGTATTATATTAATAATATCTTTATAAAAGTCGGATTTTTTTTTATGCTTAAAGCAATACTTAAAAGCGTATTTTAAAAGACTTTTAAAGCTAGATATAAATTGTATATCCGTGTTAGCTAACTAGCTTAATATAAAAACAAGTGAAAAAAGGTTTTATAAAAGATGATTGCGTTAAGCGGTAAACTAATACTTTCGAAGATTTATTTTCCGATTGTAATTAGCTATCGACTGCATAAAGCGCTTATAATAGAATTTGCAAAAGAAGACTTTTATATTTTTGTTTTTACGTAAATAATATTTAATTAAATAAACGCGATAGATTTGCATTCGATTAATTAACGTAATAAGTTGATCGACCGTATTCTTAATTATATTAAAAAGTAAAAAGGTCGGGTTTTGCAAATCTAATAATCGAGTCGCATTAAGGTTATAAGCGGTAATATAATCTTCTTAAAAGCTGACGAAGTCTAGAATACGAAAGTAATCGTCTTTCTTAAAGTTTATATTAAATTTAAGCTCGCTCGCATCGTTCGGTTTGTTTTTTAATTAAAATATATTGTAAATATAAATCGAGCTACGATCTTGCTACTTTTATCGCGCTTAAAAATCAGTATACGGCAAATAATAACTTAAAATGTCTTATAAAAAAGCTTGCTAACGGATATAAATATAATAAGTAATTATAGCCGAGTTCTTTTAAACATTTTCTTAAACTATTTTAGCTCGCTTAGCTTGATTAGCGGCTTTATATTTATTATACTTAAGAAGATAGCGCTAAAAGTCTTTTTATTATATGTCCGCAACACTTTAAATAAGAAAAGCTGCTATAGCATTTAGCTAAGACTTGGCTAGCGCTTTTAATTAATAGCTTTGCTTTTTTAAAAAAAGACCAGTGCTATTAATAGCTTACTTATAGCGCACGATCTAATTAAAAAAAGCTGGCTGCTCTTTTAATTGATTTCGCAAACCGTTAATACTTAAGTCTTTAATATCTTTTCGAAACTTAATAAAATAAAAAGATACTTTAACGACTTCGAATCGTATTAAAATATTGAAAAAGTAAAACCGGAAACGAAAATAAGTCGTAAAACGCTTATCGCGATACTTTATTAAGTGTTTAGTATATTCTTTTATATTAACTTTTCGGAATCTTTAAGTATAAAGATCGCTTGCGCTGATAGAAAAGAGTATTAAAAAAGCTAAACTAAAGAGCTTTTGATTAAGTTTTAACTTAAAGATTAACGTAGATCGTTAGCTTAAAGCAAAAGCAAAAATATATTGCTTCGATGCGAGTTTATTAACTTAAGCAAAAAGCTGATTAGATTCCGTAGTATTTAAATTCAAATCGAAAATTATAGTCTTTAATAGGCTGCTCCATGGGGCCCCATGGGGCCCCACGGAGTTTTGAGTCCTCCCTACGGGGGAACCCACGGGGGGTATAAAATTCTGCCCCTCCTTATAAAGAAACCTTATAAGGCGTAAGGTTACTTCATAAGGTTTATATATATAAAAATATACATATGCATAATTACTAATTAAATTTACTAATCACATTTACTAATCACATTTATTAATTACATTTACTAATCACATTTACTAATTACATTTACTAATTAAAGATTTAGAGTATTAGTCAAATTTACTAGTTACAAAGGCCTAAGGGTTAATAAAGACCCGTTCTTTAGCTTAAGTCTATTAGTTATAAAGAGTTGATAAAGACCCGTCCTTTTGCAATTACGTAAAATACGTTCAATTCGGTCTTCGCTTTTAGCCCAAGTTCTTGCTTGTAAGCATAGTTTAAATAAATCTCGTTTGATTTAAGTAGCTCTCTTAGCTTTTAGCATTTATTGCTTTACTTAGACTCATTTTCATTTGAAAACTTAAAAGTAAAGCGTTTGTATGCTAAAGTGCTATCGATAATAAAGAAGTATAGCATTAATAGCTCTTTTAAGATGCTTTTAGCTTCGGCATAATCGCTATCGAAAAGCTTAAGAATAAGATTACTTAAGATCAATCGAACCATGATATCTTTATAAATGAATTGCTTTTTAATTAAGTTAAAGAAAAAGACAAAGTGATCGAAGAGATAAAAGACTTAAGCGCTTTCTTTTTAAATAAAAAAATCAATTAATAATTATAATATATAAATGTTATTATTAACTTTATTAGCACCGTAATGCTTAATGCCGAACTCGTCGATAAAACCTTTGCGACTTTTCTATTCGTAATCGAAGCTGATTAGTCTTAAAAATAAAGCGGTATCTTCTTCGTTATAGCAAGTAAATATTGAATTAACAACGTTATTATTAGCATAAACGACTACGAAATCTTTGTAGCGATCAAATATCTCGTTGATTAGCTTATTGCTATCGGTGCTAAAAAGGTTGACTTCGATTATAGCGTTATAAAAAAAGGGAATCGATATTGCTAAATAAAAAAAATAATTAGCTTAAAGTAAAGAATCAAAAAGCAAAGAATCAAAAGGAAAATAATTACTTAAGTTGAATATAATTGTAATTGAGTGTTAAAGTTGGTTAAGAAGTTGAGTATTAAAGTTAAGAAGTTGAAGTTAAGTGTTAAAGTTGAGAAGTTGAAGTTAGGTATTGAAGTTAAGGTTGAGAAGTTAAGTGTTAAAGTTGAGGTTAAGAAGTTGAGTGTTAAGGTTAAGGTTAAGAAGTTGAATAGAAAGTAGTTGTAATAATAATAAAAAAAAGAAAAGGAAAAAGAAAAGAAGCGAGTACTTATATAAAAATAAAAGTGTAGCTTAATCGTAATCGAAGCATTGCTTCGATTTATTAAAAGTAAATTATAATATTTAAAACAATAAATCGACGCGGAACAAAGAAAATAACGCGTTTTAAAACAATGAATCGACGCGGAATAAAGAAAATAACGCGTCGCTTAATGATAATCGATGCAATGCCTCGATTCAATAAAAGTGAATTATAATATTTAAAATAATAAATCGACGCGGAACAAAGAAAATAACGCGTCGCTTAATAATAATCGATGCAATGCTTCGATTTAATAAAAGTGAATTACAATATTTAAAACACGAACTCAACGCGGAACAAAAAAGGAACGCTTCGCTTAGTAAATCTGATTAGTAAATCTAATTAGTAAATCTGATTAGTAAATCTAATTAATAAATCTAATTAATAAATATTACACGGAAAGAAACCTTGCATGCTACACGTCTCTTTGCTACACGTGCTTAGCTCGGTTATAGCTCGGCTATAGCTCGGCTATAGCACGTGCTTTACCGTACGTAATCTGATTAATAAATCTGATTAGTAAATCTAATTAATAAATCTGATTAATAAATGCTGCACAAAAAGAATTAACGTACTTAAGGCTGCTATACGTAACTTACGTAAGGCTGCCACACGTAATCTACGTAAGGCTGCTATACGTAACCTACGTAAAGCTGCTATACGTAACCTACGTAAGGCTGCCACACGTAACCCACGTAAGGCTGCCATACGTAACCTACGTAAGGCTGCCACACCTAACGTACTTAAGGCTGCCACACGTAAACTACGTAAGGCTGCTATACGTAACCTACGTAAAGCTGCTATACTTAACGTACCTAAGGCTGCCATACGTAAATTACGTAAAGCTGCTATACGTAACTTACGTAAGGCTGCCACACCTAACTTACTTAAGGCTGCCACACGTAACCTACGTAAAGCTGCTATACGTAACCTACGTAAGGCTGCTATACTTAACGTACCTAAAGCTGCTACACGTAAACTACGTAAGGCTGCTATACGTAACCTACGTAAAGCTGCCACACCTAACGTACTTAAGGCTGCTACACGTAACCTACGTAAGGCTGCTATACGTAACTTACGTAAAGCTGCTACATCTAACGTACTGCCATACGTAAACTACGTAAGGCTGCTATACGTAACCTACGTAAAGCTGCTATACTTAACGTACTTAAGGCTGCTACACGTAACTTACGTAAGGCTGCTATACGTAGCGTACGTAAAGCTGCTACACGTAACTTACTCGTAAACTATAGTTCACGGGCTATATAACTTTACGAATAACTTAACTTTACTAAAAAACTTAATAGTTATAAAAAAAATCAGCTTTTTTAAAGTTTAGTAAAGGTAATACTTATGATTAAAGGAATTACGTATACTAGCTAACTAAAAGGTTTTATAATTAAGTTAAAAGTCTTTTAATTAATATAACATTTTAAGCGAAGCATGCTAACTGACCCGTAAACTATAGTTTACGGGTGAATTCTTCTTTTAATTATTACTACCGGTATTTTTAGCTAGCTAGCTAAGGTCGATATAGATATATTAATAATAATAAAAAAACTAAAAATATCGATAAAAAAGAATTCAATTAATTATTGCAATTAATTGTAAATAAGTAAATACAAAAACTTAATGATACAAAAAAAGCAATTTAATAAATAAAATCAAAGTCGTTAATTATAAAACTTAGCAAAAGCGATACTTTTTGCAATTAAACGCTTAATTCTAAAAGAAGCTTTTTTCTTTTTATCTTGTACTAATCCCGCTTTATTATCTTCTTTTTCTTTTATTCGTTTGCGCTTTAAAGTTAATAATAGATTTGTAATTCGTTCGCTTATAAAAGTATTAGATTTACGGTCGTTAAATTTATATATAATAATTAACTTATTTTGATTTTAAATAACGATTAAAAAAGTTTTAAGTTTCGAAATACTTAGTTTCGAAGTTTAAGCGGTATTTAAAGTTTTATAAGATAGCGAAGCCGAGTCCGGTATTTTATCAGCTTTCTTTTTATTTATTATCTTTTTATCACTTTGCTTAAAGCTTAATATTTCTTTCGCGTTAAAATAATTTTATCGAGAAATATTATTCGAATCGTTTTGATCGCATAAATTTGCTATCGCTAATATTTAAATTAGAATTTATATTTAAATAAAAGCGTATATTATATAATATCGTACTTCGTTGCACTTTATTTTTATAGTTTATATAGCGTTTAAAGCTAGTCGATTTGTTCGTACCGTTCGAATCTGAATTTTCTAAATCGTTTTCGTTTTTTATATTATTAAAAACGTTTTAATCTATATAATCTTGAGTTTGCTTATCGAAAGGTAAATCCGTAGCTACTTTCGATTGATTTACTTTATTTGGTTTTTTTTATAAAGAATATAATCGATTTGCTACGACTTTGCTTTAAGAAGCGGAAGAATGCGCTTTATATAATCTTATATAATAGTTAATAAATCGATTAGTAAATCGATTAGTAAATCGATAAAAAGTAAAAATATCGCAAGTAAATTAACTTACTTTTTAAATGCCTTTTATAATTTAAAGACTTTCCGTATCGTAGCTATCGCATTTTAAACGAAACATTTTTATTAATATCTTGAAACTTATTTAAGTTCTTTTTTATTTAATATAATTAATAAATATTTATAAAATCAATATTATTTAAACTTACGTGATTCTCGCACTTTAGCTTTTAATATTATCAACTTAGCTTTTCGTTGCTTAAAATTTATTGTTCGAAAGTTTTAATCGATCGCAAGATTATCGCAAGTAAAAATATATTTAAAATAAGATAAGCTTTAAAATTAACGATTTTGCTATTTTTAAAACTTTTCTACTTTTTATTCGAATTCCTTTTTAAGTTAATCTTTATTTAAATCATTATAATTTATTAAAATCGATTCGAATAAGTGCCGAGCTTTATTTAAACGAATATTATATATCTTGAAATATAAAGCAGTTATTTCTTTTACGATTATTAATAGCGATAAATTACCGCGACGATAATCGCAAATATCTTTTGCTATATTAAATACTTTTTTTACGTAAATACTAATTAAAAAGATGCATAGAAAATCTTTAGCTATTCGAGCTAGATTAAAGTACCGAAGCTTAAGGTTTCGTTAAGAAATTAAAATCTTTCGTCCGTCGACCGCTAAACTTAATTAATAAAAATCAATAAAATTAAGGTTTTGAATTAAAATTTTAAACTTACGAGCTAAAAGATAATTATGCATTTCCGACGATTCGTGATTTATATTTTCGAAAGAAGCTTGTAAAGAAGAACTTGATATTAATTTACCGCGGAGTAATAAAGCGGCTATCGATTAACGATCGATTGCTTTAATATTATTAATACGTTAAGCTATAAATATTAAAAATTTATAATATTCGTTAAAAAGCTTTTCGAATCTCGCTTGATATATTATAAATTAATCTTTACTTTCGTAAAGCTAAGAAAAATTTAAGTCGAAAGTCTTTAGCTTAATAACAAGATATAAGATTATCGCGAAAGCAAAAATATCTTTTAACGGCCTTTGCGTTTTCTTATAATACTTATTTAATTTCTCGATAGCATTAATAACGCTTTCTTTTAATTGCAAGATTCATTTAAAATCATTACGATCTTCTTTCGAAATCTTTATATATTTAAACTTTAATTATGCTTGTGTTTTATTTGAACGTTCGAATATTTCATCGAATATTAAAAATCCGTATTAAATAATAAGATTAAGCTCTTTATTTAAGTGCATAGTTAAAAGGTAAAACGGTCGAAGGATATCGATTAACTATAAGATTTGCTTTTATTAAGTATTAAATAATTTAAAAATACTTATTTTATCGATCTTTATATAATATCTTTCAATAACATCTTTAAAAGTTATAAATCGATTAAGCATATAGAATATAGAATTTTATCTTATAATAATATTTAAAATAAGCTTTAAGCTTTTCGTTAAAAGATGCTTTAAATCGTTAATAAAAGCTTTTATCGTTTTATTAAATTGCGATTTTCGAAGTTAGCTAGCCGTAATACACTTAATAAACTTCCGAACTTAAGTACGTTAATTAATAATTAGTAAATATAATTAATAAATATTTTTTTTTTTTTTAAAAAACTTATAATCGCAAGTGTATATGCAATTCTTCGTTTATCGCGTCTTTTTGCTTTTTTTAGCTCGTTTATATTAAAATCTTCTTCTTAATGCTTTTTTAAGCTTTCGTTCGTTAGCGATAATCGCGGTCCGAGCAACGCTTTAAAAGATAATTATTAAACGTAAGTTATATACGAAACGTATAAAATCTTTTAATTTATAAAAAGCTTTTTTTTAAATGTATCTTCGACGCATTTAAGCAATTCTTTTATTATTATGTTATTCAAAGATGCGTTATCCGTTGTAATCGCGATTATCTTTTTTATTAAGCTTAATTTAATAAAGCGTTCGTAAATAATTCTTATTAATTTTTTTTTTTTATAATTAAACTTAACGTATATAAATTTAAGCATAAGCTAAATTATATGCTAATCTTTTGTAATTGCAATTCCGATTATATATATAAAAGAATAGCGCTTAATACTAGATTAATAGTTTAATGAAATGCTAAGTTTTTGATTAGCTAGTAAATTGTTTAGTAAATAGCGATCAATTTTTAAAATCTTATCGTCGAAGTCTCGCTTAATAGTTAAAGCATTAAAGAGCTTAAGATATAGGTTTTATAATTCGCAAAAAGATTTTTAATCCGAGTTATTAATTATTCGAAACGAGCTTCGCGTAAATAATATAATATTTAAAACATCTTTTCGAAATGCTAATTTTAAATCTTAATGCGAAAGCGTTCTTCGTAATAAATGTATTTATTTAATATTAGTTTTATTATTTATTAATTAAATTTATTAATCCGATTTACTAATTAAATTTACTAATCAGATTTACTAATTAGATTTATTAATCAAATTTACTAATCAGATTTACTAATCAAATTTACTAATTAGATTTATTAATTAGATTTATTAATTAGATTTATTAATCAGATTTATTAGATTTATTAACCGAATTTATAAATAAAAACAAACGTATTAAATTGCGTTAAAGAGATTTAAATCTTAATTGAGTTTGCCGAAGCTTTTGTTTTAGCTTATTTACGACGCGTTTGCAAACGTCCGTTTTCTAATGATCGGCTAATGCTTTCGTTTTAAAAGCTTTTAGCTTCGAATGCTTTAAAGCTCGGTCGCACTTTTTATAATATATTATAAGCTTTTTTATTGATTTCTTAATTGCTTGAACGAATTTAATTTATATAAAAGAAGTTTTCTTTTTATTTTAATCGATTCGCAAAAGATTTTGATTAGCCTTTTAATATTAAGAATACTATAAAGTTTATAACTACTAAGTATTAAAAGTCTTAATCTTTTTAACGTTTTAAATATAATATTAATTAAAACATTTGATGTGCAAAAGCAGACCTGCAATGCACATTGCAGTAACCAGTCTTATAACCCTATATACCCGCACGATACACCTCTTAGAGCTGGCCGGTTGATGCTTACCGACTGCTCTGTAAACCACGTTGCGGTTAATAGTATCTCTATTACTTATCGAAATGGATTTTTAGTCAGCGATTTTATTTGCGCAATTGCGACATCGCAGCCTGACTAATAAGTCACCATGTCTTATCGATAAGAAAGGTGGATGCTTCGCAGCTAACGATAGCGGGGCGGCATCGGGTTTTCGGCTAAGAAAACTTTGTTCTGCGCTCAGCATAGCTCAATGACAGCTAGCGATCGATCGACCAATTGAGCTATCGGAGCGAATGTGGCTTTTAACTGATGTGCAAAAGCAGACCTGCAATGCACATTGCAGTAACCAGTCTTATAACCCTATATACCCGCACGACAACATTTAATAATTGCTAATAGTATTAGGCTAAAGAAATTAGTTGTAAAGCTTTCGAACTTTTGACTTTGAAATAGATCGGTATCTTCGTAAGTAATTAAAGTAATTTAAGATAAAAACGAATTAATAGCTTAAGAAGACATATTTAAATTCTAGCGAATTTGCTATTAAATTATTGATTTGAACTTATATATTAACGTCTTATATACTTGAATATTATATAATATCATTTTATAATTTAAATATATTTTATTAAGTTAGTTTATTTTTAAAAAAGGTTTTGCTTACGCTTAATTCTTTTTAAGCAGCATTCTTACGAGCGTTAAGTTTTAATTAACGGTTTTTTTTTTTATCTTTTCATTTTTTTTAATTTTTTTTTTATTAAAGCTTAATTATAATTATATCTTTTAACGCTTTTAAGCTCTTTTTACTTAAGTTAACTATTACGAACAACCTTTTTATATATAAACCTTAATGTCGGTATATTTATATCGACTTTAACTAGCTAATAATATTTAAAAGAGTTTACGGGCCACTTAATATGCTTCGCTTAGCATATTACATTAATCAAAGGACCTTTAACTTAACTAGTAAACTTATTAATTAACTAGTGCGCGTGATTCCTTTTAATTATATTAAAGGAATCAGCTCTTTTAAATCTTAAAAAGTAATTAAAATTCAAATACTTTTACAACCGAATGTTTTGCAATTGCAAGTACTTTAACGACCGTTACGAAGTTACGAATATATTCTTTAATCGCTTTAAAAGAATCTAACACTTAGTTTTTTTTAACTTTTACTTTCGATAATTATTAATTTTAAATTTAAATAATAATTTTATAATCTTTTTAAGCTTTATATAATCCTTTCGCTTTTTTATAAATTCTTTAAATAATCGCTTAAGATCGTTATAATAAGTACTTACTTAAATTTATTAAGGTTTAATTAGTATATTAAAATAAAGTGCTTATAGAAATTTTAATTTAAATATAATCTTTGCAGCTTTCTTTTCGGCTGCTGTTATGCGGTAAATAAAATTAATATAATTTAATAAATATTAAAAATAAAAGCATTTAATTAAAAATTTATTATATAAAACGTTAGAACACTTTATAATCGTATTAGCTTATAATTATATCTATAAGCTCGAATATCTATTATAACTAAAGAATAGATAAAAGAAATTTATATTTTAACGGACGCTTGCTGATTTATTTGTAAGTACCGTTTTATTATTTATATATTAATTAAGTTATTAATTTATTAAAGATTATAAACCAATTAAACTCAATCTTTACCGAAGTAAATAATAAAACTTATTATTCTTTTTCTATTAGACGAACGAACGGTCGAAACGCTCGGTGTATAATAGAAATGCTAGACGAAGAAAAGCGTAATCGTAACTGATTAATTAAAATAGACGAATATCGAGTTAAGCGATTTTTAAATAACGGCTATAAAATTAAGCTATTTGTTAAATAGATTAATAAAAACGAATATAACGACGGATATTATAGAATTAGTATTATTAACGAGCAAAAGACTTTTTATATACAAAAAGAAAGTATCGCAAGAAAAGAAAGTAATAAATTCGATAGCTTGCGAAGGCCTTTTGAATTTCATTATTATAAATTAATAGATAAGTTTATATAGATAGTTTTAAAATCGTTATTATATTAAATAAAATATATATATAATTAACTTTAAATATAATTTATAAATATAAATATTAAAATAATTTATTAATATATTTATATCGATTTTAAATATAGCAAATCGGTTAATTCTTTTGATTCAAAACTTTAAGATATGACGACTTTAAGCGATTATTTAAAAGAACTTACGAAAGCGCGAAAGTTTATATAAGAGCTTAAGAGAATTTTAAAGTAATGATTTAAAATTAATAATTACCGAGTATAAAAGTCGAAGGTAACTAAAGTTTATATACACGAAAGTAAAAGCGTTAAAGACTCGTGAACTATAATTCATAAGTTAAAAGCGAAAAATAAAAGAATACGAAAAATACGAAAGAAAAAAAGAAAGAAGTAGCTTAGCGCATATAAAGTGCGTCTAAAAGACTTAGCGTATCGTTACATAAAAAACCGACGATTAGTAAATGTGATTAAGAAATATGATTAGTAAATATAATTAGTAAATATAATTAGTAAATATAATTAATAAATATAATTAGTAAATATAATTAGTAAATATGATTAGTAAATATAATAAGTAAATATAATTAATAAGTATTATTAATAAATATAATTAATAAATAAGATAAATAAAAGTATTTTTGTAAAATATAAAATTTATAATGAATCGTAAATTCTATTTTATATAAACTTAAGTATTGAGTTTAAGAATGATTTTAATTCCGTATCGCTATCTTTAACGCTATAAAACAACTTTAAAGCTGGCTCGTCTTTTTTTTAAATCAATTGCATAACGTATTAAAATAAAATAAAATCGCAATTAGCTTTTTTAAATTCAGTATTCTTTTCGAATCCTTTTATATTTTATTAAGCGATTAAACTCGGCAATTCGTATTTAATCTTATCGGTATTTGCTTTAATTTTAGCTCGCTAATACTTCTTTTTATTAAAAGAAAAGTAAACGTAAAGAGGTTTGATTAAATAAAAACTAAAAGTTATAATATTAGTTCAGTTGATTAAAAGCATAATAAAATGAATTCTTATTTAATTCGTTTTAAAACCGTGCTTGCTAAGTCTTAAACTATCAATTTAAAAAAAGCTTTTTTACTTTTTAAATTAGCAGCTCGGCACTTTATTAATAAAGACCGCGTTATACTTTGCTAATAGCGACGAAATTGCTAAACGGTTATTATATAGCGTAACTTTATATTATTAGCAAAATATAAATATTTAAATAAAATAAAAGCTTACTTATGCGTGTTAACGTGCTAATTGCCGAGTGACTTTCTTTATCTTTTTATCGGTAATCGAAACGTATTTATCGCGAAGTATATTATTATTTTCTTTTTCGTCTTTTCGTAAATTAAATTCTTTATAAACCTTTTCGTTTAAATTAAATGCTTTATTAACTTAATCGCTATTCAAGTATTTTTTATTATTAAATCTAGCTGTAAAAGAAGCGGCTTGCATAATAAGATTATCCGCGTAAATGCTTCGATTCTTTTTAAAATCAATTAGTAAATTGCTTAATAAATTAAAAAAAAGAAAAAGTACCGTTCATTTATAAGATTTTTTCGCATTTCGGCTTATCGAGTTTTCTTTTTAGTTATTAATGCTTAAGAATATTTTAAAGTTTGTTTTTAAATTGCAAAAAGCTGATTAACGGCCGCTTAATTTCGTCTTTTAGCTTTTCAAAGCTTATCTGCTTAAAGATCTTGTTTCAGCTTTGTTATACGAGCATTAGCCTTTATCGTATAAAGATTAGTTGATAATTAGCCTTTCTTTAGCCTTTTTCTTTAAGAAAAATTAATAAATTAATAAAGGTTAAAAAACTACGTAAAAAAGATACTTACTTTACGCTTGCCAAGGTTTTTTAATACCGGATTGCTTGCCGCTACGATTGCCGTCGTATCAGCCGCATTTTAAAAAAAACGTTTTTAATTAATAAATAAATTAATAAATAAGAAAATGATTTTTATTATAAATTTTTTAATCTTTTTTATCAAATCAAGCTAATTTGTATTTGCAATAATACCTTTCATCGAATCAAGCTGATAAGCGGCCATATTAAATAGTATTATAAAAAAGCTAAACGTTAAGAGTAATTATTTAAAGTAAAATCAAAAGTAATAAAATAAAAGTGTTAAAATTAAAAGTAAACTCGTATATTTTATTTCTAAAATATTTTAGCGCGGCTGCTAATGAATTCACGAAGTGATAAAGCAGCCGCAGCTAAAATAAAGCGGCCGTAGCTAAAATAAAGCGGCCGCCTCGCGCAATTTTTAGTTTATAAAGTAAAATTTGATTTTTTTTTATTATTACTTAATAATCAATTACAACTATCGCTTTCTTATTTGCTACGCTTTTAAATACAACGCTATTCATTGCTTTGTAAGGTCGTCCTTTTCTTATTTAAAATTATTAATTTATTAATCGTAAATTAAATTATCGCGATTAAGTCCTTTTATTAATACTTTTAAATAGCTTTTTTATTAAACGAACTTTTGCTTTCGGACCGACCTCTTTCTACTAATATATTAAGCATTACGGCTAAAAGAAATAACGCAAGCTAAAATAAGTTAATTGATAAAGCAATTAAAAATTAAGCGATTGAAAGTTAAGCGGTTAAAAATCAAGCGGCTAAAAGTTAAGCGGTTAAAGATCAAGCGGCTAAAGGTCAAGCAGATAAAGACGAAACATAAGAAAATGAAGCAGATATAATACGCAGCGAAAGCGTAGAAAAAGAAAACTTAAATTTGCAAAGTAAATAAAATAAGTTTATATTTAATTAATCGAAGTATTATTAATACTTTTTCAATTACTTTACTTAACGCAAATCTTTATCTTTAATTTAACAAAGCTTAATTAGCTACGGATGCGCTAGACCTTACTTTTGTTAAGCGCCGCGTTATTATAATTCGATAGCTATCCGGTTAGTATTTAATTAATAAATTAATTAATAAATCAATTGCAAATAGCTGACAAGCATTTATAAAAATTCTTAATTTTACTTTTGCTAAGCGCCGCGCTATTACAACTCGATAGCTATCCGGTTAATATTTAATTAATAAATTAATTAATAAATTAATTGCAAATAGCTAATAAGCATTTATGAAAATTCTTAAAACTTCGCGCAGTATTGCAAGTTTATAATAAAAAACCGATTTATCTCCGTCCTTTTTTCGCTGAATTTCTTAAGGTTAAGCTAATAAGTATTAATTATTTTATTAATTAATAATTGCTAATTTTTATCATTTTAAGTAACGCTCTTCAAACACTAATAAACTCTTGCGCAAATACAAACTAGCATTTATTATCTCTTAGACTTCGATCCGGTAATGTTTTTGATTTATAATTAATAAATATTTATTAATTAAATTTTTTTTTAGCAAACGTAATTAGATTTACTTCGGCTATTTAATCCGAAATAAACAAAAGCATCGTTTTTAATAATACTAGCATAAATATTAATAGCTTTTAATAAATTTAATCTTTTTAAACTTTTTTCTTTCGTTCGCTAATTGTTTTAAAACTGCTTTAAAAGCAATACAACAATCGACGAGCTAAGCGAGTGCATTAGCTTAGCTTTAAAACGAAGATCCGTCTTACGACTTAAGTGTTAAAAACAATTCTTTTACAGCTATTAAACTTTCTTTTGCTTTTACTAGCAATCGTATTAAAAAAGCTTTCGCGCAAAAAGCTTTTAAAAGGTCTCTTATTATCCCGAGCCCAACTATAGCTATAAAAACCGCGACGAAAACGATGCTTTATAATAATATAAATAAAAAAAAATAAAGCGATAATAAAAAAAACTTAAGTAAAAATGATATTCTTTTCTTTTAATATAAAAGAGTTAAAAAATCACTCTCGACGGCTAAAGCTGCTCGCTCCGTTCTATCAGCTAGCAAATCACTTTCGGCAGCTAAAACTTCTTTTCGTTAAAAATCTAAAAAAAGCAAGTATTTTAAAAAGTTTGCAATTGTTGCGAAAAAAAGAAGTTTAAGCTAACGAAAGCGCCGTCGCTATAAGCCAAAAAGTAAGTTCAATTAATTAATAAATTGATTCTTAAGTACAATTACTAATTTATATAACTATTGCATTAAAAAAGATCCGACGATATTAAAAAAGCATCGAGCTTCTTATTAAAAAGACTCTTTTCTAGCGTCTTGTTCGAGAGATCACTTACGATTTTAAACAAGACTTTAAATTTTAAAGCGGTGCTTTAAAATGTTTATAAAAAGCTTTAAAAGCATTTTTCGTAAGAGAGTTTAAAAGTAAGTACTTATATATTTATTTATTAATCGATTTACTAATCGATTTACTAATCGATTTACTAATCACTTTTAGTGACGAACTTATATGCTATTTACGTTAAACGAATAACGATTTAAAACAAAGATATAGCGTTAATTAAAAAATTGCGAGAAATCATAACTAGAAGTTTTGTTTAATAATTTTAATTTATTATAATGTAATGCAATATAATTGTAAAGTATAACATATATAATTAATAAATATAATAAATAAATATAATAATTAAGTAAAATTAATAAATATTCTTAAATTTGTTTTATTTTTAACGGCTTTATATATATTATTTTTAATTATCTTACTTTAAACCTATAAAGTTTCCTTATCTTTCGTAAAGAATTTGACTTAAAAAAATCCTCCTTATAAGGTTTAAAAAAAAAGTCCCCTATCGGCCAAGACCCTATGAAGGGAATAGGGAGGAAAACCCTATGGGGCCCCCACCCTATGGAGCAGCCTAGTCTTTAAAAGAAAACGCTTTTAATTATTAAATAAATCATCGTTAGCATCTAAGTGATCTTTTAGATTAAGTAAAGCATCTTTATCGTTTGTAAAAGGTTTATTTTCGCTTGAATCTTTTTTAAGATTACCGCGGGCTTTTCGGCGCAAGCGACGGCGTTTTTATGCCGATGATTTTATAACTAAAGCCGCTGTCTTTAGTAAAAGCTATTCGAGTGTTTCGTCTTTAATAGTTGTGACCCGTCTTTTTAGATCTTTATTTACGAGCAAAGAATTTATTAAGTCTTAGTTTATATTAATATCAATATATTTAAGATTATTTGCTTTTAAAAAAGTAAGCTAAATATAGATCGTAAAGCGCCGAGCTCGGTATTCTTTTTTAAATTGCTTACTAATTCGAAAGTCTTTATTAAAACCTTTAAGCTTAAAAATAATTACGTTAACCTTTTTAAAAAGCAAAAAAAGGTTTTTAAAAAACTTAACGTTATTAAAAACAAAAGTTATTACGTAGCTTAAGTATTTATATTAATAATCGCGGTGACGCTAAAGCGATATATTAATATATAACGGTAAGATTAACGCTTTTTTTAATACCGAAAGCTTTAGCAAGTAGTTTAGCACTTTACTTAAGTCTATATTATTATAAGCTATTATAAGATAAAGCTATTTAAAAAGATCCGGTTCTTTAATAGATCTATTACGGCGGTCATACTCGTGATAAATAATATCGTCGCGGACTATTTTTAATCTCATTTCGAATTATCTTTTATTATAGCGAGAGCAAAAGTCCATTTAAATAGCTTTTATAATCAAGTGAAAATCTTAAATTATTTTTTATTTATTTTTATTAACCGTCGGCTTATACTCGGTTAAAGTAGCATACGATTATAATATGTTCAAAAAAAGATAGACTTTTAAAACTAAAACGTACGGCAGCGTTTTTGTTCGGCTTAAGCAGCTTTTTTAATAGCTTTTCGTTTATCTTTTTGTTATATACGGTTCTTTCGTTCGATATTAGCTTAGATCTTTCGAGCTTTACGTGTTTTACGACCTTGCTTTAAGTCGTTTAAGCGATAGCTAGTAACTTTTAAGTCGAATCCGGAATTAAAAAAGAATATTTAACGGTTCGAAGAGTTCCGTAAAGCGCTAGACGATTGTAAAAGAAATAAGCTAGAAATTTGTTTTTTAGGACGGTTACGACGTAATTGCAATTCTAATAGAATGCGAATAATAAGTTTCTTTAAACGATCTTTTCGCTTTTTTATTAAAAAAGATAAAGATAAAAGTAAGAGTTTATTATCTTTAAAGTCTTCTTTTTAATTATTATTTCGTTATAATTGATAAAACGGTAGCAAAGTATTAAGAACTTTTTTAAAAGAAGACGTATTATTCGTATTAAATATATTAAGTAAAAGCAAAGTATATAAAATCAAAACGGTAAGCTTAGATCGCAAATTAAAAGAACTTAAGTAGTGTTAGTAACTTAAGTAACTTAAGTAACTTGAGTAACTTTAATAACTTTAGTAATTTTAATAACTTTAGTAATTCTAATAACTTAAGCAATATACTTAGACCGTTTAAGATTTTTTAAAAAGCTTTAGACTTTGTTACAAATTTAATACGTCGATTCGAAAGAAGTGAGCTTTAGCAAATTAATAACTCTAGTAACTTTAATAACTTTAATAACTTAGTCGAAAGAACTTACTTATGTTATTTTGCGGCGGCTTACGTATAGAACCGTATGAACTTTTAACAAAACTTAAATCTTATACGCGTTAAGCCGTAGAATCGAAACTTCGATAATTTTAATAACTTTAATAACTTTAATAACTTAGCTAAAAGTACTTACTTATGCTATTACTTATGCTACTTTAAGCAAGCTTACGTATAGAACCGTATGTATCTTCGTTAAAACTTGAATCTTAAACGCGTTAAGCCGTAAAATCGAAACTTTAATAACATTAGTAATTTTAATAACTTAGTTAAAAAGACTTACTTATGCTTTTTAACGCTAGCTTACGCAAAAAACTATTATATATATCTTCGCTAAAACTATTTATATTATTACTTCGAGCAAGCTTACGCATAGAACTACCGTATGTACTTTTATATAAACTTTTAATAAAACTTGAATCTTAAGTGCGCTAAGCTATAGAATCGAAACTTTAATAACATTAATAACTTTAGTAACTTTGATAACTTGGCTTAGATGATTTATTTATATTATTACTTATGTTACTTTAAGCAAGCTTACGTATAAAACCGTATGTATCTTCGTTAAAACTTAAATCTTAAACGCGCTAAGCCGTAAAATCTAAACTTTAATAATATTAATAACTTTAGTAACTTAGTTAAAAAGATTTACTTATGCTTTTTAGCGCTAGCTTACGCATAAAACTATTATATATATCTTCGTTAAAACTACTTATGCTATTACTTCGAGCGAGCTTACGCGTAGCACTAGTATATCGTCGTAAAGAAAGCGAAAGCGGGCTAAGCCGAACTGCAAGATCGCGTAAGAAAGATAGTTTGTTTAAAGTACGCTGTAATAAAAAAAAAGATTTATAAGAGTATTTGCGAAAAGTACGTTGCGTAAAGTAAAAGTGATTAAGCTTTAGTAGTGAATATCGTAGTAAGCGTGGTTTTCGTAAAGAGGCTCGTAAAAGAGAAGCTGCAATTAAAGCGCGTCGAAGTCGACCTCGAGGTTTTTTTAATAAAGATAAGTTTGAATCGAGTTTTAATTGACGCTTTGATTTGTGTAAAGTTTTGTAAGTGTTATTCTTGCGCTTATAATTATTATAAGTACGGAATACTTTGCTTTGATTATTATCTTGAAATAAAGTAATAGATTGTTCTTTAGCTTTAAAAGAGCACTTTTTAAAGTAATAAACTTGAGTTTCTATGTCGTAGAGAATAAAGGCTGTAGCAATATAAAGCGTTAAGCAAGTGGTCGGTATAATTAATAGACGCGTAGTTGTTAATTGATTAATTAATTTACGAAGTAAAAGACGCGTTTGCATTAATGTTTCGGCGCCGGAGTTACTTTAATCTTCTTTCTTTCTTTAATGCGAGCCGACCCTTTTCGAAAAAAGTTTAATAAATTAATATAGAATAAAAGTCTTAGCACGCTTAGAAATCTTGCTAGACCGGTATAAAATAGTCTTACGTGATTGGATGACTAACTACTACCACAATTACTAGAATTTATCTTAGGTCACCGTTGGTGATAATAAATTTATTATTAAAAAAAGTGATATTATCGAACTCGTTAATACGAAAAGCAAGCAATGCGGATTAAAAACAATAAAACGTTGCGACGCTTTTAAGCCGAAATCGTTTTTTTAAATTTATTAATAATAGCTTTTTAAGATTATGTTTTTTAAAGTCTTCGACGATTATAAAGCTTATTCCTTTTCTTTTAGCAAAGTTTGCGGCGGCTAAGCTAAGTTTGCTACGAATAAAAAAGCAGCTTTAAGTTTAAAGTTCGTCTTACGCGTCGAGTCTTTTTTTAAACGCAAACTCCGTTTCGTTTAAAAAGCGAGTTGGTCGGACTCTTATACCTTTAAAGATTTTTTCGTAAAAGTAGTTTTTGTTAATAAAAGCGAAGTCGATACGTTAAAAGAACTCGACTTAATTCTTTTCGTCGAAAAACGGAACGGCGGAAAGAGCGGAAAAGGAAGTAGATTAAGTATTTATAATTATTCTGAGAAATCGAGGTCTTGATAAGCTTGATAAAATCCTTAACGTTAGCTAGAAATGCCGAAATGATATTTAGATCCTTAACAGAATCGAAAGATTAAAAAAGAGTGTTAATAAGTGTTTGTGTATAGTTTGCAAAAAAATCAAGGCGGTAAAGGAGAGTAAAGTTAAAAGGTTAAAAGATCTTACGAATTTTCGTGTTTTTTAATAGTACGAAGGTATCGTCCGTAAGAAAGGCCTTTTTTAAAGTCTCTCGAAGTTTTTAATTAATTAAGCTGTCCGCAGCGTCCTGATTTATAATTAGTTTGCGATAAGACCGATAAAAATAAGAATAAGATAAAGAATCTATTAAAGTTATTCGAGTTTTATTTTATCGTAAAAGCTAAAGCGCGCTAACGTAATGCGGCTAAGTCGTTTGAAATATAATAGTCTCGGTAAGAGAGTTTTCGGTTAATATTAAATATAAATAAAGTATATATGCAAGGTGGATCTATAGCAAATTAAATCTCGGAACATTAAGGTTCATTTAAGCGTATTCCGTCGAAAAGTCTACAAATATATATATATATATATAGACCTTAAAAAAGCATTATTCTCCGAAGTAAATTATTATTAAAATGTTTTTAAAAACAAAAGGTTGTATGTTTTTAAAAGAAGATATAAAAAGTTAACGATAAACGCAAGCAAGAAAGAGAAAGAGTTGTGTATATCGTTAAATAATAGTTTTAAAAAAGAATATTGTATTCCATTTTCGTTTGATTTTGTTTTTATAAAGAATTCAATGCTAAAGAAACCGCAAAGAATATTAATTACCAGGCAGAGGACCAAGTTCTTTGTAGTGTCACCAACGGGCTAATTATTAATTTATATATTATTAAAATTGGATTTTTATATAATTAATAATTAGCTTGTTAATAATATTACTTTCAACTTGGTCCTCCGCTTGGTATTAAACTTATTAAATAAATCGTAATATAAGACCAAATATTGTAAACACTCTGCCTGATAGGGTACCTGCTATGGCCATTAAGGCTACATTAGACGGACCTATCTTCTATAAGAGGGCACACATCTTTTAGCTAGAATAATCAACGAGCTTTCTACTTATCTTTTTTAACACTTCTTTTATAAGATTATAAAGTCTAGCTTTAAAGCTAAGCTTTTATATAATATATCTTTTTAAGTGCTTTTATATTAGTAACTTACGTAAAGATTTAAACTTTTAGTCTTTATCTTTATACAGCTTATTATAATCGCTTGATTCGCAATCAAATTGATCTTCGTTTATTCAGCACTTTATTCTATAATTACAACTTTAAAATAATCAAAACCTTATTTTCGATAAGTTCGGATACCGAAACGCTGAAATAACCGAAGTGCAATATTTCGGCTTTTCGGCAAAAACTCTTTTTTATTATTAATAAAAAAGAATTTTTATTTATTAATAAAAATACTTTTTTATACTTTAGCTTTCATCTTGAATTAAAGCAATTAATATAGTCCGGAGTTATTAGCGAAGCTAATCAATTGATTCTTAAGTTTTTTATAATTTTAATCTTGATTATTAGTTTACTTTTATATAAAGTCTACTTTTTTTAATCTCGGATCGAGAATACTTTACGAAAATCACTTATTTTACTTATAAACTCGATTTACGAGTCAAAATCAAACAATTTAAAAACCTTTTATCAACTCGATCTTTTTTAATATATATATATATTTGATCTTTAGAATACCGAAAACCTTCTTAAGATTTCTAATATCGAAATCGACGCAAAGTCATCTTTTCTTTCGTTAAAATCTTTTGAATTTATTAAATCCTTTAATCGTATTTTTATAAGCTTCGGATTATCTTTATTTTACTTCGACTTTTAACTTAAATCTTTACCGCTATTTCTATCGGAAACACTTGCTTTAAAAATGCTTTTTAAAATGAACACCGGTCTTAAGATTTATACTACTCTTCTTCTTTTTGCTCCTTTTGTCTTTCTATCAAGCTTTGCGTTAATTATAATCGACTTTGCTATCTTTTACGCTTTTATAACTACTCGTATGCTATTGCTAAATGCTTTAAGAGCTCTTTGCTTTAATAGTGCTAACATTACCGACTTTATCGAGAAGTATAAAAAGACTTATAATAACTTTAGTATTTTTAAAGATAATCGGTTTATTAAACTTTTTCGTTATTACGATAACTTTCGCAAAAAGGTTATTAAAAGCTTGCTCGAATAAAAAGCTAAGAAAAATTAAGCTGCTTTCGTTAAAGCTTTAAGAATCGAGTTTCGTAAAAACGATACTTAATAAATCAAAGACTTAATCGCTTTTTTATAAAAATTTATTATATAAGAACGAAATGTTAATAACTTGAAAAACTATTATCGCACTTTTTTTCGGATCTTCGAAAAGCTTATTTCAATACACTTTTTAAGCAAGACCGAATAAAGCCGTTTGTTCTTCTTCGAATTATTCGTCGGAATCCGAAATAAAACAATCAAGTATTATAAAGTCGACGAACTCGATTTAAACTC
Organism: Drepanopeziza brunnea f. sp. 'multigermtubi'; assembly: GCF_022702325.1. Classification (NCBI taxonomy): domain Eukaryota; kingdom Fungi; phylum Ascomycota; class Leotiomycetes; order Helotiales; family Drepanopezizaceae; genus Drepanopeziza; species Drepanopeziza brunnea. Next base: position 1,253,034 of record NW_027094071.1, on the reverse strand, counting down.
TTATGCTGCTTTCGACGACTTCGTTGTATTCGCTTTTAAAACCGATTAAAGTATTAAGATTATCGAAGCTATAAATCGAGAAAAGTCCTTTTTAATTAATTTTACTAAAGATATTCGGACTTTAGTTAAAGAACACACCGAACTAGTTAGCGTTCTTAAGTCTATTAAGAAAGCTTTAATAATAATGCCGTTTACTCGTAAACTACGGTTCACGAATGAAAAAGAAGAAATTAATAAAGTAGGTTTTATAATTAAAAAGTTTTTTAACTTATAAATTAATGCAATTTATAATCGAATTGATTACTTCGAAGATTAAGTCGCTAACTTAACTTTTCGACGCTTTATTTAATCTTAACTTTAAGTTCGATTCGAAGACTACGACGAAGCTTTTATTAAATATATTGCTTAAGATGCTCGAAATAAAGTCAGCTTCGAAAGTGAAGTTTAAATTGCTGCTATCGATTACGGATTATAAAAACGAAAAAGAAAAAAAAGAAAAAGATACGAGAACTAAATGCAAGATTATAGCTTTTACGAGAACTTCGAAAACACAACTTAAGCTTTTTATTAATACCGAAATAAATATAAAGCTTTTAAAGATATAATTAATAAAAGATGTATTTACATTAATAATTACGGACGCCTTTGCTTAAAGCTTAAAAGGATCGGCGCTTTTATTATTTAAAAAAAGCAAAGAAAGACTTAATTTAAATCTATCGTTTTAAACGTTCGTAAGACGAAATACGACAACATCTTAAAGAACCGATTTACTAGCGGACTTAACACTTATAAACACTTGTTCTTTTATTAATAACCAATTTAATAGCTAACTTAGTATTAGCCCGATCAAAATGCTTAGCAACTAACTAATTAGCTAAAAGAGCTTACTATTATCTTTAAAAGACTAGTCGATATTAAAAATATTAACGTTATAAAATAAATCAACACGCTTAGTTACTTATCTAGTATAAAAGTTGCTTCGATCGAGATTAACGCTGCCGTAAAAGACAAAGCTAAAAAGTCTTTTTTACTTTCGAAAAGGTTTAAGCTTATTAAAATTAAAAAGAATATTTAATAATAAAAAGAAAAAAACTACGGCACTTTTAAAGCCCGTGCTTTTTAAGAATCGAATACTGCTGTAAAGATAAACTCAAAAGACGAGTTGTTCGATAATATAATTAAAAAAGAGTCTTTTAAACTTTTTAAATTAGCTAAAGCCGACGAAGCTATAAAAGATATAGAAAAAGAGATTAAGATTATTTAGCGAATGCTAAGAAGAAAAAAGAAAAGGACTTATAAACGAAAGAAGTTCATTAACCTTTACGTTACTATTAAAGCTTAAGAAAAAGTAATAGCGGCGATTATAAAATCAAGAATCGAAGTTTAGATTAAAGATTTATTCGAACTTAGCTTTCGTTTCGATAAGTTATTAAGCTATTATATTCTAATAGTTCTTGATATTAAAGAAAACGTAAAGGTCTTTTAAAGTAAGCTTATTTTTGTAAACGCTTTAATTATTAAACGTTTAAGTCGAAATAAAAAAAGCAAGCTAAACTTTTTAGCGACGCAAATTCGCAAACAACTTATCGCTCGTAATTGCTTTAAAGTAACGATAAAAACTTTAAAAGTTTTTATTAATATCGACGGTATAATTAAAAACAGATCTTTTTTTAATAGCGGATTTAAAGTCAACGTAATAAATAAAAAAGTAGTTAAGATAACTAAATTACTTATTATAACGGATCGAGCTTTAATCTATACTATTATATCCGAAGATCTTTATAACTTCGATAAATAAATAAACGACGTCGAAGTTATTATCGACGGAATCATTAACTACGCCGATTTTTTTATTATTAACAATAGCAATTACGAGGTCATCTTAAGCATGCTTTTCTTTTTAAAATCTTAACTCTTTTTTTTTTATTTCGATAATAATACGATAAAAGCTTTTTTTTAAAACTACGATCGATTTATTTAAAAATAAATTACTATTATAAAAGACAAATCGGATTTGGTCGAAGACTTAAGAAACTAGTAGCTAGCATACAAGCTAAGATAAATGCTAAGCTAAAAAAAAGCTTAAAAAGAAATTCCGCTCGTAAACTATAATTTACAAATAGATCGGCATAAAAATAATAAAATTACAAAAAAATAATTCAACTTAATATTAAGCAAAGCTTATTAAAATCAAAAACATTAAAAATATTTGCAATTAAACTCGATAAATCGGAAAATTTTATATTTATTATCGATAACGATAAAAACTTTTTAAAAAAGAATATAATAAAAGTTAATACGATATATAAAAAGAAAGCGGAGAAAGTCAAACCGATAGATTTAAAAGTATCGGATAAAGAAATACTTAGAAAAATCGATAATTAATTTAAGTAAAATAAGAAAGCGAGACTTCTTAAACTTAAAAGACTCTTTTCGAAATACTTTATTAACAAGTTTTTAAACTTAAAAGTTAAATTAAGATTAACGAAAAAACGATTCGAAGCACTTACGATTAGCTCTTAAGTTACTTTAAAAGAAAGAAAGCTGTTTTATTAATGTTTTTTAAATCGAAAAGAAGCGATAGCTTAAGATTTTATTTATTTTAATTAAGTTCGGAAAGAAGTTATACTACTTTAAAAGATTAAAACGGTACTTTACAAAGCTTAATAAAAGAAAACGTTTATTATACCGAAAGCTTTATAAAAAATAATTATTTTTATATTAAAAGAACGATTAAAGCAAAAAGTCTTCGAATTATATTAAAGCTTTTATCGGAATAAATAGTTTATTATAATAAAGAAAAAAAAAAGAAAATACAAACTAATTATTATTATAATTAAAATGAACCGTATAACGGTTAAAAACGTTAATATTGCTTCGAACGTAAACTAGTTTTCGAACGAATTTGCCGGTCTTACGATAGCTATACTTTTAAACTTCTTTTTTAAATACGATCAATTTTTTTTCGACGTTAAGTTTAAAAACATAATAGTTATTTAAACGCTTATCGAACTGCTTCGAATAACTCGGATACTTATAAAAGTAATTAATTCGATTGCTTAATTCGTTAAAGTTATTTATAAGATCTTTATAAACTGCATTCTTAACGTTTGCTTACTTTATATAAATAACGTAAGAGTTAAAAGATTTCGATCCTTTTATAATTATAAAAAAGTTTTGCTCGAAATATAACGATTCGTTTTAAAACACATTTAAAATATCGATAAAATGCTCGTAAAGTTTAAAAAAGCTAAAACGACCGTCGGAACAAAGTCTTAATACTATATGCTTAGCTTTAATATCGTTAGATTCGTTATTATTGTTGTTGTTATTATATTTATTCACGTCGAGCGGGTAGCGGGCGAAGCCTGCCGCCTTAGGACCTCCTATAAGGTACGGCGACGTGCTAAGCTAAAGAGTTATATACAAGAAGGCTCTAGAAAGCAATTTAAAGTGTTGTAGCGAAAGCTATTATCGTATACGCTTTTCTTTTACAAATAAAATAAATCACATAAAAAGAAACCTTTTATTAAAGGAAAACTATAAAAAAAAGAGTTAAGCATATACAAACTGCTATAGCTAGCCAAAAGCGGGCTATTTACGTCGCGTAGCGATAAGAATCAAGGCCGGACCGAGGTTAGCCGAATACAAAAGAAAAAGTAAATACGAAAGCTTAAACTTTAAAAGAAAACCTAATATAATACATTAATGCTAAAAAGAATTCTTTCGGAAGCGCATCACGCTATCTTAAAGTTTTAGTCTTATAACGCGGTTGATCTAACGAGCTTTTACAGCTTAAGTAAAGCGAAGCGTACCTCGTTCTCTTTATCGAAGCAGTATTAGTTAATTAAAGTAGCACTTTTATCGAGTGCAATGCTTAAAATAAAACTCCGTAATAGTTAAGAAAGCTTGAAAATCGGCTGGGTTATTAAAGAGACTTATAAAGAAGTCGTAAGCTTTTAAAATCGTGCTCGAAAAGGTCCGCGGTCGAGTCTTATAAAGCTAAAAGAAAAAGCGTCGTTGCGTGAATTAATAGAAAGCTATATGCAAAAAGGACTTGCGTTTGCCGCAAGCATACTTTAAGTTAGCGTCGTAATATTAAAACTTAATATAATATTAAGTAAAGTCTTCGTGCGTAATTCGAATCGCAAGTAGTTTATATAAAACATATCGTAAGAGTTTTAGCTTTAAGAAAAGCTTGATTAAGTATAAAAAGCTTTATTTTCGATACGAGCGTAAGAGCTTAAAAAAGCTTGCGCTTTATTAAGTTTCTCGTGCTTTATCTCGTATATCGCGGAAAAGTATACGAATGCCGCTAATCGTAAGTTGCGATGCTAAACTAATGTTTTAATCCGGTTTCTTTGCTTTTAAGTTTGCAAGCTTATTTGCTCGTTTATTTCTTTTAATGCTTATATGCTTCGAGGACTATCGTATTCGTACGTTTCGAGTCTCTATCACTTTTTAGACGTTTAAGAACGCTTATTGCGATAATAAGAAAGCATTTCCGCGAAGATATTAAATAATTAATATGCTATCGATATAAAGCTAGATCCGTCTCGCTATCGAATAAGCGTATATTATTCGTTCGAAGCCTTTTTATGCTTTTATCGCCTTTGCGTTAAAGACGTAAAAGCAATCGTTAATAAAGCCGTACTCGTAGCTTGTCTTTTAACGTCTTTAATAGATTACGTACTCGTAACTTATTAATCGGTTGCTTTAATTGTATTATTTTAACCCGTTCGAAAAGATCGTAATATTCTTTAGCGAAAGCTATTACTATTATGCTTCGAATGCGATAGCAGCTTCCTTTTTCGTTTTGCCGTTCGCCGAATCCCGTTTGCTCTTCGATATAAAATGCGGAAAAACGAAGCGAAAGCGAAAGACGTTTAAAAAAAAAGCTCTTAATTTTTAAATCTTAATCTTAAAGATCTTAATAATCCTCGCGCCGCGACCGCGTTATCGGATCCGTAAAAGTATCCGGCTGATTAATAAATGCTTATCGTCTACCGTCTTTAATTTTATTATAAATTTAATTTTAGCTTCTTTTAAAGCCGCAACGTTAAAAAGAAGCCCGGCATTTCGAAAAAGCGTTGCCGTTAATATCGTTCTTTAAATCGAGAATACCTCGCGCGTCGCGAAAGTTATCGTTTTATTAATAAAGTCAACTATCTTTCCGACTCGAGCGCTAATAACTTTTAGCTTTCCGGACTTGCAAATTAAGCGATAGCGCTTTGCGTACTACGCTTTCGTGCTATAAAGCATCGAGAATAACACGCAAGTAATAATTGCCTTGCGTAATAAAGCCGTAAATAAACCGTAAACTATCTTAACGAGATTGCGGATATATTAAGCGACTTTCTTAACTTTAACCGCTCGTTCTCGAACGTATTAGCGAAACTTTAATTTACGATCAAACCAAACTTTAAACTATCGTATCGCAAGTATATCTTCGTCTTTCGGACCCGTAGTGATGCACGGAATAATTATAGTATCGACTACGAAGAAAAAAGCATACGTACTTTTCTTGCAAAAGAAATGCATTATCTCGATCTTCTTTAAAGCGAAAGCGATCTTATAAGTATTACTCTATTTAATAATAAAATTGATATCGTTTCGAAGCATAACGATATTTCGATCGAAAATGCAATTAACGCGATATAAGCAAATATCGTTAGCGTATTCGAAGCGTAATATTCGATCTTAATTAAATAGCTCGGCTAAGTAAAGCATATAAAGCATCGGTGATAATAAAAATCTTTGCGAAGTGCCGCACTCTACGTCGTAAGTATCCGTGATTTTTTTCTTTAATCGAACTTTGATTTTGCAATTTAAAAGAAAGGATTTTATTAGCTTAAGCAATAAATACGGCTAGCTTTGCTCCGTTATGCGTTTAAAAAAGCGACGGATTAAGATCGCATCGAAAGCTTTTTAAACGTTTATAATAACTATAATAACTTAATATCTAACTGCAAGTATAAACTCGATATCGTATATTAAACACGAAGCGAGATTTAATGCAAAGCGCCGTAAGAAAGCTTTTGCGTGCTATAAGTTAAAAACGTCGTTAATAAAAGCAATCTACGCAATTCTTTTCGCAACGATACGTTTTAATCTTTTAAAAATGCACGAAAGCAAAGCAATCGGTCGTTAAGAGCGGATAAAGATTTTATCTTTTTTCTTTACTTTAAAGATCATCGAGATTTCGACGAACTTTTACGCATTTAAAAAATAATAAAAAGCTAAGCACTTATTAAAAAAGCTATAAAAGAAATAATAAACGTATTGCTAATACGCTTTAAGCAATCGTACGGTGATCTTGTCCGTCTTGAATAAAATACTTATCACTTCGATTACGTAAGATTTTATTTTTTTTAATAATATTATAATATTTTAAAAGAGCCGGCTAATGCCTTTTTAGCTAGCGAGTAAATCGTAATCGAGATCGTCGGCGGCGCTAAATCGTTTAAAAATGCTTTCTCGCAGCGCGTCCGCTTTCTTTTTAATATCTTCGATAGCCTTATCGTTAACTATTAAAAAAAGCGATTTTAAATTCAAAGTAAGCTTATGCTAGCTTATGACTTTATATAAGTCTTAATCCGATTTCACTTCGTCGATCACGTAAATCTAATAAGCCCTTTTAGCTTTTTTAATTATAGCGAGCTAGTCTCGCGTTTTTTAAGTTAGTTCTTCGTCGTATATTATAAAGCGCGCTGCTAAGTGTTTCTTATACGTTATTTAATAGTTTGCCGTCCATTATAATACAGCCGTTAGCCTTTCTTAAGCAAGCTGTTCCGCAACTTTTAAAGCAAAATTAAAAGCAATAGCTAAGCTAATCGCAAGCTAATCGAATTCTTTAATAAAGTATATCGTCTACGAATCGAAAAGCTAATTTACGCTTAACGCTATAAGCGAAGCGAATTTCTCGAAGTCTTAATCCGGTACTTGATATTAAAAGCGCTTTAAAAGAACAACTCTTTAATTAAAGATAATCGTAACTTAAGTCTCGTAATCTAAGCTCGAATAAAAATCGGAGCGAATTATCGTTTAAGCAAACGAAATATTTAAAAAGGTTAAGTTTAAAACGTGACTAGCTTTATAAATAAAGTCGCTCGAGAGTCTAATATAATCTATCTTACTAGTATTAGATTAAGCCGCAAAGTCTTTTTTTCGGCCTTTAAGCTTAACTTTTAGTTCGAACATATCGTGCTATATATTAAAGTCCTTTTTAATTAAGCATTTAAAAAAAAAGACGAAGTAAATAATATAATCTATAATCGAGTCTATTAAAAGTTGCTAATAAACGTTTAAAATAGCGAAGCCGTTTATATCGACTTATAAAAGATTTTTGTTGCGAATAAAACGGCGTTGCTAAATGCGAAAACTTACGCTTTTGCGTACGTAAATCATTACTCGTAATCGCTTAGCGAAGTATTAAATATCGTTTTAATTATCTTACGATTTTATTAAAGCATAACAATCGTAAAACGAATAGTTTTAGATTTTAATACTCGAATGCGTATACGGCTTTTAAATATAAATAACGTTAATATTTACCGAATAGCAAAAGTAGAATAAAGCAATATAATATAACTGCTTTTTGCTTACGTTCGCTTAATAGATTTAGATTTTTTTAAAAGGCTATCGATTGCGGCGAGTGCCGCGATGCCGTATCAGCGTGCTTAATATATAAAATTATTTTAAGCATTTTAGCTAGCAGCAATGCTCGAGCCTTTTATAAACGAAAAGGATAAGCTAGTAATATTATTTACGTAATAATCTGATATCGCTATTAGCGTATCCTTTTTTTCGTTTACGGTAAAGAAAGCGCTATTTATCAAAGTCTTTTCGTTAAAGTTTTTACGCGTAGCCGTATTACGCAAAGATCTCGTAGCTTGCGTAAAAGCTTAAAAAGAAGATTATAAAGAAACGGCTTAAAAGAAAATCGCTCGCTTATGCTCTTGCATCGCAAAAGCGCGTCTTTTCCGAAAAAAAGCCGCGTTAACATCGATAATAAAAGTCTTTAATTAAAAAGCCGAAGTCGGTTCGTTTTCTTTCGTTATAAGAGTATTAATAATAACGTAAGCTTAAACTCTTAATCGTCGGACGGCGCTTAGCTCTTTTTTAATAAAAGTGATTACCTTATCGTTGACTCGCTTAAAAGCCGCAAAGCAGTTCTTATGACTAGCTTCGTACGAGCCGTAGCAATTTGCATAGCGAAGAAGTGCTATACAATTTTTATCGTTAAGCTTGTTATGCTAATCTCGTCGCTCGCTATAATAAAAGCAGCGTACGTGCCGAATGCACTTAATCGAATTGCATTAACCGAAGCAACCAAGGTCGTGCCTTTTAATAAATTGCTTTTTATCGATCAACCGAAAGTAGCTATTGCAATCGAATAACTTAAAGCTGCGTACTTCTTCTAAGAAAAAGATTATCTAGCAAGTTAAGCCGATCGCCGAGTCGGCTTCGTGCTAAAAAATGCGGACGCTTACCGAAGCTCTTTTAGCTTAAGCTAAAATCTCTTCGTCGATATGCTCCGTCGTCTTGAAAATCTCGCCGAAAAAGCTTTTGATTTCGGCAAGGACCTTTTAAATAGCGTACGTATATCATTTAATCGAAATAATCGCTTCCGTAGCTTTAAAAACCTTTTAATACACTTTTTTAGCCTTATCTATAATAAAGAAGTCCTTTGCTTTAAAGTTGATCGAAGTAAGTGCTTAATTAATGCGAATAGCTTTAAGACGAAAGATAATAGTTATATTAACGCCGTTTAATTTATTAGCAATAGCTTTGCAAGCGGCGTAGCTATCGAAACGAGCTAAGAATGCGACAAAAGATATTTAAATCAAGACTCGCTTATCTTAACGTGTTTTAAATTGTTCGTTAAAAGACTTGCGAATAGCTTAAGAGCTCGTAAGCTTACGAGTCTTTACAAGTCTTATTCTTATAACGAAAAAAGATCAAGACAGCTTAACGATTGCCGATTAAGCGGCAACCTTTAAGTTTTTCAAAGTCTTTAAAAGCCTCGCGGAATCTGCTTATAAGATAGACTTAAAAAAAGCCGTTTACTCGCTGCTATAAAAAGCAATCGAAAAAAAGAAAAGAATAGCTGCTTCGATAATTGCGTATAAATAAGTACGCATAAACGTAAAAAGACTTTTAAAGAACTCTTGCGTATAATATCGAGATTCGAAGTCAAGTTGATCGTTTATAATCTAGTCCGAAGCGGAAGCGTATTGCTATTAAACTCGTCGTTTAATAGCAGCCGCGCGATCGATATCGTCGAAGTAGCTTTCGATAGCTTTCGTCGCTATATTAATAATCGGTATTCTTCGTTTTAATACGAAAAGAAAAAGCTGCAAATTAATAGCAGCGTTCCCTTTTCTTTTCTTAAAGTATTAAGTAAAATTAAACAGCGATGCAGCGTCTTAAAGCCGTATATAATCGGCGTTATTAATATTATTATTATCCGCGGAAGACCGAGATAAAGTAACGAGAACCATTTTTTAAGTTATGCAGCGAGCGCAACGAGCTATTGATCTAATTCTAGCGGATTCTTAAAAAAACCGTATCTTAAAAATCGAATGCAATAAAAATCAAGTCGTTATAAGCAAGTTGAAAATTTCGTATTGAATAATTAAGATGCGTTAAATTCGTTACGGATAGCGAAAAACGCTATTTTTAAACCGTTAAAATTAAAAAGATATTAAAATAAATTAAATGCGAAGATATATTAAAAGCGCGAGCTTTTATTAAGATCGTAATTTATTATAAAATTTAAATTAAAAACTTTTTTACGATTGCTGCTTTAATTTACGCGATTATAAAAAAGAAAGTCGAATTCGAATAGTTAAAGCTTTAACATAAAGCAATAAAGCTGCTTAAAAAAGCTTTGCTCTTTGCTTCCGCTTTTATTAAGATCGATTATAGCAAAGACGGAAAGAAAATTTACTTAACGGTAAACGCTAGTTTTAAAAAATAAAAAGTAATATTATAATAAAAAGATTTCGATAAAAAGCGATATCTTATTAAGTTCGAAAATAGTCTTTAAAACTTTGCGAAAAGCAAATACGACGCGATTAAGCGAGAATACCGCAATGCTTTAAAAGCTATGAAAAAGATAAAAAGCGAATTATACGAAGTTCATTTTATTTTAAAAACCGACGCTAAAGTACTAATTAATTAATTTAACGGATTAATAAGCGACTTACTTAAAACTTTCGTTACGAATTAGATTACGTAAATAAAATTAATAGACTTTAAAATCAAGCATATCTTTAAGATTAAAAACACAATAGCGGACGGTCTTTTTAAAAAAGAAAAGAAGCATTTTTTAAATATTAAAAAAAGAAAAAAAAAAGATATTAACGATTAAGTTATTAACGAGTTAAGCATTGTTTTAATATTTTCGATTAAACGACTTGTAAATTATAATTCACAAGTTAAAAAAAGAGTTTTAAAACACGATTACTCGCTCGATTTTAAGCTTATTATTTAATTCTTTATTATTTTTAAACGCTTTCTTTCGATCAAGACTTACGACTTTTAAAAGTTTAAAAACAAAGCATTCAATTACTTAATTAAAAATAATCACTTTTATAAGCGAGCAAACAATTCTTACTCGATTAAACTAGTTATCGACGGAACTTAAAAACGTTATATTACTATTTCCGATTCTTATCGAGAATCCGGATATAAAAAAGCTAAATTAATTTACTATCGTACGTTAAAACTTTTTTTTTAAAATAAATGTTACAAAGATTATAAAGCTTTCGTCCAAAGCTATAAGCTTTATTAAAAACGTAAAGCTAAACGAATAGAAAACCTTTTATACTTGACTTAGCTTACTTAAATATAATTAAAAGTCAACTTAAACGTATTACAAGTACTTATTACCGATAAAAAGATAACTTGCTTTATATTAATTAAAAAAGATTTATTTAAATAGTTAAAAAAACGACTACTTCGATCGGTTAACGCCGAATCTATTATTAAGTTTCTTTAAAAGGATATCGTTTACCGCTACGGACTATTCGAGAAACTAATTATCGATAAAAGACTCGAAAATAAAGCAATTGCTAAAGCTTTCGCTATCAAATACGAGATCAAAAAAGTTTAAATCTCGAGCTATAATTTAAAAGCAAATAAAATAATCGAAAAAAAACATAAAGATATCTTAAATAACTTATCGAAAGTTATAAATAAAAGATTTAAAAATTAAGTTTACAAATTCAATAAAATGCTTTTTACGGTTCGGATATCGATATACGCATTTATTAAAATTACCTTTTTCTTTTTAAACTACGGACGAAAAGCTAAGCTACTTTTAAAATCACGATAGCTAATTTAAAAGTTATTATTATAATAAAAGATTCGATCTCGCGCTAACTTGCTTATTATAAAGTTTAAATAATTAAAACTTTAAAACGAAGATATCGACGAGATTATTTTAAAAAAGAAACGCTATCGACTTGCCGTTAAAGCTACTTAAGAACGAGTTAAGGTCTTAAAGTCGGAACTTATTAAAAAAAAAGACTTAGTACTATTTTACAACGTTAAACGTAGCATCGATATGTCCGCGGATATTAAATTAAATTATAAATAGCTAAGACTTTATATCGTTTTTAAAGCTTACGATAAAAGATATTATAAACTTTAAGAAACCGATAGAATTAAATTTAAAAGCACTTTTGTAGCTAACCGCTTTAAACGATTTTATCGTCGCGATTAAACCTTTTTTCTTTTTAATAAAAACGACGAAGAAAAAGAAAAAAAAGATTCGGATTCTTCGAACAACTTAAACTTTAACGAATACGAGCTTTTCGACGACGGCAAAAGTAAATTACTTAACTTAAAAGTGACTTTTAAACTTAAGTCTATTAACTTTTAAATTATTCTTTTAACACTTTCGAAAGAACAAAAACTAGCTTATAAAATTGTTTCTTAGTCTGTTTTCTTTTATTTTGTTTTTCTTACTTTCGTATCTTCTTTTTGTTTTTTATTTATTTTATAAAAAAACGTGCCCTTAATAATCACTTTTTTTATTTTAATAGAAAAAGGTATTTCTTACGTTTGTTCTTTTACTTTTAAACTTGCTTTTTATTATATTTTCGGCTTTTTCTTTGTTTTTTTTACTTTACTAGCTATTCACTTGTTTTACATAGATTATTTTTATTGTTTAATTGTTTTTCATTTGTTTAAGCTTACACGGCTATTTTTTATTTCTTATTTAAGATTGTTCTTTTGTTTTAAGCGTGCTTAACTACGTATATTCGAAAGTGAATTGCTATTAAAAAGAATAAGTCTTTTTTATAAATGTACTTATATAAGAAAGCTCTTCTTTCTTTTTTCTTAACATTTTCTTTTTTTATATAACAACAATTATAATAATATTACTACTACTCTTTTTTTACAATTATATAATATTATATTAATATTAACGACTTTAATCATCACTTAATCAATTATTATTACTATTAGCTTTTATTCCGTTATCTTATATTTAGCTCGTAAACCGTAGTTCACGAGTTAAATATGCTTTTTAAGTCAGCCGCCGCTAAAAAAAAAACCTTTATTCGTAATACACTTTTCAGCTTATTAATAAGCGAAGAGCAAGCCGCTTTAGCCCGACAATCGAGTTTCGAGTTAAAGTTCGAAAGACGAGTTATTAAGACTTTCGATAAGTTCTTTTAAACTTACCGTTAAATAAGCAACTCTAGTTAACTAGCTATGCTTAAAGTAGCAACCTCCGATTTTAATAATAGATTAAGTAAAAAAGACGACTTGATCTTGCAATACGATTAGTTCTTACGAGCCGAATGCGCAAGAAAAAATATAAACGCCGAAGACTTTTTTTCGACTTACGATTAATTTATTATTAAAATCACCGCTATTTATTCTTTACGTAATAAAAACGCCGAAAGATATAAACGAATTAAAAGAGCTTTCGACGGCGCTCGAGGCTAATTGTTATATAACGACCACTTTAAGGTTATATGTACTTCAATCCGCAACGCTCGCTAATTAAGCGTTATTCTAGAAAACTATACTTTTAACGCTTACGCTATCTAAGTTATCAATTATTATATTATTACTTACGTCGCTTTTTAAAAAACTATAGTTAATATAACTTAAAGACGCAAGTTTATTAAGCTTAATATTACGATAATCAACTTTACTTGCTAAGCCGTAAAAGACAAAAACAATATTAAGTAGAAAGATAAAATCGCTATTTTTAACGAAAGACTTTTGAAAAAGCTAAGATTAAAAGTCTTATTATATAGCTTATTGATTTTAGTTTTCGATAATATTAAAAGCGAATACGACGAGCTTAAAAAACGTATAAAGTTTGCTAACGAAAATCAGATTTAAAATTTCGTTTTACAAAAAGAACTCGAATCTGAAATTCTATTCGTAAATTATAGTTTACGAGTAAAAGATGACTTAGCAATCGAAACGAAATTAAATCAACTTTTTACGCTTAAGACTTTTTTATTTAAATCACTTATTACGCGCTTTTCGTTATTATTAGCTTTATTTTAAAGATCGACGTTATCTTTTGCTAATAAGCTTTCGAACGCTAAACTAATTGCTTCGATTATGTTTACTTTACGTAAGTCTATCGACGCGAGCTCTTTTTTAGCTTTTAAACTTAAAGTGCAACGCGATCTTTTCGAAAACTAATTATTATTAATACTACTCGTTAAAAAAAGAAACAGCTTTAAGTACGAACTAATTAAAGCTGTATCGAACCGCTGCTTAAGACTCGTCGAGATTAAAAACTTTATAAATATAAACGTAGCTTTTATTAACTTTTGCTAAGACTTTTATTAATTAACTTTCGACCGTTTAAACTTAAATAAAAACATCGATAATGCTTTTTAAATTGCCGCGGAATCAATTAAAAAAGCTATTAGCTAAATCCGCAAGCTTTTAAAAAACGAATTTTTTAACAACGCGATCTTACGACTCTTCGACCGTCGTAACTAAGTAAAAGTAAATAAAGAAAAAAGCAAGATAATAAACTATTTCTTATTATCCGAGATCTTTAATTTAAGCTTTAATAACGACGATTGCGATTGCATAAAAGTCTTTTAAAAGATAAAAAACGTATTAAAATTTAAAAATAAATTTAAAGAACTCTTTAACTTAAACGTTTAAACGAAGCTCTGCTTTAACCGTAAAGTCTTATCGTCCGCTACCGACTTATTAAATAAAGTCTTTTACGAAGTTTATACTTTTAAATACGCTAAATACTTTAAGCTAGTTACGAAAAGCTTTATAATAGTAGTGATCCGTTTTAATTTATATCGATTTATCGAAGCTTTTTAAACTAACGCTTTTAACAACTTTATGCTTTACTCGAGCAATTAATCGATATTCGCTATTAAGACTAAAAGTAGTATTCTAACTAAAAGAATGTTTAGCTTAAGCTTTTCTAAGTTTAAAGCTAAGCCGATGTCTTTTAATAAGCTGAATTAAAGCACTAGCTTAATAAACACTGCTTAAAAGAACAGCTTTTTTAATATTATAAATGCGAATAGCTATACGAAAGTTTAGCTTATATTAAAAGCTTCTTTCTTAAACGATAAGCACGGCAATCAAACCTTTTTTATTATTATAAATAAAAAGATCTAGATATACTTATACTACTTTCGAACTAATGATTTAAGAAAAGCTTCGATTAATGCACTCTTTAATATAGTGCACTCTTTGACTTAGCAAGTCCTTTAAAGCTATTATAAGCTATACTTTGCTGCTTTGCTTAATCGCTAAGACGAGAACTATAAGCTTATCGCTTACTCGAAACCTTTTTAACTTTTTAAATGCAATAATAATACTCGAGTGATTGCGATTAAATACGACGCTAATATTAAACGACTCGTAAACCGTAGTTTACGAGTAAAAGACAAAGTTTTAAACTATTACTTAATGCTTTATAGCGTAAAGAATTAGATCGGAAGCTTAGTTATTTAGCTTAAGAGCTATACTTACGATATTACTTTTAAAAAGACCGTTAAATAAAAAGCTTTTAAACTTAAGTCGAAGACTTTAAATGCTTTTAAAAACATTGCGCTACGCTAACCTTTCGTTATAATCAATGATTTCGCTACTTTTATATCCGTTATTACGAAACAAAGTGTTTTCTTAAATATAAACGCTTTTTAAAATTCTTTTTACGAATAAGCTATTTTCTTTAATAATTATATCGTTTTATTAAACGATAGCACTTTAAAAAATAAAGTTAGCTTTACAAAGCACGCTTATATTATCGTTTTAAAACGCATGCCGTTAACTTTTCGATAAAAAGTTATTAATAAATCAAGCTAGCTTTTCGCCGTTATAATCTAGCTAAATTACGTTAGTTTCGTATCAAAAGCTTTAATCGAAAGAATAAATTAAAACGAACTTCGAATAATAAAAGAATTAACCGCTATCTTTGCTATATTTTAGACTTAGTTTTAAAAACACTTTATTAAGTATAAGAAAAAGTTGTTTTCAACATTTAAAAAAAGATTTGTTATCGTTTTAAATGCTAAAGCTAAGACTTATAAAGCTAAGTCTTTTTCTAAGAATAAGAGCCGCCGAGCTAACGACCTTATAAACGTCGACAAGTTAAAAGATTTTAAAAAGAGCTTGCGATCGATTAAATTGTCTTTTAACGATTTTGATTTAAGTATAAAGATCACTTTAAAAAGTGCGAAATCTATTTATAAATTACGGTTTACGAGCTAAGTCGACAACTTTAAAAGATTTTTTTCTTAATCGAAATCTTTAAACCGCGCATTCGATAAAGCTATAAAAGCTTTAAATGATTTGCTCGAAAACGAAGACGATTTAATTAATAGCTCCGAACTTTATTTTAATTTCGCTAACTTTCCGTCGACTAAGTTTATACTTATTAACGATGCTATTAATAAGCGCAAGAACGACACGCGCTCTTTTACTTTTAAAAATGCTACTGCTAACACGTTATCGTTTAATATTAGCTTTGCTAAGAAAAGAAGACCCTTTTAACTTAAAAAGAACGAAAGAGTTAAAGACGTAAGCACGGAAAGAGATTATAAAAAAGCTATTAAAGCGTAGTTTAGATATTTAGATGTTTAAAGTTTAAAGATAAAATACTTTCTTTTTTTTTATATACTAAATTTTTCTTTTTTTTACACCTTCCTTTTTTTCTTCTTTGCTTGATAGTAAGCGGGAGCGCTTACTTATTCTATAAAAGGACGGATATAAACACCTTGTTTAATAAAATACCTGCTATAACTATTAAAGCTATATTAAACGGACCTATCTTTTATAAAAGGGCACACATCTTTTAACTAGAATAATCAACGAGCTTTCTACTTACCTTTTCTAACACTTCTTTTGTAAGACTATAAGGTCTAGCCTCAGAGCCAGGCTTCTGTACAGTACATCTTTTTGGGTGCTTTTACAATATATATAAAAGTATTATTGTAATAAAAATCAGGGAATTTATAATTTATTATAAGGGGGAGAACCCCTTAAACCCCCTTTTATTATTCATATTTTTATTTTTAAACCGGGGAGACCCCGGACCCCTTTTATTACTCATAATTATATACTTAATTATATTACGAAAAAATCAGAAGTTACAAAAGTTACAGAAGTTACAGAAGTTATAGAAGTTACAGAAGTTATAGAAGTTACAGAAGTTACAAAAGTTATAGAAGTTATAGAAGTTACACAAGTTACAAAGGTTACAGAGGTTACAGAGGTCATAGAGGTTACAGAGGTCACAAAGGTTACAGAGGTTATAAAGGTTATAAAAGTTATAAAGTTTATAAGAGTTATTAAATTCAAGAATATGTATTAAAAGGAGTTTAAACTCGAATCTTTAACCTAGCTGTCGGAGGTGCACTTAAAGAAGAGAGAAGAAGAAAAGGAAGAAGGTCTCGAGCAAGAGAAAGAGGTCTACGTTTCTTACGTAAGTTCTTTTTAAACGCAATACACTTTTTAAGACCTTACCGATAGCGAGCACACGCATTCTTAGAATTAGATATTTATGCTTTACCGGCCGAAAAGTATGCTTAGCACTTTTAGCGAGCAACGGCGCACGCATCGCAAAGCGGGTCTATTAGCTTACTTTTATATATTTGTATTAGCTTAAGGTTGCTAGAAGATAAAAGAGAATAAAGTAATTCTTATAATTCGGTCTTTATAATACGGCCGACGTGGCCGATAATAGCACGGCGAAGAAAAGAGAGCTTTAATAAGTCCGATTGCTTATACGACTACTATATGCTTATAGCGGAAAGCGTATATAAGTCCTTGTTCTTCTTTTAAATAATTTAAGCTTAAAAGAGCCGCGCAAACCCGGCAGTCGATTAAGCTTATTTAAGCTAAGCTTTAGTAAAAGGGGTCCTTTTATTAACGGCCGGCGGAGACGCAAACATTTATTAATTTAATTAATAAGCATTAATAAAAGATATGAAAATATACTTACGCTTGTGCTTTATTATAAAAATAAGATCGGTTTAAAGCTTATAAAGCGAAAGGTAGCAAATGGCGTAGCAAGAGGAGGCACGGCGGCGGCGAAGAATATAAAAGCCGAAGCGAGGCTAAGAGCCGAGACGCTAATAAGAATCGATAGCGCGAGAAAGACGAAAAAAGAAAAGGAAAGAAAGCGAGAGATCATTAGCTCATTTATATCGTCGTCTTCGAATCTATATATATATGTAATTAGCGTAAGTAACCCGAATGTATCACTTGATTTTAAAATAACTTATATTAAAGGCTTAAAATCTTTTATCATTTTATTCTTTTCTACCTCTTTCTCGACCTTTTTTATTGCTAAATCTATAGCAAAGAGAAAGAGAGAAAGAAGAAGAAGCAAAGCAGCAGCGGGGACGGCGGAGACGGCGGGGACGGCGAGGACGGTATAAAAGAAAAAAAGGAAAAGAAAGCGAGAAATTATTAGCTTATTTTCATCATTATCGTCGTTTTGATTAAATCTATATATAATATTAGCGTAAATAGCTAAAGTGTATTATTTATTACTTACACCGCGAGCTCAACTAAAGCAATAAGCAAGGCAAAAAGCAAGGCTTGTTAAAAAGAGGAAAAGGGGTGTAAAAGCAGCCATTGCTGCTTGCGAAGTAGTTGTACTTGCCGCTTATAGGCCGGATCCGGCCGACCTATTCGCTTTATATAAAGTCCGTCTCGAAAGTTGCGCTGACGGAGTAAGATCATATTGCGAATATAATTATAGTTGTAATTGTAATTAAAGTTAAAGTTAAGGTTAAAGTTAAAGTTAAAGTTGATATTAATATTAAGGTTAAAGTTAAGGTTAAGAAGAATATTTAAGTTATAGTAAATATTGAAAAATGATAAACGAATTCACTTTTCAAAAAGGTCCGTGCTTAACCAAATTCTTACACTTGCCGTATTCGTCGGTATAGCAATATATCTATATAATATTTTATATAGTAGCTTGTAGCTCTTGTAACTCTTGTAACTCTTGTAACTCTTGTAACTCTTGTAACTCTTATAACTCTTATAACTCTTATAACTTTTGTAATTTTTATAACTTTTATAATACAAGTAAATTTTCGCTCTTGCTAAATCTATCGGCTTAATATGCATAATCATACAAAATTATTAACGTTATAAAAGTTATAAAAGTTATAAAGGTTATAATTGATTCGGCGCAATTAATCGTATAATTTAAATACATTATTTACTTTTAATCAATTGCTAATAGCTATACAACTACTTTTAATAATAAACTATTGATATATATCTTACAATTCGTTAAGCTTATACTTTTTTATAGCTATCAATCGATAAGCTTTAAGCTCGATCTATGCGTAAGCTTTTAAGCTTTGAATAACCTTTTTTATACGCTTATCTGAAACACATAAGCGTTAAAAGGTCCGCTTATTGCGGTAATAGTAATAAGTATATAAGCTATCTAGCTCTTTTTACGAGAATAGACTCAAATAGCTTTAGCAAAGTTCGTCCGCTAATTTCGCTGTATATTCCGATATTATTATATCTATTAAATTGCTAATTAAAACCTTTCGAGCTGTATTTCGAATAAAGTACTTTTTAGCTAGCTCGTAGCGTCGTTAATAATAGTAATTTAAGCAAATAATAAATCGCAAACTAATGTTCAAGATAAAAAAGTATAATAATAAGCGGAAGGTATAACACTTAGCGCATTCGATTTTAATAAGTCTTTTAAGTAGCTAAGCAAGTGCGAGAAGCGCAAGACGCAATAGAGATTGATATATCGTATTTATACTTAGCTTAGAAGTTAAAAAGAATAAAAAAAAAAGCAAATCTAACGTTAAATTTAATGCTTTTGCTTTAGCTTTAATCTTTTTAAATTAGTCGATCTATCCGAAAGCGCGGTGTACATCGAGATCGTCGTATATTTTTTTATCTTTATACGTCGTATATATAAATTTAAAATAATCCGTAAGTGTAAGACCTTAGCTTTTTTTGCTTACTTCGCTTTTTCGTTTGCTTTCCGCATTATCTTATATTTTATCTTTGCTTTAAGCATCATCTTATGTTTTATCTTTGCTTTAAGCATTATCTTATGTATCATCTTTGCTTTAAGCATTAACTTTAATCTGTTAGCTACTTGAAGCATCGATAAGCTTTTTAAAATTGATCTTATTTATAATGCAAGTTATCTCGTCGTTATTATCGAAAAGATTAAGTAATTTATATCGCTAGCGTAGCAAGCTAAGTGATAATGCGACAGATGCGCGTTATAAAGTTGCGTAATAAAGGTCATTTAGCAAAAGAGTTTTCGATAGTAGTATAATAATCTCTTTTTCCTTCTTTTCTTTAATCTCGGCCTCTTTAATCTCGGCCTTCTTAATCTCGCTCTCCTCTTTAATCTCGCTCTCTTCTTCAATCTCGCTTTTTTCTTTAATCTCGCCTTCTTCTTGAATCTCGCCTTCTTTTAGCTCTTTTTCTTTTTTAATCTTTTTAATATAATTGATAACACTTTCTTTCTTTTGCTTCGTATTTATAATCGCGATAAAAAAAGTGATTTGTTGCTGTATATTATTTGATTTCGATGTATCGTAAATGCAAAGTATTTAAATGTAAGGAAAATACTTTATTAAAGTTAAGTGCACGTAGAAATAAGCCTTTATTTAAATTAAGTAAGTAATAATAGATTCTTATTAGATCTTATAATTTCTATAACTTTTATAACTTTTATAACTTTTATAACTTTTATAACTTCTGTAACTTTTATAATTTTTATAATTAGCGGTAACATCTGTACTATTTGTATTTATTTATAGGTTTTATAATCGTTATGCAAGCTGCTCTTTGTATATATGATTTATATCCCGATCAATACTAATACTAATAGACTTCTTCTTAAAGCGGCAAAAATCAAACATATTCTTAAATATAATCTTCGCTAAAGTCTTTACTTTAAAAGCTGATATATAATATAGCTTATAAGCAAATTTAGCTTTAGCTTAGCTAATCACTGCTTTAATTAAAGAAATTCTTTGACTCTTATATACTATGATTGCGTAAGCCACGCGAAGAAAGAGCTGCCGACGATTGCAAAGCTTATTATCGTAAAAAAAGTCTCGATCGACGGTAAATATTAAGAACTATCTAGTTTCTTCGAAGATAAGACTAATATAATCCTCGATCTTTATTATAATGCTTTGTAGCAGTTCTTCGCGTAGTTTAGCGCTTGCTTCTTAAAAGATATCTTTAATTATTCTTATAAACTTATTAACTACTTTTATTTTTATTTAAAGATTTTGATTTAATATCACTTTAGCTTTAATACATATATCAATGCTTTGCTTTAAGCCTTCAGCTTCTTTTTAATCAGCGTTATAAGCTTTCGCGCTGCTCGTATTCTTTAACTTAAGTCTTAAGATAAACGCGTCTAGCTTTTTTAGCTGCTCGTAATTGTATTCTTTTATTTCCGCGTTCGTAAAGTAAATACGAAAAGCATTTTTAAAAGATTTTTTATTAGCCGGCCGGATATTCATTTTAGCTCGAAAAATAAAAAGTTCTTAACTGTCTACTAAAAAGTTATCTTCTCGGAGTTTTAAAAAGGCTTTGCGGAAATTGATAACTTTTAAAGACTCGTCCTCTTAACGCATAATGACCTTAAATCGAATAGTTTTATTAAATAATTGTTGCACAGTGTGGTCCTTGCCTCACGTGCTCCTTACGTGGCCTAGCACGTGCTCCCTTGCACGTGCCTGCTAAGCTCTTTAAAGGCCACGTATTATATATACATATTTATAATTGCTCTCGTGCTCTCTTAAATATACTAGACACTTCTATCGTTATCTCTTAGACTTTGATCTGCTCTATTTACTTAAGTATACGCCTTTTATTACTATAGTTAAGAGCTATACGCCTTTACGAGCTCTTTTTAATTATTATCAATACGGTACAAACTGCTTCGGTAGTTGCAAGATTATCGTCTTTTTTCTTTTCGATCGGTAAAAGTTGTTCTCTTTTCTAACGCTCGGAGCGTCTAATAAGAGCTTTTCAAACTTTATTTTTTACTTTATTTTACACTTTACTTCGAGCTATTCTACGACATGTCATTTCAAAGCGCTTAATACCTTACGGACCGAGCGTTATAAATCGATTGGTTTATCGATTACAAAGCCGTTGCGATAATAAAAGGCGTTTAAAAGCTTGCAGACCTTTATTCGAAAGAAACTTAGCTTCACATCCCTTTTTTAAAACCGCCGGCACTACTTACGATTGACGACCTGATCGTTAAAAAGAACGAGCGAAAAAATAATCTTATAAAAGAATAAGAGGAAGCGCTTCTAGCTACTCGTAAAGACCGCTTAATGCTAAAGGGTGCGAGTTTCTAAGACGTCAAAGAGGAGTTTGCATATCGGTCGAGAGAATACTCTAGAAAAAAAGCGCGCTAAAGCGCTTTGAACTTTAAATACTAGTATATACTAAAGTAAGTGAATTAGACGGTCTTAAAAGAGCTGCTGCAACCTTATAAGACTCGTCTGATTAAAGAAGAAAAGTTTTCACTTTAAACGCTAATAAAGTCTTTACGAGACTAGTACGCGGAGGACGACGAATCGACGAAAGAGCATATGCGAGACGAGTACCGTCGAATACTTAACAAAAGAGCTGCGAGGACTATTAAACCTTAATAATAGATTCGAAATTGAGAGCTCGTGCACTTTAAAGCTATCGCTTTAGAGCTTAAATTGCAAGATGTTGTCGGTTTTCTTGCTATAAAGGATTTCTTAAAAGTAATTGCTTAAAAGTTAAACCTTGCTTAAAGCAGTCGACACTTAAGTCTTATGGTCGACGCTATTAATATAAAGGAAGCTTTTAAGTTGAAGAGCTTAAGAGACTACGCAAAGATATTTAAAAGGCATTTATAACAAAGAGGAGCTCGTAAGAGTATGTTCGCCACACTCAACGAGCTCTTAAAAAGAAAGGTTTGCTTTTGCATGCGTACTTACTCTTAGCAGCTTTTTTCTTGCGACCTATTAAGGCTTGCTTTTACTAGTCAAAACCTTAAGAATCTCATAATATCGGAGCCAAAGCTTTAAGCTATTAAAGAGCGATTCTCTATGCTTAGCTACGAAAAGCTGAAAGCGAGCTTAAAGCTTTTATAAAAAGAGAATAGAGCTTCTATTAGCGAAAGCAGATCTAAATACCTTAGAAGTGTAGCTGCTTAAAAAAAGCCATTTAAAAGCAAGTCTATAAAGGATATTGGAACCGCTCGCGCACGCCGAAAAAGTGAATTAAGCCGTAGCTTTAGCGCTGCTAAAAGCTTATTAAAGCTTAGAAACCGTGTGGAGCTTGCGAAGAAGAGGTGTAATATAAGGAATTGGGACGCCTGCTTTAATTACAAGTTATTTATATATTTGAGTCGCTTTTGAAAGGTAGAGGTTTAAGTTAGCGAGTCTTTGCGACGGCAAGCGGACCTACTTTGCACTTTGCCTTAAGGACTATTGGCTGCTGCCACTTTAAAAGATGCTCGTTACAGCTTACTAGCGCTAGCGTGCTCTTATTTCGTCTGCCTTTTGTCTAAGAGCTTATAAGCTCCGTTCATCTTTTAGCTAGATTTTCTTTGAGTTTTTTCGTTTGTTTTTTCTTTTTTTCTTTAAGCGAGCCTTTTATCAATTGAGTAGTCGCTTCGCAACTAAAAAGTGTGTTGCATAGTATAGTCCTTGCTTCACGTGCTCTTTACGTAGCTTAGCACGTGCTCTTTTACACGTGCTTGCTAAGCTCTTTAAAGGCCACGTACTACATATATATATCTACAGTTGCTCCCGTGCTCCTTTAAATATATTAAACACTTCTATCGCCATCTCTTAGACCTTGATCTGCTCCACCTACTTAAGTATACGCCCTCTGTCATCATAATAATCGATAAAAAGACTAACCGATCTTTTGTAACGACACGCCAGGTCTCCTGGACCCACCTCACATGCGCCAAGCTACTTCCTTCCTTTTTTCTTTCGTATTCTTTTATTCTCCGCTTTTTGACCTATGAACCATGGTTCACGAGTCCTTGGCGCTTTTACCTTCGTGTATATAGACTTTAGCTACCTTCGACCTTTATATTCGGTAGTTGTTGATTTTAAGTTATTACTTTAAGATTCTTTTAAGCTCTTATATGAACTCTCGCGCTTTCGTAAGTTCTTTTAAGTAATCGCTTAAAGTCGTTATATTATTAACAACTACTTTACTCCGCCGGGAACGGCTTTAATAATATTTTTCTTTTTCAGAATTCTTTAGTAGTTAAACGTTAAAAAAACATTCAGACGATATTAACGGTCACGAAAAAGCTTATTTTAAGTATAACTTAAAAGATAACACTTATATAATATAATAACCTTCGCTTCGCGAGCAAAATCTTTCGCACACCTTTTAAAGTTGCTTTAACAGCTCTTTCTTCCTTTTTTACGGCTTAACTAATAGTTCCTTTTACTTAAAAAGAAGCTATTAATAAGCAAGACGATGAAGATGATCTTTCGGCTTTTATTAACCTCGAAGAAGCTTTAGCTTAATACTAAGCTTTCTTTTAGTTTTAACGAAAGGCTGCTAAGCTTAGAAAGCTTTTCGCAAACATAAAAACCCGTAACGAAAAGCTCGATAAAAACGCTAGCGAGTAAAAAACTTTCGCCGAAAAGGCTAAAAAAAAAGCCCGTCGAGCTCGAAAAGAACTAGACTAGCTTTAAGCGATCTTGCTAATTACGGAACGCTTATTAAAGCCTTTTTAAATCTCTTTCGAAGATAATTTTAAAAGCAAAGAGCTATATAAGCTTTCGGTTCCTTAGACTATTCCTTTTACTTATAAAACCGCTAACCTTCGCCGCCTTTTCGCCGACGACGATAAACCACTTTTTTCTTATAAGCTAACCAACCCTTGCACTTTAGCTAAGTTTAATACTTTTAAAGCTTTTTCTTTAGCTTTTTAAGGTCGCGCTTGTATCGAGCGGATCTTTAACTTTAAACAAAAGCTTTTAAACGGTGTAAGCTATCGAGCACGCTATTAGCAAGCTTGCGTTTTCGACAACTTAAAAGCTTTCGAAGAATACTTTTTTATAAAACGCTAACGGAAGAATTACGTCTTTAATTAAATCGAAAAAACAGCTTACTTATTCTTAGCTCTTTTAGTTATAGATCGTAGCAACTTCGTAACCGCTTCGGAACTCGTTTAAATCGCTTTCGAGTTTTTAAACGATCTCGTTAAAAAAGCTAAAGCGTTAATTAAGTTCGAAAAACTTTATATAAAGCTTAACTAGCAATTTTAAGACTTTTACTTTGTTTTCTCGAAGCTTGCTGCTACCGCCGAAATCAAAGACGAAGACCGATTACGTAAAGCTTTGCGTTTTAAGATTATTAAAACGCTGCGCGACCAGCTTTATTTAGAATTTATTAAAACTATAACTTTTAAAGACTTTTAAATTGCCGTCTAACAATTAACTGCTGGCTAATACGCGTTTGCAAAGCTTTACGACGCTTTATAAGCTAAGTATAATACTTAATTCGCAAAGAGCTCTTATAATAAAGCTCGTATCGAATCCCGCTCGACTTAAAAAGCAGCGGTTAAGTAAATTACTTATTACGAGAACCGCTAAAATAATTCAACCTTCGTCTTTTTTTTTACTTCTTAACGCTAAACTTTTAATAGCTTTAGCGCTAGTGCAGATCGATTTAATCGATCTAATAAATTCTTTTCTTTCGGAAACGCTTTTAAATTAGCGATCAAAATTCTTAAATCGTCTCGTAAAGATTCGAATACGCCGAAGCTTTTTCGCTATCATTTAATCAACGAGATAAAATACGGCGCTAGACTTAAATACGGCTTTTATTCGGATGACTCGGACGATAAGCTTTACTCCGATGCTCTTAAAGATCATTAAAAGCTCTTTCTTATTAACTCCGACGCTCTTAATAAAAGAAACGTCGAAGCTTAAGCAAAGCCTTTTTTTTAAGCTAGTTTCGAAACATGCGATACTTCGACTTTACGAAGCTTTTTAATAATAAAGCTATGATTATACTCGTCACTTTTATTAAGAATAACTTTTCGTACAAAGTATTTGCTTTGCTCGACTCAAGAGCTAATAAGTACGCGCTAATTAACTTAGCGCTACTTAAATTACTTTTTTTTTTTTTTAAACTTTTAATTTAATTTTTCTCGGCTTTATTTTTTATTAAATCATATAATAAAGCTCGTAAAGCTATTATTTTATATTTTGCACTTCTTAATCTTACGGTCGATAAGCGCGTTTAATCTTTTATTTCTTTTCTTATTATTAACTTTAAAAATCATAGCGTGATCTTCGGACGAATATAATTAATTAAGTATTAAATTCTTTTTAATTGCGCTCGCCGCAAGCTTTATTAGCTTCGCTTTAACCTTCCGACCGCCACTTACGTTAAACTTATTAAGATTATACATTTTAATCAGCGTAAAGTAAACGCTCGTTATTAATACAACGCTAATAAACGTGATCGAGCTTTAAACCGCTTTTAAAGAGCTTACGACGCTAATTCACTCGTAAACTATAGTTTACAAGCGGATCAAGCAGCAATAATAATCGTTAAATCACTTCTTTCTTTTTAAAATCGTTTTTCTTTTCTTCGGAATCGTCTTTTTTCCGCTTTCTCTTTTAAAATTATTAAACCCTTTTCTTTTATTCACTTTTTTTTAAAGCCGTCACTTTTTCGCTTTACGAAAACTACTTTTTTTAAAGATTACGTTAAATCAATATCTTAAATGAACCGCGAGCTTATATTAACCGATATCGCTTTTATAAAACTTCTTTTATTCGTTAAACGCTTTTATTAAATATTTAAGTATAAAATCAATAGAAACTTTAAAATCAACGGCGTTTTTAAACACGCTTTTTATATGATTGCTCGATAAAAAAACGTAAAACTATTTTTTACGTCTTTTTACGAGCTCGATTGCTTAATCTTCGAGCGTTAAACGATTGCTTTTACTTAAGCTAACTATTAAGCAACGCTAATACGCTTTATTAACGGCTCTATCTTTATTATCGACTTCGTAACAGAACTATTAAAGCTTATTAACGACTTTTTTATCTTTTTCGAATACTTCGATTATATATACGTGTTTTTTAAAACCGTTAATAACGTGCTAGCATTATATAAGCTTTACGATTATAAAATCGAGCTTCTCGAAAAAAAAGAAAAAGCGCTTCGGTACTTATTATTATATAAGATATCGATCTTTAAGCTAAAGCTTATTAAAGCCTACTTTATCGACAATCTTAATAAAGGTTTTATCGAACTTTTAATAGCGCTATTTGCAGCTTTAGTTTTGTTTGCTAAAAAGTAAGACGGTTCCTTTCGCTTTTATATTAACTTCCGCGCGTTAAACAACTTTACTCGTAAAAATCGATACCTTTTCTCTTTGATCGATAAGACTTTCGCACGTTTTTTAAGAGCTAAAATCTTTACGAAACTCGATATTCGGTAAGCTTTTTATAAAATACGAATAGATTTAGCTTTAAAAAAGCTTATAACATTTAAAATACGTTACGGTGCTTATAAGTGCAAAGTCCTTTTATTCGGACTGATTAATAAACCCGCTACTTATTAACGCTATATAAATGACCTTTTTTTCGACTTTTTAAATATCTTTTATACGATATATTTAAACGACATCTTAATCTACTTTTCCGACCTTTTAAAATACGCTTATTACGTCCGTTAGGTTCTTTAACGATTCGACGACGCTAGCTTTTAAACTGATATTAAAAAATGCGAATTTAATATTACTAAAATAAAATACTTAAGCTTTATCATTTCTATTAAAAGCTTAAAAATAGATCCGAATAAGACGTCGATAATAGAGTATTAAGCGCTTTTCATAACCGTTAAAAGCGTTTAAAGCTTTTTTAGATTTTATAACTTCTACCGCCGTTTCATTCGAGATTACGGCGTAATCGCGAAGCTTTTAATACACTTAACTAAAGCTAACGTTCCTTTTTTATTTAATTCTTAATATTAAAAAAGCTTCGACCTTTTAAAGCTCGCTTTAATTACTTTGCTAATTTTATAATATTATAACTAAGACTTCTTTTATATACTAAAGATTAACGCTTTAAACGGCGTAATCGCTTTAGTCTTTTCTTAAAAGCATAGTTTCGACTAGCTATTAATCGCTTATTACTTTAAAACTATAGCTCTTGTTAAGCTTAATTACGTCGTTTACAATAAAGAGATGTTAGTTATTATACGCTTTTTTAATAACTTTCGCGCCGAACTCGCCGGCTCTTTTTATTAAGTTCAAGTAATCACCGACTATAAAGCTTTAAAGTACTTTATAACCTTTAAGACTTTTAACGCTCGTTAAGCACGCTAAACAAAGTTCTTTTTCGATTACAACTTTATTATTACGTATAAACTAAATAAAAACAACCCGCTAGCTAACGCGTTAATACGTCGCATCGAAAAGCTCTTTTTTTAAAACAGCTTTAAGCGCACTTAACGCTTGCAAACGCTGCTCCGCGCCGATAACGTTAACTTACGACTCTTGATCGAAAAGTTACGCTAACTTACGCTTTCGAAAACCGCCGTTATTATCAAAGAGATCGCGGAGCTCTTATTAATATTTTAAATTATTAATTAAGTTTTAAAAGCTAATCGGACCGCTTTTAGCTTTATAGCACTTCGAGTTTAAGCTTTTAAAACTAAGTCTTTACTCGTGAACTACGGTTTACGAGCTAAACTCATTATAAAAAGCGACTTGCTGCTTTATAACGGCCGCTTATTAATTTTCGACGTTTAAAACTTGCGCTCGTTATTCGTTCGAAAAGTCTACGATTAAGTATTTACGATACACTTTAGCTTTTGCAAAACTTATAAACTCTTTGCAATATAATATTATTAATACGGTATAGCCAAATTCGTTAATTAATACTGCTGCAATTGCTACGCTTGCAAACGAGCTTTAATGCTTCGCAATAAAAAACCTAATTTGTTTTAACTTCTTTCGATTTTCTCGCGCTTTTAAAAGCACGTTATTATAAATTTTTATAACTTTAATAAAGATAAGCACGGCTACGATAACGTCTTTGTAATAATCGACCGCTTTTTTAAGTAAGCGATCTCGATCTTTTATTATAAGTCTATCGACGTTAAAAGCTTCGCTAAGCTTTATATCTATTACATTTATAAGTATTTTAAAGCTTTTTTAACATTGACTTTTAATAAAAGACTTTAATACTAATCCGAATTCTAAAAAAAATTTAATAAGATTTTCGGTATCAAACTGATTCTTAGCACCGCCGCATACTTCGAGACTAACGGTCAGATCGAAATCTATAATTAGTACTTGTAAAAGCGCTTCCGTCTTTTCGTAAGTTATTATTAAGACGATTAAAATAAGTTCTTTTTTATAATAGACTTCGCTTAATTAACGCTTTCTTACGACTTTTTCGGCGGTCTTTCTTCTTTTAAAGTAATCTACGGCTACGCTTTCCGGACTACTTAAAATTAAAGCTTAAAACGACTTAACGACTAAACTTCTTTTCGTAAGCTTAATTAAAACGAAGTTCGCGCTTACGCTAACCGCTACTTCGGAGCTTAGAACTTCGTTAAAAAGCACTTTTAGCGCGCTTAAGACCGCATAGCTAAACAAGTTAATAAATCAAAACGCTCGATTAACTTCGACGTTAATAATAAAGTTTAATTAAATATGCGCTCGTTCTTTACTTCTCGACCGTTAAAAAAGCTCGATAACTCGACGAACGGACCGTTCGAAGTTATTAATAACGTTTATAACAGCTTTAAACTCAAGCTCTTCGAGTTAATAAAAGTTCATTTAATCTTTTACTTCGAACGACTACGAAAAGCTTTTAATAACTTTACTTTCGAGCAAATCATTCTTAAACTTAACTCGATTAATATCACTAGCGAACTTGAATACGAAATAAAAAACATCTTAACGGTACGCTAAATTAAGAAGCACTTTAAATACCGCGCTTTTTAGCTCGGCCGCGACATTGACTTTACTTAGTACTTCGTTTCCGATTTTATATACGCTCTTTTTAAAGTACGTGACTTCTACTTAAAACACAAAAAGCTTTTCGGCTTTCTCGCGAAGCTCTTCGAATAGATTAAGGTTTATTCGGACGGTATTAATGATTACGATTATTTAAGCAATAATAAAGCAATAAATAAACGCTCGAAAACGAGCTTTTTTCGGACGGAAGAGTAGTATAACGACACGCTAAGTCTTTTAGACTCATTTTATATGCGCTAAGCTACTTCTTTCTTTTTTTCTTTCGTATTCTTTTATTCCTCGCTTTTTAACTTATAAACCATAGTTCACGAGTCTTTGGCGCTTCTACCTTCGTGTATATAAACTTCAATTACTTTCGACCTTTATACTCGGTAGTTATTGATTCTAAGTTATTACTTTAAGATTCTTTTAAGCTCTTATATGAACTTCCGCGCTCTCGTAAGTTCCTTCAGGTAATCGCTTAAGGTCGTCACATCTTTTGTTTCGGCGAAAGGTTATAAGTTACAAATAAAGACTTCTCTTTAACTAGCGGTAACTAATAAAAATCATTATAAAGGTAAATACTTAGACCTTTAAATAGCTCTTAAGATTTAAAGAAAATCTAGGCATAGCGCTTTTAAATTCGAGCGAAGTCTTTTAAATTAATTATTGACTTTTTATTAATAATTAAATACTTGCAATCTTTGAATTTCGCTTAAAAGGTTTAGAAAGTGGCAAAAGAATTGTCTATAGCATAGTGTTTAACTAATAGCGCTAATAAAGAATATAATATAGCTCTCGCAATATTAAAAGCAGCAATACTTATAAGCGCTGCTCGGATAATTAGATTTAGCTTGCTAGCTTCGTCTGCTATATTTTAAAGCTGGACGCAAGTAGCTAAAATAAAATAGGTTTTGCTCGTGCTAGCTTTGCTATCGAGATGAATCAATAGCTATAAAAAAGGTTGGTTTAATAATATTATAATATAATAGTTTATTATAAAATAATAAAACCTTTTTTGCTTATCGGAAAGTCTTTTAAAGTCATAACTTCGAGTAGCGCTAATTCGCATATTAAATACTCTTGCAGCAGCTCTTTAATCTCGGATATAAGTTAATAGAATG
Source organism: Drepanopeziza brunnea f. sp. 'multigermtubi' (assembly GCF_022702325.1). NCBI lineage: Eukaryota > Fungi > Ascomycota > Leotiomycetes > Helotiales > Drepanopezizaceae > Drepanopeziza > Drepanopeziza brunnea. The sequence continues at coordinate 1,222,413 of NW_027094071.1, read as the reverse complement.
TTATATTTACTAATATATAAATCTTAATTATAAGTAAGATCTTTAAACCGATTCGATATATCGTCTTCGTTTATAAGCATAATACGAAGGTTCCGAAGATTACGCAAATTCTATTCTTCTTTTGCATTAATATTATTACGGTCTCGAAGCTTAAGGCCTTCTATATCGTATTCATCGTTTAAACTAGCTTTATCTTCTTCGTTAGCTATAAAAAAAAGATCGTAATAATCGAGCATATATAAAGAATCGTTATAAAGATCTCGATAAAAGCGCTTGCAAGCGCTATAAGCTAAAGCGAATATCGAATGCTCCGCTCCGGTAACATTAATAAGTAAATCGTCTTCTTTTCGATAAAGATAGTGCAGTATTAAATAGATGCGTACGTTATGCTTATAATTATTATAAACTTTAATGTTTAAGTATTAAAAGAAGTAATTAATAATCTAAAGCTTGCTTTTTCGTAAGAAATTCTTCTTTTTGCAAGTATATATATCGTAGACCTTAAAGAAGTCTAAAAGAGTAATATCTTTAACTCGCTCGAAGCGTTATCGATACCGTTAAAAGTTAAAGAATTTAAGTTTTAATCTATATTTATTTAATTCTACTTAGTAATTTTTATCTTTATTTAATCGATAATCTAAATTAATAAAGTTCCGAGTAGATTTAATCAAATTGATCTTAAAAAGCAAATGATATACTTTTTAAGCGCTATAATCCTTTTCTCTTAGCAATTTATTAAGCATTTTAAATACTAAAGATAGCGCCGGAGCTTTAGCATTGATGTGTTTTAAGATTATATTAACAATGTTTTTATAAAAGTCCGATTCTTTTTTATGCTTAAAGCAATACTTAAAAGCGTATTCCAAAAGACTTTTAAAGCTAAACACAAGCTATATATTCGTATTAGCTAATTAGCTTAATACAAAAACAAATGAAAAAGGGTTTTGCAAAAGATAATTGCGTTAAGCGGCGAATTGATACTTGCGAAGATTAATCTTTCGATTATAATTAACTATAAGCTGCATAAAGCGCTTATAATAAAATCTGCAAGAAAAGACTTTTGTATTTTTGTTTTTACGTAAATAATATTTAATTAAGCAAACGCAATAAATTTGCATCCGATTAATTAACGTAATAAGTTGATCGACGGTATTTTTAATTATATTAAAAAGTAAAAAGGTCGGGTTTTGCAAATCTAGTAAACGAATAGCATCAAGGTTATATGCGGTAATATAATCTTTTTAAAAGTTAACGAAGTTTAAGATACGAAAATAATCGTCTTTTTTAAAGTTTATATTAATTTTAAGCTCGCTCGTATCGTTCGGTCTGCCTTCTAACTAAAATATACTATAAATACAGCTCGAGCTACGGTCTTGCTACTCTTATCGTGCTTAAAAATCAGTATACGGCAAATAATGACTTAAAATATCTTGTAAGAAAGCTTGTTAATAGATGTAAATGTAATAAGCAATGATAGCCGAGTTCTTTTAGATACCAGGGCAAAGGACCAAGTTCTTTGTAGTGTCACCAACGGGCTAATTACTCGATTTATAAGAATCTTAATATATTTAAATCAAAATCATAAAATAAAAAATAATAAAGATAAAATAAATATAAAAGTATTATTATACGAGAAATGATTTAATATTTTATTATAAAAAAAGACCTTTTGAAACCTTTTTTTTTATCGTAAAGACTTCACACCTTTTTGCGAATTACTTATACTTAATAATTTAATATAAGGGGGGGGACCCCCTTAAACCCCCCTTTTTATTAAGGAAACTTCAGACCCTTTTGCGAATTACTTTTACTTAATAGTTTAATATAAGGGGGGGACCCCCTTAAACCCCCCTTTTTACTAAGGAAACCTCAGACCCTTTTGCGAATTACTTATATTTAATAATTTATTATAAGGAGAAGACCTTATTAAACCCCTCTTTCAACCAAAAAGGCTCGGGAGTCGGGACCTTTTCGCGAATCATATTATTATTATTATTATTATTATTATTATTATTATTATTATTATTATTATTATTATTATTATTATTATTATTATTATTATTATTATTATTATTATTATTATTATTATTATTATTATTATTATTATTATTATTATTATTATTATTATTATTATTATTATTATTATTATTATTATTATTATTATTATTATTATTATTATTATTATTATTATTATTATTATTATTATTATTATTATTATTATTATTATTATTAAAAGAGCGCTAAAGGCTTATAAACAAGGTTTATAAGTAAAAAAAAAAGAACGAGAAAAGTAAGAAAATATAAAAGAATATAAAAAGGAAAGGAAAGAAGTAGCTTGGCGTACGTAAAAATAGGCTTAAAAGACCTAACGTATCGTTTATAAAAAAAAAAAATTTTTTGTTTTAAGAAAAAAAAGTATACGTATATTTCTAAAAAAGTATCTTTTATACTTATTAGACTATTACCATTAGACTACTAAGGTATTGTTTATTCTATTACTAGATAACTTGCAAACAATATTAGTATATATATATTAAGCTTGAATTTTTCGATAAGCTCGATTTTTTTTTGGTTTTATTATATATCGCAATTTTTGATATACGCTTTTATTAGCCTTAATAATAGCTTAATTAAAAGAAAAGGTGGCCCGTGCACTTCTATTCAAATGACGCGTCTTTATTAAAAAAAAAGTTTATATACGCGTATTTATATAACGCGGTCAACGCGCCGCGATACGTATAAGCTCGATTTTTTTGGTTTTGTTACATTTCGCAATTTTTTATATACGGCTTTATTAGCCTTAATAATAGCTCAATTAAAAAAAGAAAAAGTGGCCCGTGCACTTTTATACAAATGACGCGTCTTGATAAAAAAATAATCTTTATATACGCGTATTTATATAACGCGTCGACGTGTCGACGCGCCGCGATACGTATAAGCTCGATTTTTTTGGTTTTGTTGCATATCGCAATTTTTTTTATACGGCTTTATTAGCCTTAATAATAGCTCAATTTTAAAAAAAAAAGTGGCCCGTGCACTTTTATATAAATGACGCGTCATTATAAAAAAAATAAAAAAAAAGTGGTCCGTGCACGCGTATTTATATAACGCGTTAACGCGTCGATGCGCCGCGATACGTATTACGGAAAAAAATTCTGGCGCCGGAATTACTTTAATCCCCCTTCTTTCTTTAATTTTTCCGGAAAAAGTTCAATAGATTAATATAGAATAAAAGTCTTAGCACGCTTATAAATTTTTTAAATCCGTATAGAAAATCTCACGTGATTAGATGACTAATCACTACCACAACTACTGGAATTTATCTTGGGTCACCGTTGGTGACAATTAACTTATATTATTTTAGCTCGCTTAGCTTAATTAACGGCTTTATATTTATTATATCGAAGAAGATAGCGCTAAAAGTCTTCTTATTGCATGTCCGCAATACTTTATATAAGAAAAGCTGCTATAGCGTTTAGCTAAGACTTAGTTAATGCTTTTAGCTAATAGCTTTGCTTTTTTTAAAAAAAACGAGTGCTATCGATAGCTTGCTTATAGCGCACGATTTAATTAAAAAAGGCTAGCTGCTTTTTTAATTGATCTCGCAAACTATTAATACTTAAGTCTTTAATATCTTTTCGAGACTTAATAAAGTAAGAAGATACTTTTGCGACTTTAAAGCGCATTAGAATATTAAAAAGATAGAACCGGAAACGAGAGTAGATCGCAAAACGCTTATCGCGGTATTTTATTAAGTGTTTAGTATAATCTTTTATACTAACCTTTCGGAATCGTTAAGTATAGAAATCGCTTGCGCCGGTAAAGAAAAGTATAAGAAAAGCTAGACTAAAAAGCTTTTAATTAAGTTTTAGCTTAAAGGTTAAAATAGACCGCTAGCTTAAAGCAGAAGCAAAAACATATTGCTTCGATGCGAGTTTATTAACTTAAGCAAAGAGCTGATTAGATTCCGTAGTATTTAAATTTAAATCGAAAACGATAGTTTTTAAAAAAAGACGCTTTTAATTATCAAGTAAATCATCGTTAAGATTTAAGTGATCTTTTATATTAAGTAAAGCATTTTTATCGTTTGCAAAAGCTTCATCTTCGCTCGAATTTTCTTTAAGATTATCGCGAGCTTCTCGGCGCAAGCGGCGGCGTTTTTATGCTAATAACTTTATAATTAAAGCCGCTATCTTTAATAAAAGCTATTTAAGTGTTTCGTCTTTAATAGTTGTAACCCGCTTTTTTATATCTTTATCTACGAGCAAAAAATCTATTAAGTCTTAGTCTATATTAATATTAATATACTTAAGATTATTTGCTTTTAAGAAAGTAAATTAAATATAAATCGTAAAGCGCCGAACTCGGCATTCTTTTTTAAATTATTTGCTAATCCGAAAGTCTTTATTAAAACTTTTAAGCTTAAAAATAATTACGTTGACCTTTTTAAAAAGCAAAAGAAGGTTTTCAAAGAACTTAGCGTTATTAAAAGCAAAGGTTACTACGTAGCTCGAATACTTATATTAATAGCCGCGGTAGCGTTAAAACGATATGTTAATATATAACGATAAGATTAACGCTTTTTTTAATACCGAAAGCTTCGGCAAGTAATCCGGCACTTCACTTAAGTTTATATTATTGCTAGTTATCATAAGATAAAGCTGTTTAAAAAGATCCGGCTTTTTAATAGATTTATTACAGCGGTCACACTCGTAATAAATAATATCGCTGCAAACTTTTTTAAATCGCATCTCGAATTATCTTTTATTATAACGAAAGCAAAAGTCTATTTAAATAGCTTTTATAATCGAGTGAAAATCTTAAATCATTTTCTATTCTTTTCTATTAACCGCCGGCTTATACTCGGCTAAAGTAGCATATAATTATAATATATTTGAAAAAAAGATAGACTTTTAAAACTAAAAATTTCGGCGGCGTTTTTATTCGGCTTAAGCAGCCTTTTTAACAGCTTTTCGTTTATCTTTCCGTTATAAGCGGTTCTCTCGTTCGATATTAGCTTAAATCTTTCGAGCCTTACGTGTTTCACGACTTTGCTTTAAGTCGTTTAAGCGAAGGCCGATAACTTTTAATTTAAATTCGAAATTAAAAAAGAATATTTAATAATTAAAAAAAAAGTTCCGTAAAACGCTAAACGATTATAAAAAAGATAAGCTAAAAATTTGTTTTCTAAGACGGCTACGACGCAATTGCGATTTTAATAAAATACGAAAAGCAAGCTTTCTTAAGCGACCTCTTCGCTTTTTTATTAAAAAGGATAAAAGCGAAAGTAAGAGTTCATCATCTTTAAAATCCTTTTTTTAATTATTGTTTCGCTATAATTAATAAGACGGTAGCAAAGTATTAAGAACCTCTTTAAAAGAAAACGTATTATCCGTATTAAGTATATTAAGTGGTAGCAAAGTGTATAAGATCAAAACGATAAGCTTAAATCGCAGATTAAAAGAACTTAAATAATATTAATAACTTTAATAACTCTAGTAACTTTAATAACTTTAATAACTCTAGTAACTTTAGTAACTTAAGTAATATACTTAGACCGCTTAAGCTTTTTTAAAAAGCTTTAAACTCTATTGCAAATCTAATACGCCGATTCGAAAGAAGTAAGCCTTAGCAAATTAATAACTTTAGTAACTTAGTTAAAAGGACTTACTTATGCTACTTTGCGGCGGTTTACGTATAGAACTATATGAACTTCTAATAAAACCTAAATCTTGCACGCGTTAAGCCGTAAAATCGAAACCTCGATAACTTTAATAACTTTAATAACTCTAGTAACTTAGCTAGAAGTACTTACTTATGCTATTACTTATGCTACTTTAAGCAAGCTTACGTATAAAACCGTATATATCTTCGCCGAAACCTAAATCTTAAACGCGCTAAGCCGTAGAATCGAAACCTTAATAATATTAATAACTTTAATAATTTTAGTAAATTTAATAACTTGGTTAATGTAAAAGCACCTAAAAGATATGCTGTACAAAAGCTTGGCTTTGAGGCTAGACCTCATGGTCTCACAAAAGAAGTGTCAGAAAAGGTAAGTAGAAAGCTCGTTGATTGTTCTAGCTAAAAGATGTGTGCCCTCTTATAAAAGATAGGTCCGTTTAATATAACTAGGCTGCTCCATGGGGTGGGGGCCCCATGGGGTTTTCCTCCCCATTCCCCCCATAGGGTCTTGGCCGATAAGGGACTTTTTTTTTTAAACCTTATAAAAAGGATTTTTTTAAGTCAAATTCCTTACGAGGGATAAGGAAACCTTATGAGTTTAAAATAGGACAACTAAAAATAATATATGTAAGGCCGTTAAAAATAAAACAAATTTACGAATATTTATTAATTTTACTTAATTATTATATTTATTTATTATATTTATTAATCATATATATTATACTTTATAATTACATTGCATTATATTATAATAAACTAAAATTATTAAACAAAACTTTTAGTTATGATTTCTCGCAATTTCTTAATCAACGTTATATCTTTGTTTTAAATCGTTATTCGTTTAGCGTAAATAGTATATAAGTTCGTTATTAAAAATGATTAATAAATCGATTAGTAAATCGATTAATAAATCGATTAGTAAATAAATATATAAATATTTACTTTTAAACTCTTTTACGAAGAATGCTTTTAAAGCTTTTTGTAAACATTTTAAAGCACCGCTTTGAAATTTAAAGTCTTGTTTAAAATCGTAAGTGATCTTTCGAACAAAACGCTAGAAAAGAGTCTTTTTAATAAAAAGCTCGATGCTTTTTTAGTATCGTCGGATCTCTCTTAACGCAATAGCTATATAAATTAGTAATTGTACTTAAGAATCAATTTATTAATTAATTGAACTTACTTCTTGGCTTATAGCGACGGCGCTTTCGTTAGCTTAAACTTCTTTTTTTCGCAACAATTGCAGACTTCTTAAAATACTTGCTTTTTTTAGATTTTTAACGAAAAGAAGTTTTAATTGCTAAAAGTGATTTGCTAGCTGATAGAACGGAGCGAGCAGCTTTAGCCGTCGAAAGTGATTTTTTAACTCTTTTATATTAAAAGAAAAGAATATCATTTTCATTTGAGTTTTCTTTATTATCGCTTTGCTCTTTTTTATTTATATCATTATAAAGCATCGTCTTCGTCGCGGTTTTTATAGCTATAGTTAGGCCTAAGACAATGAAAGACCTTTTAAAAGCTTTTTGCGCGAAAGCTTTTTTAATGCGATTGTTAATAAAAGCAGAAGAAAGTTTAGCAATTGCAAAAGAATTGTTTTTAATACTTAAGTCGTAAGACGGATCTTCGTTTTAAAGCTGAGCTAATACACTCGCTTAGCTCGTCGATTATTATATTGCTTTTAAAGTAGTTTTAAAACAATTAGCGAACGAAAGAAAAAAGTTTAAAAAAATTAAATTTATTAAAAGCTGTTAATACTTATACTAATATTATCAAAAACGATGCTTTTATTTATTTCGGATTAAATAGCCGGAGTAAATCTAATTGCGTTTGCTAAAGAAAAATTTAATTAGTAAATATTTATTAATTATAAGTTAAAAACATTACCGGATCGAAGTCTAAAAGATAATAAGTGCTGGTTTATATTTGCGCGAGAGTTTGTTAGTATTTAAAAAGCGTCACTTAAAATAATAGAAATTAGCAATTATTAATTAATAAAGTAATTAATATTTATTAGCTTGATCTTAAGAAATTCGGCGAAAAAAGGACGAAGATAAATCGGTTCTTTATTATAGACTTGCAATACCGCGCGAGGTTTTAAGAATTTTTGTAAATGCTTATTAGCTATTTGCAATTAATTTATTAATTAATTTACTAATTAAATATTAATCGGATAGTTATCGAATTGTAATAGCGCGGCGCTTAGCAAAAGTAAAGTCTAGCGCATCCGTAACCAATTAAGCTTTATTAAATTAAAGATAAGGATTTGCGTTAAGCAAAGTAACTGAAAAAGTATTAATAGTATTCCGATTAATTAAATATAAACTTACTTTGTTTACTTTGCAAATTTAAGTTTTCTTTTTTTACGCTTTCGCCGCGTATTATATCTGCTTCACTTTTTTGTGCTTCGTCCTTATCTGCTTAACTTTTAGCCGCTTGACCTTCAGCCGCTTGACCCTTAGCCGCCTGACTTTTAGCCGTTTAACCTTTAATCGCTTAATTTTTAATTGCTTTATTAATTAACTTATCTTGGCTTGCGTTATCTCTTTTAGCCGTAATGCTTAGTATATCGGTAAAAGAAAGTCGGTCCGAAAGCAAAGGTTCGTTTAGTAAAAAAGCTATTTAAAAATATTAATAAAAGGACTTGATCGCGATAATTTAGTTTACGATTAATAAGTTGATAATTTTAAATAAAAAAAAGACGACCTTATAAAGCAATAAATAGCGTTGTATTTAAAAGCGTAGCAAATAAGAAAGCGATAGTTGTAATTAATTACTAAATAATAATAAAAAAGAATCAAACTTTACTTTATAAAGTAAAAATTACGCGGGGCGGCCGCTTTATTTTAGCTGCGGCCGCCTTATCTTAGCTGCGGCTGCTTTATCACTTCGTAAATTCACTAGCGGCCGCGCTAAGATGTTTTAGAAATAGAATGTACGAGTTTACTTTTAATTTTAACACTTTTATTTTATTACTTTTGATTTTACTTTAAACAATTACTCTTAACGTTTAGCTTCTTTATAATACTATTTAATATGGCCGCTTATCAGCTTGATTCGATAAAAAGTATCATTGCAAATACAAATCAGCTTAATTTAATAAAAGAGATTGAAAAATCTATAATAAAAATCATTTTTTTATTTATTAATCTATTTATTAATCAAAAACGTCTTTCTTAGAATGCGGCCGATACGACGGCAATCGTAGCGGCAAGCAATCCGGTGTTAAGAAACTTTAGCAAGCGCAAAGTAAGTATCTTTTTTACGTAGTATTCTAACTTTTATTAATTTTTTAATTTTTTTTTAAAAAAAAAGGCTAAAGAAAAGCTAATTATCAACTAATCTTTATACGATAAAAGCTAATGCTCGTACAGCAAAGCTGAAACAAGATCTTTAAGCAGATGAGCTTCGAAAAGTTAAAAGACGAGATTAAGCGGCCGTTAATCAGCTTTTTGCAATTTAAAAATAAACCTTAGAATATTCTTAAGCATTAAAAGCTAAAAGGAAAACTCGATAAGCCGAAATGCGAAAGAATCTTATAGATAAACGGTACTTTTTCTTTTCTTTAATTTATTAAGCAATTTACTAATCGATTTTAAAAAGAATCGAAGCATCTACGCGGATAATCTTATTATGCAAACCGTTTCTTTTACAATTAAATTTAATAATAAAAAATACTTGAATAGCGATTAAGTTGATAAAGCATTTAATTTAAACGAAAAGGTTTATAAAGAATTTAATTTGCGAAAAAACGAAAAAAAAAATAATAATATATTTCGCGATAGATACGTCTCGATTACCGATAAAAAAATAAAAAAAGTCATTCGGCAATTAGCACGTTAATACGCATAAGTAAGCATTTATTTCATTTAAATATTTATATTTTGCTAATAATATAAAGTCACGCTATATAATAACCGTTTAATAATTTCGTCGTTATTAATAAAGTATAGCGCGGTCTTTAATAAAGAAGTGCCGAGCTGCTAATTTAAAAAGTAAAAAAGCTTTCTTTAAATTAATAGCTTAAGACTTAGCAAGTACGGTTTTAAAACGAATTAAGTAAGAATTTATTTTATTATGCTTTTAATCAATTAAATTAATATTATAACTTTTAGTTTTTATTTAATCAAGCTTTTTTACGTTTACTTTTCCTTTAATAAAAAGAAGTATTAGCGAGCTAAAATTAAAGCAAATACCGATAAGATTGAATACGAATTGCCGGGTCTAGCCGCTTAATAGAATATGAAAAGATTCGAAAAGAATGCTAAATTTAAAGAAGCTGATTGCGATCTTATTTTATTTTAACGCGTTATGCAATTGATTTAAAAAAAAAACGAGCTAGCTCCGGAATTGTTTTACGGCGTTAAAAATAGCGATACGGAATTAAGATTATTCTTAAACTCAATGCTTAAGTTTATATAAAATAAAATTCACGATTAATTATAAATTTTGTATTTTACAAAAATACTTTCTTTATTTTATTCATTAATTATATTTATTAATAATATTTATTAATTATATTTACTTATTATATTTGCTAATTATATTTATTAATTATATTTATTAATTATATTTACTAATCATATTTACTAATTATATTTACTAATTATATTTACTAATCATATTTACTAATTATATTTATTAATCGTCGGTTTCTTATGTAACGATACGCTAAGTCTTTTAGACGCACCTTATATGCGCTAAGCTACTTCTTTTATTTTTTCTTTCGTATTCTTCGTATTTTCTCATTCTCCGCTTTTGACTTATAAACCATAGTTCACGAGTCTTTAGCGCTTTTACTTTCGTATATATAAACTTCAGCTACTTTCGACTTTTACACTCGGTAATTATTGATTTTAAATCATTACTTTAAGATTCTCTTAAGCTTTTATATAAACTTTCGCGCTTTCGTAAGTTTTTTTAAGTAATCGCTTAAAGTCGTCACATTTTAAAGTTTTAAATCAAAAAAATTGACCGATTTGCTATATTTAAAATCGATATAAATATATTAATAAATTATTTTAATATTTAAATTTATAAATTATATTTAAAGTTAATCATATATATATTTTATTTAATATAATAACGATTTTAAAACTATTTATATAAACTTATCTATTAATTTATAATAATAAAATTTAAGAAGCTTTCGCAAGCTATCGAATTTATTACTTTCTTTTCTTGCGATACTTTTTTTTTATATATAAAAAGTCTTTTGCTCGTTAATAATATTAATTCTATAATATCCGTCGTTATATTCGTTTTTATTAATCCATTTAATAGATAGCTTAATTTTATAGCCGTTATTTAAAAACCGCTTAACTCGATATTCGTTTATTTTAATTAACTAGCTACGATTACGCTCTTTTTCGTCTAGCATTTTTATTGCACACCGAGCGTTTCGACCGTTCGTTCGTCTAATAAAAAAAGAATAATAAATTTTATTATCTACTTTAATAAAGATCGAGTTTAGTTGGTTTGCAATCTTTAATAAATTAATAACTTAATTAATATATAGATAATAAAACAGCACTTATGAATAAATCGGCAAGCGTTTATTAAAATATAAATTTCTTTTATCTATTCTTTAGTTATAATAGATATTCGAACTTATAAATATAATTATAAGCTAATACGATTATAAAGTGTTCTATCGTTTTATATAATAAATTTTTAATTAAATGCTTTTATTTTTAATATTTATCAGATTATATTAATTTTATTTACCGTATAGCAGCAGCCGAAAAGAAAACTGCAAAGATTATATTTAAATTAAGATTTCTATAAACACTTTATCTTTATATACTAATTAAACCTTAATAAATTTAAGTAAGTACTTGTTATAACGACCTTAAGCGATTATTTAAAGAATTTATAAAAAAGCGAAAGGATTATATAAAGCTTAAGAAGATTATAAAATCATTATTTAAATTTGAAATTAATAATTATCGAAAGTAAAAGTTGAAAAAAACTAAGTGTTAAATTCTTTTTAAGCGATTAAAGAATATATTCGTAACTTCGTAACGGTCGTTAAAGTACTTGCAATTGCAAAACATTCGGTTGTAAAAGTATTTGAATTTTAATTGCTTTTTAAAATTCAAAAGAGCTGATTCTTTTTATATAATTAAAAGGAATCACGCGCACTAGCTAATTAATAAGTTTATTAGTTAAGTTAAAGGTCCTTTAACTAGTATAATATGCTAAGCGAAGCATATTAAGTGGCCCGTGAACTCCTTCAAATACTATTAGCTAATTAAGGTCGATATAAATATACCGATATTAAAGTCTATATATAAGAAGGTTGTTCGTAATAATCAACTTAAGTAAAAAGAGCTTAAAAGTGTTAAAAGATATAATTATAATTAAGCTTTAATAAAAAGGAAATAAAAAGAAATAAAAAGATAAAAAAAAAAACCGCTAATTAAAACTTAACGCTCGCAAAAATGCTGCTTAAAAAGAATTAAGCGTAAGCAAAACCCTTTTTAAAAATAAACTAATTTAATAAAATATATTTAAATCATAAAATAATATTATATAATATTTAAGTATATAAGACGTTAATATATAAGTTCAAATCAACAGTTTAATAGCAAATTCGCTAGAATTTAAACATGTTTTCTTAAGCTATTAATTCGTTTTCATTTTAAATTACTTCAACTATTTACGAAGATACCGATCTATTTCAAAGTCAAAAGTTCGAAAGCTTTATAATTAGTTTCTTTAGCTTAATACTATTAGCAATTATTAAATGTTTTAATTAATATTATATTTAAAACGTTAAAGAGATTAAGACTTTTAATACTTGGTAATCACAGACCTTATAGTATTCTTAACAACAAAAAGCTAATTAAAATCCTTTACGAATCGATTAAAATAAAAAGAAAACTTTTTTTATATAAATTAAATTCGTTTAAGCAATTAAGAAATTAATAAAAGAGCTTATAGTATATTATAAAAAGTGCGACCGAGCTTTAAAGCATCCGAAGCTAAAAGCTTTTAAAACGAAAGCATTAACCGATCATTAGAAAACGGATGTTTGCAAACGCATCGTAAGTAAGTCAAAACAAAAGCTTCGGCAAACTTAATTAAGATCTAAATCTCTTTAACGCAATTTAATACGTTTGTTTTTATTTATAAATTCGGTTAATAAATCTAATAAATCTGATTAATAAATTTAATTAATAAATCGGATTAGTAAATCTAATTAATAAATTTAATTAGTAAATCTGATTAGTAAATCGAATTAATAAATTTAATTAATAAATAATAAAACTAATATTTAATAAACACATCTATTACGAAAAACGCTTTCGTATTAAAACTTAAAATTAACATTTCGAAAAGGTGTTTTAAATATTATATTATTTACGCGAAGCTCGTTTCGAATAGTTAATAACTCGGATTGGAAATCTCTTTGCGAATTATAAAACTTATATTTTAAGCTTTTTAATGCTTCAACTATTAAGCGAAACCTCGACGATAAGATTCTAAAAATTAATCGCTATCTATTAAACAATTTACTAGCTAATTAAAAACTTAGCATTTTACTAAATTATTAATCTAGCATTAAGCGCTATTCTTTTATATGCATAATCGGAATTGCAATTATAAAAGATTAACATATGATTTAGCTTATGCTTAGATTTATATACGTTAAGTTCAATTATATAAAAAAAGAATTAATAAAAATTATTTACGAACGCTTTATTAAATTAAGCTTAATAAAAAAGATAATCGCGATTATAACGGATAACGCATCTTCGAATAATATAATAATAAAAGAATTGCTTAAATGCGTCGAAAATGCGTTTAAGAAAAAGCTTTTTATAAGCTAAGAGATTCTATACGTTCCGTATATAGCTTACGTTTTGCAATTATCTTTTAAAGCGTTGCTCGGACCGCGATTATCGCTAACGAACGAAAGCTTAAAAAAGCATTAAAAAGAAGATTCTAATATAAACGAACTAAAAGAAGCAAGAAGACGCGATAAACGAAAGATTGCATATACACTTGCGATTATAAGTTTTTTTTTTTTTTTTAAAAATATTTATTAATTATATTTATTAATTATTAATCAACGTACTTAAGTTCGGAAGTTTATTAAGTGTATTACGGCTAGCTAACTTCGAAAATCGCGATTTAATAAAACGATAAAAGCTTTTATCGACGATTCAAAGCATCTTTTAACGAAAAGCTTAAAGCTTATTTTAAATATTATTACAAGATAAGATTTTATATTCTATATGCTTAATCGATTTATAACTCTTAAAGATGTTATTTAAAGACATTATATAAAGATCGATAAAATGAGTATTTTCAAATTATTTAATACTTAATAAAAGCAAATCTTATAGCTAATCGATATCTTTCGACCGTTTTACTTTTTAATTATGCATTTAAGTAAAGAGCTTAGTCTTATTATTTAATACGGATTTTTAATATTCGATGAAATATTCGAACGTTTAAATAAAGCATAAGCACGATTAAAGTCTAAATATATAAAGATTTCGGAAAAAGATCGCAATGATTTTGAATAGATCTTGTAATTAAAAGAAAGCGTTATTAATGCTATCGAAAAATTAGATAAGTATTATAAAAAAACGCAAGGGCCGCTAAAAGATATTTTTGCTTTCGCGATAATCTTATATCTTGCTATTAAGTTAAAGACTTTCGACTTAAATTTTTCTTAGCTTTACGAAAGTAAAGATTAGTTTATAATATATCGAGCGAAATTCAAAAAGCTTTTTAACGAATATTATAAGTCTTCGATATTTATAGCTTAACGTATTGATAATATTAAAGCAATCGATCGTTAATCGATAGCCGCTTTATTACTCCGCGGCAGATTAATATTAAGTTCTTTTTTATAAGCTTCTTTCGAAGATATAGATCACGAGTCGTCGAAAGTGCATAATTATCTTTCAGCTCGTAAGTTTAAAATTTTAATTTAAAACTTTAATTTTATTGATTTTTATTAATTGAGTTTAACGGTCGACGGACGAAAGATTTTGACTTTTTAGCGAAACTTTAAGCCTCGGTACTTTGATCTAGCTCGAATAGCTAAAGATTTTTTATGCATTTTTTTAATTAGTATTTGCGTAAAAAAAGTATTTAATATTGCAAGAGATATTTGCGATTATCGTCGCGGTAATTTATCGCTATTAATAATCGCAAAAGAAATAACTGCTTTATATTTTAAGATATGTAATACTCGCTTAAATAAAGCTCAGCATTTATTCGAATCGATTTTAATAAATTATAATAATTTAGATAAAAATTAGCTTAAAGAAGAATTCGAATAAGAAGTATAAAAATTTCAAGAATAGCAAAATCGTTAATTTTAAAGCTTATTTTGTTTTAAATATATCTTTGCTTGCGATAATCTTGCGATCGATTAAGACTTTCGAATAATAAATTTTAAGCAACGAAAGACTAAGTTGATAATGTTAAAAGCTGAAGTGCGAGAATCACGTAAGTTTAAATAATATTGATTTTATAAATATTTATTAATTATATTAAATAAAAGAGAACTTAAATAGGTTTTAAGATATTGATAAAGATGTTTCGTTTAAAATGCGATAGCTACGGTACGGAAAGTCTTTAAATTACGAAAAGCATTTAAAAAGTAAGTTAATTTACTTACGATATTTTTACTTTTTATCGATTTATTAATCGATTTATTAATCGATTTATTAATCGATTTATTAACTATCATATAGGATTATACAAAGCGCATTCTTCCGCTTCTTAAAGCAAAGTCGTAGCAAATCGATTATATTCTTTACAAAGAAAACCAAGCAAAGTAAATCAATCGAAAGTAGCTACGGATTTACTTTTCGATAAGCAAACTCAAGATAATACAAATTAAAACGTTCTTAATAATATAGAAAACGAAAACGATTTAGAAAATTCAAATTCGAACGGTACGAACGAATCGACTAGCTTTAAACGCTATATAAACCATAAAAATAAAGTGCAACGAAGTACGATATTATATAATATACGCTTTTATTTAAATATAAATTCTAACTTAAATATTAGCGATAATAAATTTATACGATCAAAACGATTCGAATGATATTTTTTAATAAAATTATTTTAACGCGAAAGAAATATCAAGCTTTAAGTAAAGTAATAAAAAGATAATAAATAAAAAAGAAGCTGATAGAATACTAGACTCGGCTTCGCTATCTTATAGAACTTTAAATGCCGCTTAAACTTCGAAACTTAGTATTTCGAAACTTAAAACTCTTTTAATCGTTATTTAAAGTCAAAGTAAATCAATTATTATATATAAGTTTAACGACTTTAAATCTAATACTTTTATAAGCGAACGAATTACAAATCTATTATTAACTTTAAAGCGCAAACGAATAAAAAAAAAAAAGATAATAAAGCGAGATTAATACAAGATAAAAGAAAAAAAGCTTCTTTTAGAATCAAGCGTTTAATTGCAAAGAGTATCGCTCTTGCTAGGTTTTATAATTAGCGACTTTAATTTTATTTACTAAATTGCTTTTTTTATATCATTAAGTTTTTGTATTTATTTGTTTACAATTAATTACAATGATTAATTAAATTCTTTTTTATCGATATCTTTAGTTTTTTTATTATTATTAATATATCTATATCGACCTTAACTAGCTAGCTAAGAATACCGGTAATAGTAATTAAAAGAAGAGTTCACCCGTGAACCATGGTTTACGAGTCAGTTAACATGCTTCGCTCAAAATGTTATATTAATCAAAGGACCTTTAACTTGATTATAAAACCTTTTAGTTAGCTAATGTACGTAATTCTTTTAATCATAAGTATTACTTTTATTAAACTTTAAAAAAGCTGATTCTTTTTATAACTATTAAGTCTTTTAATAAAATTAAGTTATTCGTAAAGCTATATAGCCCGTAAACTATAGTTTACGAGTAAGTTACGTGTAGCAGCTTTACGTACGCTACGTATAGCAGCCTTACGTGGGTTACGTATAGCAGCCTTAAGTACGTTAAGTGTAGCAGCTTTACGTAAGTTACGTATAGCAGCCTTAAGTACGTTAAGTGTAACAGCCTTACGTAGGTTACGTATAGCAGCCTTACGTAAGTTACGTATAGCAGCCTTAAGTACGTTAAGTGTGGCAGCCTTACGTAGGTTACGTATAGCAGCCTTACGTAAGTTACGTATAGCAGCTTTACGTAAGTTACGTGTAGCAGCCTTACGTAAGTTACGTATAGCAGCCTTAAGTACGTTAATTCTTTTTGTACAGCATTTACTAATCAGATTTACTAATCAGATTTACTAATCAGATTTACTAATCAAATTTATTAATCAGATTTACTAATCAGATTACGTACAGTAAAGCACGTGCTATAGCCGAGCTATAACAGCCTTAAGTACGTTAAATGTAGCAGCCTTACGTAAGTTACGTATAACAGCCTTACGTAGTTTACGTGTAGCAGCTTTAAGTACGTTAAGTATAGCAGCCTTACGTAAGTTACGTATAACAGCTTTACGTAAGTTACGTGTGGCAGCCTTAAGTACGCGTTAAGTATAGCAGCTTTACGTAAGTTACGTATAGCAGCCTTACGTAAGTTACGTATAGCAGCCTTAAGTACGTTAATTCTTTTTGTATAGCATTTACTAATCAGATTTACTAATCAAATTTACTAATCAGATTTATTAATCAAATTACGTACGGTAAAGCACGTGCTATAGCCGAGCTATAGCCGAGCTATAGCAGCCTTAAGTACGTTAAGTATAGCAGCCTTACGTAAATTACGTGTAGCAGCCTTACGTAAATTACGTATAATAGCCTTAAATACGTTAATTCTTTTTATACAGCATTTACTAATCAAATTTACTAATTAAATTTACTAATCAGATTACGTACGGTAAAGCACGTGCTATAACCGAGCTATAACCGAGCTATAGCAGCCTTAAGTACGTTAAGTATAGCAGCTTTACGTAAGTTACGTATAACAGCCTTACGTAGTTTACGTATAGTGTGGTAGAGTTGGGGCTCTGTATTTGTTTTGTCCATATATATAATACTAATGCTAAGCACCTTTGTCACGTGGGTGCGCTGCATGCTTTGGCCTTGTTAAGCACGTGATTAGGTCACGTGGTTAGGTTACGTGCAAGCTCTTATATAAACGAATAATTGGTTCCTCTTTGAATCACTATCACATCACCACATAATACAATACACGTACTTATAGCACACATTCGAGTGTCTTTCGATCGTCCTCCTTTTCCTCCTTTATTCACTTACAATTCTATTATAGCTATATTCATATATATCTTTTAATTTAACGTTAAGTATATATCGGAGCTCTTCCCTTCCACATATATTTAATAACTTACGCAAAGAATCGAACCAAAGGTTGGTCTTCATACCCTTTTTAAACTTGCTTCCTTTGCGAAAAGCTATATATTCGAAGTCTACGTCATACGCTAAGCTATTAACTATATGCCTTTACGGTATTCTTTCGAAAAGTATTCGATATACGCTAAGCTAACAATCAAATGCTTTTGCATATAAGCTTCGAAGCTATTGCTTTAAAAGCGATCTTCTTTCGATTTGTATCCGTCAAGCATATTATTCGATATATTCGATAAGTACCACTTAAAAAATCGTTACTTTAATTCGGAAATCGAGCTAGCTAAAATTCAATTCGATATCTATAAAGTTTTATTTACTTAAGCTACTTTGCACGGCGATACGCTCGAGGTACTATTCGTTTAATATACTTTACTTTCTTCGATTCAATATCGATTCTAATACGAGTCTACTGCTCTTTCTTTTTTAAGAAAGTAAGCAATAGCTAAGTACCGGAAATACTACGCTAAACTTAAAAGGTTGAAAATTCAATACTTACTTTGCAACGGAAATTACGCATAAAGATCTCGATTTGCTTTCGAATATCTTTCGTTTTAATAAATAAAAGATACAATAAGCGGAAATAAGTATTATGCAATTCGAAACCGTTTCGATATCGCATCATACTAAAAGCAAGCTATATGCTTGCACGAAAGCTCGGTTAATAACCGACCTCGTTTTTATTTCAATACACTCAATCTCGGCAATTACTCTTCCGCTTATTCGAACCTTACGTTTAAGAGTTAAACGTATCATTAATATTATCTATTATATCGATTTGATTTCGATTATTTAGCTCGAAGCGATCGACACTCGACTCTTTAATAAATCACCTTCGACGCATCGGGATCTTATATCTTTATAACATTTCTTTATATATTTAACATTCATTACAAATTGTACTTATTTCATTTTTATTATTTATTCACATTTATATTCATATCATTCATATTATTCTCGTTCTTTTTTCGTATCCGTTTCGAAACACTTTTATACTTTAATCGATATTTATTTACTCAACTTAACGGCCTTACGTTAGAACTCTCGGAAATTAAAAAGAACTATAACTTCTTCGACTTAAAAAGACTTCGAACTTAGCGAAGATGCTACTCGCAAGCTAATCGAGGACGAAGTAAAAAGGATTCAAGCCCTTTTACTTTTCGTAAATGCTTCGAACTACGTGAGTATCCGTAGACTTCTTTTTGGACCTAAAGCCTTTAAAATGCTTGCTTTCGATAAAGCTAATATTACGAACCATATTCGCTAGCTCGAACGAGCGTTTAAAGACTATAATATCGTTATTGATTCGAAAAAGAAGCAATGCTTTGCTAAGTATAATATCTTTAGCCCTTTCGATTATAATATCCGTTGCAATATCGAAAGCTTTAGCGGCTTTTCGGATTCGAAAGTGACTTAAGACGACTTTAAATCGATAGTTAAAGAAAAGTACAAAGCTTTCGACCTAGCTAAGTGGAAAGATAATATTAGCTTCTTAAACGACTTGAGCAATAAGTAAATAGCAAAAAAAAGAGCTTTTAAAGCAAAGCTTTTATAGTTCACCCGCTAGTTTAACTTTACGAGCTTTGCTTGCTTCGCTAATAAAGATATTATCGATAAGCAATTAAAATGGAAGTTCTTCGATTGCTTATTACTATCGATGTAAAATCGGACTTAAAAAAACGTTAAACTTAAAAAAGATTACTTGCAAACGTATAATATAGTATATATTATAATTAGCGACTTAATTAAATAAAAACAAATCATTGCGAAACGGATTAAAGAATACGGCTACGCCGAGATCTTTAAAGCTTTTTTTCGCTATGACCTTTATTAAAACGAAAACTCTTGTTCTTAAGTACTGTTTATTATCTTCGAAAGCAAGCGAAACTTATACGTTTCGCTCTTTTATAGCACTTACTTCGATAATACTTATGCCTTTCTTTTTTATCGCGTAAGCATCACCGCTACGAGTTCGATTATTCCGTTCATCGATTTTGACTTAAAGATCGAAGCTCTTACGAAACAATTAGCGAAGGTTAATATTTATCTAAGACTTATCGATAACTTCGCCCTCGTATCGAAAAAGGCTTATATAAACTTATTAAAAGCTGCTTAATATAAAAAGACTTAAAAGATCGCTTTGCATTAGGTCTACGAGATTAATGCGGCCGACACTTATTCGAACCGAAGCTACGTTATATCGAAAAGGAAACGGTCTTTAAACGATTCTAACTGCATTTTTTATTAATGCTAGCAAACTTTTGACCTACTTAACTATTAACAAAAGCCTTATAAATACTAAAATTAATGCTACTTGTTTATGCTTTAGTACGGACTAGCTTTTCACTTTAACGAAGCGGACTTAATATATATAAAACCGTATCGAAAAGAAATATTATCGATCCCGTTTTAATTCCGAAACGACACTTTTAAGTACGAGCAAATTCTAAAAAAGGTTCGTAAAATAATAAATAATCTTAATCTTAAGCGTCGTTATAAAGCTTTAAAAGCATAACGAGAATCTATTAAAAAGACTGTACGAGAACGTGCTAAAGCGCTTATTCGAGCAATTAACGGCGGCAATGCAAAGGCTTTTCGTATTAACGACTTTAATACTTCGAACATGATTCGCTAACGATGCATTATATTAGCGGATTTATATACCCGCGTATTTAATACAAAAGCTATTATTGCATCGGTAAAGACTCGAGCGCGCAACGCGGCCTCTCGAGTTACGCTATACTCGCTAAAAGACGCTCTTTCGGCAAAAGCAAAAGTCTAATCCACTTATAATTAGCTTAAAATTACTTTCGCTAAGCTAATAGAAATAAATAAACTCGAGCCCGCTTATACCGCGATTCTTAACCGAAACGCTTTACGACTAAAGGACCTACGGAATCTGCTCGTCACACTGCTAAAAGCTTTTAAAGCTGCACCTAAGCTTAAGGCCAAGCTTTTTAAGACTGTTAAATTATACGAAAAGCTTAGCAAAGTGATCTCTTCCTTAAGAATAGACTACGAAGCGACTCGTATTAAGCTCTTAAAAGGGCGCGATTTACTAAGGAACCTAACTCTTAATAAAACTATTACGTTCTTCGCTGCTCTTTCTACTTTTAAACGATCTTCTTTCGAAAGTATAATCGATAAAATGATTTAGCAAACCCTTATTAGCGAAAGCGCTATTAACTACTTTTAAGCTACGGTTAGCGTTGCGGAAGCTTCGAAGGATTGCTTGATTATAAGTAGCAAGCTTATATTAAAGGCGACGGATGATCCGGTAAAAAACGGACTTGCTTTAAAGCTTTAAAAACCTATTTAAAAAAAAAGTAATATCTTTTTATTTAATAGCGATCCATTTTGCAAAATAACGAGTCGCTTTATCGGTGAAGCGCTTTATCGCAAGAATTTACCTTTTCTTCTTTCTTTTGCTACTTCAACTTACGGCCGAATCACCGGAAAAGCAGACCTTATATAAGTCTCTGCTTAACTAAAACGGATCTTACATCGAAATGCTATTGCTTAGCGGTCTTAGCTTAAACGCTTATTCGAATTCTTTTAAATAATTAAGCTTTAATTGCAAAAGAATATCTGTAATAGCTAAACGAAGCACCGCCGACGCAATACGCTTTTCGCGCTCGAATCTCTTTCGATTTAAAAACGGTTTTGCTTTATTTTTATTATCGGCTTTATTCCGATTCTCTTTATAGCTATATTCTACGGTGTTTTTTAATTCTAACATCTTTTTCTCGACTAGTTTACTCGTAAGGATCGGCGTACTTTGCGAACCGCAAACGAGAGTAATACGGAACTTTTTTCGGCGGAAATCGGCTTTACTTCGACGTTCGGCTAGCTATTCTTTAGATACTCTTATTATTATTCGCTAACTCTTAAGGTTATCGTTAGTATTTTTAAATAATCTTTTATTATTAATACGCGAGCTACACTCGATACAAGTGCGGAGATCAGCGTTATTACTTACGACGCTGCGGTTAAATTCGAAGTTTTTATAGCTTACGACCAAGAGATAAGCCTCTGAACAATTATCGATTCACTATCGCGTTTTATCGGATACGCCGATAATATATTTATTAATATCGAAGGTGCTACGATTCGTACTCGATTTTACGTTATAGATTCGCTAAAGTTTCGACTTATACTCGGTTACCTTTTTATACGCAAAGCAAGAATCGGTCTTCGATACCTTTCGGATTATAAAAATAGCTTTGTTATTGCTATAATTACTAATCCGTTTATAAGCCAAGTTACTTAAGCTAAAATAAGCGATAAAACGAATTAATACGACGAAGCCGTCGATCGCTTAAAAAAATAAAGTATAAGCTTTATTTATTACGATAAGTCTTCGAATAGCAACGGTAGCGACTCGGAAAACTAATAATCGGCCTCGTTAAAAGCGCTAAAGTCGATATACTAAAAGCTTCTTGCTTTTCGCTTAATTTCGAAAGCGAAACGTTATAGCATCGAAAAAAGGACGACTTTATTACTTAAAAGCAATTTATCGATATTTTTGCTTTTACGAAATGCGATCTATGCGATCCTTTAATAACTTGCTAAATAAATGCCGTTAGCATCGATAACCTTATGACCCGCTGCTACGATCATATCGATTATTAAAATTCGACACTTTATCGGACTCGAAAAAAGATCTTTTCGGACTCAATTAAAGTGTTCGGCATATATAAGACCAAAGATAAAAAGATCAAGCTAATTAACAAAGCAGACGGCGTAAGAGCAGCACCAAGTAGCAAGGTTGATTAATACGAGCTATCGAAAGCTAAAAATACGCTATAAAAGCAAGTAAAAGAATATAAGCAATACTTCTTTCCGCGTATTACTGATATACCGAAAGGCTCTCGAATTACACTCGAACGCATAGCGAACTTAAATATCGATAATATATTACGGCTTAAAGAAAAAGATTTGTTTAAAGAGATGATGCTAAGCAAAGAAAAATCAATCGCATTCGCTTAATAAGAATGCGATAAGTTTTACGACGACGTATTACTACCGATTAAGTTTAAAACTATCTTATATACGGCTTAGCAAGCTCTTAACTACTCGTATCCGAAGGCCTTATAGCTTATTATTATCAAAATGCTTTAAAACAAGCTAGATAAAAGAGTTTTAAAGTATTACGAAAGACCGTACCGGAATCAATAATTCTTAATAGCTAAAAAGCAGCCGAGCTAATACCGACTTATCAATTCAGCAACTTTACTTAATGCAATTACACGAAAGAACGCTAATCTACCCTTAATTATAAATAAGTTTACTAAAAAGTTTTCTAGTTGCTAGATAGCTAACTTAATCGACCTTTATTCGAGTTATAATTAGCAAACACTTTATTAATCGAATAAAAACCTTACCGCTTTCTTTATACCGCTAAGTTTCTTTCGATGCATTACCTTTCCGCAAAGTGCTATAAACTCGATAGCTTAATTCGTCCGAACAATCAATCTCATCTTAAAGCTTTTACAATTTAAAGTCTTTATATTATTTATCGACGATATTAAAATAAAAGGATTATAAACGGACTATTCCGACGAGAAAGCACTCTCGAGTATACGCCGATTCGTGCTCGAACATATCTAAAACATCGACAAGACTTTAAAACGGATTAAGCGCGCTAATACTACAATTAAAGAAAAGTCATAGTTCTGCCGAAATAAGATGAATATAATAAGATTCGTATGCAATTCGAAAGATCGAAAACCCGTTACGAATAAGGTTATTAAAATCAATAATTAGAAAACCTTCGAAAACGTTATTAAAATTAAAGGATTTCTAAGCTTTTGCTCTTACTTTCGCATTTAAATCAAAGGATTCGCACACATTGCTAACCCTTTTTACAACTTTATAAAAAAAGATATAAATTAGCAATAAATCGAAGCGTATTCGAAAGCTATGCAAATGCTACAAAATGCTTTAACGACGGCTCCGATTTTAATCAAGATCGACTACGAAGATTAAAACAAAGAAATAATAATAAGAACGGACGCTAGCTTAAAAAGATAAAAAAGATATATCGGCTAACGCGAAACTACTTTTAGCAAAGTGCAACCGGCTCGATACGAATCCGAGGCTTAAACGGAAGCAAAACGGAACTACGACGCTATTAAACGGAAGTGCCGCGGAGTATTTAAGGTTTTTAAAAAACTTAAGCTATAGATTATCAAAATGCACTTTATCTTCGAGATTAACGTTAAAATGCTCGTTGCTTAGCTTCGACGAAAAGCTATCGATATACTTTTAGCTTTAATTATACGTTAGTTAGCTTAAATTAATCTTTTCAACTTTAAAGTCCGATATATCTTCGATAAAGATTATACCGCTACCGATGCATTATCGAAACGGCTACGGCACCTCGATGATTTAAGCGAAAAAGATAAAAATAAGTTCGATAATAGCTTGCTAGCCGACTTAAGACTTATTAAGGCTCGAGACGGCTCCGAAAGACTTTCGACGGACCTTTTAATAAATATTCGTTAATCTATCTTTAAAAATATGTTTTAACGCTCGAAAGAAACGGAAAATATAAACTTAAACGAGTTTAACGACGACTACGATTACAAAAGTCTTTTAAACTTAATCGAATACTTTTCGAAATCAATTCGAATAACTACTTTCTTAACGACCTTGCGAAAACCTAAGGACTTGAACAAAGTAAAATGCCGTAAGTTTAAAAGGAAGGCTATTAAATATAAAGTAAACGATAAAAAACTTTAAAGACTCTCGATAAAAAGTCTTCTTTTCCGATTAATAATCGATAAGCCTTCGATTAAAACGGATATTATCACGGCTTATTACGATAAAAGTAGTTATAAAGGCCGTAAATCAACTTATTACCGTATATCTTAACGCTACTTTTAAAATAAATGCTACACGGACGTCAAACGATTCGTTAAGACTTATAAAGAATGCTAGCATCGAGCAGCTAATAAGCTCGAAAAGCTATTGCATTTTACTCGATCTAATAGCTTAATAAAACGTTAAGCTATCGATATCATTTATCTACTTGCACGCAATAGCAAAAGCTACTTAATTATTATTAAAGACGATATAAATAGATAAGTCGAAGCGAAAGCGATTCGAACCTGAGACTCGCTTTCGATAGTTAAATTTATTTAAAAAGACATTATTTGCCGCTATAAGATTTTCTTTTAATTGATAATCGACGGAGGTTTAAAGTTTAAAAAAAAAGTAATCGACTTACTTAATAATTAAGGAATCAATCGAATCGTAGTCTTAGCATACTACCCTTAAGCGAATAAAATAATAAAACGCGGCTACGGACTAATTAAAGACGCATTAAATAAGCTTAAAGGCACCGATTGAATTGCGCAATTGCTAGCCGTCTTATTCGCCGACCGTATTTCGATGCATACTTTTACCGGATTCACCCTTTTTTATATAGTATACGGCAAAGAAGCAATGCTTTCGATTAAGATCCGAATCTAATTTTAAGCTACGTTATTTCAAGAGCTAATAACTAATCGTACTAAGCTTATCGAATTAAAAGCACGCTAATTCCGGATGCGAGACGAAGACGCTACGAAGGCCACACTTAAGAAAACCCGTTGCCGCCAAAAAGAAAAAGATGCTTTTAATAATAAAAAGAACTTCCGAATCAAACCTTTAAAAATAAATGACTTGGTCTTTAAGCACGATTCGATACGTGAAATAGATATGTCCAACGTTAAAAAGCTAGATTTTCGATAGCTTAACTTTTATTAAATTTCGTCGGTAAATATAAAAGGATACTATAAGTTAAAAAAGCTAAAAAAGGACGGGGCTTTGCTAAACGGAATATTTGCCAGCAATCGATTAAAAAAGTTTTACGTGCGATATACCTTCGAAGCGTTATCACTTCGCTTTAAGCTTTATATAAAAAAATCTTTAAAACAGCTTTTACTAAATAAAATGGCCGAATCCGGCTTCTAAATCAAGCGCCCAAATGGATTTGTTATTCGATTACTTAGCTTTACGAAAGAGCAACGGAGCCAATACGCAAGAGTCTTTATAAGCAATAATAAAAAAGCAATAAAAAGTGATTAAATCATAAAAGCATAATTATACGTAAAGAAAAGGTCGAGTTTAAATTTGATTTTTGATTTTTTCTTTATTTAAGTTTGGTTTTCTTTGTTTTCCTTTTTTTTATATTCTTTTTATTTCTTTTTTTATATTAAAAAGCTTTACGTCATCACACTTATATGCTCTCGATCTATTATATACGAGCATATTATATACATAAAGCGGACCTTACTCGAAAGCTAATCAAGAAGAGCATACGAAAAATTTATTATATTAACTATTTAGCAAGCTGCTAATACGCGATAAAAACCTTTTCGACCTTACAACTTAAAGCTAAGTAAAATAATGCGAAAGCTTTCCGCAGCATCTTAAGCACTGCTTTTACCTTTCGAAGTCTTACCGATATTGCTACGATTCGAACTTTTCGTAAAACTACGAGTATTGCTACGGCTAGAACTTCGCGAAGAAGAACTACCGGTATTGCCGCGATTAAAAGCTTAACGAGCACTTCGGCGGAGCTTTTTTGCTTAAAAAAGTGCTAGCGATTCCGAAGATAAAGATAAAAGAGACGAAGACTTTTTAGCAATCTATTATAGTTAAATCAGAAAAGAATCACAAAAGGTTCGCAATATACACTTACGCGGCTAAGAAAGTTACTTAGCAAAGTATTATTTCGATCTATTGCAGTTAAGATCTAACGCAGCAAGTCTAGCGAAGCTAGATCGGCGGTAGCAGCGGCGGCAAATAAGCGTAACGCTAGGACGGGACTTAAGCTAGCCAAAAGACCTTTAGCATTAGCGGCGGCAAAAGAAGCAGCGGCGACACGGGCTCGAAGAAAAAAAAAAGCATCGCTAATACGAAAAGCAAAAGCACGGCGAGTCTTTATAAAAAGGTTATTTGCAACCGTGCCCTTACGAAAAACGTCGTCGGCCGTCTTAGTTCTATTGTTTATAGCCGTTATCGCATCTATCAAGACTATACCGGCATTAACGACTTTTGCGAAAAGCTATCGAATCGGAGTCAAAACGAGTATAAAACAAAAGGTAAGATAACTTACGAAAATGCAAATTGACTTAATAGCACGGCAACGCTCGCATTTAATAGATTTATTAGCGAAAAAGATGCACCGACTCGCAATATTATCGATAGTTTTGCTTGCGTAGCTCACGCACCGAAAGCAAATCGATAATATAATAATGAAGATAAGGTTGCAAGACCTCGAGTATATACTGCCGCCTTTGTTTTCTTTGTCACGTTACCGCCTTAAGCCCCGCGCTACTACCGATTCGGCAGTGCGTCACCACCTGACCGCCTAAACCGGCGCACGCTTGTCTTAACAACAATACTAACGCTCGAGTTGATATTGTTTTTTATAATTAAATAAAAGTGCTATAAAAGATATAAAAAAGAGTTAGACCCGAAGGATTATCTTGCATTTTCGTTGCTATTCTTATCTTCTTTATTATATCATATACGCTTCGTACTAATACCGATCCGGCGATGCATTATTAAGTAGTACTTTAAGACTATATTGCGACCGTGCTATTCGGCTATATGCTCGTCTTGCAAACCTAACTTTATTATTTTAATAAAAAGTAATTCGAAGGCGAATCTAATTCGAAAGAAAGACGTATATAATAGAGTTAAAGCTTTATATTTGTTTTGTCTATATATATAATACTAATGCTAAGCACCTTTATCACGTAAGTGCGCTGCATGCTCTAGCCTTGCTAAGCACGTAATTAAGTCACGTAGTTAAGTCACGTGCAAGCTTTTATATAAACGAGTAGTTGATTCCTTCTTAAACTACTATCATATCACTATACAATATAATACACGTATTCACAGCACACATTCGAGTGTCTTTCGATCGTCCTCCTTTTCCTCCTTTATTCACTTACGATTCTACTATAGCTATATTCATATATATCTCTTAATTTGACGTTAAGTATATATCGGAGCTCTTCCCCTCCACAATAGCAGCCTTAAGTACGTTAAGTGTAACAACCTTACGTAAGTTACGTATAGCAGCCTTACGTAAGTTACGTATAGCAGCCTTACGTAAGTTACGTATAACAGCTTTACGTAAGTTACGTATAGCAGCCTTACGTAAGTTACGTATAGCAGCCTTAAGTACGTTAATTCTTTTTGTACAGCATTTACTAATCAGATTTACTAATTAGATTTACTAATCAGATTTACTAATCAAATTACGTACGGCAAAGCACGTGCTATAGCCGAGCTATAACCGAGCTAAGCACGTGTAGCAAAAAGACGTACAGCATACAAGGTTTCTTTCCGTATAGCATTTATTAATCAGATTTACTAATTACATTTACTAATCAGATTTATTAATTAGATTTACTAAGCGAAGCGTTCCTTCTTTGTTCCGCGTCGAGTTCGTGTTTTAAATATTATAATTCACTTTTATTGAATCGAAGCATTGCATCGATTATCATTAAGCGACGCGTTGTTTTCTTTATTCCGCGTCGATTTATTGTTTCAAATATTATAATTCACTTTTAATAAATCGAAGTATTGCATCGATTATTATTAAGCGACGCGTTATTTTCTTTGTTCCGCGTCGATTCATTATTTCAAAACGCGTTATTTTCTTTATTCCGCGTCGATTCATTGTTTCAAATATTATAATTCACTTTTAATAAATCGAAGCAATGCTCCGATTACGATTAAGCTACACTTTTATTTTTATATAAGTACTCGCTCCTTTTCTTTTTCCTTTTCTTTTTTTCATCATCACTTCAACACTTAACTTCTTAACTTTAACCTTAATACTCAACTTCTCAACCTCAACTTTAACACTTAACTTCTCAACCTTAACCTTAACATTCAACTTCAACTTCTTAACTTTAATACTCAACTTCAACTTTTCAACCAACCTTAACACTCAACTACAACTATATTCAACTTAAGTAATTATTTTCTTTTTGATTCTTTGCTTTTTGATTCTTTGCTTCAAGCTAATTATTTTCTTTATTTAACAATATCGATTCTTTTCCCTTATAACGCTATAATCGAAGTCAACCCTTTTAATACTAATAACAACAAGCTAATCAACGAGATACTTAATCGCTACAAGGATTTCATAGTCGTTTATGCTAATAATAGCGTTGTTAATTTAATGTTTACTTATTATAACGGAAAAAATACCGCTTTGTTTCTAAGACTAATCGGCTTCGATTACAAATAGAAAGGTCGTAAAGGTTTTGTCGACGAGTTCAGCATCAAGCACTACGATGCTAACAAAGTTAATAATAACATCTATATTTTATAATCACTAATTGATTTTTTATTTAAAAGAAGAGCGCTCAAGTCCTTTATCTCCTCGACCACTTTGTCTTTTTCCTTAACGCAATTAAAAAGCAATTCACTTATAAAAATATTAAGATTCGATTGATCTTAAGTGATCTTACTCTTAAGCTTTTCGATAGCGATCATGCCGAAGCTAAAAGCATCTTGAAAGAGCTATTAATGCTATACCTCTTTATTATCGATAGCACTTTAATATATAAACGCTTCACCCTTAAGTTCTTAAATAAAAATGAGTTTAAGTAGAGCAACAAGTACCAAAAGCTAAGAGAGCTACTTAAGTCAAACGAGATTTATCTAAACCATGCTTATAAGCAAAAGCTTAAGCCAAAAGCAAAGACCGAATTAAACGTATTTTACGTAACTGCAAAAGGACGAGTCTTTATCAACTTTTTATAACTAATAGACTTAAGCTAAAGAACGGGTCTTTACCAACCCTTAAGCCTTTATAACTAATAAATTTGACTAATACTTTAAGTCTTTGATTAGTAAATGTAATTAATAAATATGATTAGTAAATGTGATTAGTAAATGTGATTAGTAAACTTGATTAATAATTATGCATATGCATATTTTTATGTATATAAACCTTATAGAGTAACCTTACGCCCTATAAGGTTTCTTTATAAAGAAGGGCAGAATTTTGTACCCTTCGTGGGTTCCCCCGTAGGGAGGACTCAAAACTCCGTGGGGCCCCATAGGGCCCTATGGAGCAGCCTAAATATAGCTTTAATAGTTATAGCAGGTACTTTATTAAGCAGAGTGTTTACATCCGTCCTTTTATAAAATAAATAAGCGCTCCCGCTTATTATTAAGCAAAAAAGAAAAAAAAAAGAAGTATAAAAGAAAGAAAAATTTAATATACAAAAAAGAAAGAAAAAGTATCTTGTCTTTAAACTTTAAACATCTAAACATTTAAACTACGCTTTAACAGCTTTTTTATAATCTCTTTCCGTACTTACGTCTTTAACTTTTTCGTTCTTTTTAAGCTAAAAAGGTCTTTTCTTTTTAGTAAAGCTAGCATTAAACGATAACGTACTAGCAATAGCATCTTTAAAAGTAAAAGAGCGCGTATCGTTTTTGCGCTTGTTAATAGCATCGTTAATAAGTGTGAACTTAACCGACGGAAAGTCAACGAAGTTAAAATAAAGTCCGAAGCTATTAATTAAGTCGTCTTCGTTTTCGAGTAAGTTATTTAAAGCTTTTATAGCTTTATCGAATACGCGGTTTAAAGATTCCGGTTAAAACGAAGATCTTTTAAAGTTGCTAATTTAATTCGTAAACCGTAATTCACGAATAGATTTCGCACTTTTTAAAATGATCTTTATACTTAAATCGAAGTCGTTAAAAGACAACTTAATCGATCGCAAGCTCTTTTTAAAATCTTTTAACTTATTAGCGTTTATAAAGTCGTTAGCTCGACGGCTTTTGCTTTTAAAAAAAGATTTAGCTTCGTAAGTCTTAGCTTTAATATTTAAAACAATAGCAAATTCTTTTTTAAATACCGAAAACAACTTCTTTTTATGCTTAATAAAGTGTTTTTAAAACTAAGTCCGAAACATAGCAAAGATAGCGGTTAATTCTTTTATTATTCGAGGTTCGTTCTAGTCTATTCTTCCGATCAAAGCTTTTAATACGAAACTAACGTAATTTAATTAAATTATAATAGCGAAAAGCTAGCTTGATTTATTAATAACTCTTTATCGAAAGGTTAGCGGTATGCGTTTTAAAACGATAATACAAGCGTGCTTTATAAAGCTGATTTTATTTTCTAAAGTATTATCGTTTAACAAAGCGATATAATTATTAAAAAAGATAGCTTATCCGTAAAAAGAATTTTAAAAAGCGTTTATGTTTAAAAAAACACTTTGTTTCGTAATAACGGATATAAAAGTAGCGAAATTATTAATTATAACGAAAGATTAACGTAACGCAATGTTTTTAAAAGCATTTAAAATCTTCGACTTAAGTTTAAAAGCTTTTTATTTAACGGTCTTTTTAAAGATAATATCGTAAGTATAGCTCTTAAGCTAAATAGCTAAGCTTTCGATTTAATTTTTTACGCCGTAAAGCATTAAGTAATAATTTAAAACTTTCTTTTTTATTCGTAAACTACGGTTTACGAATCGTTTAATATTAACGTCGTGTTTAATCGTAATCACTCGAGCATTATTATTGCATTTAAAAAGCTAAAAAAGTTCCGAGTAAGCGATAAGCTTATAGTTCTCGTCTCGGCGATTAAGCAAAGCAATAAAGTATAGCTTATAATAGCTTCGAAAGACTTGTTAAGTTAAAGAGTGCATTATATTAAAAAGTGCACTAGTCGAAGCTCTTTTTAAATTATTAATTCGAAAGTAATGCAAATACATTTAGATCTTTTTATTTATAATAATAAAAAAAGTTTAATTGCCGTGCTTATCGTTTAAAAAAAAAGCTTTTAATATAAGCTAAACTTTCGTATAGCTATTCGCATTTATAATATTAAGAAAGCTATTCTTTTAAGCAATGCTTATCAAGCTAATGCTTTAATTTAGCTTATTAAAAGACATCGGCTTAGCTTTGAACTTAAAAAAACTTAAGCTAAACATTCTTTTAATTAAAATATTGTTTTTAATTTTAATAGCGAATATCGATTAATTGCTTAAATAAAGCATAAAGTTATTAAAAGCGTTAATTTAAAAAGCTTCGATAAATCGATATAAATTAAAACGGATTATTACTATTATAAAGCTTTTCGTAGCTAGCTTAAAGTATTTAGCGTATTCGAAAGTATAGACTTCGTAAAAGACTTTATTTAATAAATCGATAGCGGACGGTAAGACTTTACGATTAAAACGGAGCTTCGTTTAAACGTTTAAGTTAAAAAGTTCTTTAAATCTATTTTTAAATTTTAATACGTTTTTTACTTTTTAAAAGACTTTTATATAATCGCAATCGTCGTTATTAAAGCTTAAATTAAAGATTTCGAATAGTAAAAAGTAATTTATTATTTTGCTTTTTTCTTTATTTATTTTTATTTAATTACGACGATCGAAAAGTCGTAAGATCGCGTTATTAAAAAATTCGTTTTTTAAAAGCTTACGGATCTAATTAATAGCTTTTTTAATTGATTCCGCGGCAACTTAAAAAGCATTATCGATGTTTTCGTTTAAGTTCAAGCGGTCGAAAGCTAATTAATAAAAGTCTTAGCAAAAGTTGATAAAAGCTACGTTTATACTTATAAAGTTCTTAATCTCGACGAGTCTTAAGTAGCGGTTCGATATAGCTTTAATTAATTCGTATTCGAAGCTGTTTTTTTCTTTAACGAATAGTATTAATAGCAGCTAGTTTTCGAAAAAGTCGCGTTATACTTTAAGTTTAAAAGCTAAAAAAGAACTTGCGTCGATAGACTTGCGTAAAGTAAATATAATCGAAGCAATCAATTTAACGTTCGAAAGCTTATTAATAAAAGATAACGTCGATCTTTAAAATAAAATTAATAATAGCGAAAAGCGCGTAATAAATGATTTAAACAAAAAGATCTTAAGCGCAAAAAGTTAATTTAGTCTCGCTTCGATTATTAAGTTATCTTTCACTCGTAAATTATAATTTATAAATAGAATTTCGGATTCGAATTCTTTTTGCAAAACGAAATTTTAAGTTTAATTTTCGTTAATAAACTTTATACGTTCTTTAAGCTCGTCGTATTCGCTTTTAATATTATCGAAAGCTAAAATCAATAAGCTATATAATAAGACTTTTAATTTTAGCTTTTTTAAAAGTCTTTCGTTAAAAATAACGATCTTATCTTTTTACTTAATATTGTTTTTATCTTTTACGGTTTAGCAAGTAAAGTTGATTACCGTAATATTAAGCTTAATGAATTTGCGTTTTCGAGTTATATTAGCTATAGTCTTTTAAAAAGCGACGTAAGCAATAATATGATAATTAATAACTTAAATAGCGTAAGCGTTAAAAGTGCAGTTCTTTAAAATAACGCTTAATTAACGAGCGCTACGGATTAAAGTGCATACAACTTTAAGATGGTCGTTATATAGCAATTAGCTTTAAGCGCCGTCGAAAGCTTTTTTAATTCGTTTATATTTTTCGGCGTTCTTATTGCGTAAAAAGTAAATAGCGATAACTTTAATAATAAACTAATCGTAAGCTAAAAAAAGGTTTTCGGCGTTTATGTTTTTTCTTGCGTATTCGGCTCGTAAGAACTAATCGTATTGCAAAATTAAATCGTCTTTTTTACTTAATTTGTTATTAAAGTCGGAAGTTGCTATTGTAAGCATAGCTAGTTGATTAAAGTTGCTTATTTAACGGTAAGTTTAAAAGAACTCGTCGAAAGTCTTAATAACTCGTTTTTCGAACTTTAATTCGAAACTCGATTATCGAGCTAAAGCGGCTTGCTCTTCGCTTATTAATAAGCTAGAAAATGCATTACGAACAAAAGCTTTTCTTTTAACGACGGCTGACTTAAAAAGCATATTTAACTCGTAAATTACAGTTTACGAACTAAATATAAGATAACGGAATAAAAGCTAATAATAATAATAATTAATTAAGTAATAATTAAGGTCGTTAATATTAGTATAATATTATATAGTTGTAAAAAGAAAGTAATAATAGTATTATTATAATTGTTATTATATAAAAAAAGAAAATGTTAAGAAAAAAAAAAAGAAAGCTTTCTTATATAAGTACATTTGTAAAAAGGACCTACTCTTTCTAATAGCAGTTCACTTTCGAATATACGTAATTAAGCACGCTTAAAACAAAGGAACAGTTTTAAATAAGAAATAAAAAATAGCCGTATAAGCTTAAACAAATAAAAATTAATTAAACAATAAAAATAATTTATATAAGACAAGTAAATAACTAATAAAGTAAGAAAAACAAAAAAAGAATAAAGAATACAATAAAAAGCAAGTCTAAAAGTAAAAGAACAAACGTAAGAAATACTTTCCTTTATTAAAACAAAAAGAGTAATTATTAAAAGCACGTCTTTTTATAAAATAAATAAAAAATAAAAAGAAGATACGAAAGTAAAAAAAACAAAGTAAAAGAAAATAAATTAAAAAACAATTTTATAAACTAGTTTTTATTTTTTCGAAAGTGTTAAAAGAATAATTTAAAAGTTAATAAACTTAAGTCTAAAAGTTATTTTTAAGTTAAGTAATTCACTTTTGCCGTCGTCGAAAAGTTCGTATTTATTAAAATTTAAGTTATCCGAAGAATCCGAATCTTCTTTTTCTTTTTCTTCGTCGTCTTTATTAAAAAGAAAAAAAGTTTAATCGCGGCGATAAAATCGTTTAAAACAATTAATTGTAAAAGTGCTTTTAAGCTTAATCTTATCGGTTTCTTAAAATTTATAATATCTTTTATCGTAAGCTTTAAAAACGATATAAAGTCTTAATCATTTGTAATTTAATTTAATATCCGCGGACATATCGATGCTGCGTTTAACGTCGTAGAATAATATTAAGTCTTTCTTTTTAATAAGTTTCGACTTTAAAACTTTAATTCGTTTTTAAATAGCTTTAATAGCAAATCGATAGCGTTTTTTTTTTAAAATAATTTCGTCGATATCTTCGTCTTAAAGTTTTAATTATCTAAACTTTATAACAAGTAAATCAGCGCGAGATCGAACCTCTTATTATAATAATAACTTTTAAACTAGCTATCGTAATTTTAAAAGTAGCTTAGCTTTTCGTTCGTAATTTAAAAAGAAAAGAATAACTCTAGTAAGTGCGTATATCGATATTTTAATTATAAAAAACATTTTATTAAATTTGCGAACTTAATTTTTAAATCTTTTATTTATAA
The DNA here is from genome assembly GCF_022702325.1 of Drepanopeziza brunnea f. sp. 'multigermtubi'. Taxonomy (NCBI): domain Eukaryota; kingdom Fungi; phylum Ascomycota; class Leotiomycetes; order Helotiales; family Drepanopezizaceae; genus Drepanopeziza; species Drepanopeziza brunnea. The sequence goes on along the minus strand of NW_027094071.1, from coordinate 1,187,174 downwards.
CTTTCGATAAGCTATTTAAAATATCTTTATATCTTTTCTCGATCATTTCATTTGCTTTTAAATTATAGCTCGAGATTTAAACCTTTTTGATCTTATACTTAATAACGAAAGCTTTAGCAACTGCTTTGTTTTCGAGTCTTTTATCGATAATTAGTCTTTCGAATAATCCGTAACGGCAAACGATATCTTTTTAAAAAAACTTAATAATAGATTCGGCGTTAACCGATCGAAGTGATCGCTCTTTTAACTATTTAAATAGATCTTTTTTAATTAATACGAAGCAAGTCATTTTTTTATCGATGATAAGTACTCGTGACACGTTTAAACTAACTTTTAATTATATTTAAATAAACTAAGTCGAATATAAAAGGTTTTCTATTCGTTTAGCTTTGCGTTTTTAATAAAGCTTACAGCTTTAAACGAAAGCCTTATAATCTTTGTAATATTTATTTTAAAAGAAAAGTTTTAACGTGCGATAATAAGTTGATTTAGCTTTTTTATATTCGGATTCTCGATAAAAATCGAAAATAATAATATAGCGTCTTTAAGTTCCGTCGATAACTAGCTTAATCGAGTAAGAATTATCTACTCGCTTATAAAAGTGATCATCTTTAACTGAATAGTTAAGTGCTTTGTTTTTAAACTTTTAAAAGTCGTAAGTCTTGATCGAAAAAAAGCGTTTAAAAGTAATAAAAAATTAAGTAATAAGCTTAAAGTCGAGCAAGTAATCGTGCTTTAAAACTCTCTTTTTAGCTCGTGAATTATAGTTTACGAATCGTTTAATCGAAAATATTAAAACAATGCTTAGCTCGTTAATAACTTAATCGTTAATATCTTTTTCTTTTCTTTTTTTAATATTTAAAAGATGCTCTTTTCTTTTTTTAAAAAAACCGTTCGCTACTATGTTTTTAATCTTAAGAATATACTTAACTTTAAAGTCTATTAATTTTATTTACGCAATTTAATTCGTAACAAAAGCTTTAAGCAAATCGCTTATTAATCCGTTAAGTTGATTAATTAATACTTTAGCGTCGATTTTTAAAATAAAGTAAACTTCGTATAATTCGCTTTTTATCTTTTTTATAGCTTTTAAAGCACCGCGGCATTCTCGTTTAATCGCGTCGTACTTGCTTTCCGTAAAGTTTTAAAGATCACTTTCGAATTTAACAAGATATCGCTTTTTATCGGAATCTTTTTATTGCAATACTACTTTTTATCTTTTAAAATTAACGTCTACCGTTAAGTAAATTTTCTTTTCGTCTTTATTATAATCGATTTTAATAAAAGCGAAAGCAAAAAGCAAAGCTTTTTTAAGCAGCTTTATCGCTTTTTATTAAAGCTTTAATTACTCGAATTCGACTTTTTTTCTTATAATCGCGTAAATTAAAGCAGCAATCGTAAAGAAGTTTTTAATCTAGATTTTATAGTAAACTACGATCTTAATAAAAGCTCGCGCTTCCGATATATTTTCGCACTTAATCTATTTTAATATCTTTTTAATTTTAACGGTTTAAAAATAGCGTCTTTCGCTATTCGTAACGAATCTAACGATATTAAAGCTAAGCATATAATATTAAGACTTCGTTCCGACGGTCGTCTTAGCTCTTTTAAACTTTATAAGCATTTTATTAATATTTTAAATATGTTTTAAAACGAATCATTATATTTCGAATAAAACTTCTTCGTAATTATAAAAAGATCGAGATCTTTTAACTTTTACGTTATCTATATAAAGCAAGCAGACGTTAAAAATGCAATTTATAAAGATCTTATAAATAACTTTAACGAATTAAGCAATCGAATTAATTGCTTTTATAAGTATCCGAGTTATTCGAAACAGTTTGATAAGCGTTTAAATAGCTATTATATCTTTAAACTTAACGTCGAAGAAGAATTAATCGTATTTAAAAAAGAAGTTTAAAAGTATAGCTATCGTAAGACCGGCAAATTCGTTCGAAAACTAGTTTACGTTCGAAACAATATTAACGTCTTTAACTATTATACGATTCATCTTAATTATAATAATAATCAACTTGTATTTTCTTTTCTTTTTCTTTATTATAATAAACTACTTATTCCGGTAAAAGCTTTAGCATAATTCGAAGACCTTTTACTTTAATCGTTCTTTTAGCATAAAGATAATCATTTCTTATAAAGCTTTCGGTATAATAAACGTTTTCTTTTATTAAGCTTTATAAAACACTATTTTAATTTTTTAAAATAGTATAACTTCTTTCTAAACTTAGTCAAGATAAGTAAAATCTTAAGCTATCGCTTCTTTTCGATTTAAAAAGCATTAATAAAGCAGCTCTTTTTTTTTAAAAATGATTTAAAAGCTAATCGTAAGTGCTTTAAATCGTTTTTTTGTTAATTTTAATTTAACTTTTAAGTTTAAAAACTTATTAATAAAGTATTTCGAAAAAAGTCTTTTAAGTTTAAAAAGTTTCGCTTTTTTATTTTGCTTAAACTAATCGTCGATTCTTTTAAATATCTTTTTATCCGATACTCTTAAATCTATCGGTTTAACTTTCTCCGCTTTCTTTTTATATATTATATTAACTTTTATTATATTTTTTCTTAAAAAGTCTTTGTCGTTATCGATAATAAATATAAAATTTTCCGATTTATCGAGTTTAATTGCAAATATTTTTAATATTTTTAATTTTAATAAGCTTTGCTTAATGTTAAGTTGAATTGTTTTTTTATAATTTTATTATTTTTATGCTGATCTACTCGTAAATTATAGTTTATAAACAGAATTTCTTTTTAAGCTTTTTTCTAACTTAATATTTATTTTAGCTTGCATGCTAGCTATTAGTTTTTCGAGTCTTCGATTAAATCCGACTTGTCTTTTGTAATAATAATTTGTTTTTAAATAGATCGATCGTAATTTTAAAAAAAAGCTTTTATCGTGCTATTATCGAAGTAAAAAAAAGAAAGTTAAGATTTTAAAAAAAAAGCATGCTTAAGATAACTTCGTAATTGCTATTATTAATAATAAAAAAATCAACGTAATTAATAATTCCGCCGATAATAACTTCGACGTCGTTTATCTACTTATTAAAGTTATAAAGATCTTCGGATACGGTAATATAGATTAAAGCTCGATCCGTTATAATAAATAGTTTAATTATTTTAATTACCTTTTTATTTATTACGTTAATTTTAAATCCGTTATTAAAGAAAGATCTGCTTTTAATTATACCGTCGATATTAATAAAAACTTTTAAAGTTTTTATCGCTACTTTAAAGCAATTGCGAGCGATAAGTTGTTTACGAATTTGCGTCGTTAAGAAGTTTAGCTTGCTTTTTTTATTCCGACTTAAACGTCTAACAGTTAAAGCGTTCATAAAAATAAGCTTACTTTAAAAGACCTTTACGTTTTTTTTAATATCGAGAACTATTAAAATATAGTAACTTAATAGCTTATCGAAACGAAAGCTAAGTCCGAATAAATCTTTAATTTAAACTTCGATTTTTGATTTTATAATCGCCGCTATTACTTTTTTTTAAGCTTTAATAATAACGTAAAAGTCAATAAACTTCTTTCGTTTATAAGTCCTCTTTTTCTTTCCTTTTAATACTCGTTAAGTAATTTCAACCTTTCTTTTTATATTTTTTATAGCTTCGTCGGCTTTAATTAATCTAAAAGGTCTAGAAGACTTTTTTTTAATTATACTATCGAACAACCCGTCTTTTAAGTCTATCTTTATAGCAATACCCGATTCTTAAAAAGCACGGGCTTTAAGAATACCGTAATTCTTTTCCTTTTGTTATCGGACATTCTTCTTAATCTTAATAAGCTTAGATCTTTTCGAAAATAAAAAAAACTTTTTAACTTTATCTTTTGCAGCAGCGTTAATCTCGATCAAAGCAACCTTTATATTAAATAAGTAGCTAAGTATATTGATCTACTTTATAGCATTAATATTTTTAATATCGACTAGTCTTTTAAAGATAATAATAAGCTCTTTTAGCTAGTTAATTGATTGCTAAGCATTTTGATCGAGCTAATATTAAGCTAGCTGTTAAATTAATTGTTAATAAGAAAGCAAGTATTTATAAGTCTTAAGTCCGTTAATAAGTCGATTCTTTAAGATATTATTATATTCCGTTTTACGAACGTTTAAAACGATAAATCTAAACTAAGTCTTTCTTTGCTTCTTTTAAATAATAAAAGCGCCGATCTTTTTAAGCTTTAAGCAAAAGCGTCCGTAATTATTAATATAAATACATTTTTTATTAACTATGTCTTTAAAAGCTTTACATTTATCTCGGTATTAATAAAAAGCTGTAGTACTTACCAGCACTAAGATCAGGAAGAGATTTTGTAAATTAAATAAAGCTTGGTATATTCTATTTAAAAAGCTCGTTAAGATTTATATACATATACTTAAGAGCTTTAGTGTGCTAAAGGCGCTATTAAGCGAGGTTATATGATATGTTATATATAACTTAAGTAAAACTATGCTTGTTCCGCACAACACACTTTTTAAGTTAATAGCGTAGCTATTAAGCTGCAAGCAAATAAAAAAAAAAAAAAATAAGTAATTAAGCTTTTTAAACTCGATATAAACAAAAGAGATTATCATCGTAGTTTAAATAAACAAATAGCGGTTGTTATTATTAATTAAGTATTAATTAAAAATGCAATTCCTTTTTAAATCGGTTTTATTACGTAGCGGAAGTCTTTAGCGCCGTCTTTATCGCGTTGTTATATAAGTAAAAGCGCGTTTTTTTTTATTATAATAAACACTCAACTTTTATCTATTTACACAATGCCTTTTAAGCAAGTAATTTAATTTAATAAAATCGTTAAGCGCGGCCGAAGCCGTTTAAAAGTAAGTGCTTTTGATAGATTAATATATTTATATTAACTATTAAAAGAATCTTCTTTTTGCTTTAACTATTGTTATTGTTGCAATTGTAGCGGCTGCGGCGGCTATATTACGCACTTTCACTTTCGAAGCTTCGCCCTTTCTCTTAGACCTTTTTATTAAGCGCTTGCTTATGCTAACGACCGTTAAAGCTTTAAAGTGCATTAAGTGTATTAATAATAAGATCACATCGAGGTTTAATAAAAACTATTACAATTGCGATACGAACGTTATTCGTTGTCTCCGGTATGTTAAAGATAATTATAGCAACTGCACCGTTGCTTCTATCGCTGCTAACACCGCTTTCGATAACTTCGTAAGCGTTAAAGATAATAATATTATATAAAAAGTTCGCCGAAGTCTTCGAAATGCTATGCGATAATAGCTCGCTTTAAATGCTGCCCTTTTAAGAAGTGCTGCTAGTAGTCCGGACGGTCTAGCGAATAAAAGTAAAGGTTTTAAAAGTAATCCCGATAGTTTTGCAGGTTTTGCTTTTGCTCTTAAGACTTTTAATTTAAATATAGCTTTTATTAAATTAAATAGTCTTATAGCAACGAACCGTAGTCCGATAACGCGGAGCGCTTTAAGCATATCACCCTTTCGTAAGTCAAGCTTTTTAACTTACGAAATAATCTAATCTAAGTAGCTCTTTTTAATTAAAACTTCCTTTCGGACTTTATATAAAAGCTTTAATTTGCTGCTATAGCAGCCTTTGCGCTTGCGATAATTACTTTTATTACTCTCGTCGCTTCCGCTGCTTTCGTCGCTTTCGCAATTACCGTCGCTCTTATCGCACTTATTATCGTCGTTCCTTTTGCGTTAATCGTTACGCTTGCCGCTTTTGCGGCGGCGCCCGCCGTTGCTATGACTTTTATAAAGCGCCGAGCTAAAGTAAAAAGATTGCTAAAAGCTTTAATTGATCTTTTATTATAAAAGGCGAAAGGTAAAAGCGTATAAAATAAAATAAAATAACGATTAAGATTGCTAAATAAATGTTTTTTTTTAAATCACGTGCAAATAAAAAAAAAAAAATATAATAAGTGAATAGCATATGCGTGCTATTAAAGCTTTTCGACTAACGCGCGAGCGTCTTATAAATTTAAAAGCTTAATAAAGCTTTTAAACTTTTGTCGAGTTAAGTTTTTTATAAGACCGTTAGCGTGCATCTTTTTAATAAAAAGATATTAAATTTAAAAGCTCTTTTTAAAATGCTTTTAACGCAGCTATATATTATAAATATCGACGTAGCGAAACTTAATAAAGATACGCTCTTTTTCACTAGCTATAAGCTTGATTATTTATTGATTATTATAATAGACTACTTAAAGCGCTGCAAAACGAAAGTGCAGCTCTTTAAAAAACCGTTAAAGCGTTATAGTCTTTTTTATTATAAAAGCTATGCTAAGAAGCTCCGCTTTAATAGATGATATAATAATTGTATCTTGCTTTAAAGCTTTTTAAAAGATCGCACCTTCGAATAAAAACATAATATACTTTTAAAAAGATCGCTTTATCTTTTCGTTATCGGCGTAAGAAGCGTTAAAAGCTATTACTAGCTTTGATTTGCTAAACTAGCTGTATTGAATACTTTTAAAGCGCGAGCTAAATAGATATCGCAAACATTAGTTTACAGCTTAAAAGTGCTCCGCGCTTAAATTAATGTTAAAGTAAAAGAATTAAAAAGCTGCAAAAGCTATATCTAAGCGTAGCATGATCGCTATATATAATACGAATCTAACTTTCTTTTAATACTCTTTCACTTGCTTCCGCGAAGTTATCTTTTTATTTTTAATTAAATTATAAAACGGTAATAGAGTTATTAAGCAGCGTCCGTCCGTAAGTTCGAATTTCTTAGCTATTTTTTCAATATAAGCGTCGTGCATAAGCGTTAGCGTTCTTTATTAATAGTCTTAAGCGACTTTTATATTAAAAAACTATTTAATATTTTTTATCGCTTCGATCTTATACGCTTTATTAAGATCGTTAATGATCTTTTGCGCTTTAAAAAGATTAAAGTAATAGTATATAAGTTGAATATCGTTTACGTAAAACGCTATAAAGACCGTTTTGTTTAGATTCGTAAAAATATACGGTTCTTTATCGAATAATATAAGCTTTAATTTATCGAATGTGCTTATGAAGTCGAAATACTATAAAGCTAGCGAGTCTTTGAATCTATATAAAGCTTTATCGACCTTTACGAGCATACCTTTTTGCTTAAAACTATTAAAGAAATAATACGTAATTAAAACGCTATCCGTATATCTTATAACGTTAATAAAAGCGTTAACGATATCGAACTGTTTTACTTTTAAGTTAAATTCGATTGCTATAGCTATTATGATCTTAAAAGATCTAGCTGCTAGCGTAACCGCGTATATTGAATAGATAATAGATTCGTTTTAAAAGTCACTTTTAATAATAATCTTCGATCTAAACCTTACGATCTTTCCGGACGAGCTAGTTTTATATATAAACACTTATTTAAAAAGTATAAGTTTTAATTTAGCTTCGCTTTCGAGAATCACTTTTTAGCAATTCTTTTTCTTTAAATTATTCAGCTTTATAAAAGCTCCGTCCTTAAACTCTTTACCGTATAAATATCGTTATAGCTTTTTTTAATAAGTAAAAGGTTTTAAATGTTTTCGTTTTTACGAGTTAAGCTATTCTAATAATAGCTTAAACGAAGTAATAGCTGCTATAATAGCGTATAATATCTCGTAATCTTTGCTATCTTCGCGCACGAGTTCGCTATTAACTTAAAAAGTCGATATAAAATTTAAGACGCGCGAATAGCGGTTCGAATCAACGCGAGAGTTGTTTAAAAGAAGTTTATTAACACTTGCGTATATCTTCGCGCGTTTTTTAATACGGCTATTAATAAGTGAGTGCTTTTTACTAAAGTCGAAATTTTGTTTAGAATGTTTATAATCCAATTTCTTATTATTAATACTCGCTTTAAAAAGGTTTAAAAGCTTTTTTTTAATTATTCGATTTAAATCTCCGCCGGTTATTAACGTAAAAGCTTCCGTTGGTCGGCTTATAGCTTAGCCTTTCGAGCTTCGGCTTTAAATAACAACTTAAAAATATAATATACGCGCTCTTTTATTAAGGCTAGGTTTTTGCTCGTCTACGGTGCTCTTCTTTGCTTTTAGCAGTCTTAAAACACTTTCGCTCTTGCTCTTAGTTAAAGAGCTAGCGAGACGTTTAGCGGTGTGATTCGAATCGTCAAGATCTATTAGATCGTTTCGTAAAGCAATTACCTTTAATATAAACGTATTTATAAGGTCTTTAATAAGAGTTAAAGCTCTTAACGTTTATGCATCGCTCGGATTAAATAAAGTCGTATTCTTTAAGCTTTGACTAAATTCTTTTAAGTTAACTTTTATAAAGTCTAACGGCTAGTCACTTTTTATATCAGTTGCATTCGTCTTTTTTAAGCGATCTTTTGCAACGTTCTTTATATCAGATAAAGCGTCTTTTGTTTAACTAGAGTCTTTAATATCTTTTAGTTTAATAACGATGCTTTTGATTTCGTTAATCGGTTAGCCGACCGATTTTTTTTCGTCTTTAAAATAAAATTAAGTCTTATCGAACGTTACGTTGCGTATGATAATCATTTTATAAAGCATAAAAACATAAACTTTATATATATTAAAAGCTATATATTTAATTAAATAGCTTATATATCTTTTTGATTTAACTTTAAAAGCTCTTTTATTGCGAAGAGCTTTTCGGTCCTTAATCATTAAGTACGCACGAGCGCTATACGCAACTAAACCGCTATAATTTAGTCTTAAGTCGGTGTCGATCCGTATAAAGATCGCTAGATCGTACTACTTAAAATATTGCTTAAACTAAAGCTATAGCACTTCATTCGGACTTTTTATAAAGCTCTTCGCTTTCGGTATTATATTATAGAAGTAGATAGCGGCTAATATAATTTCAAGCCAAAGCTTTTCTAAGAGCTTTGCTCTTATTCTCATTTTAATAAACCGTTTTATCACTTCTCTTTTAACCTTTTCGGCTCCTTTATTAAGTTCGTAATTAAAAGATAATAAAAGCTTTAACTCGATCTTAACCTTTTTCGCTTATCTTTGATATTCGGTAAAGCCGATAACGTTGATTGCGATTATCGAAGAATCGTTATCATAGCGTATAACAGCTATTAAAAAACCGTATTTGCGTCTCGTCTATGCTTTAAATTCCTTTAGCACCTTTATAACCGTTAATTGCAACTTGTCCTTCAGTGTAAAGCCGAATAGCTTCTTATTATATTTATCCTTAATTATTAATAACCATTTGCTCTTGTTACTTAAGACCTTTTAGTTGTTCATAGCGAAGTTGTATTCCTTTATATTGTCGTTATACGCCTTTCGGACGTCTTCGAACTCAGCGTCTTTTAGCTTTAAAGGTCTATTAAAATCGTTTACAAGAGCTCTTAAGTGCAATTCTTCTTAAGCTTTTCGTTAGCGGTCCTACTCTTAAAACCATTCGTTATTAAGCTTCGTTACTATCTTTATAGCAGACTTCGTTTTTAATCTAATCTGCTCGATAAAAAGAGCAAGTTCTTTTACGCTAATACAAAGAGATGCGTATTATTTTATATTAAAGCGCTTGATAAAGTATTTATAATTCGTAATCCATTTTAAGAAGTCGTTACGACTTATAAAGTTCGTTTTATTGATCAAGAGGACCTCTTTTACTTTGTCGTTTATTATTGTAGCAATTGACTTTATAACTAAAGCTTTTGAAAATTAATTAAAGTTCTTAAAAGTGGTAAGTGTTAATTGTAAAGAATAAATATAATTAAAAAAAAGACAGATTGCAAAATAAAAGTTATAGTAAAGTAACGTTAAAGTAACTTGCAGAATCCGCTTCCGATTAATTCGGAGGTTATTAAAAACTAACTAAATAGCTCGTAAGTGCGAATATAGCTCTTAACTATAATGCTTACTAGCACTAAGATCAAAAAGAGATTCTATAAATTGAATAAAGCTTGGTATATTCTATTTAAAAAGCTCGTCAAGATCTATATACATGTACTTAAGAGCTTTAGTGTGCTAAGAGCGCTACTAAGCGAGGTCACATAACATATCACATATAGCTTAGGTAGAACCATGCCTGTTCCGCACAACAAAAGCTTAAATTGTGTTTTCGGAATTCTTATAAAAGCTATAATCTTATATTTAGTTCTTATATCTTTTACTTTTTTTTTTTTTTCGTTTTTATAATCCGTAATTAATAATAGCAATCTAAACTTTATCTTCGAAGCTAACTCTACTTCGAGCATCTTAAGCGGTATACTTAATAAAAGCTTCGTCGCGGTTTTCGAATCGAATTTAAAATTAAGATTAAATAAAGCGTCGAAAAGTTAAGTTAGCGACTTAGTTTTTAAAGTAATCAATTCGATTATAGATTATATTAATTTGCAAGTTAAAAAACTTTTTAATTATAAAACTTACTTTATTAATTTCTTTTTTTTCATTCGTAAATTATAGTTCACGAGTAAACGGCATTACTACTAAAGCTTTCTTAGCAGACTTAAAAACGCTAGCTAGTTCGGTATATTCTTTAACTAAGGTCCGAATATCTTTAATAAAATTAATTAAAAAAGACTTTTCTCGATTCATAGCTTCGATAGTCTTAGCACTTTAATCGGTCTTAAAAGCGAATACAACGAAGTCGTCGAAAGCGGCATAAAAGTTTAAATCGAGTTCGTCGATTTTATAATGCTTAATCGTTTTATTTCGGATTCCGATAAGCAATCCGAAAAAAAACAAGCGGCTTTATTCGATTTTACTTAAGAAATATATTAAAATAAGCCTTTCGAAGATTTAAAAGAAAGTGCGACAATAGTTTTTTAAATCATTAACATCTTGTTCTTGCATAGCAAATTCTTATAAAAAAGCGATTAAGTCTTTAATCTGCTAAATATCGTTTTTACGAAACTCGGCTTTTAAAGCTTTAACGAAAGCAGCTTAATCTTTCTTAGCTTTTTATTCGAGCAAGCTTTTAATAACCTTTTTACGAAAGTTATCGTAATAACGAAAGAGCTTAATAAACCGATCATCTTTAACAATATTAAAGTCATTATAAGTCTTTTCGTACTTCTCGATGAAATCGATAATATTAGTATTATTAAAGCAAAGAGCTTTTAAAGCACTTAATAATAGCATGCGAGTAGTTATAAAAGCGTAAAAGATAGCAAAGTCGATTATAATTAGCGCAAAGCTTAATAAAAAAACAAAAAAAGCAAAAAGAAAAAGAGTAATATAGATTTTAAAACCGGTGTTCATTTTAAAAAGCATTTTTAAAGCAAGTGTTTCCGATAAAAGTAGCGGTAAAAGTTCAAGTTAAAAGTCGAAGTAAAATAAAGATAATCCGAAGCTTATAAGAATACGATTAAAAGATTTAATAAATTCAAAAGATTTTAACGAAAAAAAAAGTGACTTTACGCTGACTTCGATATTAAAAATCTTAAAAAGGTTTTCGATATTTTAAAGATTAAATATATATGTATATTAAAAAAGATTAAGTTGATAAAAGGTTTTTAAATTATTTGATTTTAACTCGTAAACCGAGTTCACGAGTAAAATAAGCGATTTTCGCAAAGTATTTTCGATTCGAGATTAAAAAGAATAAACCTTATACAAAAGTAAACTAATAATTAAAATTAAAACTATAAAAAACTTAAGAATCAATTGATTAGCTTCGCTAATAACTCCGGATTATATTAATTGCTTTAATTCAAGATAAGAGTTAAAGTATAAAAAAGTATTTTTATTAATAAGTGAAAATTCTTTTTTATTAATAATAAAAGAGAGTTTTTGCTAAAGAGCCGAAATATTATACTTCGGCTATTTCGGCGTTTCGATATCCGAACTTATCGAGAATAAAGTTTTAATTGTTTTAAAGTTGTAATTATAAAGTGAAGTGCTAAATGAACGAAGATCAACTTGACTGCGAATCAAGCGATTATAATAAGCTATATAAAAACAAAGACTAAAGGTTTGAATCTTTACGTAAGTTATTAAATATAAAAGCACTTAAAAGATGTGTTGTACAAAAGCTTAGCTTTGAAGCTAGACCTTATAGTCTTATAAAAGAAGTGTTAAAAAAAGTAGGTGGAAAGCTCGTTGATTGTTTTAGCTAAGAAATGTGTGCTCTTTTATAGAAGATAGGTCCGTCTAGTGTGGCCCTAGTGGCCATAGCAAGTACCCCATCAGGCAGGGTATTTACATTAAAAGGACTTACTTATATCATTTAACGCTAGCTCACGCATAAAACTACCGTATATATCTCCGTTAAATCTAACTATATTACTACTTCGAGCAAGCTTACGCATAAAACTATTATATATACTTTTATATAAACTTTTAACAAAACTTAAAACTTAAATGCGCTAAGCTGTAAAATCGAAACCTTAATAATATTAATAACTTTAATAACTTTAATAACTTAGCTAAAATGACTTACTTATACTACTACTTATGCTACTTTAAGCAATCTCGCGTATAAAACCGTATGTATCTTCGCCGAAACTTTAATCTTAAACGCGCTAAGCCGTAGAATCGAAACCTTAATAACATTAATAACTTTAATAACTTTAATAACTTTAATAACTTTAGTAACTTGGCTAGAAAGACTTACTTATGCTACTTAGCGCTAGCTTACGCATAGAACTACTATGTGTATCTTCGTTAAAACCACTTATGCTACTACTTCGAGCAAGCCTACGCGTATATCGTAATAGAAAAAGCGAAAGCGGGCTAAGCCGAATTGCAAGATCGCGTAAAAAGAGTGATTTGTTTAAAGTACGCCGCAATAAAAAAGATGATTTATAAAAGTATTTGCAAAAGGTACGCTGCGTAAAGTGAAAGTGACCAGGCTTCAATAATGAATATCGTAAAGAGCGTGGTTTTCGTAAAAAGGCTCGTAAAAGAGAGGTTGCAATTAAAGCGCGCCGAGGTCGGCCGCGAGGCTTTTTTGCTAATAGATCGTAATCGTCATTAAACGGAGGTAAAGGATGTTTTGCTTTATATGCAGATTTAAAAGCTTTGTTTTTAGCTTTACAATTATTGCAAAAAGCGAATATTTTACTTTAACTATAGTCTTAAAATAATATAATAAGCTAAAAGGTGTTCTTAAGTATATATCGCGTGTGAGTACAAATACGAAGGTTTATATTATAAATTAATAAAAGTTGCAATAATACTTAAACAGATAATAAAAGACGAAAAAGTTAAGTACGTATTTAATACGTGCAGATGCTATAAAGTACTGCGCGTGCTGCTAAACCATTTATCTCGATTAAGTTTAGCTGTTATATATGAATTAAACGGGCCGACCCGTTCCGAAAAAAGTTTAATAAATTAACATAAAATAAAAGTCTTAGCACGCTTGCAAATCTTGCTAGATCCGTATAAAATAGTCTTACGTGACTAAATAACTAACCACTATTACAACTACTAAATGACTAACCACTACCACAACTACTAGATAACTAATCATTACTACAACTACTAAATGATTAACCACTATTACAACTACTAGATGACTCATCACCACCATAACTACTAGAATTTATCTTAGGTCACCGTTGGTGACAATAATATTCGGCGCTAAAAAAGTCGCAGCGGAAGCTTATAACTTATTAAACGGTAACACGAGGAATAAAGATAAATAAAAAGATTTTTAATTCTTATCTAATAAACTTGGAAAGTAGCCCTTTACTTATACATCTGGAAAGGTCTTAATACGTAATAAGTCTATCACCTGATCATATCCGACAAAAGTACCGTTCATTTATAAGATTTTTTCGCATTTCGGCTTATCGAATTTTCTTTTCAGCTTTTCGAATTTTCTTTTCAGCTTTTAATGCTTAAAAATATTTTAAGGTTTTCTTTTAAATTGCAAAAAGCTGATTAGCGGCCGCTTGATTTCGTCTTTTAGCTTTTCGAAGCTTATCTGCTTAAAGATTTTGTTTTAACTTGGCTATACGAGCATTAGCTTTTATTGTATAAAGATTAGTTAATAATTAGCTTTTCTTTAGCTTTCCTTTTTAAGAAAAATTAATAAATAAATAAAAGTTAAAATACTACGTAAAATAAATACTTACTTTGCGCTTGCTAAGATTTCTTGGCACCGGATTACTTGCTGCTACGATTGCCGTTGTATTAACCGCATCTTACGAAAAACGATTTTAATTAGTAAATAAATTAATAAATAAAAAAATGATTCTTATTATAAATTTTTCAATCCTTTTTATCAAATTAAGCTAATCTATATTTGAATTTTGCAATAATACTTTATATCGAATCAAGCTAATAAGCGGCTATATTAAATAATATTATAAGCAAGCTAAACGTAAAAAGTAATTGTTTATAATAAAATTAAAAGTAATAAAATAAAAGTGTATTTTTAAAAGTGAACTCGTACATTTTATTTCTAAAACATCTTAGCGCGGCCGCTAATAAATTTATAAAGTGATAAAGCGGCCGCAGCTAAAATAAAGCAGCCGTAGCTAAAATAAGGCGGCCGCAGCTAAGATAAGGCGGCCGCCCCGCGCAATTTTTACCTTATAAAGTAAAGTCTGATTTCTTTTTATTATTATTTAATAATTAATTACAACTATCGCTTTCTTATTTGCTACGCTTTTAAATACAACGCTATTGATTACTTTATAAGGTCGTCCTTTTCTTATTTAAAATTATTAACTTATTAATCGTAAACTGGATTATCGCGATTAAGTCTATTTATTAATACTTTTAAATAGCCTCTTTATTAAACGAACCTTTGCTTTCGGACCGACCTTTTTTTTGCCGATATACTAAGCACTATAGCTAAAAGAGATAACGCGTCGCAAGATAAGTTAAGTTGATTAATAAAGCAATTAAAAATCAAGCGATTAAGGGTCAAGCGGCTAAAGGTTAAGCGGCTAAGGGTTAAGCGGCTGAAAGTTAAGCGGCTCGAGTCGAGAGCGAGCTTTCTTCGAACGGAAAGGTAGTATGACGATACGCTAAGTCTTTGAAACGCATCTTTATATGCGCTAAGCTATTTCTTTCTTTTTTTTCCTTTCGTATTTTTCGTATTCTTTCATTCCTTTCTTTTAACTTATAAACTATAGTTCACGAGTCCTTAGCGCTCTTACCTTGGTGTATATAGACCTCAGCTACCTTCGACCTTTACACTCGGTAATTATTAATTCTAAGTTATTACTTTGAGATTTTCTTAAGCTCTCATGTGACCCTCGCGCTCCCGTGAGTCCCTTCAGGTAATCGCTTAAAGTCGTCACACCTACGGTATAAGACCTTTCGTCCTTTTTGCATTATAGTTCTTTTCTTCCTCGTCTTTCTTTCGCATTACATGGCGTAGTGATTGGGAGCTACTATAATATTACCTTACATCAGCCGTAACAAGCGACTTTAAAATTGATTTGCGATTTCTTCGCTTCTTGCATAAGGTCTTGACCGTCTTCTATCCGAGATAGAAAGACTGACTCCCTTGTCTTCCTTGCAAAACCCTTTTGCAAAGGTCTTTCTTGGCGGCTTCTAGCTTCGTTAAATTCTTGAAGAAAACTATACTCGGTGCCTATATAATTATAGATCGTACTTTGAATTTAAAAAATGTTACCCAGTGTTCAATTTTCCAAGAAAAGCTCTCGAGCGTTTCTAAGATTCAGCAAAAGGGACCTTATCAGTTCCAGACTAGATCAGGGCCTAGATTGCAATATGTTTTAACTACTTACGCGCTCTAGTTTACATCCGCACAAGCTACTATAAAAGGACGATTTTCTGGAATCTGCACCTTTTCAAAAAAGGACATTGCAAACACCGCTCAAGTTTCATACTACAAGAAGCGTTTCCAAGAACAGCCTCACTCGTCAAGATCCCTCATCGACTCGGGTCTTCTACATGGCTACTGCGATATCAGTCCGCTTCCTGCTCATTCCCGACACCCACCCACCGTCCTTTGAATGCCAAAAACCAGACGGCCCATTTCGCGGCCCAATGCCAAAGGCCGATGTAGCGCTCCACGGTGGCAATCTCAGGCAGGTCGACGGCCTATCGGAACACAAAACGTCGCTCTAGATAGATGTAACGCCAAATCTCATCCGAACTGAAGAAGCTCGTTATAGCCGGAAACCACGATCCGTCGCCCTCGATCCGAAACACCGGCAGAACCTCGAAAACGATCGAAGACGAGGAGGAGCAAAAGAAGCCGGAACGCGAGGGAACCAACACCCCGAGGCGATGGACATCACGACGGGGAAAACTCGCTCGAGACGCGGGCGTCGCGGATCTCGACGAAGCGGGCGCATGCCTTCACTTCACCTTGCGCGATAGGGCACAATTTTTAGCGTCTCTGCGTCCCCGTATCAGCCCAAGTTCGGCGACTGGGCGGCTCCGTACGGGAGAGACGAAGACATGCAGAATCTGCCGGGCCAGACTGCAGGAGGGACGACCTCGATCAGCGAGAACCTTATTTCTTAGCTTTTCCGTCAGTCGATATAGTTATGACGTAAGGGCCGCCGCGAGGCATCTTGGATGGATGTGCCGACGGGCAGCAGATGGGATGCGATAATCCGATTCGAGCGAGACCGAGGATGCATTGCTTTGGACATAAAACACGAGGGTTATGGCGCGGAGATCGTCACGTGGAGAGAGACTGGTGGTGTTGAGAGTATAGCCGTGGATGAGAAGAGGCCTCGGGTGAACGGATACCCAATGTGTAGCAGCAGCTCGAAGGTGGAAATCGATTTTGGAAAAGAGACGCTGATGGTCAATGCTGCGATTATGAACGAGAAGAACCAGCCAACAAATGATCCGTGGATATATGATCTCGACTTGGAGACGGGCCGGGCTTAAGAACAAACAAGCACGTTTCAAATATGTTAGAAACTCATAACGAAACGCCCGTTTACAGAATCTTTGTGACTCGTTCGTCCAGGATGGACAAAATTCTTAAGACCATGATCTGCTCACTGTTATACCGATTTAGTGACCATTGCGTCAAAATGTACAACTATAGGAATAGAATCTTTTGATATTACCATATATGAAAATTAAGTCAAGTCTGGGCGGCAGAACCAGCAGCAAAGCAACGATGCCAATTTATCGCATCGAATTCATCTCAATCTTTATTTGCCGGTCCTCGGGTCCATCTATCTCTTATCTCATTCCTAAAGCAAAGCATTCGTCACGTAAACGTACCGCATGCAGCCATGTGCGGTGCAAATTCACTCCCATCCACACCTGACCCCAATAGCCAATTCGTCTTATCGCTCATCAGACGAGAGCTGCTATGCCACCCATCCATCAAGCTCGCCATCTTCCCTTCCACCCTCCCTCTCCCATGTGCTGGGAGCATAGACTTATGAAGCGGCCTTGAAGATATCGGGCCAGCACTTCTCCTTGGGCCAGAGCTTTTGGTCGTGCGTCTCGGCGTGGACCTCAAGTTGCTTGAGGTTGGTATTGACGATTTCCTTGCGGCAGTTGGCGCACTATATCGCACGCACAATCAGCCTGTGGTCATCCTCCATCCTTCACCCTCTTCCTCTTTCCCTGCCCTGGTCACTTCTACCCCTTCACCTCCTTCCATCCCTCCCCCCCTCCCCCCCTCATAATATTCCCACGTCCAGACCGCCACTCGCAAGTTCTCAACGAGGAGTCCCGGGCAGGTAGAGCTGGGATCAGCCACGATAAAAAAGAAGAAAAGAAGGATGGGCAACGGGCAAGAGGAGTTCGTTCTGGAGTAATTACAATACTCGTTGGCTTGGGCGCCTTGACGGGCAGACCGTTCGCCTTGACGGGGGCTCTGGTGCCTGCTGCTTCGGCCTTGCGGTGCTCGCGCTGAATCTGTGTTTTCGTACGGCCATCAGCATCTGGCCTCTCGATTGCTGGCGGGCGGCCTCTTCCACCCTCCTTCGTTCCGCCCTCCTCCGACTCCCTCTGTGCTGCCGCACCTCGGGCCCCTTTTCACCCCACCCCCAGCCCCCACCCCCGCAAGCAAACGGGACTCTCTCACCTTCATCTTCTTTGAGACCGGCATCTTTGCTGATTTGTATTGGATTTGTGGTTTTGGGTGGTTCTTGTTGCACTTGCACGCAAGACTTGTAGTGGCTTTCTGTGGTGTCTCGCGGAGGTGGTGGAGGGACATGCGAGGCTGAGCGAGGTATCAAGTTTTTCTTTGACAAGCATTCATTCATTTACAGGGTCTTCGGAGCCGAGAGATATAAGCTTAAATAACCGAGCGGATAATACCCACTTCTTCAGTGGTTGTGGTTGGGTGGGGCCTTCCGCAGACCAACGGTTTCTTACCGCTCGGGAAATCATTTATTATAGGGACTGACTTGG
Organism: Drepanopeziza brunnea f. sp. 'multigermtubi'; assembly: GCF_022702325.1. Lineage (NCBI taxonomy): Eukaryota > Fungi > Ascomycota > Leotiomycetes > Helotiales > Drepanopezizaceae > Drepanopeziza > Drepanopeziza brunnea. Next base: position 1,168,939 of record NW_027094071.1, on the reverse strand, counting down.
ATTATATCTGCTATGCACTGAGAAGGCGGCTTCTGATTCGAAGATCATGTTGATCTGCGAACCATCCAATCAAATTGGTGGCTAGGGACGAGGACCCGTATATTTGAGGTTGATCAAAACAATCGATGGTATTGTTGTTTGGAGACTTTACGAACCACTCTGAAATGGCCAGTGACATTCGTGAACAGTCGATTAAATCAGATAACTCATCTATAGTGCTGAGAGCCTGACCATCGAGCAGCAGCGCACCTCTCTCGTCTCATCTGATGACTAGCTGGCCGCTCGCAATACAAATACACACATCAAGTATGCTTCCCTCGCTCATCCATTTCCCAACCAATAACGGAGTGTCCTACCCGCTGCCCAGTCCAGAAAAATCGATGGTCTCAAACAGGAAGAGGATTAGACAATCGTCATTCAAAAAAACGCCAGTGTAACCCAGACCCAAACCAATGGATCTTGAACAGACAAAGAGAGAGGATGGTGGTCGTTGCCCAGCTCGATCTCATCGAGCCATCTTGGGCGACCTAATCGCGGGGGCCTTCAGGCTTATTCTCGTTTCAAAACTGTTGCTCTCCCTTTCTTGTAAATGGCACTTGGCGCACCAAAATCGTTGCGTGCTACGACCCAGCAGTGTTCCTCATGTCAGATGAAGGGCCGAAAGCGAGATGCGTGGGCCGCCGATAGAGCGTCGTTGATTTGTCGCAAACTCTCCTCACACAGACTAGACACTCTGGGGTGCAAAACCCGATGGGGGTGGGCTGTTGAGCATGCTGTTACGCTTGTTGCGGCTCTTCTTCATCTGGCTCTTCAATGCGCTAGAGTCCAAAGGCTTCAGCAGTTCAAAGCTGCATAGCAGTTCGGTCGACACGCTCATAACAGCACCGTAGTTGTCGAATTCCCCGCAGTAGTTCGGTGCAGAGAAGACCGTCACAAGGATCCGGTCTTCGAAGAACTCATACCCGTCCTCGACCACCATGTGTGCGCGGCAAACCAGATCAAAATCGTGTCTCGCAAGAAAGTCCACGATGACCTTTTTTCCAAAGGAGTAACTGACACCCCGTTCGCTAGTCTCCCAATCCTTTTCTTGGTCTGCGGGATCTGACCATAGGAGATCATTGAGGAGTCCGAAGTCCGGCACATCTGTCGGCCGAGCAATGTGTCTGATGTCGTCCATGTGGCTGAGAGCAGGGGACAGTCCGCCATGTACACAGAAGATTTTGCCGGCGACGATTGCGGCAATTGGGAGCTGGGTATCTTAGCCGTAGGCAGGAGGGCGGGGGGGGCAGGGGGGGCAAGGGGAAGCTTACGCAGTTGAAGGTGTCAACAAATGTCTTCCAAATCTTGACGTTACATCTTCTCTTGCATTCGTCGTAGAACCCGTATACTCTCGTGACATTGGCACATTCGTGATTGCCTCTCAGCAAGAAGAAGTTCTCGGGGTACTTGATTTTGTAGCACATGAGCAACAAAATTGTCTCGAGCGAATGCTTCCCTCGATCAACGTAGTCACCCAGGAAGAGGAAGTTGGAGCTCGGTGGGAAGCCGCACATCTCAAACATCCGGATGAGATCCGAGTACTGTCCGTGGATGTCGCCTACAATCTTGACAGGAGCCTCGAGTTCGATCAACGGTGGCTGCTGCAAGAAGATCTCGCGCACTCGGGAACAGATAGAACTGATCTCTGCATTCCTCAGCACGACCCCTTTGGTGCTCTTGCCGGCATATCCCGCATCTAATAAGCGCTTGATATAGTCGTCAACATCGGAGTCTTTCATCTCATCCATTGCCATTGCGCCTCCGCCACTTCCTTCATCTGCCGCGGGTGCGGTTTTAGCGGCGCCTGGTTCGATCGGGTTGATTTCTCCTTCTCTCCTGACCAGAATCGATGCACCAGCACGCTGCAAGTGCGCCAGGGGGTTCGCCTGTCCGGAGGGTGGTTTGTCCGATACGTGATCCACCTCGCCGCTTCGCTGTGCGGCATCAACATCGTGATGTCCTTCGCGCACAGATGCCGATTGTATGGGGGATGGAGGGGGCTCGGAGCCGTCGGCAGGCGAGGTCGCATCTTCCGAGTCCGCGCCGGGGGAGCTGGCCGACGCTGAAGAATCTAGATCTCCGGTCCCCTTGGAAGCAGGTCGGGAGCTTCTGGCTGACTTCACTGATGTGGCATCCGATCGCTCCACCGGTGTATCTCCCGGATTCATGTTCGATATCGAGTTGCGAGGACTATCGGTCTTGACGCCAGGGATCTTGGACCTGAGGCCGCGGAAGGATCTGATGGATTCTTTGGTATCTGCTTTGCTGAATGAAGGGTAGGACGATAGGTTCTCTGCTCCTCGGTCCAAGGAAGTGCTGGAATGGTTGCCCCTCGGCGTACTCGCTCCCGAGCCCTTGGAGCTTTGGTTTCCCATCTCGGTGTAGGGACGGCTGTACGTGTATGTGTATCTGCTCTGGGAAGGGGATGTCGAGATCCAACAAGGCCTCTCCGGGGTTATGGCAGGGCTCTCGAATTTAGGGATCCGGGGTTGAGGTTGAGGTTCGGGTTCCCGACGGTGAGGCTGCTTTGCTCGGTTGGTCGACTTGTAGGTATTCTCCGGTTCGCGTTGTGCGCGGCCTGTCACTGGCTGTGCCTGTGCCGTCGATCAATGGTGTTTTGGATGCGCAACCAATCAATTCAACAATCGATCAATCAATGAATCGATCGAGCGGCTGTCTGGCTTGCTGGCTTCGTGTGTTCCGCCTCGACGCAGCCCGGGCCTTTGTCCTTCGTCGCTAGACTCTGTAGAGGAGGGGGCGATTGAATTGTATCAATGACTGGATCGGAGTGTCTTCTGTGAGCCCGAGATGCAGACAGTAACAGGGCGTGGCTGCAGGCGCGAAAGGATGGGAAGTTGAGGTGGAGGGAGCGTGTATTCAAAGCGGTCGGGCGGTGCCAGCAAGGAGCGCGGGAGGCCTTAGAGTCAGGCAGGCAGGCTGGCGGGTCGGGGTGAGGGAGAGGGAGAGGGAGAGGGAGAGGGAGAGGGAGAGGGAGAGGGAGAGGAGAGGAGAGGAGAGGACGGAGGGCAGGTAGATTGGGGGGGGTGTTCTGGTATTCGGGTAGTTGGAATGTCGAGAGGATGAACGGGGACGAGGCAGAGGAAGAGGGAGAGGTAGAAGGAATCGGGCGCGAGGGATTCCGGTGGTAGGTAGAAGGTATGTATGTATTATTTCTTGTCCGTCCTGTACAGTCTGTAACACGGTATTCGTGGTTCCCCATCGATCGATCGTCGTGGCACGATGGCCTGGGCTATTGTTTACACTGCTTATGGAGATGATTCTCCAGACTATTATGATTATGATTATTATTGTTATTATTATTATTATTATCATGATTATGATCATGATTGTGATCGTCGTGCACTTCGTCTGGCCTGTTGACAGTCTCTCCGGCCGGGTCGGAGTTGTCCCTTCTGCCAGCCAAGCACTTGGAGCTCCCGTCACACCGCCTTCCCAATCAATCAATCATCGTGGTCCCTCTCAAGGCATTAACCGATCAACGCATCAACGCATCAACCCACCAGCGCATCAACCCATCAATCCATCCACCCATCAACCCATCAACCCATCAACCCATCAACATCCTCCTCGTATCCAACTTGATCCTCCTCCTCCTCCACCTCCTCCTCTGGTCTGCATCGTCAATGCCTTGACTCCTTCCGCCACCGTCTCGCGGTGCAATGCCTCGGGGGGCAATCCAAACCCACTGTGGTGCACCCACAATTGCGGAACTGCGGGTAGGGTACGATTCATGTGTCGGTCGGCCCTCACGATGGTGTGTGTACGGGTTACCTCTCTCCCAGTCCGCCTTTACTGTTCCGCCTCTACCATTCCACCTTCACCATTCCACCTTCACCATTCCGCCCAAGCCTGCGAGCATGGCCTGCAGTCATACACAACCTGTCAACCCACCGTTTTCCTTGGACGAGAAGGTTCCTCTCTGTTGTTGTTTACCGGATGCTACGAGGGAGCAGCTGTTCCAAGAGCACCCGAGTGCAATGCCCAATGTCTCTCCGGTGCTGGTGAGCCGTGAGTGGGTTATATATCTTGTTCCTGCTGGCTACAAATCCACATGATATAGGTACTAACTAGCATGGATCGCTCGATCATCCTCTACCATACACTCGACGGCGCCCTTTGTTTCTCCCCGTTATTCTCAATTGTTTCTTCCAGATCCTCCCTCGCTCCCAGATCCGATATCAGTCCATGACTGTCGGCTGGATCCACATTCGTCGGCAATGCTATCGCCTGCCAAGAAAGAAGATGAGCCGGATATGACGGAGAATCATAGGTATAGATCCTGCGTATACCGAGGGCCTTGGGTTGCCTACTCCGTAGGTCCTGTCTGTTCATGTTCAGCATCTGCATCATGGGTGAAATTGCATATACCGGTGCCCCTGTACGGAGAGAAGTAGGTTTATTTGCTCAAGCTCGAAGCTTGTCTGGCACAACCTTACAGCACACCCAAGCGCCTCTCCTTCACTCACCTAGCCAACGCAACGGGATCTCGAGATGAAGCTCAGACACGACCGACACCCCTGCACTGGGTGCTGCAGATCCTGGTTGTTGACGGCGGAAGCCTCTGGATCCCTCACGCCTTTTTGCTCTATCGACTGACTCGGATTGCTGAAAGCTACTGCGACGACTTTTATACTTCACCTCTCCTCACAAGTGTACGTGAGATGAGGGTCCTGGGGCTGTCGCGCGACGCAGCCCGGGTGGCTTAGGTGCATCGACGCATTTCTGCAGGGGGCAGGCAACGCAAGCAAGTGGCTGTTGTCGTGCCGTTGCTGGGGTGGGTGATGTGACGAAAATAGATATGAGAGGCGAAAAAGGGCCGAGTGAGCGAGCATTAGCCAGTAGGTAGGTACCTAGGTAGCAGCTGATGGGAGTCTACAGTACCATGTAGAAAAAATCTCGACATCGATCGTAGTCAGTCGGTCTCTGATGGAGGAAGAAAGGACAGCCGAAGCCATGTAAACAAAGGCCACAGATGCGTGTTCTTCGTGTGGAAGTAAGACAACGAACTAACTATTAACTAATAACATTTACCACAAAGTGCAACTTCATGCTCCCCGCGTCATACGTAAGTACGTAGTACGTACCGTAGTATCCTCTGTAAGTGCGCACTCAGCCACACGAGGGAGGCCTGTCCGAGCTCCCTGGCTCAGCCTTCCCGCCGGATCCCAGTCAACGAGCAAGGGCGGTATCATATAAACCAAAGCCTCCAAATGAAACCCACGATGCCAACATCAAAACATTCCCAACACCACAACACCACAACACCACCGCACTACCCAGTACCGCCATAACTATCACCACCACAACCACAACCACCATCACAACTACCACCACCACTACCACCACCACTACCACCACATCTCCATTCCTCCATCCCTCCATCCCTCCATCCCTCCATCCCTCCATCCCTCCATCCCTCCATCCCTCCATCCACAACCACACAATATGGGTGCCGGTCGTTTTGTCTGCGTGGCCATGCCGTTCGGCTTGACCTTGGCCAGTCTCATTTGTATCCTGATTGTGATGCTCGCCGGCATTACCAACAAGGACCTGGACATGTTCGAGATCCGGACCCAGAATCTCTCCATCTCGTCGTCCTCGCTCGAGAACCTCGTCGACCTCACCAAGAGGGACGATTCCCTTTCCGCTCTCACCGTCGCCGCCCTCAGCCCCAACGTAGACGCGTCCGCCGACATCACCGCTGCGGATCTCGCCCTCGCAGATTCCTACCAGGTGGCCATGTGGAGTTATTGTGCCACGACGGGGGGGAAGCGCAACTGCACCAGTCCCGAGTTCAACTGGGCCGCCACGAAACTGAACGCCAGTACCATCGAATCCACCGCCTCTACCCTGACCGGCAAGACGCTCAAGCTCCCGTCGGAGCTGAGGAGTGCTCTCAAGACCTTCAGAGTCGTCTCCAGATGGACTCAGGTGGTCTACATCATCGCCGCCATCACCTGCGGCCTGGAGCTCTTCCTGGGCCTGTTCGGCTTCTGTTCGCGAGTCGGATCGTGCTTTACATATCTCGTCTCCGGTCTTGCCACCACCACCATCATCATCGCCTCCATCATGGCAACCGTCTCCTCCTCGGTCGTCGTCGCAGCCGTCAGATCGACGGCCAAGTCCTACGGGGTCAAGGGTTCTATCAACACCAGTTTCCTCGCCACAACCTGGCTCGCAGTCGTGTTCAGTGTCGGCGCGGGCGCCTTCTGGCTGCTCAGTACCTGCTGCTGCGCCTCCAACGACCGCTCGAGCTCCTCCAAGCGAAAGAGCTCCGATCAGGAGAAGCTCATGCCGACCGGCGCCTACCAACGCGTTGCCGACAACACCCATTACAACAACGGCTTCTCCGGCCCGCAACACGGCATCTACAACCAGCAGCCCACCACCGAGTACGGCGTCCCCATGCAAAATGTGAAGCCGGTGGCGCGGGGAGGCAACGGTGCGTACGAGCCTTACAGCCATACCGCCATCTGAGGTGAAACAAAGTGAAGGGGGTGAAAGGGGACACGGGTCTTTTCGAATATTAGCGTGCATTGCCGGCGTTCGGGTCGCCTTGGGTCAATCCGAAAGGAACATGTGAAGCACATGTGTGATGTATTAATGGTGGCGCTCTTTATCGGTATTTCGCCGCCAGAATAGAGAGCTGATTGAGAGGTAGAGAATTATACCCCGACATTCTTGCCATGTATCTTGTAATATTACGCGTGTACCTGCTCAGAGCCTGGCTTCGTCCTGCCATGGCGACTGGTTTCTATAAACGGAATCATATCCTCGTTATCCTGCCTTTTGCTGGCTGTTGCTGTACTACTACACAGAGACGGTGCTGGTTTTTGAAGAGGTTGTGCATATGAACATATGTAGAGCCCTTCGAAATATCTGTCTCTGCTACTGTCTCTATCGCCTATATGTCAACAGTCATTTAGGATTGCATCTCAGCTGATAACTGCATACATTTATCGTGCTTCATATAGAAAAGGGGCATTGAAATCTGGCCCCCAGTCTCGCGAGATATTTGCGAGCTATACTCACTATCAGCCATGGTTACAATGTCGCTTTCAGCGCTCATTCATGACATTTGCATCCCTACTCACTTACTTATTCCACTTGTTTTTTTACAAAACAAAATCCTCGCTAACCCTTACGTAGGTCGCATCACCCCTTGTCCAAAACGCCATTTTTAGCTTTTAGCGTGAACCGTCGTACCGAAGACGACTGGCGACTGTCTCGGCCAGATCCACGCGTGCGTCGCAGCTACAGACTCGTTTGTTCATCCATTCTGTAGAATATGGGATGAGAATGCGGGGTGAGAATTCCGGAAGTGATGAAGCGGATATTTTATCGCAGTATCTACTAGCCTTGTCGCTGTTGTGGTCGTCGCCGTCTTGGGGATTTAGGGAATCGAGAGTCGGCTAGCAATGCTTATTCCAACCTGCGCCTGACCTGCCTGCGCCGCGAGATGGAGAATCTCGCCTACGGGTGAGTACTTTCCCCCATCGTGTGTTGATTCCAGGACTCGTGAGCGCAGCCTCTCTCTGGCGCAGTTGCTGCTCCGTTCGCGAGGAAAAGAACGTCTCGGAGGTGAGTACTGGTGGCTTGGATGGCTGGTACGGGCTCAAGCCCAGCAATAGGGGATGAGTGAAGAGTTGATGGGGTGATGTAGGGCCATCGACTCTTTATACTTACCGCTCGTAGTATCTATCTGCTTCACTTCCTCACGTCGTGCGATTTCGGAACCGTGGGATGGCTAAGCGGATCGCGAAGAGTGGGAAATGTCTACGGAGGCGATGAACAACGATGGCCTGCCACAGACAAGGGCCAAAACAGATCCAGTAACTTCTAAATTGATCCCATGTCTAGTCCCCCAGACCCGTGTCCTGTATGTCCCGTATGTCCGATTAAGTAATGCTGGTGTCTCGTCCGTCTATCCATCTAACAGAGCTGTCAAACAGTCGCCTGCGTATCTGCGTCTAACTTCCGAACCAGATCCACAAACTTCAACACGTCTGCGCGATACCAGGGCATCGCGTGGTGGTAATCAATATCCCACACAGTCGTCGAACTCTCCTCGTAATAAGTCTTCCACTGCTTCTTCCCGTTCTCGAAATTGCCATCCTTCGTGCCATGGAGATGCAACGTGGGGATGTTAATCAAACTATCCGAGTACGAAGCTAGGACTCACACTCATCAGCCAGTAGTTACCACCTACCTAACTTTTTTTTTTTTTTTCTCTCTCTTTCTCTCTCTCTTTCTTTCTCGGTCGGTGGGCACTTACCATGCACCACATCGGAAACCATCGGAGCAGCCCCTCCCATACACAGGATGCCAAAACGAAACTCCAGCTCGCCCTCCGCCTTGGGCAAACCCATCTCCTTCCTCTTCTGCTGATCCAGCAAGATTCCCCCGACGACCCTCGTGCCCTGACTGAATCCCATGACGCCAGCCCACTCGCCCTCGCCCCCCTCGTCCGCAATCAGCCTCAGCGCCCTCTCCACGCCGCCCTCCCCCCTCCCGTCGGGCCCTCTCCCATCCCCCCTCTCCACGTCCGCGCTGGATCGGGAGAACCACGTGCGGTACGGCCCGAACTCCTCGAACTTGAAAGCGGGGAGGACACCGGGTCCGGCATCCCGCTCGAAGGGCGCGTCGAAGAAGACGAACTCGTACGTGCTCGCGAGGAGCTTCTGGAGCTGGTCGCACTGCACCTTGAAGATGGACGCTGTGCTCCCACCGCCGTGGAAGCAGGCGATCCGGGGCAAGGGCTTCACGGAGAAGGACATGGCGATGAGTGTTGTTGTTGTTGCGAGAGCTGGGTGAGAGGGCTGGGTGTTGTAGCGCGGTAGATGTATCGGTCAAGACATAGATTATATATATCTCTATCTATTCAGTGAGAGGAGGGGAAGAGAAGCCGTGTAACGCGTGAGGATAAGGATGAGGTTGAGGTCGGATCATAGACACCCCGCCGGTCTCACGTGAGTAATCGTATCAACGGGGGAATGCACCGAGTCGGAGTCCGAACATGATAGATAGCCCGGTCTCAGCGTCATTCTCCATGCCGTGGCCGCGGTCTCTACCCAGCTGCTCAAAATCGATCCAGCCCGGGCGCGTTAGAATCACACGCTGATTGATGGTTTCGGAACCCGACATATACATACCTATACACGAGGCTGCCCTTCCCCATCTGATAATACAGTAACTAATCACCAGAGGCAGACCAGCGAGCTTGCCCCCTCTCAATTTCAAGTCTGGGGATATAAACATAGGAGCTTGCTCGTCGCTGGATTTTATTTTGTATGCTCTCCTATTCCGTCCCAGACCTATCCGTGTTTTGTTGCTCGCTTCCGGGCCCTGCACAGAGAGTTGCCCAAGTCGTTTTTTCTTTTTCCGAGCATTTCCTGTGACAGTTTCAGGTAGTAGCTTGCTTAGATGAAAAATACGCTATGGGGTAGGGTGTTCTCCTCTTTGTCGGTTTCGAGCATTGGGGACATATTCGCGTTGCGCCCGTTTGGAATATGATCGGCGAGTGAGACTCGTCACTTGTTATCTATATCCGTTGGTGGCACTATGGTTGTCACTCGGGACGGTCCAAAAACAGATCTTAATGTTAGTAACTGACACGATACTACTTTTCCACTCGGAATAGCTGTTGTAGCTTCCTAATTATATATATATGTCCAGTGGTATCTGATGGGTATATAGCTGAGTAGAGTTGAGAAATTGGTCTAGCAAGCGGACCGGGCGCGAATTGAGAGCAAACGGAAGTTTACACCGAGAGGAACCTACTCTCCTCCCGCTCGGAGGTTCGAGGAGGGCGTCACTATTTCAAGAATGACTGACAATCAACGAAGGCTTTTCAGTCTTTTTACTCTATCCCATACATAGACCCTGGGGGCTTGTGGCAGTACCATGGAAGCTATGCAAGCAGCCGTTGTATCGGGGGTGCATATCGTAGCCAGATATCTATACCAATTTAACAGACAAATCAAATATTTAAAGCCACTATCGCCTCGTCGTAGAGAGCCGTTCACCCCATATTGACTTGAGGCCAAGACTGATATTGCAGTACAGATTCACCTCAGCCCGAGTTCTTCTCAGGAGGTGCCGTTTTGGGTTGCAAGTCACAATCTAGCCATCGCCAGCTTCGCAGATCGTCTTTGATTTCCTGACCATGGACGGGACTGGGTGGTGTGAAATACCAATCTTTTCCAAGTTGTGCCGTACAAAGATACAAATCATCGCGGCCTCTGCTAGGTTGTCATTCTGCTTTCTCCAAATTTAATCCAAGTAAGCAACATTTATCTGTTCTCCTGTTATTAGCATTCACACTGTCTTCCTTTCAGAAATCAAGCTAGCTTGAGTTGGGGGCTATGTTTTTCTTCTGATGCACTTTTAGTGCCAGGATACTGACATCTATCAGGACACCTATTGAGTTCGCCGCTAGCATACTTGAGCGAACTACCAGTACATATAAAGAGACAAAATAAATAACCGCTCGGTAATCAGGGGTGTAAATATCCAATTTTGAAACAAAAAGCAGAACAGCTAGATTGTAAGCCAATGTTTTGGAGTGACGTTTCATGAAGATGCTTCTATTTACTTTCCTAAGCGAGAGGGAAGGGCTGGCGCTGGGATTGAGCGTGATGTGGTCTATCTCTACCTATCATACCAAGGAATAAATTATTTGATCAAGATTCCCGATGGGACCGCCATAGCGTTCAAGTTAACCTCTTTCCAATGAAATTCTGGTTTCAGATCGTAATCGTACTGACACACTTTTCTCCTACGAAAGAAAAGTCCTACAGGGGGCCGCTGTGTCGAGCCTCCCTTGTTGCTAATATATGCACTTGCAAAAAGGCAGTATTATTGGTATCAAAGGTTAGATATTTGACGTTAGCGATACACATCTCCATCAGCGACTTCAAAAAGATAGGAAAATTGCTGTTAATCTCGCTACCAGGAGCTCCCCTGAACCAGATCCTACCCTGAACCCGATCAGGATACCGGATCCAAACTTCTAGGCGTAGAAGGTAGGTAACTATCCAGGCCCTCTCCGAAATCAAAGCCGGAATCTTTCAAGACTGAGATCATAGAGCAGACTTAGTCCCGTTTGTCAGAGCCTATGCCGCAGAGAGATATAGATTCCAGTTTATCGATCTTGGTAGAATCGAACGCATATTCGGCAGATATTGCAGGGCCACGCAGCCAAGTGATTTCGTTCTAGGTTCTTTGGCAGGTGCGAATGGATTTGACGCCTAGAAGTAGGTTCTCATTCCATAATCCCGCAAAGACTTGCCAGGCGAGGGGGAAGGCTATTAGAGAAGATAATTGGTTGCTCTCGGAAGACAAGAAGCTTAAATGAAGAAACTAGACTGATATATAGGTAGCGAAGGGGCCGAGGTACTCGAAGATGGCTCTGAATAAGCAGAGAGAACTTGAGAGAGACCAGGCATATATATCTACGTACGCACAGCTAGGCTGCACCGCCCCTGAAGGCTTTCAAAACCCCATCACTTTGCAGAAGAATTGAGAATCTGAGGCCAGAACAGTACTTCGTGAGATGGTAGCCGAGAAGCCAAAGGTAATGCTTACTGTAAGCGAGAAGAGTAGATAATAATCGGCACAGCCGAGTTGTGTTACTGCTACTCTGCAGTAACTGTAAACGCCATATCTAACAAGCAATGTGGAATCTACAGGAAAAAATTTGCTCGCATGAAGTTCAGCTCTCGATGTAACGCCATCGACTTCAATAGCCGGCCGGCGGGCAGGATGAAATAAGAAGACATCTGCAGAGGTGTCGCTTGAGAGATTCGCAAAGTCAGCTACCAGATGCATGATACTGATACCGAAGCAATGATTATCTTCAATGCATTTAGTATTGCACGCCGAGGCCGTATGTTATCGAGCCTGTGCATTGAGGGTGAAGGATGGAGAGTGATTTGTATGTGCTCAGCTGGCTTCATTCAAGCGTGTGTGAAACAGCAATCAAGTATGTGGCTGGGCTGGCAAGATCGCAAAAAATATAACTTGAAAACCAGTAGTTCTTGCAGTCTGATAATGGTATTATTTACATATATCAAAGTGTTGATGGGACGGACGATATGAACGTTCGAGGCCAAGACGATCCGATCTTTAGCGCAAGGCGCAAAATCGAGTCCAGGTACTAATTTTGGGAAAAGCTCCGTTCCCATTCAATAAAAACAACGACAACGAAATCCACAACCACGCTCTCACGAACGCTGCATCCCCGTGCAGGTACGAAGAAATCTCGACTCCCAAACCTCTGCAATCATAGACTGAAACCCAGCACAGCAGCAATCCGCCAGCACCCAGCAGCACACTCCAGAGAAGAAGAAGAAGAAGAAGTTAAACCCACCTCTCCCACCAACCGCACTGCGCCCAGCAGGGCCACGACGCCCACCATGTCCCTCGTCCACCTCGCGAACGTCTGCTCACACCTGCAAAACGCGTCCAAAGCGCGGCTCGGGCTGACCTCCGTCCCCTCCACCAACATGATCCTCACGCTGACGCTCGCGCTCCAATCGTCCGGCTTCCTCAGCTCCGTCACCCGCGGCGGGCTCCACCCGCCCCCGATGGACGACCTGTCCTCGTACACGCCCGAGCCCGTCACGCAGGACAACATCTCGACGCGGCGGCTCTGGCTGGGCATGAAGTACTGGAACAACGAGCCCGTGCTGAGCAAGATGCAGATGGTGAGCAAGCCGACGAAGCGGGTGTGGATGGATGTCGAGGGCTTGGGCAGGATCATCCGCGGGAGGGAGGCCGGTATTGTGAAGGGCTTGACGCGGCCGGGAGAGTGTATGTTTGTGAGTACCGACAAGGGGGTGTTGGAGGCGAGGGAGTGTGTGGAGAGGAGGGTTGGAGGGATGTTGCTGTGCAGAGTTCTGTAGGGGGGAGGGGATGGATATGAGTATAGAGACGGCCATGGAAAAAGAGCATTGGGACCGACGGAGCCTCTCCTGTTAGATGATCTGCTGGTTCTTCGCAGCAATCGGCGAATAGAGGGATACAGGGAGGAAGTGAGTATGTGCGAAATTCTGCCGCCGCACAACAGATTTTCCAAAGCAAACCTCGGAAAGGATGTGGAATACGTGTATTTCAGGGCGGTATGGATGGCGTCCGTTAATTCATCTGCTTGACGAGTGGAGACATGCCACGAAATGTATAAAATGGAGGAATCGGACTTTGAAGGATCAAATCATTGCTTTTGGTCTATCTATCTGTACATCCCAGCTACAAATTATCTATAATCGTCTCAGGATATCGTCCACCACCTCACTCGTCAAAGCCTTTCCTCCCAGATCAGGACTCAAGTACTTGCCCTCCTCCAGGTTGGCATCAACCGCAGCATATATCTTGGCGGCAGCCGTCTCTTCGTTTAAGAACTCCAGCATCAAGGCCACACTTCTCAACGTTGCAATGGGGTTGGCGATATTCTGGCCCATGATATCCGGAGCGCTTCCGTGGCATGGCTCTCCAATTGCGAAGCCCTCTCCAACATTGGCACTCGGCACCAGTCCCAACGAGCCGACCAAGGCAGCAGCTCCATCTGACAAGATATCTCCGTACAAGTTGGGCGCAACAATGACATCGTAAGTCTCTGGCTGGCGGAAGAGCTTGTAGACCATCGAGTCGACGATCTGCTCCTCCACGCCCAGACTCGGAAACTTGGCCAAGGCCTCGCGGGCAGTGGAGCGGAAGAGTCCATCGGTCTGGCTCAAGACATTCGACTTGTGGGTAATGGTGACCATCGGCGCCTTGTGTATGCTCGCAACACCACTCTCCCGCAGCTTCTGTCGGCGCTCCGCAATCTGGCCGGCCATAGTCGCGATTCTGTATGAAGCCCGCTCGGAAATCCTCTTGGTGGCCTCGGCAACCTTCCCGCTGCCATCGGCCGCTTCATAGGTCTTCTCCTCCTTCACGTACAGATCCTCGGTGTTCTCCCGCACGATGACCATGTCGATGGGGTTCTTGGCCGTCATGACGCTCTTGACGGGTCGGACGTTCGCGTACAGGTCCAGGCGCTTGCGCAATGCGACGATGGGCGAGGAGTAGCCCTTGACCGCCTTGGAGGGCGAGCTGACGGCGCCGAAGAGCGCGCCATCGCACTCTTTCTTGAGGATGTCGACGGTCTTGTCTGGGAGGGCGGCGCCGTATTTCTCGAAGGTTTCGAATCCGGCTTCAAGATTGACGAATTCGAATTTCAGTTTGAGCGATGCAGGCAGCGCCTCGAGGATGCGGCGACCGGCGGGGATGACTTCTTTGCCGATGCCGTCGCCGGGGATGAGGCCTATGTTTTTGGGGTGGAGGAGGTCAGAGGGATGATATGGTGGGTGTGGTCTCCTGGATCAATTGGGGCATTGCCTACCTATGCGAAGCGTTCGGGCAGCCATGGAGGAGTGGATGGGTGGGGTGTAGATGGATGGACGGATGGTGTGCAGTAGGTTTTTATTTTTATTTTTTTCTTCTTTCGCCAACCATACATGAGGCTGAGAAATTATTATCGGGCGTACGGAGGTAAAGGCCCGACGCCAGTTAATCCCAGCCACGCCGTCCCGCCCATGCCCTTGTGCACGTCTCAGCTTGAACTCGGTTCACATCCGCACGTTCGGAGTATTGCATTAAGTTGGATCTATAATTACTAGTAATTTGCGGTGTTGCGCTGTGTTGTGATATGTGATGTGGTATTTTTTTTTTTAATAAAGTCCTGACCATATATGAGACAATAATCAACAAAACGGATACGTACCTCGGTTTACCCGGGTTATTTATATATAAATACAATATAAGCGACCTACGGTCCTGATAACTTCCTGGACATCCAGCTTGTGCTTTGACAGCGTGTTGCTTTGGCTACATCTGTACCGGTTACCTATACATACCCCTACGAAACCCGTCCCTCCTCTACTTCTACCGGTCCCATCTTCCTTCCGCTTCATTCACCATCCCAGCCCGACATCTCACAGCGTGAATCTGTGAATCTGTGAATCTCGCACCGCCCAACGCAATTCCATTCCATACAAACGGGACACCCTAACCCAGTAGCACGAGCAATCTTGGCGTGACCTGGCCTCGATTTCCGCACAGTGTCTGGAGTCGGATCCGACTTCGCTGGCCGCTCTTCGAATTCGATCGACTCAACTCAACTCGACTCGACTCGACTCGACTCGACTCGACTGGAAGCATCACCCAACTGAATACAATCCTGCCAGGCTCATGCGTGAGTTCCTCCTTGGGCCAGCCATTGCTTCGGAGAAGTTCTGAAAAGGAAGGAACCACCAGACCCTTCTCCCGTCCTCTCCAAGCAACTACTGAGCACCATGTCGGGCGGCGTTCGAAACCTCCGGGCCATGTTCGAACAGAACAAGGAAAGCAGTCCGCCAGACAGAGGGCGTTCTCCCGGAGAGTCTACAGGTGAGCATTTCGACTTTGCTTTGAAAGGTGACCGACTAAATAAGATCAAAAGGGGTCGCTAGCAGCACGGGCACATCTCCACGACCACTGTCGAAAGTTCGGACAAGCTTCGTGGCCGTCGAGAGGAACGGAGGCCAGCTGGGATTGAAGAGGGATACCAGTGGTGACACAAACATACACAAGCGGAGAACAAGCTTCAGCGTGGACGAGGCAGACAATCCACAGGCAGCGATAGACCGGAAGCGGTCGACAGCGACCGAGATGGATGCTCGGAATAGCAGCGATCCTATTAAAAAGACGGCACCGGAGAAGGCCACGGGAGAGCCGAATACCAAGATGACCAGCAGCAGCAATCAAGCGCAGGACCCCGTAAAGACGGAAACTGTCAAGATGGAAAAGAAGCCGGCAGCATCTGCAACACCTAATGGCCATACAAACGGAAGCAAGCCGGCCACAAAGCCGGCAGAGAAGGTTTCGACGACCAAGGCATCGTCCAAACCCCCTCCCATTACCACAGCAAGCTCGACCACCGAATCTAAAGCCTCTCCGAAGAAGGTGAAAGATCCAGCTCCCAGAATACCCAAAACTCCAACCAGCCCCTCTAAGAGTCGACCAAAAGAGCCACCTGCGAAGACTCTGGACCAGAAGCCAGAGAAGAAGGCAGAGAAGGAAACGAGTAGAGCACCCACAGCCCAAAGCCGTGCCCCAAGCCGTGCCACGAAGCCTGCAAGCAAGCCACCCACCACCGTAGCACATGGCACTCCTGTAAAGACCAGAATTCCGCCTTCGCCCCCCCAATCCGGCTTCGTCAAGCCCAGACCCAAATCCCCAACTCGGCCCATCAAGCTCCCAGCATCGTTGACCGCTCATACCGCCTCGTCTGGCTCGAAGACTGCTGCAGCAGGCGGACCACCACCCACCAGGCAATCGGTCAGCCGTGCATCCGGGAATATACAATCGACTCATTCTCGACAAGCTCATAGCGTATCAAGTCGCGCCCCAAGTCGAGCAAGCACTACTACCTCCAAGGCGGCACTCACTCGGAAGCCTTCGACAGTGAAGAGTGGTAGCACCAGACCCTCCCTCGGCCCTCCACCATCAAACCAATCTCTGAAGAGACGATCCTCACGGCAAAGTCTCCCCTCAAGTGCACCAGCAGACGAAGGATTCCTTGCTCGGATGATGCGCCCGACTACGGCTTCGGCATCGAAAACTGCCGAGAAGCCTGTCACTCCTCCGAAAACATCACAATCGGCAAAGCGGCCCGTGACGAGGGATGGACCAATGAAGCAAGCCTCGGCTCTTGGAAGCCCGGTGTCCCAGAAGAGCCGCCGGAAGGAAGTTTCTCCAACTCGACGAGCCAAGCCCGTGGTAAAGAGTCCCATTAAGGCTAAGGAGCAGAAATTGGGCTCGAAGGAGCCGGTTACGATCAATGTGGCAGAGAAGCCTTCATCTCAAGGCAAGCCAGAAGAGAAGGTACTCCCGGTCGAAACTCCGGTCGTTCCGGCCCAGTCTCCAGTTGTTGAAGCTGCCAAGCCTGAGGTCGAGGAATCCAAGCCAGTCGAATCAGAGGGTTTACAGGTCGAAGAGGTCATGCACGAGACTGCTGTCCCGGTTGCTGAAGACCCGGTTGCTGAAGACCCGGTTGCTGAGGACCCGGTTGCTGAGGACCCGGTCGCTGAGGACCCGGTTGCTGAAGACCCGGTTGCTGAGGACCCGGTTGCTGAAGACCCGGTTGCTGAGGACCCGGTTGCTGAGGACCCGGTCGCTGAGGACCCGGTTGCTGAAGACCCGGTTGCTGAGGAGAAAGCCGCTGTTGAAGATACGCCCGCTCCAGCTCAAGAGAGCTCGGAACCTTCTGTCGGAAGGGAGAAAGCTACACCGACGACCGACGCACAAACCCCGCCTACCTCGGTGGTTGGGCAACCTGCAGCCTCGGCCACCTCAGAAGCAGGGCCCGGTACGGAAGAGGCGCCATTGGTCGTGGAGCCCGCCTCCATTCCATCTCCAAAAGTCGTCGCCGAGCAGGAGAAGTCGGAAGAGGCTGGGCTCGAATCTCCATCGAAGTTTGAGACTCTCGGCTCCTCCCCGGAACCCAAGGCTCCAGAGAAGGTGGAGGAAATGAAACCATCGAAGGGTGAGGATCCAGCGGATATTGCGGCGAGAAAGGAGGTATCTAGGATGAACGCCGAGTTCATGAAGGCTGCTGGACTCCAGAAGTAAGGACTGTGTGGATCAACAAATGGCCGCATGTCGAAGGGAAGCCGGCAGTAAATTGGAGTGAGGGGGAGCGACCAGAGACTTGTATTTGATACGTGTGAGATAGCGGCAGTTTGGTGTTAAGTAGCAATTCTAGTGATATCCTGGGCGGTGCCTCTCTCGATTGGAGGAGGGTGAGTGGCGAGAGGCAAATGTGAGATGTGACGTGAGGTGTGATGATGCTGGATTATGGAGTGGTTTAAGGATGAGTATTTACATACATTACAATGAGTAGCGAGGACAGGGGAGGGCTGGTGGTTTTTCGTCGAGTAAAAAGCGTGGTATTCGCTAAGATGGGATGAATACAGTAGTGCACACACATCTGGGTATCTACCTATCCTACAGAAAATCATCCTTTGCTGTTTTCATACTTCATCCCGATCGAAGCCCGAGCCTCCCAGGGAATCCAATCCCTCTCCGTGTTCCACTGCATCTCTTCCTTCCTCTTCTTCCTCCCGACTCGCCCCTTTTTAAATCTTTCAGCTCATAAACTCCGTTCGCTAACCCGACCGACCCGCCCTACTCACTCATATCACGTTCATCAGATAATACGTCCACGTCGGATCAACCTTCAGGCCGCGCGCATAGAACTCCCCCAGGATCTCCATGTACTGGCTCTCCAGCACCTTACAGGCGGTCCGCTCCGCCAGCTCGTCGCGGCCGCTCCCGCTCCGCTTCTTCTTCGCCTTGACGAGCCGCGTCTTGATGTCGAGCAGGATCTTCTCGCCGACGAGGAGCACGACGGCATCGAGGAAGGACTTGGCGGCGGCGGGCGACATGATGCTCTGCAAGATACCGCGGCAGAGATCGAGGGACGCTTCGTAGAGCTCCCAGGTCGGGGAGGCGTGGATGGATGACCACCAGCGTAGGATCCACGGGGGGGCGGAGCCCGTCGTCGTCGTCGTCGTCGTCGAGGAGAAGGCGAGGAGGAGCGCGCTGATGAGAGGGACGCGCTCGGTGGAGGGGAGGGCGCTGGTGATCTGGTCGAAGAGGTTGGGGGCTCCGGCCGGGGAGGGCTTGAAGATGGAGAGGGTCCAGCCGTCGAGGGCCAGGAGGGAGTGGGCGTACTCGATGAAGTCGTTGAGGGTCTTCCACTTGGTGACGAGGGTGGAGAAGACGGCGGAGGCCACCGGGATGGGCGCTGCCGGGACGGACGGGTCGTGGTTGGTGGTCGACGGACTTGGGTAGTGATCGCTTGCCAGGGCAGGCGAATGACGGCGATGGGATGGACTACTCCAACCACTACTTGTGCTGATGTCGCTCCGACATACTGCTGGCCTGCTGATGCCTCTCTTCTCCGGAGTACAGCGGTTCACGAGCTGGAGATACTTCTGGCGATATTCGTCCGCCAGATCAGACCGTCGCTGCTTACTTGGCTGGAGGTTATCCTGCTCTTCCATCTCGATGATCTGTAGGGAGTCTTTGTAGAAAGACGGGTCAACATCGGCATCCAAATGTCGGAAGTCCTTGAGGACATCGAGGTACTTGCGTCGCTTCCAGTGACTGGGGTCGTTCTTGCAAGCAGTGAGTCGCCGCTCGGCCATCACCACCAGAGCGCAGTCTAGGAATCTCTGGCCCGCCACCTGCGAGATGGTTGCGTCCGCTCTCAGCATCTCCTTTGCGTTTTCCCAGTCCTCGGAGCAGTAGGTGGCTTCGCATTCCCCGTCGTCGTCCGGATGCTCCTCCTCCTCCTCCTCCTCCTCCTCCAAGTCCTGGCAACGGAGAACGGACCTCCAGGCATACCTCCACGCCTCGAAGGGATAGTCCGGGTTGCCATGAGACCGCAGATCCTCCTCCAGGAAAGCTTTGTTGAGCATGTGCTGCTCCTCGGGGGGGACGAGGACCTGGATCAGCTTGAACAATATCGGACCATTGTCCGGATTCGAGCGCTGCACCCACTCGTCGAACTTGGGATGCTGAACGCACAACAGCGCGGATTCGCCTTGAGGTTGCCATCTCGTCAACAGCTTCTCATAAGCGGACATGACTGCGAAAGGCCCTCGCTCCGATAGGTGCCGTGCCCGTGTCTCGAGGGTCCTCGGCGAGGACGGACCGGTCTCAGTATCAGGACCATCTAAAGTCAAGCGAGGCGGAGGAAGGCCCGGGCTCGGCCTCCTCGAGGTACTTCTCGCACGTTGGTGTCCGCTTGCAGACTTGTTGATTCTGTCGATGATGATGTTGTTTTTGTTGTTGTTGTTGTTATTCTTCTTCTTCTTCTTCTTCTTGCTCTTCTCTTCTGGACCCAGACCAACCCTCTTCCGGTACAAGCGCTTCCTAATTTCAAGCAGTGTCAGACCAACCAATACCTCGTGACGGATCCCAGCCATTGCGCTTCCTTACGATGCGTGGATTCCATGCTTCTCGCGGAGGAGATCTCGGACTTCGTCAAGTGGTTTCCTCTCGGCGACATAGTGGTCCAGCTCCGCCTTGTGGCTCTTCCAGTCTTGCGGCGGCATATTACAGATAGATGTCATGTCACTCCCATTCAAAATTGACCAGCAGCGAGGAGGAGGAGGAGGAGGAGGTGAAGCGAGAGGAGGAGTAGATGAAGAAGTAGAAGGAAAAGTAGAAGAAGAAGAAGAAGAAGAAGAAGAAGAAGGAGAAGAAGGAGCAGAAGAAGAAGTAGAAGAAGGAGGGGACGGAAGAGAAGGAGATGATACCGAGGAAGAGGAAGAAGAAGTAATGAAGAAGAGGTGTGGAAGGCATCCAGGCATTAGTGTCTGACCACCGTCCAGGGAGTTAATTACAGTCTTACGGAGGAGGAGCGACGCGATGCGATGCGCTGCAATGCAATGCAGGTGCAGGTGCAGGTGCAAATGCAAATGCCAATGCAAATGCCAATGCCAATGCCAAAGAGGAAGCTGCTCTAAGCTGCTCTAGTCCTCTAGTCCTCTGTTCCTCTATTCCTCGAGTCCCCGAGTCCTCGAGTCGTCGAGTCGTCTAGTCTGCTCCGTCGCGGCTCTCGGTACTCTATCTGGTATCTACGGACTCGACTACCGGTCCGGTAAATGTCCTCTACTCTATTCGACGGTAACCCCCCACCCAACAAAGGACCCGACCGACCGACGGACGGACTGACCGACTGACCGATCTCCCTCCCTCCCTCATCCTCATCGCCTCTGCTTCCTCCTTCCTCCCCTCTGCCTGATATTCTGCTGCAGGATATCCAGGACTTGACGCCTTACCCGCCCAATACCATCCGCAGCTCTGACTGCATGCTGCAGGCGGGATGGCTGGCTGGCATTTCTCCCGAGACGGGTCCTCCCAGGAAATGCACGTCGGGCGCCGCCGCGCTGCACGCCGACGAGGCTTTGGATTCCGGCCGCCATTGCTTGGTCCGTCGTCACCAAGCGGTCGCAAGGTGAAGTAGGTAGTCTAGTCTGATTTAATCTCACGCGGACCTGTCCGTGTTCATGCAATGTGCAGGTACTAGTGGTTGTAGTAGTAAATAGTAGTAGTAAATACTATACTATACTATACTATACTATACTATACTATACTATACCTACTATACTGACTTCTACAGTATACTTACAGTATCCATATCCATATCCATGTCCTGGTCCTGGTCCTGGTCCTGGTCCCCCCCTGTCCCCTCGTCCCTCGCGCCTGGAGGAGAAGAGATCGCCACCAGCCCGTCACCGAAGGAGGAGCGTCCCGTGGGGTTACAGAGGGGGATCGCGTAGGTCGGCTGGGGCGTGACAGGAGCATGAGCACCGGGTCGGGATGTGTGGGGGTGCACCCCTTCTTCAGGCTTGCTTGCTTGTTTGTTTGTTTGTTTGTTTGCAGAGGAGGTAGCGAGGTAAGGTAAACAAGTCTATTACTGTTCTTACTTTTTGTGCTTATTTACAATTTCACTCGGTTCTTTTAAGTTATATGTCTACATGTACGTGTATTCTTTCTCTCGCTCTCTGTTTCTCGCTCTCTCTCTCTTTATGTCTTTCTCTCTCTTCCTCTCTCCCCCCCTCCCCCTCTCTCTACGTGCTGCATCTCGGGGAACACGTCGAGATGAATGAGACATTCATTTAGTCATTCACCCCGCTTCCTTCCCTCACCGACCCTCTCTCTCGTCCCTTCTTTTGCTCGACGGTCAACTATTGATCCGACCACCGAATCTTAGCTTCTAATTAGAGTCTCCCCTTCCCGGCTGCCGAACCCTTCCCGGCACAAGCACGCTATGCCGCGGCTGGGACGGCACATCCTCCCCGGAATAGACGGGCCCATGATGTAAGGTAATAATATGAGTAGCAAAGAGCAAAAGACCCCGGGAATCTGACAAGTAAAGTACGGCGCGAGCGCGAGATAGAGTTTTTTCGCCG
This sequence comes from Drepanopeziza brunnea f. sp. 'multigermtubi', assembly GCF_022702325.1. Taxonomy (NCBI): domain Eukaryota; kingdom Fungi; phylum Ascomycota; class Leotiomycetes; order Helotiales; family Drepanopezizaceae; genus Drepanopeziza; species Drepanopeziza brunnea. The sequence goes on along the minus strand of NW_027094071.1, from coordinate 1,146,872 downwards.
CCAAGCGGCCCCTTTGCGCCATGGTTCGGGCTGCTTTGCCACCAGACGACGGGTATCCCGGCCGAACTACGGGTCTGGGCAGCCGGCATTGGCATCCAACTCTGTATCGAGGTCGTACCACCTCTCCGTTAAACTGTCGTCGCCACGAATCCTTTCTCTTGGATTACATGATCACGTATCAATGCAGGAAAGTATGTGATATTTCCGGGGGAGATCGACAGCCTGGATCGAGACGAGGCGAGGCGGGCGGGAGGCGGTACGGTATGGTACAGTAAGTAAACATTACTGTAGCGGAGCCCGAGAGCGATATGCTTTTACTATGGATGCATGCATCACTGCTGATCATTCTCTTGGAATGACGGGATAGAGTCGAGCGGAGTACTTGTCCTGTAACTGTGTTATACCGGTACTATACACTACCGGTATACAACTCCTACACCTATCGACTCTGTATACTTACTACGTACAAACTACCTCGGCTCGAAGACTCGTGTGTACTTACCTCCATTCAGACTAGCGCTGCTGAGTCAGTCTCACTCTCGCTTGATTGAAGTGACCTCGGCCTCCATGGCTCAAGTATTCTCAGTCTTCCATTCTCTCTCTTCCGTTCCCTCTCTTCCAGTCTCTCTCCATCTGGATGTCTCACACGAGTCGCATCAATAGCTGCGACTTCCACTCCGTATCATCATACCATATCAGCGAGAAGTCTATGCAGCAGCGGTACGGCGTACGAGCAACAGATGGGGCATTAATTCATTCGCTCACTCATTGACTCGTTCATTCCAGGGCAAAGAGAGCGTGGTAGCAAGGTAGCAAGGTACCCGAGGTGGGATACATATGTCCTTTTGAGTCATGTTGTTGCTTTGAATTTTGCGTTTCAATTGCTACCCAGTACTGCTTGCTCTATTCTATCATCACCATCTGGAGTCCCCTTCGCTGCGTTTTTGAATCACCACCCAGGTCTCTCTCTCCGGGACCCTGGTATGGTCACGACGGCGGCTTATGTTTAGGCAACCGTCGAACTGCGCTCCAATTCCTGCAAGCTCTTGTGCCCATTTCGTCGGGTTCCTCCGTGCGGCACGCGGGTAGTGGTCTTCTCCTGGATTCCAGAATTTAGAGCCTTTCTGGCCTTCTTCCGCATGTCGATGATCGTCGAAACCATACTCGGTCTTCACACAGACGACAGCTCCCGGCGCCAGTCCGAATGACGCCTGCTGGGAAGCATCGGTGGAATGAGACTCGATGAGAGACTCGTGAGTGCTGATATCAACATCAAGCCCTGTGCGATGGCTTGAGAGCGCTTGGCCTAAAGCGGGCTGTCGGTGGCTGTGCCGACGCAGTGCGTCATTGATGAAAGTGTAGTATATCAGTGCGATATAGTAGGAGACGTCTGAAGTATGAACGAGCGAAGACAAATCGGCAGAGGTGGTGTTGTTGTCGTCGTAGGAGTTGAAAGGGAATGCAGCGCTGCCTGCCCCAGCCGATGATGGCCTGCACATAGATTAGTAGCAGGATACATATTGCAGTCTGAGGGCATAGACGTACAGGGTCAAGCGACCACTTGAAGCGGCGGGACTTCTTTGCGAAAGCCCCATCCTGGCCGGAGTTTGAGCTTGTACGTTCCAGAATTCCTGATTGATAGCTCTAGCAGAAACTCCTTGGGATGGGAAAGGATATGAGAAAGGTGTGTTGGAGAACAGGAAGAGTAAGAAAACTAGGAGATATCATTTATACACACTCGTATGGTCGCAGCGAGCCCGGTTTTGCGAACCATAATCAAGCTGCACCGAAGTCGGATGCCTTGGTGGCACACAGCGAACCAGAATCAATGCGATCCACGATGTAGAGATAGGGCGCTGGTAGTATCCACAGCTTCCGAAATCCTGGCGCAGCGTTGGACGCTGAGGTTGAGGCTGTCATTAAAAAGCAATTTCCTATCGAGGACTGGATGCTACCCTCACTCGCACCCCATTCATGACCAGTCGCCTTCGACACCTTCTGCACCATTGCAACCGCTCTCTCGCTGCTACTCCTTGCCACCTACCAGCTTTTGGTATCGCGTGGTCGTTCAGTGTCCTCTACTGTAAGTCAGTCTGACAACCCCAAGACGGCTTCCTGCACTGTTGTGCGAAGGCTCTCCAGAATGAGGACTTCGGAGGGGCTTGGCTACCCAATGGAGGCCTAGATTTTGGCGCCGACCATTCTCTGGCGCTGCAGTGTGCCTCTTTGCGATGCCCCGAAAGGCCGTTGACTGAAGCACAACTAACAGCACAACTCGCCTCATAGGGCTGGGTCACACTATCTGGCGACTCTGGCTGGATGTTTTTCTGAGTGATGTCTGGTCTGTAGTCCAGAATCCTTTGCTGCACCGGGAACCCAATTCGCATAGTGGCGGTAGTGGTCACTACGCCGGCTGAGCGGTGAGCTGTACAAACAGGTAGTATGGTTGGGCTGGGATATTCGGGCCAGAGGGGGAGAAAATAGGCCCGCGGAGAGGCTGCCGATATTGCGTCTGTCCTACGAGCCTTGACCACTTATCCAACACTTTGTCCTTCTCTGTGATCCTGTCACAAAGTCTTGGGTTCCACAATCTTAAAATAAAGAGAGGCAAACCTGTGGCCAAAGCTTGTACGTAGTACACTCGCTCTTCTTTAACCCGGATTCAAGGCAACGACGTGTATTGCCCTTTTTCCGTGGATAAGAGATTATGGGAGGTATCTGGCAACCTAAGCCGAGCTGTCTATCTATTGGTTCCAGCGCCAGTCATTCTCTTGCAGATGTTTGCACTTTCTTTGTTCTTCTTGCCAGAGCAGAGACTAGACAATGTCTTGTTTCCGATCCAACTCTCTTTATCGTTAGGCCGCAGACAAAATTAGGGAGAGACGCGGCATTCACAAATCACAAAGCTTAGATCAATATCCGTCCGCCCTAACAATAATCACAATAAATCATATGGATTTCTCTACTACGATCCCCATACCCAGTGCCACTCCCAAAGTCAATCCCTTCGTAGCGTACCGACTGGAGCAAGGAGGTAGTTCCCCACCCGGCTTCTCGAAACTCTCGTCAGTCCCATGCGGCGGCACTTCTCGTCTCTTCCCAGTCTAGATATTCAGGGATGTATCATGTGACTTTTCCGCCGACTAGCCGGCATGGTTTGAAGAAAGGCGCACACAGCTAGCTACATCTCCAAGACGGCATTGTTCCTCTTTGGCTTCATTCAGCAGCCTTCTCCACCTTAGCCACTGCCTGTTTGGCCATCTCTCTGGCTCTCCTCGGCGCAGACGCACCGTGCTCGAACTGCAGACGCTCTCTCTCTCTCTCTCTCTCGTCTGACATCACCGGCAAGCAGGCACATCTCACAGCAGCAGCAGCAGCAACAGTAGCCATTGAGACTCTCAAAGCCTCGCTCGCTGCTGCTGTTGGAAGTATGCCATCATCGCATCGCTTGCTCATTCTCATACGGTTGGTGTTCCTTCGTTGTCTGAGGATATGCTGGCGATACTCGCCTGGCGATAGGATGTTGGTGTTGGGCCCGGCGCGAGTACAATATCAGTAGTACTGTTTCTATCTGAGATAAATTACGGGGAGAGAGTTGTTGCTTGTTTGTTTGGGAGGAGAGTTGGTTTTTTTATCGTTGTTGTTGTTGTTGTTGTTGTTGTCGAAACTTGGCTGGTATATCTCGGGATAGGTCTGGTGTTAGCTGAAGCTAATAAGATAAGATAGAATGAGACTTCTGACAGCGATGGGAACACCCGTGTTTTGCTATTCTCTACCTCTAGGATTATTTTCTAGTCCTTGGCGACTGCTCTGCATGCTGTGCTGAGGGCTGTTCATTGACGCGGTGGACTGGACATGAAGTTTCAGATGAGACACGAGTTAAACGAAGCGCTTAGTTGCTTAATTAGCGAGGAGGCCGCAGCCCCATGAGCTTTGTTCGCATTCTGCATTCAGGGCTGCTCACATTTTCTTACATTTCACTCCCAGCGGGAGAATCTATTTGTCAAATCTCTTCATTCCCCAAAAACCAATCCCTAATACTCACACATCCCAAGATACTTACTTTACTTACTTACTGCCCAAGTCCAGCTCCCACCGCGGCCAGATTCAGACACCAGAAGATCAGACCAGGTACTCTCCGCGTCTCTTTTCTTCCCCTCTCAGCCGTCGCGGTCACGACGCTCACTCTCCGCATCCGCAGCAGTCGAAGCAGCTCCACCAGTAGCTCGAGCGACACACGTGGCAGTCGAAGTTGCGGTGCCCGATGAAGACGTTCGTCCAGCCCTGGTAATGGCCGCATTGCTCGGGGGAGCTGGTGCTGCCGTTTTCAAGGCGCTCCCTGAACTCGGCGCAGATTGCGTAGCCTCGGATCTGGTGAGAACAGGAATGCGTGAAGTGGCCCCTCTTGCACATCTTTGCCGATTCGCTGCTGCTGGTGGTGGTGGTGGTGGTGGTCGTCGTCGTCGTCGTCGTGTGGTCTCCTCGGTGCTTTCGGGCTGAACTGTATGTGTGTATGTATGTGTGTGTATGTGTGTGTGTGTGTGTGTGTGTGTAGTCGTTCCGCAAGAGCGCATACAGATAAGAGAGAGCAGCCTGGAGGTGAAAAATCCTCGAAACATATAGCTTGGATTCTAACCCTGTTCACGCATTCTTCTCTCTGCTGTCCTTCTTCCCACCCTTGCTATCTACTTCTGATTTCTATCCTGTTCGTAGTCCTGGGATGTGGTATCCTCTTTCCCACCCTGGCTGTTTATATCAAGAAGCGTTGTTTATCACTCCTCGCTTAAATTAGGCGCGAGACTGCGTCACGGGTTGACAGCGAGGAGCTGGCTGGTCTACCTATGTTACAGATTTGAGGAGCGGAAGATCAAGATAAGAATTGATTATCTGGCTCTGCTATTAGGTATCATCTGTTACTCTCGCCTTTTTTTTTTTTTTTTTTTTTTTTTTTTTTTTTTTTTTCAAATATATATACATATACATTTCTTTTTCACCACTTAGAAGAAGCTTTTCGCCCATCTTTCTTTTCACCACCTGCCACCTCTTTGTTCAGCGGCACTCTTGGCGCGAGAGCACCGACCGAGACCTCTTGGGCGGCTCGGCCCGCGAGGGGCTAGTTTCTTAAACATCCACGTCGCATTGTCTCCTCTTTAGCGAACGGGTCTCGCGACCTCAATGACAAGGTCGACCGGATGCACTCGTCTCCAAGAACAAGGAGGGAACAGCCCCAACACGAAGAGAAAGCAGCATCGATCGACCTCTTGCGCCAGAGTCGGCCAGGCCTACCTAGCCTGACTGTGATGGCTGTCACAAAGGTAGTGGTTGATTGCGACTGATGAGGCCGCACGCAGAGAGGTCGAGGTATTATAGGCATAGGCGCCATCGCTACTCTGATCAACCCGCTAAACCACTTCTTATCAGTAACCCTTGCGGCTGTCGTGGTACTGGTTACAGGACGGGCAGCTTCGAATAGGCATGGTCGCCATGTCACTGTGGTCTAGCTTAGAGATTTCTCGTGGGATATCGAGCTGCTGCTGCAGCTGAGGGCATACGAGAGGAAGGATCGCGTCGTTGGAAGCGGCATTGTCGCTTTGGGGGGGGGGGGGGGGGGGGGGGGGGGCTGCTAGAACGGCAGGAGCCACGAGAGCAATTACGGCGACGAAGAAACGTCGCTCAACATCATCTTGACAAAATGATAGAAAAAACAGAAGTCGCTCAAAAAGGTCGCTGGAATTGGTAAGGAGCAGAAGGGGGATCGATTCTGAGTGGATCTAAATACTTGTTTTGAAAAACCCTACATTATCCTGGACTTCGATCTGTGATTCCGCTTCCGTCGCAGATGATATACTTTTCTGTGAAAATTACCGGTAGTTGACAGGCTATGTTTCGTAGACACAATATTACGGGCCGATGGGTTCGCGCTTTTTAACAACGGCGCGGCGAGATGGCACTCTACGCCGTATAAGGTAAAAATTAGAAGATCTTGACATCACTACTTCTTAATCTCCAGAAGCCCCGGCCGGCGCTGTTTTCAGTTTTTTGTCGATTTTTTTTTTTTTTTTTTTTTTTTTTTTTTTCCAATGATATGCCTACCTTGCTAGCCATTCCCTTTCCTCCATTCCAGCGCGGGAAATAGGCAAAGAGTATGTATAACTGCAGTGCGTAAGAGACAACACCACATCATAAGAGGTTCTTGCTGATCGTTTCGAAACTGCAGAGTGTGTTATCTCTCTTCACCTTACCTTGGATCAGAGCGGAGATGACACGCCGCTGCATCCGGTCATGGGCACCTTTCCTACGCTTCCGCACCGAGATTTCTCAGGCCTGACGTAATATCCCAGGTGGACACATCAACTTTTGAACGGTTTTGCGTTGAAATTTTCGTCGTCGGTTTTCCGGCCATTTACTTTCTCGTTTTCCCCCCCCCCCCTCTCCGCGTATTGTATACAAGTCACGTGGAGCGTCTGCTCTGCACATTTGCGGATTCGTTGGTTTCTGAGATGATGAGTCAAATTGGTATCTGGCTTGATGGCTGGTAAGGAAGTACAGAGAGAAAGGCTTGCGTGCGAAACCCACGGAGAGTTCCGAGCTTCTCGGAGCGGCTTGTGAACCAGACTTGAAGAACTAGGTAGCGCCTAAACGAAAAAAATGATCTCTCGGATTCTCTGCGCCTTTTGGACTTCCTCGAGTCCTCTCTCTGTCCCTCCCGGCCTTCTCGAAACACCGCGTGTCCTTTCTGTTCTAAGTGCTTCTGGGCTCTTTTTGCTTCTTTCGCTGTGGCGTATATAGCTCAAGCTAAGCCTGGTCGAAGAGACCGACCGAGGGTGATATACATGGAACCCAGAGGTCACATGGAAACTCTTTCTCGCAGATCTTTCCACCTCATCGACCGACCGGGTTGATGGTCAATTCAATCTTCCGCGGGAGCTGGAATCTCCGGCTTCAGGAACTTCCGGACCGCGTTGAGCACCCTCCACTTCCGCGGGTTGTTCCTCTTCCACACCTCGGCCTTCAACTTGTCGAGATCCTCCCGCAGCAGGATCTGCCGCTGCTTCTGCTGCTTTCGTTCGGTCTTGAGCCGGCAGCTCTCGCAGGCGCCTTCTTTCATCAGGTAGGCGGGCCGCCGCTGGTTTTCGGGCGGGGAGAAGAGTTTGCACTGCTCGTGGGATCCGGGTGCGCCGGCGCGGAAGTCGTCGGGTTCGCGGCTGTTGTTGCGGGTGGTGTTGGCCTGGCATTTCGAGTAGATGATGGGAGCGTTGTGGCCGCACTCGGCGTAGAGTCGGTGATAGCCGAGGCACATGTCTGGCGACGATGCTTCGAACAGTTCGGTTTTATGAGCTGTTGGTTACCGAGACGTGGAATATAGGATAGATACTCGACAGATGTGTTTGAAAGCAAAAGTTATTGGATGGTGAGAAAGGTGATTCATATACTAGCTGAGATTCAAGGCTCGAGACAGAAGCCAGCCCTGTTTTGGTCTGCAACAAGTTGTCGATTGTTACGTACACGATATTCCCAAATCCGGCGCACATGTCGCTGGGTAACTGAGAAAGACAGGAACACCTTATTCTTTCTAACCTCCCATCTATCTTTTGTCTTTTGAAACAAGTCCTACTAGTCACCAGTCAGTCGGAAGTTCCAGCCCCGAGACCCAGAGTTATGTTCTTCTCGTCTTTGTCAGTTTGAGTCTTGAAAGCCTCCCCGTGGTCGCCAAGCTCTGACAATGGCTACCTCCACTCCAGAACATGCACAACAGAAGAAGCGCCTTTACCATGTGTCTTCTTTGTTTTCAGCGAGCGCTAGGCGCATCTGGTGCTTCTTTTTATTGTGCGCACACGAAGAACACCTGATTGAGGACAAGGAGCCTGGATCGAGTTTGTGCAGCAGAATGTCTGAGTGAGCTCATGTGCATAAGTATAGAAAGATATGTAGAGGCTTTTCTGATACATTTTGGAGGATCAAATCTGGGAGAGAGTGCCTGTGCTGATCTTTCCGGAATCCTATCAGAAGGTGGAGGTGGACGAGTGACAGAGCATGGGAGCGCGCTCGTATTGCGACAAAATCCCCCTGAATGTTTGAGAACAATGGGACTGTTCTCGGGTGTTGGCCCTTTTTTGGCATGCTCGGTCAATCAAAGCCCCCTGAATCATAGATGTGACTGTTTAATAGACCTAGATACAAAAGATAAAGCCGAAGTCGCTTCTTTTTCCAAGACTTTTTTCTTAGAGTTAAGCGAAAGCCAGCTTTTTATCTCTCCACTTTAGTTTAACTCTTTTAAATCCTAGTATGAATTGAATTCGTCTTGTACTTATAAACTTTTTCTTGTATTTAAAAGGTTTGCAATTTTATTTGCCTTTCAAAGTTTCTGGTTGTGGAAAGTTTAAGCTGTTAAATGCTAAGAGTTCTGGTGCGAAATAAGAGTTTATGCATTAGCATTAGAAGTGACTGACTGTAAGATGATCAGGAAGAAAATCAGGACAAGCTGGACAATACTTCCTATGGAAGAATAGGGGCTTGGTCCGCTGAGGGAGAACGATGGCCTGTGGGATGACCTCTTCGCTGAGTCCTGGGACCGGAATTTCAAGAGACATGGTGCAACGTTGAGGGTCGAGAAGATGTCGCAATGTTTACTTTCTACACCAGGAACCGGAGATCATGTCAACGGAATGGTGACTATTCTTCACGTAGAGTTCGGACCGAAGAGCATACCGTCTCACACGATAGGATAAGTCAGATTATCAGCTTCAAAGTTTTCGATTCCCACGGTAAATGACCGACCATTTCCTCTTACGATAATCAACTGACGATCATCTAAATTTGAAGATTTCCTAAGACTTGGCTCGGATAGTGATAGAATCTAGAAGAGAGGGTGAAAGGTATGGATCCTAGTATACGAGTACTGAGAGCTAGCTACTTATAGACGTGGAAGTAGCCAAGAGGCTAATCCATACAAGGTAATAGATGCGAAACCCTATATTTAAACAGATAGTCAACGGAGACTTGCCAGCTCTCGCACTCTAAGTCCCGAGAACCTGCAGATGATCCATGGCTGGATTAATGAGTGTAAGACAAGTCATACTCAAGTGCATCTTGAGAGCACCTCCTGACTTCCAAGCATACTTCTCGATGTTGGGCCATCTGATGGATCGCAGCTTCCGTGTATTGTTGAAACAGCTAAACAAGCCATTACAGGTCCTTACGCAGCATTAAGTCACTTGTGGGGGAGATTGATTCCACTCCATACCCTCAAATCTAAGTACGAAGAGTTGAAGGATGGAATCCTCCTGCGGAAGCTGTCAAAAAACTTTGCGCAAGCAGTCATCGGAACTGGGGAACTTGGCATGCGCTACCGGTGATCGATTCACTCTGTATAATCCAGGATGATTTCAAGGACTGGAATATAGAAGAAGCAACTCTGCATCAAGTCTACAGTTGTGCAGAAGTGACTATCGTTGCGTAGGCGTCTGTGTTCGGGAAGGATTCTGAAATTTTCTATCCGCCATCCTTTGATTACCATTGGGACTCTAAGAAGTCGTTATTGTTTGAGTGCAATTGGTACAGCTCGTTACGTCCTGAGGATCCTAGAGAATCTCACTTATTGAATTGGCATTGTCGGGGCTTGGATGTAGTATGTGTATGTATATATTTGGCTGTTCTTGGGTAGGGGGGGGGTTAGTCGCAGGGAATCCGAAATGCAGCTCACTAGAAAAATTATAGTAAAGGGTATTCAATTGGGGTGGGTGATTTTTTTTTTGTAATTCTTACCTATTATATTTTTACCAATCATCGTCTTTCTCGCCTTTCCCTAACGGCCCTACGTACGAACTGCTTTCAACAGATGGTTCGATGCAAAACAGTCGTAATGATTTCCGGAGGACCCGCTTCCAAAACCTCCGCCTGCACTCCGGGCACATCCTATTCTGATAAAGTCTTTTATCCCTAAAGTCAGGACATATCGTTAGCCAGCGCTCAAATCCCGGACAACACAAGGAAGCGTTGTAGACACAGGCACACCCGGTGTAGAATCGAACTTCGAGAACACACATTTGTGAAGAAGGCTTATCTGATCGTGAGAGCAGATGGATGCAGAAGAAAATTCATCATATGTGTAGGTAAAGATCGTGGTATTTATGCACGTAAGAAGCATAAGGTACAACTGTTCAAGGGGTGTTCTGAAACTCCCAGGAGGACTCCAAGCTAGCTGCGGCAACAATGCCATTTAGCGGTGTCGGTGACAAAGACTGTTTATTTTTCAGTACAACAAACAGATAGAATCCCTTTCTTTGTGATTCATGGAACAACGTTAATATTACGCTTTGCCAATCACTCAAAGAAACCTCAAGAGTGGTTTTACACGTGACCAATGTCGTTCTATGGCTAGCTGAAGTCGACCTCACACTTGACGATTGTATAATCAGATATGACTTTGAAAACTGACTGAATATGTAGTCAGGCAATCGGAGATAGTACCGCCAACTTATACAGAGTACCGTCCTAGTTAAGCATAGGAGTGGCGCATCAGACTCTTGTCGCAATTTAGATTTTCACCTTTGGCTTCGGGGCTCCGAGCGTTATTTTAACAATATATGTGTTGGGACTGAGACTTCAATTCATTCTGAAACCAATAACTTGGGTGACCTTTGAAGCATGGAATTGCAAACACCTGACAGCCAATAGAGCTAGGCGAGAGTGGCGGTCAGCCTACAGCATCTCCGACCATATGGTTGCACAGTACAAACGTTTTTAATAGCTCAAGCTATATGGCTGTTCGTTTGCTATTCCGTTCGTACCTCAGTAGCTATATAGGTCGATACCTTTCCACTTAGCTAGAGATATGCAAAACCAACTGAACACACTTCACACCAAAAAAATACGTATTTACGCTTGCATCACACACCCTGTGATACGAACAATACACGCTGCTATTATCCATCAATTCAGAGAAACAAAGGAAGTGTTACCAAAGCATTGTTTTTTTTTTTTTGGTCTTGGTTCGCTTAGAGCCCGCTTGACTACATTGGTGGCAAGAAAAACGGGCAGGTGTGGCAGCACGTGACCGTCCTCCATTAGTCATCAAACACGCCAAGGCCACTTAGAGTTCGACCACATCTACATGTCAACTTCTGCATCTTCTTCCACCATCAAGTATCCGTATACAGTATTCATAAAACAATGGATGCCATGGATCCCACGGATGAGCTCGATGGACTTCTAGAGAATGAGGATACCGAAGTTTCTGACGCAGAACATGCAGAAGAGCTCGTCAAGATCGAAATCCAGGAGCTGGAATTGAAACTTGCGAAGAAGCGGTTGGATCTTCGGATTCGCGCCAAGAAGGCTGAGAAAGCGCGAAAGAAGCGTGCGAATGCGAGGGAGTTGAGGTCTGCTTTGGCTCTGAACCCGGTTCAGAAAAGGCAACGGGCTGAAAACAGTGGATCTCGGCGCAGGAGCGGAGGTAAGGTTTTTCCTTTGGGTCCCCCCGATTCGCAACACCATTGGGGGGCTCTCATTCATTGCCTCTCACAGAACAAATATCTACGGGATGAATTACTTTCAATGAGATGACTTACAGGTGTTTTTAGGACGGACCTCCCCCACGCCATCCGCGATCAAAGTGGAAGATGATACTGATGAAGAAGTCGTTGTTGTTTCATCTTCCAAGCGTATCAAATTCGAAAAGACCAACCGCGAGAAACGTGAGGAGAACAGAGGTTCCAGAGATCCAAAATCTCCTTCACCTCTTTCCGTAGAGGATGGCCTATCAACAACACCAGCGGCCGACTATGGCGTACCTCGTTATCCAATAGCTGATACTGACATACTTATGGGCGAGTACGGCCCAGATGAAGCGAACGACGAATGCAGAATATCTGCAGGACGCGATACAGACCTGTATTATGCAACTCCCCAACGAGATCAGAGCCCTTTGGTCATGCCTGATGGACACCTTTCAAGAACTCCTCACGACACAGGGCATGGAGTCCAAGCCCAAAGCTCAGAGCCTCGGACAACAATCAAGCAGGAGCCCCAAGAAGATACATACATTCCGTACTTAGAAATTGATAATCGACAGCCCCGGATATCCGACCATGATTCAACACGTGTATCTCAATCGCCCCCAGTTCAGGCAGCCGCAAACTTGAATAGAAAAACATTCCAGCCGAAGCAAGATAAAAAAATTTCTCAACCGCAACGCACACCAGTCAAGTCGCGGAATACATCTCCTGTAGCCATTCCAGCAAATCCAGCAACTGGAGCTTATAATATGTCCTTAAAAATGGTTCCAATTCCCACCCTGCAGTCGGCGGCACAAACTTCCAAACCCAATGTTTTGTCCGCACACTGCTCAGGCGACTCAACCACGACTCCTCAAACCCCTCTGCTAGCTAAAGATTCAAGCTCAATCCTTCCATCTCTTTCAGAAACCCCTCAGGCGAACATTTTAGATGAAGAGACGCACCTAATCCAAAGTAAACGACCTCGGATTCAAAAGCCCCGAGAAAAGATTTCATCGCCAAAAAGAAGACCACTCTCACCGAGTCCGTTCTCGCCACCTCCCCGAACTGGCCACTTGCGCACCAACTCAGTTGTAATAAAAACAGATCCAATTTCCGAAGAAATTGAGGTGCCGCAACGAACTATACCAGCCTCCCAGCCTCCTCCGGCAACTGCACAGTTAACAAAATCTGTACCGCGAGAACGATCTAGAAAAATAACTAAGCCAACTTCCTCGCAAGCCCTCCCGGAGTTACCCGTAGACTCGTGTACGCGTCCGCCCACTGAGATATCTCAGACACAAAAGGCAAAAGCGAACGCCTCGGAGCGAACTCCGACCAAACCTAAACAAGATATCCCAGAAGCTCCGATATTGAAAGCCCTGGGTCTGAGACCGATTGAATCAGATTCGCCGAATAGTGTAGCCTGGCCCGCGCAGTTCGACCCCTGGCCTGCGAATATCGAAGGGCGGAGGCAATGGTTCACTCGGTTGTGGAACGCGGATTTTACACTGTGGGTCGGTCTCGATTTGAAGAATAAGGACAAATGGGAAGGCCTGGAGAAGGTCGTCTCTGAGGCCTTGGGGAGACGCAGCTGGTTAGAGGAGGGTAAGCAAGCGTGCGAGGAACATTGGGATGCCTCGAAACTCCAATTAAAGACAAACGAAGTTCACGTGCCAATCGGAAAACGGACATTTGAACTACTGTGGCCCAACATAAATGTGCCCTGGAAGCAACAGGGGAAGCAGTGGATTGAAAATGCGATGCATGTGTTAGAGCCTCGGATCAGTTCCCTGTGCAAGCATCAAACCAACTCACATGAATCAAGATTGATGAAGATGGATGCTGTGGATGGTGGTAGCACCGCAGCTGGACCTCTTGCAGAAAATGGATTTGTAGACATCTGCTCTCGGTTTCCAGTCTCTCCTATACAGTCCGAAAGTCCAGTCTCGCAACACAGCGAGGCAGATCCAAGCCACATCACGCCAAACCCTACGCAAACTTCTCAAGAAGCTCCCGGGTTGAGAGCCACGGCGAGCTCGACCAAATCAATATCTAGCTCAGAAGATCGGAATCATCCACCGCCGAAAGAAAAGGAACCCGATAAATTCTCTGTCGATACAGGCCCCGTCGTCGACTTGTCACTACCCGCCAAACCCAAATTTCCAGCTTCGCCAGTATTAGCAGCTCCTAACCCTGAGCCTTGGGTGAAGCCCGGGGAGCCTCCCAAAAGTGAGTCGTTGGATAGGGGACTCGCAAATTCTAAAGAGTCTAAGAAGTCCAAAATGTCCAAAATGTCTTCAGGAGCATCGGTGCAGGCTAATATCCCTCCTCCACCGCCAAAACAGCCCAGTAGCCTTGATCCGATTGTCCAAAGACCCCCCAAAGACCTACAAAACTCCCCAGTGTATAGCCAACAACCAACCAATAACCCCTTCTCCATGTCTACAAGGCAGCCTCCCTCTTATCAAAAAGCGGGGAGAGAACTTTTCCCTTCTCTCCGGGAGCCAGATTCAGAGCCAGAGAATGAGCCAGATCTAGAGCCAGAGTATGAGCCAGACCCGGAGTACGAGTCAGAGCTAGAGCCAGAGCCAGAGCCAGAGCCAGAAGATCCCTACCCCGAGCTCACCAAGCTCCCTACACATGTGACAAAGGCAGCTCATCTCATATTCACGCTTCCACAAGTACGGCGTCTCCTCACGAAGGAAGACACCCCTTTAACCGGCCTCAGCGCCGGAGGGTGTAACCTCGAGGCCACGCTCGGACAGATACGAGGAACGAGGCCAGTGAGAGACTGTGGGGTCTGCGTGGAGAAGAGCCCCTTTATGGAGTGCATCATCATCGACGGCCTGTTTGGCGGCGCTTGCTGTGGCTGTCGGTATGCTGATCGCGGCGCGCGGTGCCCGTTCTTCAGGCCCGACACTGGGGCGGTCGACACGGCTCCTCTGACGAGTAAGCCGCCGCCTGGGAAAAGCGCTCCACCTGCCGCCAGGGTTACGCCTCTGATGAACACCGGGACGCAACGCAGCGAGGGGATCGGCAGGAACGACGGCGCGGAATTCAAGATTCGTGGTCGGAGTGCCAACTACTATGCTGGAAATAGACAGGGGCCGCCGCCTGGGAGAGGCTACCGGAGAGATGATCGGGAGGGTGACAGGGACTGGAGAGACTTCTCTGGCCAGCCACAGTACAGGGCAGATGAACGGGACAGAAGAGATTCTTTGGAGCCGAGACCACGTCGGGATGATGACAGGAATGATGACCGGGAAGGGAGGAGCTGGAGGCCTAGAAGACCATGGTCTCCCAATCTGTTTGATAGGATAGGGCCGCGTGGTGGGTAAACCAGCCCCCCGGGCCACTGTATAAGCATCAGCGACATCGCGAGCCAATACTCGAAGGTCGGGGGAGACGAAGGGACCAGGTAGCTCGCTTTTCACCGAGGGAGGGATAGATGCTAAGAGCCGCCTTTGCTCCAAGACTGGAATGGAGATGGCTTCAGGATACCCCCAACACAGATAGCTCTTTTTGTGACTACGACACTGTACCTAGCAGGATTTTAATTGTAATTAGCACGGCGCCCTTAATCTATGAAGGCTTTCTTTCCATGGCTCATAATTCTGCAATACAACAACTATGAACCAACTCCCTCTCCCAAGAACTATCCCCCCCCCTCTCCCCAAAAAATGAATCGTTCGTAAAGTTCGTATTCCTGGGTATCATATATCATCCAATTCCTTCCAATTACTCCACACATCCATCCATCCCCCACCCTCTCCTTGCTTCCTATAGCTTCCTCTCCTCAAGCGCTAGCGCAGCTCTTTCCAAGAACGCATTGAACTCCCGAATCCTCTTCAAGAGGCCCCCTCCATCTCCCATTCCACTAACGTCGTTCGCAACCCTCTTCACCAGCACTTCCGTACCGACCATCGCGCCAGCAGGTGTAGTTTGACTCTGCGCCGACTTGCCAAGTTCGATCGCAAGCTCGATATCGTAGACTGCCGTGTTGAGAGACTCGCGGCTCTGTGCGGCGTTCTTCTCTCTCTCGTGCTTCATGCGGATGGAGTCCATACGCAGTGCCACTTGCTCGCGCTCTTTTCTTACGCGGAGGATCTCCTCCCTTAGCCCGAGCTTCTTGCGCTGTTCATCTCGAACACGACGCTCAAGGGAGTAGGCATTGTCCAAATTGATCGTCTACCACAGGATTAGCCACTACTATCCTTCAGCAGAAGGATTACCTTACATGTTCAAGCAGCCTCAGATTAAGCTCTCTCCCGAAAGTCTCCACAGCGTCATACTTGACTTTGTACTCCCTCCTCGCCGCTTTGTCCTGGCACTCATTGCCCATTCCCTCCAGTGTATTGAGCCCAGTACTAATAAGCTCCTGACACACCTCACTTAGCACATCTATCGTATTAACTCCGCTGCGCTTGACATGCGGAATCTCAGAGTTGAGGACGTCTGCATCATCCTCATTCTCATCGTACATAGGCCACCCCGTCAAGCGGTGGACAACAACATCAATTGGCTTTCCGGCACGAATAGGCTGCTTGTTTGCAGCTTTCTTCGCACCCTTAGATTTTACTTTTGAAGGTGCTCTCTTGGGCTGGCGTTGTCGGACAGGGCTTGAGTCGACCTGGAGTCTTCCCTTTGGTTTCTTAAAGATGGGCGGCTTGGATACGTCACGGGCCCCTAGTTCTGGAGATGCAGCGGCGAATCTGCTAGATGTTCTCCGACCTTGGTTCTTCGTCAAGACGGCAGCAGCTTGCTCATCGTCAATTTCTTCGGCTTCTTCCTGCTCATATGACCGACTGGTATTCTCGTCCACCTCCGTATATTCCGCATGCTCGTCCACGATGGCATGAGTTGTACGGTTACGACGATTTGGCTGTTCTGGAGATAACTCATCGAGTTCCTCAACAACAGCCCGAGTCCCGTGGAACCGACTACTGGGCTGTTCAGGAGATAATTCATCAAGTTCATCAAGCATCGGCGTCTGACGCTGCTTTCCTCTCAAAATAGGCGAAGACTTCGGGCCATTCTCCCCTCTCTTCCGCTTCCTTTGCATCACCGGCGTCTTCTCTCGTGGCCCAGTCACGTCTTCATTCAACAGTTGCGAGCTCTTCGGAAGAGCCACTCTCGTCCTCATCCCGCTGCCAGGCGCATTTCTCGGACTCTCCTCAACCACATCGACGAAACTCTCTTCCAACGGCAACGGTGTCTTCGTCGAGGCCCGACTCCCTTTCACAGAAGACAGTTCCACCTCTCTGCCCTCAACTTCTGCTCCTCCAATAACTTCGACGGTCGTTTCTTCATCGATAGACTCTTCAAGTATTGACGCATCGCCAGGATCTCCCCTATCGTGCCCGTCGCCCTCGCCCGACAAATCAGGCCCTATCGACATCTCCACATCCGCCGGTTCCAAGTCGGATGATTCCTGTTCATGCTCCCCGGTACCCTCCTCTGAATTCCTCGCGATATCCTCTAACCTCCTCGGCGGATCTCCCTGTCCCTGCTCCCTTCCAGCCCTGCTCCTCATGCTCCTCGCGCTGTTCGGCGCCACGTCCGTATCCAGCTTTCTCCTCTTCGCAGAGGTATTCGCATCGTTAGTGCTCGTACTGGCGGATAGCCGGATACTGGCTGGTAAGGATGGTTGACGGGCAGCAGGCGTCTGGGCAGATGTAGATTGCGAGGGGAGGTCGGTGGCTTGTGGTGATGGCTGATGGATAGATGGGCTGGCATTTGGTTCGGCTTGGGCGGGATTAATAGGAAAAGAGAGGCCAAAATCGACGTCTTTCACTTGCCGTCTCCTATTTTAACAATCAGCGTCAGCGGTAATCCTGAACCTGAGGCGGGGTATATAATATTAGAAGACTTACTGGGAGCCGCGCAGGCGCTGCTGCATGCGCTCTTCGCGAGCTGTGTACAATCAGCATCTTCATTTGGAAAGGCGAAGCATCATAGCATAGCATAGAGTACTTACAGGCCATGGTGGCAAGGTCGTCGAGAGCGGTGGTGTTGATGAGTTGACGCGTTCGAGGAGATGTTCAGACGCGTTCGATGGGCCGTGTTCAGATTGGGTTGGTGGTGCCAAGATTGTGCATAACATCATAGTGGCGAACTCTAGTTCATCGTCGACTCAACATCAAGCAGCATGGCAGTAATATATTTCCCCCAGATTTTTACTTTCAAGATGAATCCCAAAGCTGTCCTCTGTCATACAACTATCCTATACAAAGATCCAACTCAAAAACAGCAGGCTATGCCCATCAAGCCAAGGAAAGCTCCATGTCATGATTAGAAAAGGACAATAAACCAATGCGTATACGAGCGCAAAAAAACGACAATTCCATCCTTCAGATCAAGTATGCTTTCCTCGGAGGCTGAGAGGGACGACCTGTAAGCGTCAGGAGCGTTGTTTTCGTGCACCTCGTCGTCGCTGACTGTCTCAATGAGGGTATCATCTCCGGAAATAAGAGCATCCTCAGCCTCCATTGACATCCTTCTCGTCGAGCTTGTAATTGATATGAACAGCATTCTGAACACCAGACTCCACACCCTTCTCCGAGTATCTTCAACGTGGAGTTAAACTATCGACTCCCTTCCACCGTCCCGAAAAGGCTCCTCAGAGACAGTAACCTTCTCAGATGCAGCGCCCTCCTCTCCACTTTTCTGCTTCTCAGGCTCAGAAGCTGCAACATGGGTCTGCTGGCTCTTTTCATCACCCTGACTGAGTATCTCTCTCAGAAGCCGGACCTTCGTTTCTTACGAAAATGTTCTAACAGATACCGTCCAGTACTTCGCTGATGAAAACATATATGAAGTAGTATATGAAACTCACCATCATGGTAGTCAACAATCCAGGCTCACCTATCCATCCCACTCGGTTCAAGATAACTCGCCGATCCTCCTTTATCTGGGTATCAAAGCAAATGTTCTTCTGTTGGATGAATTCTGTTTCTGGATCGATCCCGATATTGGACGAGTTGTAAGTACACGAGTTTTTTCTTGGCATCGCTATGGAGGTCACCACGATATTGGCGCTGCGCTGGAACAGCAGGATGGATTGCCCCCTTTGACTTCTCGGCAGTGACCAGTTCCGAAGCGACAAAAAAGGTGATTATGAAGAACTTCTTGCGTGCGCCAACGGAAATTAAATTTCCCATCTCGCTTGTAATCCCCAACGAGCATACTCCTCGGCCGTCTCGTGTGATCTGAGAAAACTCGCCGCTACCCATATATATATATACATATATTTGTTTACATTGACATAGGATATTTCAGAGCCAGTAAAAATCAGCATTCTGGTTTCCCTAGCAACCTTGCATCTCATATTTTACTTCCACGCATACCGGAGTTCATGTTAGTTTCATGTCCCAAATTCCAAATCCCGTTTGCGACCTAGCTACAAACCAATGACCGACCGCCTCCTCGGTAGGTGGGAGGAAAGAAGGACCTCTGACGGCAATTGAGACAGTACGCCAATGTAGTCAAGCTTCCAGTTGAATTTGGCACTGACACTGACATTGAAATACCCAATCCTTACCGAGTACTCATCTGATTGCACGTCAGTCCATATATCATAAATCACACCCGGCAAACTAAGCGAATCAACATATCATGCTATATCCCGATTTTTTCTTTTTCTTCTCTACCCCTCGTCTCGCTCATAGCAAACGCAATGAATCTACCAAGCCTTATACAGCAATGAATGAGTGGCTACCACGCATCGTGGTGGTGTTTACCTTGCACTTCTTCACATCGGTATCATGCGAGGTATATAGATGAATGTATGCATCTTCCCGAGATGCCATGGCAGCTTGCCTGGCTTCCGCGTTTGTACCCAGCTGGTCCCGTCTTTTGGTCCCCCTACCCCTTGTCCTGGTACCCCGGAAAGGAAAACATTGGCTGGAAGATGGCCTGGGCTGGGTTGGTGGTCGCCTATTATTACTCTGCGCGGACCTGAGCTCGCGGGTTCTACAGTCGCCAATGCTTTGGCCAAGAGATATAGTAGTAAATCATGAAGAGAACCAACTCATTCATAGGTGATAGCCTGATTAAGATTAAGGTTACACTTATTTACGGGTTTGAGAGCTTCTGGCAGCGGGTTGGGAGTTGAGAGATAGATAACCGTTTGAGTGTCACTACAACCGCATCTTACTAATAGGTAGCTAGCTCCCCGTCACTACTGACCTAGTCCTGGCTAGCCAGCAGCGGCGACGGTTCAGGCCGTTAGCTGGGGATCTTCAGGGGCTGGGCTGGTGTGGATCTGCTAGGGACCCTAGTGATGTGATTTTCCTTGCGTACATAAGCGAAGACCAAACCGACGACATCTTGTGCCTGGATATCTTTTACATTTCAAACTTCCGCTCATTCAAACGACAGTGCGGATTAATGCAAGACAGGAGACTCTCCACCTTAATACGCGGTAAGAGGTAGATGGCAGGCTGCAAAGGGACTCAAAGGAGGGGTCCTTCACCGTCCTTGATCGTCCTTACCGTCCTTTGAACAGGTGCGGATGCTTGCTGAGGCTTCAGAGCGCTTGTGGCAAACAAAAGAGGAGGAGAGACAGCGTGGGGAGGGCTTTTTGAGAATGCAGAGTATGCGGGGATAGGTATTGACCTCTTTCAACGTTCTTTAACAAGAACGTTGAAGCAATGGGGTAGCCGTTTGGTCACCACTAAGCCAAAGGCAATACCAACAGAAAGCACGCAAACCTTCAGTCTAAGTGAGGTTAAGGAGTCTTCAGACACAAACATAATGCTTTCTGGAAACAACTGATATCTGGGCCTTCCTTATCTGGCATTGATGCTACGATTCCCAGAGGCTGAAAAACGGAATGCGATATATATCTCATGGCTGGCTTGTAGGAGAGGTCCGGCCAAAACTCTCCAGCCTTGAGAATCGACCTACCAACAACTTCTGACACATCCCATGCTTAGCTCTCGGAATGGAGCCAAAACTTCCCCGCTTCGACACATCAACTACCAGGATCTTGAATACCTCAAGCCCGGTTCCTGGGTCGGGACAAACTCTCCAGCTTTTGAGTCTCCGGGCTCCATAAAATCCGTTTGCAGCTCGGATAGGTGTGACAATCTTCAGTGTCGTTCAATATGGACAGACTTTTTAGAATGTGCCTAACAGAGGATCTAATTGCAGCTGCAAATAGTCGTTCAGCTTGGGACTTGGGGGGCGCAAGACCACCCAACAGGTGCCGGTCCCCATTGCGTAGTAGCGAGGGCAAATGTGTATGGTCCCGGCATCTCTGATACTCTTCTTGCTCCTCTACAATACGAGTTTCCGGCATTCAAGCACCCGAATCCGCAACAGGCCTAGCCAAGACATAATCCGCCGGTATTGGTCTTCCGGGACCGGAGGAACCAGAATTTGCATGAACTCTCCTGGTATGTTATGCGCAAGTATAGCCGAATATTTCAAACGCCATCCATAGAATGTTCCCTTTCTGTGCCTCGCATCTCTGCCATGTATACCCGTCAGGCCTAGCTTCCGTATGACATTTGACGTTCCGTTTGTCATACTATCAAGGTAGCTCGATGTCATTCTCTCAAGTTTTAAGAGCCTATGATTTGGGATATGGACCGACTTCTACATAAATTACTCATCCTGACCAGTTGGGCCCCTGATAGACGAAAATCTTCTGATGATTGGTATCGAGACTTCACACGGTCTCACCAGCTCGTGCAAGACATGGGATAGCAGCTAGAAAGGTCGTCCGACTAGACTATGGCGGGTACTATCCTGGGAGATGTCAGCTTTGCTACTCTGTACAACGTAAAACCTCAATAAAGTACTAGGTTTCCATGCTGTGGTAGGGACCGAACCATCCCCAACTGCTGCATGATCGAGAATTCTTTCCCTGGAGCACCAATCTAGGTCTGCACTCCGTAACACCGAATTCAACGGGAACCCTGGATGTGACAGAAATGCAGAATACTGCAGCTCGTGTACTACCCATCGTCGGCGATGCAATCTGCGTTACCAAAGCAAGGTCAAGGACCTTCAGATACTTCAACGGTGGAAGCATTGAGAGGCTATACTGGGAGGAAGTTGTTTCCAACCCTCTAGGCGCTTTTATCTGATTCCCAGATTGAGTCAGTAAGTCAAATTATCTATTCGGACAGGAAGAAGCTCGATTGATTGTCCCCAAACACTCTTGCCATATGTTGGTATCCTTCCCCTAACCATATTCTTTTATCTACTAGGTTCTTTCATAGGCCCACTCAGATTCTCTACATAAGTGCATACGGTTGATCTGCCCCCCTCTTCCAAAATTTTAATCACTTGCAAGCTACAGCGAAGCGACTCTCCATCTACCTCTATTCAACCTGAATATCTCCGAGGCTCTATTCTCTCCGCCCATCATATATTTCCCGGTAGATCCCCCTTGCCTGTATGGTTCTCGACGCACACCAAAAACATGGAAGCTGTCAAAGACCAGATCGGCTTAGCGAGCGGTGCCTCCTCACCAACCACTTCCTCCAGCCTCTCCAACACGCTTACCAGCATGCGTTCCATGGGAAAATGGCCATCATTGTCTGATGGTAGCTTAGGTGATGTCCTTATCATCGGCGGGTGTGGATTTTTAGGCCACCACATCGTCCGTTTCTGTGACAATGACCCAGCTTGCACTTCTGTCACAGTTATGTGCCGATCTCCCTTCAAAAATCTCCAAGATGGCGTCAACTATCTCATAGGGGATATCACCAACATCCAGCACGTCCGGCATGTCATGCGCAAGGTCAAGCCAAAGACCATTATTAACACCGCATCACCACACGCTTACAAAGACCATGAGAGTGTTCCAGACATTTTCCGCGTCAATATAAACGGCAATCAAAACCTACTCCTCGCTGCTAGAGAGATTGGTACCGTTAAGCTGTATATCTACACCTCTTCAGCCCCGATCGTTGCCAGCCCAGGTGGTGGATATGACCATGCTGATGAGAACGCTCCTACGTTAGCAGTGCCTCGGCTCATCAGAGGCGATCCATACCACATTGCCAAAGCTCTGGCTGACAAGATAGTCCTCCAAGCTAATGGGAAGGGTGGGATATTGACTTGCACTATTCGTCCAACCGCCTTGTATGGCGAGGGAGATGGCCAGATGGTCGGACCGGTCATTCAAGCTCTTGAGGATGGATACACGGGTATGTGGACGGGATACAACGACGCGGAGATGTAAGTTGAATCAGACAGCGCCTATTCCCCCACAATGCATTTCCTCCAGCACCTGCTCCTGAGGAATATAATCGCAACCACCTGCTAAATTACTGCGCCTCTTAGGGATGTGGTTTACGTCGGACACGTAGCTATCGCTCACTTGCTTGCTGCCAAGGGCATGCTTGCTGAGATGTCAGACCCCAAGGCTATCAAGATCTCAGGCCAGGCATACAACATTACCGACGACGAACCTCACCACCCACTTGATTTCTTCCGAATGTTCTGGGCAACTGCAGGACATGAGCGACCTTTTGAGGGAATTATTTACATCCCTCCACACATCGTTATGGCGATGGCGCACTTTGCCGAGTGGTTCGTCTGGGCCACCTCAAAAGGCAAGCTTCGACCGAAGGCTTTGCTTGTAGAGCGTATGGAGTTTGTACTTTACACCAGAACATATTCCATTGAGAAGGCCAAGAGTATGCTCGGCTTTACTCCTTGGAAAGACCAGCCTTATGTGAACCAGATAGAGGCAATTAAAGGTTCCGTAGCTCATTACCTTCTTCCAGAAAATCATGGAGCAGTCAAGACTGGAGCAATTCCAGCATGGTAAGCCCATACTGCCTCCTTATACCTCCAATCATATGATGCAATCAATGCTAATACTCGTGTGATAGGCCCGAAACTCCATTCAAGCTAATTACTAGCACTGGCGTTCTCACCGACCCTTCGGTTCCTAAAGGTCACCACTGCGTAGAGGCTGCGCGCTTCATGGCTCAGACGCATAACACGATCTTCCGCGCTCTCAACGCTATCTACGCACACTCGTATAATGTTAGGCCTGCAACCTCGGCTGCTTCGTCTCTGCTATCATATTGCTCCACGACGTATGACTTCATGCACCACCACCAGCTCGTAGAGGAACATGTGTACTTCCCGGCGATCGAGGCCGCGTCAACCAAGAGCCTGATGCAAGAGAACGTCTCCCAGCACCTTTTGATGGAAAAGGGTCTCGAGGCATTTCGCCGCTACGCAGAGGTCACCCACAAGGAGAGTTTTTCAGGGGAGGGGCTGCGACGTGTCATCGATGGATTTAAAGAGGCCTACGAGAAGCACCAGCACGAGGAAATTGGAACGATCCTGTCCTTGGGCAAGGTCATTGACAGCGACACCTTGAAGACCATCGACATGGAGATGAGAAGCGAGGCCGAACGACAAAGTGATGTATTCAAGCAAGTTCTTCTCTCTCTCTCCTTTCTTTTACCACTTCCAATCACATCCTCATTAAGGTAGGGAGGGACAGACAGTGAAGAAGAGAGAACACGAATGCTAACCACGTCAACAAACAACAGGATTGCCCCCTTTGTCCTCAGCGCGCAAGACTCCCACTTCCTCATCGACGGCAAGATCCATGCCTATCCGCCTTTGAACCCCATCAGTCGCATCTTTGTCCCGGTCTTCGTCTCCCTCTTCATGTACCCGCGCCATGCCGACGCCTGGGAATACGCCCCCTCAACCCTCCGAGGTGGCCGCAAGCCCCTCCCAGCACCTGCCAGGAACAGCAACAACAACAATAATAACGACGACCACGACGACTGCGACGGCGACGGAGGATGCTGCTGCTTCTTTGCCGACGGCGCCAAGGTCTACATGCAAGGCGTCAAGTTCGGCGTCCCGGCTTTTTACGCCTGGGTTGATACCCTGCAGGGAAGCAGAGCGGTGCAGCGACTGGTGCTGGCTATCGCCGCTCTCTGCTTGGCTTACGCCGTGCTGAGATGAGAGTCGTTCAGAGGGGGTGCTTTGGAAGCTTTGCGGGCTGTATATTCGTCTTTGAGGCGGCGGAGGGAGAGGGGGGTTTTTTTTCTTCGCATGTAGATTCTCGCGCTCTGCCAAGATTTATACCTGGCTTCTGCTGCTGCTTTCTGAGGGACTGCTAGATAGATCGATCGCGGGGGTTGGGTTGGTTCATGGTCTGGTCGAAGAGGAAGGGGGGGGAGGGCGGCCAGGGAGGGAGGAAGGGCCACGATTGATGAATGATTACATGGGATATGAGAGGGATACGAGACGATGAGTGGATGGATCAAGCCTCTCTTTCTCTACTTGGACTCTCTTGCTGTGGTTGTGGTTGTGGTTGTAATATGAACAGGAACAGGAGGGAGAAGGGAGGCTATCTTCAAGGTGAGGGTGTGTAAACTTCTTTGAAGGTGAGGGTTTGTAAACCTTGTTAAAGGTGAAAGAAAATCCGGGAAGCCTGAGGTGGAGTTTAGATGGAGAGTGAGTTCGCTATTGAATTCGAGTTTTATCTTGCGAAAAGAGTATTATCACGGGGGTATATCACGTATCATGGATCATGTAGCATGTGGAAGGGTAGAGGTATCCATTAGAGGTATACAGCGCACGGAATAGAATCTCTATCTCTATCTATTGTGAGCCCTTATCCTGACTTCACTTTTGACTTCACTCCCTTCCTCCCCTCTCTTCCTTCTCCGCCTTCCTAGGTCTGAACACCCACCTCTCCACGCGCGTGCAGCTCTGTCAGTTCGGCGGCCGCTCGTCGCATCATCCACTCACCGCCCAACGGATCCGTATCCTCGCAGTGGATGTAGCGTTCGCGGTGGAGGAGCCGCGGCTCCGTCACGTGCGCGGCCTGGACGCTGGCGAGGCAGGTGGCCTTGACGTGGGCGAGCTGGCAGCCGTGGTACATGTGCAGCGGGAGGTCGGCGGGGTGCGTATCGCAGAGCTGCTGCAGAGTGCAGTTGCGAAGGGGACAGGCGAGGTGGTGGGGGCCCAGGCCCGCGCGCTGGAGGGAGATGGGGCAGATGCGGGCGAATGGGCCGGCGGCGGCGAGGAGGCTGGTGATCATCTCCCGGTCTCCGTCGGTGGTGGTGGTGGTGGTGTTGTCGGCGTTGGTGGTGGTGGTGCTGCTGCTGCTGCCGCGGGTGGGGGAGCCGAAGCGCTGGCTAAGGAGGGAGCGCGGCTGGCGGTTGGGGCGGGAGGGACGGGGGGTGCGGAAGCGAGTGGTGGTGGTGGTGGTGGTCGGACCGGCAGGGGAGGCGGCAGGGACGGCGGGGACGGCGGGGGCGACCTGGTCGACGGGGACCGCTGGAGCGGTAGCAAGAGCCGGGTCGACCACGGCTGGTTACTGGTGGTTAGCAGGTTGTACTTGTGTTTGTATTCAGGTAAGGAGGATGGATGGTGTTGCATACTGGTGGCAGCGCTCTCCTCGAACTCGGTATTCCCCGTGCGGGGACTGCGTTGGATGTTGCTGAGCGAATTCATAATGTAGTCTTGTATGTAGGATGGATGTGTTGTGGGATGGGTTGCAGTTTGTGTTGTAGTTTGGGAGGTCGAGAGGTTGTCGGAGAGCGAGGTGAGTTGAAATAGGAAGTTGAGAACTAAGATCGACGCTAAGCGCGTCACGTTATTTACTCATTCACTCCACGTGGCGCGACAGACTCAGTCTTGGTTGGTCGGTAAGGTGACTACTCCCCAGTCTTCGAAAGGCTTCTAGATCTAAATGCACAGACGAGTGAAGTTGAACTTGTTTGTTGTTCCAAGCCTACTAGTAACGCCTGCATGTTCTATTATAGCTTGTCTCTCTCCCTCCTAGAGGTGTATGTCAAGCAGTGCACTACCGCGGAGAAGATATAAACAGACACTACTTTACGTTGCAGGACATTATAAGACGAAGCAATTTCACGAGCTGGAAGAGTGCGGATGTCCCAATTATAACCATTGTAAGAACATGAAGCAAGCAAAGAAATATTGCAATTGAAGCAAGCTAACAAACGCTCAATTGCTTGACTTTGTTACAGATCATTTCAGGCGAAGCAATCAGCACGGAAACAAAGAAGCAAATGATTGCGTAGCAACGAAAACATCTCTGGACCTCATCTTCGTCTTCTTGTAGCCCTTCCCGCTGTATTCAGAGGTCTCGATTCTGGTATTGTGTCGAGCCGTGAATGAATTTCAGGGGCTACCAAGGGAGGTTCGAAGCAATAGGTTCGAAGGAAAAAGATAATTTCCTATGGCAAGGTAAGCCTTACCCTAATGAAATGAGACGAGAGGGAAGGGAAAAGAGTAGGGAAGAGGGAACGAGACTGACGGGATCTCAATGCAGAATTAATGGTCAGAGAGCGTAACACTTCTCCTCATCCTCCTCGTAGGATGGCATTCCTTTGCACGACACTAGGTCAGCATATGAATATCGCCCATCGGCATCGATTTGAAATAGGAATATATACTTTATACTATCTGGCTTGGTAGTTATATCCGGGCTAGCCCTGCAGACAAATCTCAGCAGCCTTACAGGACCCTTGCTCCTGTTTGTGGGAAGGAAACAATGGTCTCATCTTCCAACCTGGAAGAGAATTGAATGACGAAACATGCGAAACCACTAATATCGAAGAGGATAACTGCTCTTTCGCTGCACTTGGCAGAGACGATGGCGTTGCAGACTGTGCTACCAATGTCTGCACAATAAATCGGGGCCCTACGGACTTAGAAGGAGTTGGGTCGGGAATCTTGTAGATATAGTTTTCAATGCTGATATCCAATCAGTTCGAGATAGATATTTCATAAGTATATAATATCCGCTAAAGGTTCCGAGATCGGAGTCGCTTTCGCTAAAGATGTATCTTTTATAGCAGTAGATTTCTTGCCCTCTGATGTCTATTAGCAATGATCTTGACTGGAAATCCTGCTAGTCAGTAGCCATAGGGGATAGATTGATAGGGAAGTGCGCATACTTTAAGGAGGTCCTCTACCGGTTCCTTTACTATGGTGACTTCGCTGCCAGACTTCTTGACGATGCTTACGCCTTCGCGGCCGAAAGCGACTGTGAAACAGTCATGTAGACGTCGATTCAGCCCAAGGAAGAGTATGTGATCCCGATGAGAATATCCTGTAGACCCAGTTCGGCAGGATAAGGCAGGGGAGGCAACACAAGCGTCCGAGAGGAGAACGTCTCTGATAGATCTCGAATAACGCCTAAAATTTATATCAATACTGGTTACCGGAAGGAGAGAATCGGATGATATTGGATATTTGAATTAGGAGATGGAAAGATATTGCTTTACTTCCCGAGACTCGGTATTTCATCGCCCAGGGCTACCTTCATTAGGTTCGCCGAGATCCTGGGTGAAAGTAGAACATGTCTATACCACATATGTCCCGTCAACTCCGTATCCGCTAGGATTATATGTCCTTGGTATTGGTCTTAAGAGGAATCCGTTGAACCGGCCGTTGAACCGTAAATGGGTGTCCGCTTCTTCCATGTCAAGACCACCTAGTAGTCCGCGTCATCACTGTCGGTGGTCTCCCACTCATCTTGTTCGTCTTCGTCCTCCTCCCCGTTGTCTGCGGTCTAGATTGCATCGTCACTCGAATCCTCGATGTAGGCCGGATGCCTCATGTTCTCGATAATTATAAGGCACTTCTTTTCCACAGCTGGGTCTCCATCACGATCAAAGTCCCATTCTGTACCATAGTATTCCTTGAACTGCCCCCGTATACGAGCCCTGCGGGCCATCTTTCTGGCAGTTTGAGAATCCTTTACAAACTTTCTAATCTCCTTCGTCGTCAGATAGCGAGGACAAACCTCTCTTCTTGCGGCCTTCACTTGCACGTCTGCTAAGAGTGGCTTCCGCTTCTCCCGTGTTCTTGGCATGATGGCACGATAGAGGAACTCCTCGGCATAGAAAGAAACAAATAGCTTCTGCCAGTTGCAGCTCAATTCGAAGTCCTTGTAGTTCACGGATAGGCCTGGTATTGGGCCATCGTTCACAGCCCGATCGATGACTACTAAATGAGGAGGGCCCTCGATGTTTTCTCTTCCTTCATCAGATGAGCACGTAGATTTACAAATCTCGATTTCACGTGTTTCGCAGGGTGGTCTTGGTCTTAACTGTCGAGTGTAAATGTGGCAGTGACTCCGTCTTTGGAGAGTTTGGAGAATTCTAATCTGAAATGATCTTGTACATCACCGTCTCCTACTTCTTATTTAGCTTCCAACCAGAACTCCCCGACACCATACACGCACCTAGCTCGAAGTATAGCAAAAATTCTGGCAATTGTGTCTCGCGGACTATGGACTCGGCTGCTTCTTTGAATGCTGTATTGACCTGCGGGCAGCTATACTACAGCGTCGGAAGATCATCATCTTGGTCTGCAGCTAGATTCTCGAGGACCTGGATCCAGAGCTCATTAGGCAGCGATGGATGGGCTCCTGATGCCATTTTGTCTGCTATATTTTTTCCATTGATTGAGGCCGAATGCATTTTTTCCACGGTATTTCTCCGAGTATGTCGTCAAATTAAACGTGTCCCGTGCAATGCTAGTCACGTGCCATTCAACTATACCACAAGGGTAATAATCACAAGGACCCACAATTCCAACTCATGCCGAATGCGAAGGGTCCTGCGATGGCGGGAACAAGTCCTCTTCGCTTGCCGGCTGAGAGGGAGCGACATCAGGAACACTGGCTCTTGCTCAGGTGTCTTCTTGTTCGATCGATGCTGCTCAAACCCAGAGACGAATACTGTCGCCGCCTACTGTTTCCGCGGCGGTACCCTATTGACAGTGATAAATCCAAGACGAGAATCGCGAGGATACAGGTGATTGCGCCTGGCTTATCTGCTCTTGGTCTGGGTGGATGGCTATCACCATCAGCCATTCCCCGTATTGATACAAGTCGACGAAAACCACGAGCCATCAAGCCCAGAGCAATGCCCGAGCGGATCTCTCGAAGCTACTCACTCTCTCGATGATGGACCCCGATGACTAGTCACGAGTATCTTTTCATCCGTACGACAGCGTCAGAGAAAAGCGAGTGGTTTACAAAACGTCCAACGACTTACGACTTTAACACCGCTTTGATTCGGTTCAAGAAAATACTTCTTCAGATAGCCATGCTTGCGGTTTGCATGACCGCGACGAAATGCCCGTGGATGGTCTTTGCTCTTGCTGGACCAAGTGTCGCGACTTACGATACCATTCTATCGCGAATTTGGGCCCTCATGTTCGGGATTCGAGAAGCGGAAGCCATGATGCTTAGTGTCTGGGTACTGCTTCTCAATTCCGAAAACACAATCACTTCTACTCGATGGGGCAGTAAGTCCAATATAGCATTCTCCGGTTGCCAGATATTGAAGAAGGGAGTCGACTTTGGAAACATATCTTACCAGCGGCAGTGGAGTCTTGCCGCCGAGGTTAGTCCGGTAATCCTTCTTCCGAGTATAAGGCAAGCGAACGCATCCCTCTATCTGTTAAGCCGTGGCAAAGTCCTATTTGTAACCGTGTGTAAGGAAAAGATGATTCCTCTTCCCGGGAGATGTTTTTGAATCGCCATTGAGGCAATCTGCGACACGCGTTGCGATCTGCCGTGCGGTGTAGGGTTATATTACTGGAAACTGCAATGTGCATTGCAGGTCTGCTTCTGCACAACACGATCCTAACTCTATCGGCCGTTTTGAACGTCGAAGCTAGGGAGTCTGGTACAGGGTGTGGTCTGCATTCTCTCAACGATAATAGGTTTATCCTTCTCCACGGGTACCTTTGAAAGAGAGCGTCTCCCATTGATGCAGAGATGTGCTCGAAAGCTGAATTGCAAAGCATGCACCGGAGCAACGGAGCATCTATCCGAGTTATCGGTGGTCATTTCTATGCGATAGATTAGAGCATCTCTGCTCGTAGATCCCCAGACTAAGGGTGAAGAGCTTGCAAATCACTATATACGACCAGACACTGATCAGAACGTGACCCCTAGAAACTCCATTTCCTATATCTAGTCAAAGTTCTGAATATCACTGCGCCATCTCTTCTTCAACAGCTGAAATTTTGTTGACTAGATGAACAGGTGCTCAAGAAGTCTCCGTGAAAGGAACACATTGTCCTCCGCACACAAGTAATTACTGTTATTTGAATTTCACGTAAAGGCGTAGATGGTCCTTACTGCAAGTTGCTGCACGCTACTGCCTCTGATCTGATTGTTGACAGGAGGAGCCGCTGCGAACTTCAAAGTCACACAAAACATTCCATCACTGCCTCACTCATGTACGCATTCACATTCGTTGATGCCACCGACCTCCGCAATAACAACGAGCAAGAACAGCCTCAACTCTCTTCCAAGTACGGCGAGGTCACTTTTGCCCAACTCTCCAAACCCTATCTGGAGTGCAGCTTCTCGAAAGGAAAAAAGAAACCCTTGCAAAAACAAATAATAGAAAGCGAAAATTTCGAATTTCGCCACGTATAATTCTAAAAAGAACCGCCCCCTCTGCCCACCCCCCAAAAAAGACATCGGAAGAAGCCCGCACATAGATAGAAATACGCTATTTGTTCTGAGAACCAAAAACGCTATCGAATACATCTATTATTTTCGGCGTTTCAATAACCAGTTTATCCTGAAGACGACCCTCTCTCTCTCTGCCTACTGAGCAAAAGACATCCCATCCCGCCTGCTGGCAGAACTGCCGTGCCAACAAACTATTCCGGTATATCAACAAGGTGCGAAATCTTTTGACCTAAAATCTGCCATGCTCGCCTGCCTGCCTATATATTTAAAAAAAAACCGAGACAAGTGTATTTCAAGCGCCTCTCTGCACTAATAGGTAGTGGAGGTGGGTTATCATCTACAATGGATGGGAGTGTGGGTAGGTATTTGGAGAGGAGAGGAGAGGAGAGGAGAGGAGAGGAGAGGAGAGGAGAGGGAAGGAGGTGTTTTGATTTACTTGTTCACATATACATCTTTGAGCGAAATACTTGGTGTAGAGTACGTATGTATGTAAGCATATATGCCGATACATTCAGCTTCTATCATCTCGCGTTTATGTTCGCGGGGAAGGCGACTTGCAGATTTTGGATAAGGATTACTAGCTATGCTTGCAAGCTTTGGAGGGATTTGTTGTTCGCTGAGCAAGAAGTGAGGATAGTGTGGACGATTTTATTTCATTAAGAAGATACAATCAGATCAGTACCTGGCTGGAACGAACGTTGGAGAATGACAACGAACGCTAGGTAGGGAGGTGCATGTACACTGTTTAGTAATGTTGTTATATTATTGTTATTATTATATGAAAGGTATAGTAAACTGGAATATGGGGTATCATGCATGTCGGGTTCCAACAACAAAATAAGCAAACGCTAACAAACAATGGCACCCATCCGTTGGAGCACTAGATCACCTCGACCATTTTTGCGAGCCGTGACTAACTGTAGCGTCCTTGCTTGCCACCAGAGTACTCTGCACGGAATCCGGCCTCGGCGGTAACGTCCCAGGCGTGCTCGGCAAGTCTTTATCCAGATACGCGACATGGGATCGCGTGACCACGGATCTGGACACGAAGATGGCGCCGTCCATCGGCTCACCGTTGGTGGTGGCGGACAGCACACTTTCCACGTCCCGGCCGGCTCCATCCTCCATATCGCCCAGCCAAAGAGACTGAGCGCGCAGCGCGCTCCTCGACTCGCTGTTCTGGGCTCGGGGAGGACTATTGCTGCTGCTGCTCTGGTGTTTGGGGCCGACGCTGCTGTGAATGAGTGCCTTGCGCGTCGTGAGATACAGGATGACGTCTATGAACCCGCAGCTCGCCATCAACGCGCCGAAGACGGGGAAGAACACCAGCGGCGGCGGTCTGCCGACCATGGACGCGATTCGCGCGGTGGCGAGAGGCAGGGTGAGGAAGACGTAGGCGAAGGGGTAGACGACCATGTAGCTCGCGATCTTGAGGATTCGGGTTCGGGATGCGAGGAACTGTTCGCGCCCGGTTGACATGATCGTCGTCGTCGTCGTGGGACTCTCTTTGAAGGGGCTGGTGCGAGAATCGGTAGGGGATGTAAGGGTGAGGACGGCGGGCTCTTGGGATTTTTTGCTGGAGACGGCGAAGCTGTTTCGAAGGAGGAAGAAGAAGATGGAGATGTAGATGACGAATGATCCCAGCTGCGAGATGAAGATCCAGATGTAGTGGAGATACAACCGCTCCATCCTGTGTGTTTCGTTCATCCAGCACTACTTGCCCATTAGTAACGGGACGACTTTATATATATATATGGACCAGATGAGAGTCAGTTCCACTCACCCAAGCTCCTGCAGGCACAAAGAACTCATCCTTGCTTTTGACTGGACCAATGACGGTCAGGAACAAGCTGAACATCCACACCAGGACCACGGCGATCACAAAAGTCCGGTATTTGACAGCCCTCCTCCCCACGATGTTGATGAACGTGTGCACGGCAATGGCAAGCACCCAGAGTCCCGACGCGACGTCCCCGATCTGCACGAGCCAGCCCTGGGCGAAGCAGGCGGGGGACGAGTCGACGAGCTTGTTCTGGGCCAACCAGTGGAACGAGATAACGAAGCTGAGCGCCTGCTGGAAATCGGCCAGGAGGAGGTTGTAGATGAGGACGAAGATCTGGTTCGTGGCGATCGGTTGGTCGAAGTACCGGCGCCAGTAGATCATGCGGTGGGTGATGATGGCCATGAGAGAGAAGGTGGACACAGTCGACAGGACCCCGAATATGCCCATCGCGATCATCCCGTTGCGGATGTCCGGGGGGAGCGGGTCCAGATTCGTGGTCGGCCGAATATGCTCCATTGAAAACTGCTGAATATGCTCCATTGGAAACTGCTGATTTTTCTCGAGTCTGAGATGGATTCAAGAGAGACAATTTCTCTATCCATATATTACAAAACGAGGTTGAAATCCGGGGAGACCGTATATAAGAGGCAGCTGTGGGCCCTGTTTAGGGAGCTTGGAGCTAATGGCGGTTGGACGGCTGAGGTATTCACCTACGATCTGTGTAAGAGACCTGATTGTACTGGAGGGACGGGTGATATGCTTCTGCGGAAGCAATCAACAGACTTCAGATGTCTGTGGGTTGTGCTTCTTACGGGTGTCTGACCGGAGCGGGCGTTTATTAGCGCAGATGTGGCAAAACTGCGACAAGCTTGCAAGAAGTCCAACTCTGAAGAAGTAAAGGTAAGATCCCACGATTTCGGGCCCAAGAGAACCAGCGGACGGACGCAATGGGAATCGATATTCGCCTTCAGTTGTGCCTTCTTCTGCTCGAGATACCTGTTTAACGCAACGCAAAGAGAGGGCTGCTATAAGTTCTGAGATGTCCAAGCTTCAATACCATTTCCTAAGCGAGCTCAACTCTTGATGATTTGCATGGCAATCAAAAGCTTGGGTACATTAATAAAAGCCATTGCTTGATCTTCACTAGAGAAGATTCCATCTGTGCCCCGTCTGTGCGTGTTCCCAGACTGTTTCATCCCCCCTTCAGCCCCTTGGTCCTCCCGCTATCCTACCCGCTTATGAACCTCATTCGCGAAGTCTGGAACTCCCAGCCCCCCAAGGTACGAGCGACCACAAGAGAGTCGAGTCCCGGGTTCTTTTTCCTGTCCGCTCAATCATCCGGTGAACGACATCCATCCACGACGCGGCGATGAGACGACTGAGGGAGGTGACGATCATGGACTGATACCTACTTGGGACTCTAGCCTTGAGCAGAATTCGAGGGTAAGGAAGTTTCAAATTTTTCAGATCTTGTCAATCAAAGCCTCAACGTCGTCCATGTTTTTGTCGCTCCTGCCTATAAGCGAATACCCCTTTCTGGTCACGTGTCGACGTGTCCACCAGACTGTGGGTATCAGATCTAGCTGACCCTCGGGCCATACCTTTTATAATCACTTGGAGAGTATTCGAGGCTCGCAGTCCTAGCTCAGTCCTGCTGCCATCATTTTCTAAGCAAGACATATCTTTCGACCCCGGGTTAGATACACAGATGACGGAAAGGTAAGTAGGTAGTGCTAGATCTTGATGTTATGGCTCTAGTAAGCGAGCCAGCCCCCGCAGGCAGGACAACAAGAGCAACAAAAATAGTTGTCAAAAACTTGCCCCAAACAATTGCCTTAAAGTGCAAAACTCAACTGGAAACTCCATGACGTTCCAATTTACAAATATAATTGAATGGGTTTTCCGATATTCGAATCTGCACCAACTGGGGCAAAGTGGGGATTCTAGTCCAAGCAGCCTAGCCGCTCAAGCATATCCCCACTCCTCCGCCAATTGATGGAAGACGTCAGTGTAGCACTCTATATCAACCAAATGAAAAAGAAAAATCTGCGGGAGGTAGAAGTTCGGAAGTAAAAAGTGGTAAATTTCGGGAGAGAGTTTAGAGACCAATACTTTGGCCACGGAGCCATTATATAGATGGAGAAATTGATTCGATTCAGCGCCGTGAGGCTTGAACCGGACTGGTAACAACCGTTTCTCCCTCTAAGATGTCGAAGCAAGAGTTTAGAACGCGTCTAGTAGCCAGGTGCATGTTTAGATTTGTTTTCCATGGTAGATCTCACTGAGGCCAAGAAGACCCTATCTCCCGCTGTCGTTGGACAGGTCAAGAGCACTTCGCATCGGCTATGCGTGCGTGCGTTTGTCCGTGATTCTGTGGCTATGCAATAGTATAGTATAATCAGACGAGCAAAGGAACGAACTGTGACCTGACTAGTGGATTATGCTTTAGCTCGGACCAGCGGTTCGGAGCGGACGTTACAGGATGTATGAGATCGATTTGTGAGGGGGTGGGGAAAGGTCGCGAGTGGATGGGGAGGAAGTTCGCGGGACTCGATGACGATGAGTTGACGTTTTGGCAGGTCGAAGTAATACTTAAGTTTGATGGGTTCAGCAGTCCAGAGGTCAGGGGTTTTTCATATTTGGACATAAATGAGTAATAAACAAGATAATGGAGATCTGTCTCGGCCGATATCTGAACAGATATATTGTCATGCTAATATGGACATCTCGCCAGAGTGGACATCTAAATACGCCTCAATGCCGTGCTTTTCATCTCCAATAATGGAAATATGCTAATGATGCAAGATACTAATCAATTTTTTTTCTCTCTTATATCCGAGGGTACATCGAAATACTAGATCGCGGTAAGATCGAAAAGTCAAAGCTTTCCTACAAGACATCTAACGCTTCTCCATAGTGCTCGTAACCCGAAGCCAATTTCCCATACCACACATACTGCCAGAAGTCCTTCCACTTCGCAATCGATCGACCGCGAAGACCGTGCCTTGCATTGCCGTGTCTGGACTACCCACCAGATCTGGTGCATCAAAGCGGCTTCGGCGTTATATGTCTGCTGATGGGCGAGGTTGCCCAAATTTATTATCGTATGAAAAGATATAGAGAATTTCGGTCATTCGCTTTTCCTTTTTCGGAAAATTACCCCCCCCCCCCCAACTACCCTTTCTCGGTCCGCATGTTTGTTCGCATATCACACTGAATGCCCCTAATCACCGGGGACATTGAGAAAGCCTTCATGTCCAAAAATGACATTCGGCTCCTCAGCATTTGGGAGAACTACTTCGACTGCACCAGATCCAGCGAAACGGGGACGCAATCATCGATGCAAAACGAATTTAAATTTAAACCGGTATCACCTACTCCCCCGTCTCCGTTTACTCCACGCTTTCAGCTCCTTCATAGCCCCCATCACCAACGGTACGGCCACCGGCCCAAGCAGCGGCAAGTAGACCGCGACCTTGTGCTCGTCAGGAAAGTACACCTGACCCACCATACTCTTCTCAAAGAACGCCTTTTCAGCGGCCTCCTCTGCAATTCTCGCATTCTCCAGCCCCTCCTTCCCACCCAACCCATCGCAGGCTTTGCGCAGATGTCCGATAGTAGTATATACCCCGTCTGCCACACTACGTGGGATAGAGATGCCAGGTAACGCGAGACTAAGACGGGCAAGACTGCCCATGGTACCGCTGGCTTTCAACAGCAAGCCAGCGCTACGCACGCGCACGAGTGTCATGAGCCGGACAGGGAGGGACCCGGACTCTGGAGCGCCGAGGAGGGACATGAGCTGGTTTGAAAAGATGAGCATGGCGGGTCGGAGATCAGATATGTCGGACTGGATGACCACTCCTCCCCACTGCGGGATCAGCCAGCTCTTGCCGCCACCTTCGACTTCCATGTCGCCGACGTACACAATGAAATTCACAGTTGGCGCGCCGCCGATACTAGGACTCAAAGGCCATTCGGCAGCGTTGATGAAGCCGCTGAGGTCTTCTTTCTTGAGGACGGAGCCGCTTACGCCAGGCGTGGCGTAGAGTTGGACTTGGGTATCGATTGTGAAGTTGCTAATGGAGGACAAGCTTTCGAGAAGGGGTTGCATGTGTTCTTCCAGCGCGGCTTCAATGTCCCAAGAGGAGGGGATTGCGGTGGGCGTGAAGAGGGAGAATGTTAGATGGTAGGTTCGCGAGTATTTCATGGAGCGGGTGCGCCATTTGGCAAGGGATTCCGCAATTTCAGGGGCCAATGCTTTGGGACTGCGTTCCGGAGGGGCAGAACTCGTGGATAGAAGGTAGGCGATCATTCCCTGTTCCTCTGCGAACAGCCCTCTCAGAGTGTCTGCTATATAGCTGCCTAGTGGGGATGAGGATGAAGAAACGGATGGTATCTGGTTCGGCGTGTAGTGAATGTCTAGTACGGGAGAATAGGGCTGTAGATCTGCTCGTGTCGCCGCACCCGGGACAACTCGAATCGTAAGAGCTACCTCTTCCTCGGATCTGCCTGTAGAAACTCCTGTCGTAGCCACAGTCGCATTGACACCAATGGAGGGCGAAAGTTGAAGTCGCAGATGGTGCGCCGAGAAGTCGTTCAAATCATCCAGCGCATGCTGCGTCGTCCGCAGAAGATGCTGTTTCTCATGATCTTGCAGGGAATCCGCCTCTACCGAAATCCGTAGGGGAAATACTGGTCGACATGCCTGCACTTGTCAGCAATGAAGCTTGATAGTCCCAAAGCTCATACCCTCCCATCCGCCCAGTCCATCATCTGGTCCAGCGGCAAATTTTCCCTGTGTATCATCGTCGTCTTCCACCATATCGGCAAGCCCACAAATATAACGATCGCCCAAAACGACGCGATGACCCAGATCCGTAGCCGTATGCTCTCTGCAGACTCAGGGGGCGCTTCTTTCTTCCGGGGCGCAACACCCACAGCGTTGGCGGGCGCAAGGTCGGAATTCGCACCTCCATCGCCTTCCAGCCCAGCTTTAGTATCGGCTAGAGGGTGTGAGGCGGTTGACATGGTGGAGCTGTGGGTTTTCGCTGCCAGATGTCAACAATCTCGATGTCGTAGCGCCAGGGCGGGTTGCTCACGCCGATTTTGGCGGAAAGGCTGAGTTAGGGTCCGAGTTCGAGTTCGAGTTCGAGTTCAGGGGAGCCGACTTTCAGCCTTGTCGTCGTTCCCCTTATTCGTATTAGTATTCTTATTCGTATTCGTATTTGTATTAGTCATCGTAAACCTCTAGCTCACCCGCTTTTTCACTTTCCCTTGTGTTGAAGCGAGGCGAAATGTACGCGTCGTTTGTTTATTTACATACAGCTCAAAGAAAGTTTGACTGTTTCTTGCAACACATAGATTCAACCATATACCATATACCTTCCAACAGCCCCAACAGCCTAAAGGCTTACCCCGCGTTGCTGGCGTTGTCCTGGCCTATGGCACGGCTGGGATAATGCAAGATCGCAACGCCGCAGTTTTTGGCTTTCGGGGACGGCGACCGTCTCAGCTGGACCGAGGCATATCAATCAATCCATGATCAGATATCAGGATCTTCCCGAGAACGTGGACTGGTTTCAGGCCGATTACATTATATACAAGTAGCCCTATGCTATTGACACGACATCCTCTCATACTTCTCACCTCCTCGCTCTATGATTCCTTTCTTCCTCATACAGCCCTTGACAATTCTCACATTATTGCTCAAGTGCCAACGCAGAGACAAAGTACATATTATATTCTTGATACTTAGTAATCAAGGCTAGCGGCGACGAGAAACAGCATGCCCGGTCAGCAAGTCAAAGCACTCCCGTCTCATGAGGAGATACTAACAATCCACAGGTCCCTTGACACTCGCAGCCCCGGCGGCTTTGGCCGGACTATCCTACATCAACGCCAGAACATCCTTCGGCTATGACTGGAGACTCCTGAGCAGCGCTGCTGGAGCCCAGATCCGCGCCCTTTTCAGAGAGCGAAGCGACAAGCTGAATCTCTTCTACATCCTGGAAAGTCACGCTTTGGGAAAAAGGGCCAACCACCCAGCCCTCATCTTTGAAGGGCGACAATGGACCTACGGGCAGCTCTACGTCACCGTGCTGAAGTACGGGACGTGGCTGAAGACGACGTACGACATCAAGCCCAAGGAGATTGTGGCGATGAATTTCATGAACTCGGAGAAGTTCATCTTTCTGTGGATGGGCCTGTGGGCTATCGGGGCGAAGCCGGCGTTCATCAATTACAACTTGACGGGCAAGGCGTTAGTGCACTGTATCAAGGTTGTGAAGGCTCGTTTATTGATCGTCCATCCGGAGCTAAGCGGCAATATCACTCAGGAAGTCCGAGATGAATTCTCCGATGTAGACTTTGAGGTGCTCACACCCGAACTAGAAGTCCAGATAGCGACTATCCATGGTGTGCGGGAGCCAGACTCAGCAAGGACTGAAGACAAGAGCCAAAACATGGCCATAGTAATCTTCACGAGCGGTACCACGGGCCTTCCAAAAGGTGCCATTGTCAGCTGGAACAAGATCATAGTCGGGAGTGGCTTGGTGCCAGGCTGGATGTCGTTCACCAAAGACGACATTTTCTACACGGTAAGCCAGACCTCTCATCTCTCAACTCACGCTCGACGCTTCTAAGTTATAATCCAAACAGAGCATGCCCCTCTACCACTCCTCCGCCGCCGTCCTAGGCTTCTGCACTTGCCTCGGCGTAGGCGCCACCTTCTCCCTCGGCAAGAAATTCTCCACCAAATCCTTCTGGCCAGAAGTCCGTGCCACGCACGCAACAACCATCCAATACGTTGGCGAAACCTGCCGCTATCTCCTCTCCGCCCCTCCCCAGATTGACCCCGGGACAGGCGAGAACCTGGACCGGAAGAACAACGTGCGTCTAGCATTCGGCAACGGCCTCCGCCCTGACATCTGGAACCGTTTCAAGGAGCGCTTCGGTATCGAGGCTATTGCCGAATTTTACACGGCGACGGAGAGCACGTCGGGGGCTTGGAACTACTCGCGCAACGACTTCTCCAAGGGTGCCATCGGCCGCATCGGCACGTTCGGGTCCCTCCTCGTGGGTGGCACTCAGGTAATGGTAGAACTAGACTGGGAGACCGAGATGCCGAAGCGCGATCCTGCAACCGGTCTCTGCCGACCAGTCAACAAAGGGCAGGCCGGCGAGCTACTGTACAGGCTGGACCCGGCGGACATCACGCGGAAGTTCCAAGGCTACTATGGCAACGCCGGGAGCACCGACAGCAAGATCCTGCGCGACGTGCTGGCCAAGGGCGACGCCTGGTTCCGGACGGGCGACATGATCTCCGCCGACGCGCAGGGCCGCTGCTTCTTCAGCGATCGCATCGGCGACACCTTCCGCTGGAAGTCCGAGAACGTGTCCACGAGCGAGGTCTCCGAAGCCCTGGGCACGCACCCCGTCGTCGCCGAGGCGAACGTCTACGGCGTCGAGATCCCGCACCACGACGGCCGCGCGGGCTGCGTGGCGATCGTGCTGGCGGAGGGGCAGCCGCCGAGCCCGCGGATCATGCGCGAGCTGGCGGAGCACGCGGCGACGCGGCTGCCGGGCTTTGCGGTGCCGCTCTTCTTGCGCGTCACCAAGCAGATGGAGCTCACGGGCACGAACAAGCAGCAGAAGCACGTCGTGCGGAGTCAGGGCGTCGATCCGGCCAAGGTCGGGAGCGACGAGCTGTGGTGGCTGAGGGGAGGCACCTATGTGAGATTCGGACAGGCGGACTGGCAGGAGCTGAACGGCGGGAGGGTGAAGTTGTAGTAGGTAGGGCTGGGTGTTTCTGGTCCTGATCGTCGTATATATGAATAATACATCGAGGCTAGAAAAGCGCCCTTTTTCAACTACTACTACTACTACTACTACATGATACAAGCAAGCCCGAAGACTAGCAGGAGAACCTATCAATTCGAATTAGGGGAGTTGGGGGGGTATCATTGATTTATTCTTTTCTCTCTCTCTCCTTCACACACACACACACACATCTCCAATTTCGAAATTTGAAAGCGAAAATCGACATCATCCACTGTAATGAATATCATCTCCTCTCTCCCTCGCCACCAACCCTATACCCCCTCGCGACGCCACCCCTCCCCTCTTCAATACCGGCCTCCGGAGCGTCCTCCCCCTCCAGGAAATCGCTTCCCAGTCCCGTCCACGTCCTCTGAGAGCGCAGATATTCCGCTCCTGGACTCACCGCCCCGTTGATCGTGGCAAGGTCGCCCTTGGCTCTCCTCGTCAACACGTTCGAAGCTTCTGTTTCTGTAGTAGCGTCACCCGGGGCGGCCGCCGGGGTTGAGATTGGGACCGGGGCGGAGGTCTGGCGAGAGGGACGCATGGGTCGGGAATGCGAGATGTAGCGGCCAGTTCGGAGGTCGAACTCGGGAGGCTCGGATTCCTCCTCCGAATCATCTCCGTCATCTCCGTGCGCATCCCTACCCCCCTCGTCCGCGTCGGCGCCCGCGCCGTTCTCTCTACCCTGGGACTCGATTTCATCCGACCCTTGGACCTGCGCGTGTTCAACAGCCGGGATTTCGGTCCCGGCGATAGCGCCAAAATCTCCCCTCCAACTCCCATCCCACACCCGCCGCTCCCCCTGCAATGCAACCCCTAACTCAAACGGCGTCACGACACCCCTATAGAAGCCTTCGCCATCCACCAGACTGCTCTCCCAGCACCCGACAACCACCCATCCGCCGATCTCCGAGAAGTTGGCCAATTTAGCGGCGTTCACTTTCCCCACCACAAACGTATAGCTTTTCTTCCCGGCTTTCTCTATCAACTTCTTGATAGTTGAGAGAGCGGCGAGATGGTGCGAGACGGAGAGTGTGTTGATCAGAATGCCAAGGATAGGTGCGGTGGAGAGGTGTGTGAGGAGGGCGTAGCGACGGCGCAATATCATGTTCGTCTGTGTCTTCAGAGCTTCTGGTGTGACT
The DNA here is from genome assembly GCF_022702325.1 of Drepanopeziza brunnea f. sp. 'multigermtubi'. Lineage (NCBI taxonomy): Eukaryota > Fungi > Ascomycota > Leotiomycetes > Helotiales > Drepanopezizaceae > Drepanopeziza > Drepanopeziza brunnea. The sequence goes on along the minus strand of NW_027094071.1, from coordinate 1,105,160 downwards.
ACCGACTCGGATCTTGAGAGTGCTGTGGGATAGATGTACATCTCCTTTACCCTCGAGGCAAGCGTAAGTAGCAGCGCAGGAGGCGGTTCAGAAACATGAAAGAGGCTGTACTCCCCCAGCCGTTCCCTCACCCCCTCTTCCACCCTTCGATTTGGGACGACACTCTCTGGCTCATGTATCACTTCCGGGGCTACAATATCCGTATACCCTCTATCTAAAAGTGCCTCTTTTATAGCTGGAACGTGAGCGTGGTATGTTACATCGGCCATCAACAGCACCTTCTCTCCCTTTTCCGGGAAGGTGCTCTCAAAAGACTGTATCAGAGACGGGAGAGGCAGCGGGTGCGAAGTAAAGACGTAGATCACCGGCAGCCGTGCAGTAGGCGACAGACACGACCGTCCATAGTGCACCACCACGTCGGCGGAGACGTGCTCGGCGGCTATCTCGTCGACGCAGCAAGAGCCGTAGGACGTATCCGCGAGAATCGTAAACCGCACCCTCTCTCCATCCGCTGCACCGCTCGAAGCTCCCTTTGACCCCCCAGCTCCCGCACTCGATAGAGATAGGGCGTTGATACTCGTCTCCAGGAGCTCCCCGGCCCGCACCTCTATCTGCTGATTCGAGTCGGTCTGGCGCTGAGGCGGACCCAGCCTCGTACACTCGAGCTCGAGGAGTTCGAAAACCCGGACCGCATCCCGGAGCATCGCATCCGGAAACTGCAGCGCCCCCCTCCGATACCCTCCCTCCCTCAGCTTCCGAATCGTCCGCTCAATCTCGAAGATCTCGCGGATCTGCGTATCATCGTAGCGAGGTCCTTGCTCTGTCGAGGAGGGAGGCGTCGGGTCTTCGAAGATGTGGGATTCGGGCGTTGAGAGGACGGGAGGCACTGTAGATGGGAGGGCCATCTTCCTATTTCTGGGTGTGGCGACCGGATTCCCGCTGTGGTGGAATGCGGGGAGCGAAAGCTTTGCTGTTGTGTTGTGGGCTGTGGAAGATTGGCGGGGTAAATAATTTTCGAGCCCGACCAGACGAGGGGCAAACGCGGGTTTTGCTGGCAGAATCCCGATCGAGCCCCACTTGGCCAGGGTCTTTCGGTTGGCCCATCTGCTCTGTTGACATTGTCGCACGGTTATTTGTTTGAGAATTGGAAATGTTAAATCGCAGCTCATCCTGCCATTCTCAGTAATAAACATCTTGAAGAATAGATCCGATTCTCTCAACTTCGTATTCCCTTTCGCCATCGCATAATAGCCAGTAGACACAAGTTAACAGAGCAAAGACTCCGTAAATCCAATCAATCACTTCAAGCGTTCATCGCTGACGATGTTACAAACCAATCAATCAATCAATCAATCAATAGAGCCAAGAGAAAAAAAAAAAGGGGGAACAACAGAGCAAAGACTTAAATTGACATAAGCTCTAAGGAAGGGCGGGCTCGGTTGGAGAAGAATTACCCTTCCATGCGCCCGCGGGGCGGGCTGGTACGAGAGGATCTTTGTGTAAAGAGTCTCGACTGGTATAGGTAGGTAGGTAGCTCTTCTAGATGCTCGCACGCTCCATACGCTTGCTTTCCTTGAGCCAAAAGCCAAAAAGACGCCGCCTCCCTTCCCTCCCACCACAACTCCTCTCTTTCTCCCTGACCTGTGAAATCCCCAAATGAAATTTTTGACAATCGAGCTCGGCTCCAAAATCGCAGAGATAGATAGACAAACAAGAAATGCCGTGTTGCCACGTTGAGATCGCCCCGGAAAGATCCCGCCGCTCACCCCAGAGGATCCCAGCATCCTCGATCACGATGGGCAAGCACGCCTCCCTCCAAGCATGCACTCCACCTCAGAAAACCAACCAAAAGAGAGCGGGAGAAGAGAAGAGAAAAATAGGAAAGTCAAGTGGGTATTTATCTAGAAAACAGCACCCATAGTACCCAAGGCAACACCCCCTCCGCAGTACAACCTCTCACAATTCGCCCCCAAGACTGTCATCATCAAAATCCCTGATGAGATAGTTCGGATCCGTCTGTGGCAGTGGAAATGGCTCCTTCTGCTCCCTCGTCCGCATCGTATACTCCACCCTATCTTCACTCGTGTAGCTCGGCGGATTTGGGAAAATCGAATGTCTCTTCCTCCCCACGGCGGAACGGTGTGCATACTCCATATTGGGTCGAATTCTACTGCGGTCACGCTCCCTACTACTCTCCTCTAGTATCGGCCACTCGTCTGGAGCATAGCCAGAGTAGCTTGTATCGTTGTTTTCTCTCCGCCCATTGCTTCTGCGGCCGACGGAGGATCGACGTGAGACGGAGCCGGAAGCAGTGCGCATCAACGATCCCGCGTCACTAGATGTAATCGAGAGCGCACTCGAGCGCTTACTCGTCGTACCCAGCGTCACTCGCTTGACCCCCGCAGCCGCGACTTCCGGCTGCCAGCTGTCACGCACAGTCCAGCAATGGCTGCCGACATGGCTTGCCTCCACCATATTCTGATTCGCCCCTTTCCACGGCGGTGTGCCGCGCAGCCGCGGGTTCAGGTGGTACGAGACATCGGAAGTATATCGGAGGTTAGGGGTGTCCACCGAAATGGAGGCCAGCGTCTGCAGGATGCCGTAAATGAGAATCCAGCGCCCGCGACGGGCGGCGTACGGATCAATGACCCCTGCGCAGTCGTTCTTTTCGAAGCGCACAAAAGCTTCGACGAGGTCGTTGTGGACGAAGTCTGAGCCGAGGAGGTAGATGTTTGTTGATTCCGTGTAGGCGAGAGCGGCTTTGCGCTCGGCCATTTTATCTTCGGCAGGTTTGTTGGATTTCTTGCTAGCTCTGTAGAAATTCTCCTTGACGTCCGAGCGGATCGGGATGGATTCTGGAACCAACGGGTAAGGATGGGGGATGTGTGGGAATTTGTTCCGGTTGTCGAAGGCGACGAGGATGTCCGTGAAGGGGAGATCGGGCGAGTCGGCATCAAATCCTCGGTTGGCTGGGTGGACGATGTTCCATTTTCGGCCGCTGCGTTCTTCGACACAGTCCCAGACGACTTCGCGATTCACCAGATAGTCGTACAGAGCGCCAAAGTCTTTCTGTAGCTCCTGAACTAGATCCCGGGTGAGCCATTGTTCGAACCCCTCGCGCTGCGCAGGTGGCCACTGCGTATAGGCGGCCGTGTAATGCTGGTGGAAGAACTTGCGGAGACGTACGAAAGCAGCCCGAGCTGGCGGAGGATGTGAACTCATCACGGGCCACATGTCTCCAAAATCAAAGTCGGCGAATCTGGCCTCGCAACTCTGTACTCGTTCGTGGACATCTAAGCTGGCTCTCTCGAGTAGTGCCCGGGTGATGGGAGAGATGTTGTGGAAGTCTGGGGAGTTTTCCAGTCGGTAATACATGCCACAACTGTGGACGTACGCCTCTCTCCACCCCTCTTCCCAGCGTACATGGCTACGTTCGCTCCAGGCCAGCAGTGCAGCTGCGGTCGCGGGATCATTGCGTACGTCGTCGAGTCCTTTGCTCACAACATAATCGATCAACATGCCCGCTGCATCCATCTCGTCGGGCATGTACAGCTCCAGCCGTTGGTGGAGATCATTCAAGGCCTGGTACAGGTTCAAACCAGCCAGCGAAGCTTGATACAGAAGCGCGAAGACGTTTCGGGTCGTGACTTGGTGGCGCAGGATTTCGATTATGGTCGCGTCTCTTGGAATCGGGAAGAAGATTTCATAGGAGATCTGGCCGTCAGGTACTCCTCCGGGGCCACAAATGCTGCCTTCCGACATGGGAGGTGTCGGGTGCCGCGGTCTTTCTTCCTGGATCACCAGAGATTGTCTCATGCCAGGCGAGCTGTTTGGGGAGGGTGGCATACCGAAGTTGTTCCCGTCGTCGATAGATCCTTCGCGTAGTAGACTGACGAGGAATCTCGACTCGGTCTGTTCGAGGACAGAGGACGAGAGCCGGAACGAGGGCGGGCCTTTCTGAGACTGTCCTTCATGGCCGAAGAAAATCAGCGTATCGCCATTGGGGTCCCAGAGCTCTGGGTCCTTTCGGAGCTTGTTCCAAGGCTTTACTGGTCTCCCATGCCCCATCCATCGGCTCAATTGCGGGCCCCGAGGAGGAACGGGTGGAGGTTCTCCTGTAAAAGAGGGCGTGGATCCGGCATCATAAAGGTGTTGAGACCGGGCCTTCCTGGGCATTACGGAGGAGGCAGCTGAGGCAGCTGAGTCTAGCTCGTCCGAATCGGCACGCGCCGTGGCCCCAGCGGTAAATGGTCGGTAGTCAGGCTCGCTTCCTCTGTTGACAGTGTCGTCGCCCTTCTTGTTTTTCTTACGGAACAAGCTACTCAACCCCTTCCTGGCTTCCTCGCTCTTCCTATCCATCGCAGTCCTAAACGAGGACTTCTCAATGCCCGAGATGTCAATAATGGGGATGTGCGGCTTGCGGACCCGCGCATATGCAAGGTCGTCGGACCCATTCGAGCCGTTCGTCTGGGTCGTCGAGATCTCATTGTTCTGGCTGCGAAACGGCACCTCGGGCATATGTTGGGGCAGCTGTCGGCCACTGGGCAGGGAGGACTGAGAGTCGCCCACACCCAGAAGCTTATCTGGGAGCTGCTTCTCGCCTTCGCTGGCCGGGGTGCTCGCCTCCTTCGTCCTCGTCTTCTCCTTGCGCACATACGCGCTCCGGCCTGACATGTTGCTGGGCTATCGGGGATCCTCGATTGCCCATGTATATGTATCTGTGTCGCGAGGAAGGGGGGGGGGGGAGGGGGGTTGCGGTTGCGCCAGATACCAGGCGTTGCGCCGGATCAGGGCCGTCTTTGTTTTCTGTCGCGCTCAGATGGCCGATCCCTTCCTTTCTTTCTTCCACTTCTCAATCATGTGCGGTATCCCACCGATGGTTCCCCGGATGACGAGGTCGAGATGTCGAGGTGAGGTCGAACGAAGCAGGGTGAGAAGGGCGGTGGGGCAGAGCAGAGGGAGCGGTTTGAGGTATATATGTATTTATGTATAAATATATAAAGTTAGGTTGGACTGCGAGAGATAGAAGAGGCCGTGCTATGTTGATCCTCTTCTTCTTCCGACCTTGGGGACCGCACGCAGTGTAGTTAGCAATGCTGAGCTGGCAGAGAGATGGGCAGTCAACTGGTTGACCAACCTCTTATCTGTGTAAGTGATGAATGAACCTGCGGCTTCTAACGCTGGTAGTCGAGGGTCGTAATGGGTAGCTTCCGCGCACAAAATTGAGTTTCCTGGGGATGTCGACGAGATTGAAAGAAGGATCGTGAAAGGAAAGAATTCCATGTGGCATAGGGGAGATAGTAGTACATGATAGTATTTCCTTGTCCATAGAAACAAAGTAAGGTAGGTAAGCAGTGGGGACAGGGGAGGAGAGGGGGGGGTAACTCTACAAGTTCAGGATGGCCGACCCGCTGTGGACTCGGGGAACGGTCCTAGCCGTACCAAGCATTTTGATTTGTTCATTCAAAATTGGAAGAAGAAAAACATATTTAATTATGGGGAAAAAAAAAAGAAAAAAAAAAGGAAAAAGGAAAAAGAAAAAAGAAAAAAAAAAAAAAAAAAAAAAAAAAAAAAAAAACAAAAACTTGCTGGCGTTTCTGCCGTCGGCCGTAATGGCACGCTGCATATATCAGTTGATGCTGACGTTGACAGCTTGATGCCTGGCCTCGCCTCAGTGGAGCCCATTTTGCAAGTTGGCGGGCGGGCTTTGGAAATCTGGAGGTGCTCAAGCAGAAAGAAGGAAGTACATATTTATATATATATATATATATATATATATATATATATACACACACATACATATAATCCATACCGGTATGTATATCCATACCAATATTACGCTGACCTGTCTATAGTACAGAAGCCACAGCCGAAGAGAGAGTCATTAAAAATGCATTGAAAATGAGTGGAGTTTTTCCGGTGTGGAATCTAATTTACAATCCAGAGCATCCCGGTGCGCCATTTACTTGTAGGTAGATGCCACGACGATAGCACAGGGCTGGGTGATAAGGACGTCTCGACGTCATGTATTTCAGATACGCGTCAGCCCTACTTGTAGTCGGGTGAAGGAACAGTCCCGGGACATCACCGCACCGTGCCCTTACCCACTATACAATGCTCATATTTACAGTCCCGTCTCCCTATGCCCTCTCGCGCGCTCACTTCCTCCCTGCCATACGGCCAGCGTAAGTAAGCAACAAATACCTAACACGCCAAAGTCTTCGTCGCCGTTATCGCCAATCATACCCGAGCACGAGCACGAGCACGAGCACGAGCACGGCCGGCCAGTTTGGACGTTCCGCCTTCAATGTCTACCTAGGTACTAGTTAGTATCTGTCCGGGTAACAACTGTCTGTCCGTGCGATATCTCGGGGAAACGAACGTTAGGACGAAGATCGATCGCACTACTTACCGTAATCTGGAGCCCGCGCTCGGCGGGTAGGGGAGGCCCCATGTAGTACTTTTCCAAGCAAGTACTTGGTCTGGGCAGAGGAAGTCTAGACCCTTCCCATACGAGGGTCTGATCAACCCATTCATTAACGAACTTCTTCGTCAAGCACATCAAGGTATGTTTACCACCAAGTGGATATACAGGGGCACGTACACCATAACATAGATACCTGTACCTATCCCGAATCGGGGTAAGTTTAGGTATAACAGACAGACATGCAATCTTTGTATTTTCTACGCGAGGAATTGCTCTCGCGATTATACATTGACAAAAAGGAGGAGGAGATGTCGACGTGATGTATAGATTCTGTCCGGTATCCCCGCCGCCTGCCTGTGTTTCCCGCCTTCCCGTATCCCTATCCGTCCGATATCTCTCCCCCTTCCTCGAATATTCCTTCCTCCCTTCCTTCCCTCCACGTACCAAATCAGATCATCCCAAAATCACCATCGTGTCGGCCGTTAAGAAACTCCTCCCTCCCTTCCCTTCCCTTCCCTTCCGTTATGCCCCTCCCAACGCTCACTCAAACATACACGTGCCTCCTCCCCGAGTGCGCGCTATGATGGCTGCGATGACTCCCGCTCCTCCTCCTCACATGCGTCGTCTCCTTCCTCACATACGACGTCTGCCTCCCGTGCCTCCGCCCGTCATCCCAGCCACCGGTCCCGTGAAAGTAGGCCAGCAGGCTCGTAAAGAAGAAAAAGATGCAATTCATGATGCCGAACGCAAAGCACGCCTTTTTCATTGCGCAATGCTTCTCGACGTTGAAGTCGATGTCGTTGACGGTCGCACTGCCCAGGTTCCCGAAGGAGACGGTGTGCGACGATCTGGTGGTGACGTTGGAGCAGTTCTGGTCCGCGATGTAGCGGAGCTCGTAGACGCCGCCGATGAAGGCGCCGACGAAGAGGAGGTCGACGAAGGCGACAAAGTGGGAGTTGTTCTTCGATCGGTGGTAGGTGAAGAGAGTGGCGATAGCCCAGGCTAGGGCGAGCACGGAGACGATGAAGAGGACGAGGATGTCGTCAGGCGTGAGGGCGTTGGCGCGGTCGTAGATGCGCACGAAGTAGGCGAGCATGCCCATGCAGGGAATCTGAAGGGAGGGGGAGTATCAGTCGGTCATGCTTGGGACGAGGTGAGATGTGAGATTTGGAGAGGAGGGAGGGGAGTGTGTGTTGAGAAGAGAGAAGAGAGAGAAGGGAGAGCTGACCAGAGTGACAATCTCCATGAGACGCCAGAAGACGAAGAAAACCCCAAACAGCATGGTTGCGATCTTGCCTGCTGCTTTGCCTTGCCTGCGCTGCTATCAATCGTACTGCCGTGTGTCTCGGGTTCTCGAGTTCTCGAGTCCACAAATGAGTCTGCGACAAGGCTGGTGCTGGGGCCGAACACAAGCTCTTTCTTGCTGCGCGATCATGAAGACTCAAATGGCAGAGCAGAGTCAGCGACCGAGACAGGGTGCATGTATGAAATGAAAGTACGTTCAAAACCAAACGTCGGTAGAGCGGTAGAGTGCGACGCGGAAACAGATGGTCCGGGTCTGATATACTCGAGGTGGAGAGGCTGGGAGATAAAGGCTTTTATCGCCGGGGGTAGGTATAGCTCGACCAGGGCTGAATCTTGCTTTCTGGGTAGAGAAAGCTTAGGTGGTGCTGCGCTGACGACTTCAAGGCTCTGTGCGGGAGGGGAGATTAGATAGAGAAATAGAGAAATAGAGAGAGAGATAGAGAGAAAGATATATAAGTAGAAAGATAGATATATACGGACAATTATCTGTACGTGGTATATGTATATATATATATATGTAAGGGAGGATAGGAGAGAGAGAGCCTTTTACTGATTTCCAGCACAGCAGCACAGGCCGTCGTCCGACAACGACTCAGGTGTCGATGGCAGAGACTGAGAGACCGAGAGACCGACATCATCTCGGTAAGTAGTGGTGCTTTTATACTGTAATGTGTCCACCTCAGCCTATAGTAGCGAAGGAATTAAAGCGAGAGGTTGGTGGTGTTGAGTGGAGGAAATGTAGAAATGTGGAAATGTGGAAAGGTGGAAATGTGGAAATGTGGAAATGCCGGTGGTTGGGATCAGGCTGCGGATAAGGATAGAACACATGACATGCAGATGCCGGGGTCAACGGATGCCATCGAGTCGACACTCCGGGGTATTCCCACGACGACTAGTGCTACGGGATCGGAGGTCTATCGGTAGTACAACGTAGTAGTACGACTACTACTACCGGTACGTATATCCGACCTTATTACTACACTTTCCCACCGCTGGGAAGTTCCTTGCAGCGGAAAGCCTACTTACTACGTACTACTGTAGTACTTGTGGTACAACTACCGTAGGTACCACCTACTGTACCGGTACTCGTGCGGCCAGTATATCTGTCCCCATGCGTTGATCTTACTCAACTGGGGAAAGAGATTGTGACGCTCTCTCTATATGGCTGGCTGCACCTAAATTTAGTAAAATGTGACTCTATCTTTGGGATGATCTACCACGAAGGATGGAAGAAGAAAGAGTAATGCTCTGAAGAAAAAATGGCGGTGAAGCACTGCCGTATATTTGAGGCTATAGTAAGGCTATAGTAGAAAGGTTGTGGTGGATATCAAGTAGCCAAAAGAAACAACAGAACCGCAGAGCCTTTGCCGAGACGCCCGCCAACCTAGTACACAACACAAAGTCAACCACCTCAATGCGCGAACCGTGACTCCCGCTAGATACAAAACATATCCCACCCTGGCCGGCGACCATTTCTTTCCAGAAACAGCACAATGAAGGCATATCTGCAAACAAGTCCACGGAGAGAAGACCAGCCTCCCCATGCGACTCCTCGGCCCTCGATTCGTATAATGAGACGAGTCGTCCGTATCTAGACAATAACCTCGCCCCACCCCCTCTCATCCAACAGCCGCTCCTCGAGCCCCTCGTCCCCCTCGCCACCTCCAACAAGGGCAAGTAGCACAGGCGCCCGTCCCGTCTCAAAACCGGCCTCCATCAACTCCAAGCTCCGCTCCACCTCTCTCACCATCATCTTCCGCATAAACCCAACCCCAATCCCACAATACGTGCTTGGCCCTCTCCGGTGACCGCCAGGTCCCACGAGCATCAGCATCTCCCTAACCTTCGCGCCGCCGGACTCGAGTAAGGCGCCCGGTGGAGGCAGCGTTTGGACGCCGCGGAGCGCGAGGCTGTAGACTCCCAGGCTGGGAGGGAGCGACGATGTGATCTGCATGAGGGAGAGCAGCCATGCGTCTTGAGGGGGGGTGGACGTGGATGAGGCGTCAGAGGAGTATTTCGTGTCGCTGGTCAGGTGGATGGTGTCCAGGAGAGGGTTGTAGTAGAACCTGGGGTTGCCTTCTATGTCGCTGATCGGGTAGTGCGATTTCAGCGTCTCGGCTCGGGACTCGGCGCTTACGGAGAGGAGAGCAGGGTGGGCGCTGGCGCAGAGCAGGGACGAGTGCGCGCCGGGTTTAACGGAGAGGACGCGAGGGGACATCTTGTTGAACTCGGCGTAGATCTGGAGGCGCAATTCGAGGGGGAGCTGAGGAAAGAGGGCGAATTCCGTGAGGAAGCCAGAAAGCGACGGTGGCGGTGAGCTGCAGAGGTCCATGGCTTCCAATGCTCCGCTTGCAAAGCGGCCATTCATGCTGTAATCCATGTCCATACTCTCACAAGTGTTCTCAAGTACAAGTATTCCTAAGTCGATGTTTTGTAATGATGAATGTGGGCAATGGGTAACTTTGCCCTGGATGATTTCGGGGAGGGGACATGGCTCTTATACAACAAAGTTATAAATCCTGATGAGTGGGTGACGGTGAGGGCGACTAGAGGCGGAGACGGAGTAGACGGAGTGGACGGAGTATCCGTCAAGGGCTGCTGGCTGGCCTGAGACGCGATGTACCGGCCAGCAGCAGAACTTCATGCGGACAGGGGCTTGATACACGTGATTAAGCTGTACAACTAGTTCCGATTGGCCATCGATCTTTGGCTTCAGATAAGCGTTAGCTGTTTGCGTTTGCTTGCGTTTGCTGCTTTTGGTATAAGCCTCTCTATAATTGGTTTTGTTGTTGTGTTCGCGTTTCCGTTTCCGTTATTCTCGGCCGTAAAGCGGTACTCGATGGGGGGGGAGGGCTTCGCGATTTGGGATGTACGGTACGCAGCTGTCTGGCGGGCATCCCGAGACCATCGGCTGGACCGTGCTGTGTGCTGTGTGCTGTGTGCTGTGCTGTGCTGTGCCGTGCCCTCACCTGCCCTGCATGACATCCCTCTCCTTGTGTCCTTGTGCGCCCTCAGTTCTTGGGTCTTGGGTGGAGGCTTCGAACTTGGAACAACGGGCTCGTGATGGAGGGTTTCTGATAGATAGGATAGGCTTTCCGAGTATGTGGCTGCTATTGGAGGATAATGTCAATTATGGAATTGTTGTGGAATGCTGGCGTCGGGCGCGTGTTGATTTCGGATCACCTTAAACCATTCGCTCTGGACGAGAGGGATCATTTTCAGACCCTTCAAGGAGAGTGAAGTGAGAGGGACACCAAATGGATCTCGCTCTGCGCTCGTCACCCATCCATCACCCAACACCCATCACCCATCACCGTTGCTCCGACTAGACGGACGACCTTGACAAGCTGTGTCCCCTCTCGTCCCCTCTGCCCTTGCTGAGTCCCTCAAACTCCATCATCAACTTGCACAGCAGAGAGAAATTCTGCCCCAGCTAACGTCAGATTTGATCTCTGATCCCCGATTGTAGCACTCGCACTTGCACTCGCATCCGCCCTGTCTGACTTTGTATACGTATCTCGTACGGCGAAGCCACATGGGTCGGCCGCCGAGGGATGATAGGCGGCGACCCCTTCAATTCAAGCCATTCGAACTTGGTTTGCGAAGGCGCGGTTCTTGCGCGTCATCGGCGGCGTGGTTGGGATGGAAGCTCCAATCAATTAGACGAGGAGATTTGGAGTTCCGAGTGGGATATCAGAATCTCGACCAAAATCTTTATGATTCGAGGTAAAATTGATGCCAACAGAGAGATATATCCCCACTGCCAGAGATACGAGAGAGAGTAATTTGCACAGAGGAAGATAGTCGCGAAGACTCCATAACGATGAGAAGTGATGGAGTAGTGAGAGCGAAGAAAGAAACGAATGATAGACTGTCCAGAGCTGAGGGTTGAGTCTCGGAAATTCATCTGATCAGTTTAGCAAAACGTGACTGGAATGGATACTTATCTTCTCAAGCTCGCACCCTGAGAGCCACTTTGGTCCGCGCCACTTACCACCCACTGAGAAGCCAAATTCTCGGTTTTGATTTCAAATCGCGTTTGGTCCGCCTTGTTTTAGAGGTTGCAAACGCCAAGGAAAATCGTTTTGAAATTTTCAATCCAAATTTCTTTTAAGGGAAACCGTGACTTTTGAAATACCAAGTTCTGAGATTCATGACAGCGTTAAGTGCCGTCACGTGACTCTCCTGATTTGAATGTTTTCTTCGACTTTGGTTGTCCAATAATATTACCGACAAAACCTAGCAATTTTTTTCAATCGAATGCTATTCTAGCTTAAATATTAATCATTTAAAACAGCAGGCGCCAAGCTCACGTGAGTGTCGTAATTATCTTTCCGATAAGGGTCTCGTAGCTTACCGAGCTATCAGCTTATTCATCTCGACTCTCTTAGGTCTTCGATTATCCTTACAATTATTTATGCAAAGAAAATTTGAATTCAAACCTCTCGAGTTTCCAAATACTACAAAGACTCGTGTTGAAACCTGGTTTTTAGAAGTCGAGTTTTTGCGAGGCTCTCAAACTCGAATTCAACCTCGAACTCAATCACCAACTCGCAGCTATGGCGGAATATGCCTCTTTCCCCCTATTCCCCTTCCTTGGGATTCCTTCCTATGTCTTCCGCGACGCCACGTCTGCACCCCATACGTTTTTCGGGACTGTTCATTTACCTCTCGCTATATCACGACAAGCGCCTTACACCCTACCAGCCCTGTTGCTCGTTATCGCAAAGCCAGATCCTTAGCTGAGAAGCGCTTTCAATTACACTGGCTTGAGCCCTCTTGATCGCGAGACTAAGTCAGCCCTTGGTGGCGACATAATACATATAGACCCTGGACAGCCTATATCTTCCAGGACGTACTCCATTCAGATACCGACCCTTTGTTCCTGTATTAGGAGCCTGTCTGACTGAGCCTTGTCTGGGTTGTCGATAAGCAGCTATCAGTTGGAAGGGGTGTCTGGAATATCGTCATTCGGAATATCACCCCTTCATATTTCGAGTCATCGGATCCTTTGCCGCTTGTACTGTAGGGTTGGGGAACGTGAGTAGCGTGCCGCTATGGGACCATAAAGGACGGGGCGATCAGGGTGAAGATTAAGGGAAGACAGTTTTTGAAGGTTGCAAAGAGTGTTGAGAGCATTCGTAAGGAGGGATTGCTCGTGAGGGTGCTGAACATGAGTGACCACACACACAGATGTTTGATGAGGATTACATAAAGGGAAAGCTGGAGAGTGCGAGGGTGGAAGTCCGCGCGGATATTAAAGGATGGGTTGAAGCTGAGTGATGGGAAAATCATCTGATTGCACATCAGGACTCAGGTGGAAAGACTAACTCAGGAGCGAACTTGTATTATTCAACCTAGGAAACATTCGCGACCTTCCAGGAGAGCTGATACAACAATGCATATCTTACGAATCAGAATGGGTGCTCGCTGCGCTGTAGCCGAATCCCTCCCGACATAGGCACATAGAGGCCCGAGATTCAGATCAAAGATGCTGATGCTGATATTTTGAGACTGGGAGCGCGATGCGTGCAAAGAAAGGCAGAGGTGAAGCTGATGTGAATAGAGTAACAGCAGCCCTCTGTCATCCTCCAGCGACTTGGCAGCAGAACCACCACTAAACCCGAACAAGCTCTAGACATCTCAGAACCGCCACTTGAAAAGCGATCCAAAGATCGTGCCAGGACTGCCCTGAGATTGACCAGCTTCCATGTCCGACTCTTGCGCCTGCTTCTGCGCCTGCTTCTGCTTCTTCTTCGGCGGAGACTGGGTCTGCTCGCTGGGCATCCCGAAGGGTCGCTTGGCAGGAATCGACTGTCTGATCGCCGCTGGACCATATGGTTGCTGCATCGACAGGATATTAGGTTCAGAGTCGGTTGCGTCTTGGTCCGGACCTACGCCGAAAGTAGCCGGGCGGGGAACTGGACGAGGCGATGGACTTGTTGCGTGTGGAATTTCATACTGATGTGGGCCTGGCGAAGGGGTGTTTGCGTCTGGGACTTTGCCATATGGACTCTTATAGGCGGTGTTTGCATCTGGGCCTTGGCTGTATGGACTCTTATAGGAGGTCACACGATTTGCAGCGCCCAGCATTCGCAAGCTAAGAGCTGGAAAGGTATATAGAGAGGGGGTGCTCAGCCCGGAGGTAGCAGCTTGACTTAGAGTAGGGTCGATGGCAGGTTCTGCTCGGGTCAGGGTGATCTTTCCTGGTTCTAGAGCGAAGAAGTCAGCCGGAATCTCAGTCAACAATAGGTGAGGGACTCGAACATACCTGCATCTGATCCCGTGTTTCTCTTGTTGATGCCTTTGGACTCATCTTCCCCTACCTCCACATGGGGACCTGGAAGCGAACTGGCCTGCTCTTTCTGTCTTTGTCTTCGTTCTAGCCACGCCTTTCGTTTTCCAGCAGCTCTCCTTTGTAGCATCCTGATCTCACGCATTTCTTCCTCCTGAAACTCCTTTTCTATCTTTCGTCGCGCCCTCCTCTCCTCTTTCTCGCTCGAATCGCTAGTTCCTGTGTCCATGTCGTTGTTTCATTCGGATTTCCCGATCTATGCTGTTTGTCGATTTGGGCTGTTGTTGTTGATATTGAAAGCGGTCGGTCAAAATTATATTCGTGTGTAGCTCCTCGCCTAGGGTGGAAAGTGATAAACAAGTCGTCTATTCACCTTTCGATGAGTCTAATCAGGCAGAGATCGTGAAGCGAGGCTACTTTACTGCCGTTATCTATCTTTGCAAGGGGCATATGTAAATACCTGTTCTGCTATTTCTTCTTTCACTTGTGTATATTTGATGAAATTTAGTATATCTATATCATTTATGAAGCAAGGACTTTAATTCTCGCGCCTGGAGTTTCTCTGCTCGCATATGAGATGTTCATATAGAGAACAATGCTGGGTGGGAGAGCCACTGCAATTGGGCCGAATTGTTATTGTATATATCCCGGGTAGCAATAGCCCTTAGTGCCTATTCAGCCGATGAGTATGTTCCTGTGAAGTGCTATAGAGCTAGTCGTCATGCCCTAAAATTTAGGCAGCAAGACTCCCGACGCGACTACAAAAAAAAACGTCGGTTTCCCTACCAGTCCTTCTTCCTCTCAAACGTAACAATCTTCCTTTTCCAGATCGAACAACATCAACCCCAACTTCAAAAGATCATACAAAAACAACTCGAAACCGCAGTCATGAAGCTCAACAGCTTCAGCGTCGTTGGTATCGTCTTAGCACCTGGTGCGTTTGCTTCCGCCCACGTTCCTATCGGTGTAGACTTCCCAGCGTCATTGGTAAGCATTGCTCGAGGCCGGTACCTCACTCCTATCCTCCTTAAGATCACTCACAGTCCTTTGCTATATCTTTGAGGGTCTGACCTGAAGTAGGATACCGCAGTCGCCGACCCCGTCACAAGAACCAAATCAGCTACAGCGTTCTCCGTCTACCCAGGTAAGCTACTCTGAAAACCTATGCCAAAACTGTTCGCTTCTGTCCACAGATCATCTTCCTGACCCTTCCAAAGTTGAGAAGACAATCATCATCGCCATCCCAGGCCAGACCACGATCACCTCTTACGAGAAGAGCTACACCACCATCTCGGCAACCAACTTCAGTGCGGTCGTTTCCTCTAGCGCCTTAGGCTCTTCGAATGCCTCTTTCTCCGCTCCTACGATCTCGGTGACCCTCCCAGCTCTAACCTCCACTTCCACCCATACCACTCACACCCCACACACCAACGCTACCTCGACTTCTGCCGTTACTACAAGAACCGAGGTCACTACGTCCAAGACAGTTTCCGTCCCAGTCTCTACAACCTCGGCTGCCGCTGCCGCTCCAAGCTTGGCTACCGCACTTGGACTCGGTGGTTTCATTGGTGCTGCTATGATGGCCATCTTGTAGATAATCTGTAAGTGCTCCTCCATCTCTTGATTTTCAATTCTGACAACTGATTCTTTCCCTCAATATAGGAAACTATCGTGCACCGCATACTCTGGGATGGGATCATAGGATGTGCTGGGGAGGATGTGCTGCAGACATTGATGGTTCTATGGAGGGCTGTACGCAGAGTTGTTTTCCCCAAAAAGATAATTCGATCGTAACGCGATTGGTTTCCCCGAACAGGCTTTTTTCGATTATTAACCTGGTGACAATTGGAAAAGTGAATAATCCCAAGGGTGATGGTTCCATCCGTACGTTAACATGTCAGCCTCCAAACAACGGTGTGGAAGTGGAAGTTGCGGGTCCGTAAAAAGGCCCATATCGCAACGCAACATCCCACTCCCGCCAGAGGACATCACGATCTTTTCGGACGGGTCAGAACAGTACGACCAAGGCAACCGACTGGTAGGCTACGGGTACGTAGTTTATTAAGGACGACAAGAGATAAGCCACGGGTACGGCTCTATCAACGATTGCTCTTACGTTTTTAACGCGAAGGCGATAAGGGTATAGAAAGGCCTCGAACGAGTGGTGCACGCTTATCCGACGGCGAGACGGATCTAGCTTTGCATCGATAGCATATCAGTTATCTAATGTCTTCGCGGAAATGCTTCTTTATCATCGTAATAAGCGTTCTTAAACGTCTAAAGGGTAATAGAAACTCGAGGCGTGCGAATACGATAGTCTTCGAGGCACATAAGCATTAAAAGGAACGAACGGGCGGACAAGCTTGCAGACTTAAGGGCAAGGAAACCGGACTAGGATACTGGTTTAGCATCGCAACTTACGATCAGCGGCATCCGCATACTCTTCCGCGATATACGGGATAGAGCACGAAAAGCTTAATAGAGCGCAAGCTTTCTTAAGCTCTTACGCTCGTATCGGAAATAAAGCCTTTTATACTTAGTTAAGCCCTTTTCGAAGCTAAAACTCTTACGACATGTTTTATACAAACTATTTGCGATTCGAATTACGCACGGAGACTTTATTTGATACTATATTAAGTTCTAGCACTACGACGCTAACTTAAGGTATGCTTGCGGCAAACGCAAGTCCTCTTTGCACTTAGCTTTTTGCCGATTTACGCAACGACGCTTTTTCTCTTAGCCTTATAAAACCCGACTGCGGACCCTTTCGAGCACGATCCCGGAAGCTTACGACTTCCTTAAGGGTCTCTTTAATAATCCGGCCGATTTTCAAGCCTTTTTAACTACTACGGAGTTCTATTCTAAGTATTGCACCCGATAAAAGTGCTATTCTGGTCAATTAATACTGCTTCGATAAAGAGAACGGGGTACGCTCCGCCTTACTTAAGCTGTAAAAGCTCGTCAAATTAACCGCGTCACGGGACTAAAACTTTAAGATAGCGTGATGCGCTTTCGAAAGAATATTTTTTAATACGAGTATATTATATTAGGTTTTCTTTTGGAGTTTAAGCTTTTGTATTTACCTTTTCTTTTCCTTTTATACTCGGCTAACCTCGGTCAGGCCTTAATTCTTGTCGCTACGCGACGTGAATAGCTCGCCTTTAGCTAGCTATAGCAGTTTATACTTGCTTAATTCTTTTTTTTATAGTTTTCTCTTAATAAAAGGTTTCCTTTCTATATGATCTATCTTATTTATAAAGGAAAAGCGCATGCGATAATAGCTTTTATTATAGCACTTTGAATTGCTTTTTAAAGCTTTCTTATATGTAACTCTTTAGCTTAACACGTCGCCGTACCCCATGGAAGGTCTTAGGGCGGCAGGCTTCGCTTGCTACCCGCCCGACGTAAATAAATACAACAACAACAACAACAACATCCCACCCATACACGAGCTGAGTCTCAAATTCTTGAAAGTGTCGTTGGAATATCCTCATGCTGCCCGAGGTAAGGTGAGTATTTACATTCAAGCCCTCCCAAGCGAGCCCCTTACGATAAATAAGTAAGCAAAGCTACCCCACATGCCACCCTGGCAAAAGCGTGCGTGCAAGCGGCGAATTCCAGCCCGTGCTCACTCACTTGCCCTGCCGGAACTCTATTTCATCCGACTGACTAACTGACTAACTACCTACAGCTCTCTTCAAGGCTCAAGCCAACCCGTCGACAAACCCGCAATCACTCTCGAAAAAACCAATATCCCCCCCCCCCCAAAAAATATGCCTGGCTTCTGGACAATCGGATGCCTCTACGGCGCATCCGCCGTAACCCTCGGCGCCTTCGGAGCCCACGGCCTGAAGAAGCGCATCGCAGACCCCCAACGCATCGCGAACTGGAGCACGGCTGCCCAGTACCAAGTAAATACCTTTATTCCTCTCCCCCCCCCCCCCCCCGTCGTCAATCTTGTGACCTGCTTACTGACTCTTTTTTGCAAAGCTTGTCCATTCGGGCATTCTGCTCGTGGGCACCGTCGCCGCGCCGCAGAACAAGCTTGCCGCCTCCCTCCTCGTGGCCGGCATGACCATGTTCAGCGGCAGCATCTACCTTCTCACCCTCGATCCGCAGAGGTTCAAGTTCTTGGGACCGGTTACGCCGCTGGGGGGGCTGTGTTTGATTGGGGGGTGGGCGGCACTGGCGTTTGGGAGGAGGATTCCATTTCCGAGGTAGAGCTTCCTTGGGTTGGCGAGGGATTGTGTTTATGATACGCGTATGTGGATGGTTCTGAGGCTTTGGGATGTGGTTATATGAATGGGGAGTCTCTGCTCAGGTGAGCTCTGCTTCTATTTGACATATGAATGGGTTGAGGGAAGAGTGGCATGCAACAAGCGTTGTTTACACAGATGTTCTATGCTTTCTTGATATCTTTCCATGTCTTTCTTCCGATCAGCAATGGAGCCTGATAGCCGGGCAGGTATACTGTCAGAACTACGGCTGTAAATGCAATGTCACCGTTGTTTTGTGTTTCTGGCACCAAGGAATTCGGTCAGAGATTCAATTTTTTGGCACTCATCCCCTGTATAGTAATGGTGTTTGTGGTCTAGCCAGCCCATAGTCAAGAGCTCAAAGATCACTGCCGAGAAGCCAGCGCCTTCGTGGCCACTCCTTGTAATGTGGCCACTGATCCAGGTTTGGATCCCCTTCAGATGCAGTCAATACTCAGCCGAGCAGGCCCGCCCCAGTTCTACCTTCACGTCAGCTTTTAGCTGTTCTCAGCTGTTCTCAGCATTTTCTGGGAACAGGGAATATACCTTCCAGGTAGACTTGCAGCAGCGAGGGGTGCGGTCGTAATACTCGCATCCTCTCGCACCCTGGCCTACTGGAAATCAGCTCTTGCAGAGTAAGCACCAAGGCGGGGGGGGTGCTTTACAAACGTAACCGGCTATCGTCACCCCCTCTGGTATGATACTCTCATCGACGGTCATTCTGCGAAGCTCTTCAGGGGAGGTGGGTCCGTACTCGGCACAGCAGTCTTCGAAGTAGCCGTCCGGGCAGGCGAGGGCGAGGCCGGCGAGGCCGGAGAGGAGGGCAAGTGTGGAGATGACCTTCATGTTGTCTGTCGATGACGATGATTTAACTTTTGTTGTGTTTGAATGTTGTGGTAACTGGTCTGTTTGGGATGAATGCCGATGTTGACACTGAGGAAGACGAAGGTTGAGGAGCGGTTGCTGCTTATATGCATGCGCCTTAGCGCTATACATCTGTTCGGTTTGGGGGAAGTCACCCACCTCCCAGTATGAGGATATTTGGAAGGCGCTACTCCCAGCAGACGAAAGAGTGCAAGTAAATCTGCCGAACAAGACGGGGGGTTTTTTTTTGAGGCGAGTTTGTTGCGCTTGCTTGGAATGGGTTGGGGAGGATGCTGGCGCGGCAGTTCGGGTAGACAGGTACTGTTGATTGTGTTTGAGAGCAGCGCAGAGCGGAGTGGAGTGCAGTGCAGTGGCAAGGACTTGCCAAATCTCTCGGCGACCTTTAGTTATACATCCACGGAAAGGACGAACTCGATTACGAAACCGAGAAATGAGACTTGAAGATTGCAGATTACCGATGAAGATGGGAAAGAGCGACACAGACATACACACTTATGCGATAGAGATCATTCGCAAAGACCTGCGATAATAAAGCTTTTCTTAACAAGCTGGATCGAAATATTTTCGACGGAGCAAGGCGAAACCCGACCTAATTACCCCATTTGCAAAGCTGAGTTCTGATGGGGAGACAGTATATTCTCTAGCAGGGGGTTTCAAGCTAGGAGAGGGGAGACGAGGAGGGGATTATAAGGTGGAATATGAGCCTTGTTGGTAGGTTTATATCTTTATGTCCAGATCAAATGTACCCGGAAATATACATCTCGAGAACTCCGTCGTGATTGTTGTTATGGGGGATTGGTGCTGGATTTCCTTGTCTTTTCTTGCTGGCGGGCCCTGAATGCCACATGCGCTTAGTAGGAAGTGATGTTAAAAATAACGAGGCGGAGTAATATAAGGTGAACGAATATCGATTAGTGCGTACGTTCTTTCCACGCGTTCATGTAAGTCCTAACAAGTACCCACTGAGAGGGCTGTAGTCTTCGGACTGTATGTTTACATTCCCCTCTCTTCTCGCTTAGCTCCTGTGTTACAATAGGACAGGCATTTGGACTTGGCCCCGCAAGATTACGAGAGCGTTCTATCGAGCAAATCTTTGTCTAAACGAGGATTATCAACCGACTGGATACAATACTGTGGGCCAATCGAGAGTTTTTCTAATGAATACAAGGTTGAGACTTTCAGGTGCTTTCACGCGGGTCAACCCATACTTACATGTGCGTTACACGACTCATCCAGACTCTCAAAAAGAAATCAGATAGAGCTGCAAGGCAAACTCTAATGATATTTCTCACAACTATAGAGCCGTGGGATTCGCCTACAGGGAAACGCAGACTGTCCATATCCAAAATACCCTCGCAAGCAACATCTAACGTTTGCCATTCTTATATCTATCTGACTACAGCCTTTCCTGGCACATACGACCATAGACTGAGGAGAATTGGGCATCCCGTTCGCTCTGCCATACACAAGCCTCAGATCGGCGGATTAGTAGTTGGGTGGGTGACCACCAGCGAATACCCGCTGTCGTATGTTTTTGTACATTTTTTCTTGAATGTGATTCTGAAGTGATTGGTGGAGTGAGTAAAAGCAAGATGGGGCGACTTGAAGTCCCGATCTCCACTCCATCCGGACTAGCAAGCGATTTCAATGCATCAGTTGAGTTGACACTGCGCGTTCGTCTCAACCATCCTCTTTTCGTGATATTAAACGCTACTCTACTGCCCTCTTGAAGTTGAGGTATGCTTGGGGCGAGTACATCATCGCATGCATCCATATGCAGTATGGAGAGGTGTGAGATTGCGATCTTCTTTGCTCACTCACAATCCACTGATCAGTTGAGGGGGGGCGTGGGGGAAGAACTTGATATCTTCAAGAAAGAAATACAGGAGAGGGCTCGAAGGACATGGATTATTGCTCTCCGCGTCTTGAATACAGCGAGACTTTACGATTACTACTCTCGGTCCTTTTCCATATGAGGATAAGGTCTTCTTCCATCAAACAATACGAATGGAGGATACCGCAGGGTCGATTTGAGAATAGGTAAAAATTTCCAATGTACTCGAAACTAATTGTGTCTGGCCCTCGAAATCACTTTATTGTCAAGTGTTGAATTTAACTCCTCGTGGTGTGGTATTCAGCTCCAAACCTGCACGCAGCAGCCCGATATTTCTAGCCTCCTAGTGATGACGGTAATCCAATAGGAAAAAAAGAAAGAAAGAAAGAAACCCCTCGCAATCGCAGAGCGCATATGATTAAATATTAGTGGAATAAACATGCCTCGTTTCTTACACGATTCCATTTAATTTTGAGAATATAATCAAGCTTGATGATACATCCACAATAGCGTCACGTATCACATTTACTCCATAACAAAATCACGACGAATTCCTCAGAAGTTGAGAAAGAGAATGTTCAAGTGGTCTATGTCTCTACCCTACCCGCAAGCTATGCCGCACGCTCCTCGCTGATGCTACAGAAATAAACAAACAAACAAACATGACTTTTCAAGAACCAAACCCGTTTATCTTATCCGACCATGAGAGGCACCCGACTCCCGAGAGATGAGGAAAAGGCGCCATCCTAATGCAAGAGAACCAATTGCAAGTGCAAAAAAAACAAGACTGTGTGTCCTTCTCAATATGGACAAGACCGGTCGCAAAAGATCCCACCAGAGAGGTATGTACGGAAAGGTTGTCTGAGAGTATGACTCGGACGTGAAATATCACGATCAGACCGTACCCTCGCGGCGGCGGATACGTACGTTGACATCCATGGGTGGTCCTTGGCTGCCGACTAGCCACAGATTATCTGGACGGGAGGCGAGGGGCTCGATGTCGTAGTTGAGTGCGATGTAAGCCACAACGAGCTTCAGCTGTTGGGAAGCGAAGAAACGTCCTGGGCTGTGACGATGTGAGTCGTGGCTTGGTAAAGATCGAGAGGGGGCGTTGTAGACCTACCATGCATCCTTGCCATGAGAGAACGCCATGAAGGCGCTGCTGGTTCTGACCAAGGGGATATTCTTCTTCGCAGCCTCGGCGGGTAACTTCCCGTCCGCGGCTTCATCAGCTTCGCCACGAGAGCAGAATCGCAGAGGATCGAAAGCCATTGGGTCCGGATAGAAATCGGCATCGTGGTGGATTGGGTAGTTATGGTAGCCGACCTTCGTGCCCTTGGGGAGGTGCTCGCCGGTCGGGAGAGTCACGCCGCCCTGTTTGACGACCTCTTTCAGTAGACCTCTGCTAACGAATGCCCAGAGTCGCAGAGTTTCGCGAATCGTGCTGTCAGTTGCGACCATCCTTGCGAGTACCGCCTTGGACCAGACTCCGTTTTCTGCAGCGAGCTCTGCGGTAACCTCGTTGCGAATGATAGACAGGTAGTCGGAGATCCTAGCACTGCTAGCCAGGTCGATGAGAAGATTTGTGAGGGTGATGGCGGATGAGTGGATGGCAGCGAATTGGAGAACGCTCAGTCGCTTCGAGATGAGGTCCGTGGCTCTCTCACTTGGGTTGTTCTTGCGGAAGGAATGATCTATGGACCATTGAATATAGTCATTCTAGTGATTTGTGAGCAAGCCAACTAGGCCGAGAACACAGAGAGGATATGCCGACCTTCTTGTTTTCGTCATCTGAAGGACCCGACTTTCTGTGCTCGATGATGGGAACGTGATACTTGACACTCTTGCTGTATCTTATAGTGTCGAATATGTTGAGCAAGGGGGCCACGATACTTCAATAAAGTCAGCAGTGTATGGAGGCCGTCTTTGAATCGACTCACCATCTCAAGAAATTCGGGCATTGCGAAATTGCCGCTGCTTGGACGACAACAAAACGAGCAAACGACTTGGAAGAATCGAGATATTCTTCGTCACGGCCTGTATCTATTATAAGCGAATTCATCCGGGCTAACTACTTTTCACCACTTACAGAGTGGAAGTCCAACCAGAACTCGGTTAGATACCCGAGCGATAACGTCCAGCATCGTATGGTAAGCAGAGACCTGGACCCAATTCTTGGTATCGGTACCCCAGAGTGTTCGGAAAGCATAGTCGATCTCTTCCTCAACATCCTCAGTAAAGTCCCCCAGAAATTTCGTCATTTCCCTCTTGATAACGTCGGCATGAATCCCGTCCTGGATAATTTTAGGGTGGAGCATGGTCCAGTCTGCTTGCAAGAATTGCCTATTGACTTCGGTTTGAGAAAGGACAGTATCAGGTTGCTGCAAGAGCCAATCCATCTGTGACATAGGGAGTATGACCTCCGGGCCGGTGGTAATATTTGGTAAGACGAATGGAAGGTTATTCTTGGAGTACTATAGGCTGTTAGCTCTGCTCAACAGTAATCAAGGACTCGGACCTCCGACCTTGTAGTAACCCTCCTGAACAAGCTCGCGGGTATGGAATAAGGATCGAAAGTTGGCACGCGCGTTTGAAAAGAGACCATCATCGGCGCCAGCCCAGTTGAGAGAGCTTGGAAGAGAACGGCGGGAGAATGGCCAGAAGAACAATCTTAAAGAGACATGGCAAGCAAAGAGAAGGAAGAGGAGTGAGACAGCAACGAGCAAGTATGGAACAGGCTGAAGCAGTGAAGACATGGTAGAGAGCACATCTGCACCAAACCTCCAGAGCAGGGACAAACCAAACGCCATGAGACCCCAGAACTGCAGTAGGAGTGCCATCAGCCAGAGCCAGAACAGCGGCCCAAACGCAAATTTTTGGTTGAAAATATCGCCGCAGTGCAGCCAAAGAGGGAGATCGCTACTCTAAAGAAGGTAAGTCTCTGGTACTCTGGTAAACCTTAGATACTTTCCACGATTTATCTTGGTGAGGATAGCGGTGTTGGATGTGGAGGTTGGAGGTTGGAGGTGGAGTTGATGTAAACAAGGAGAAAATTCCATCTCCTTTCCACGTGGGAATAGAATCTCGACCGTGAACGTACCAACATTCGAAAGCTAACGCGTTCGAAAACTACCACGTGTAGCTGTATATCAAAGCACCTACTCCATTGGTATTGCTAGTTCCACGATAAAGAGCTTAGCCAGCCCTTTGAGACTAGTTTAGATTGTCATGCAGCAGGGCACTTCTTAACACCTCGCCAGCTTTACGTCATTGAATTTGGAGACCGGATTGAATCGCGTTTCTACTTATCAAGGAGTTTTGGGTAAAGCTCGGGAGGTGTCGGTTCGCATTGCAACTCCGAGCCAGTTCGAGTCAACAGAGGGTTGCTCGCTTCCGCATGACTACCTCTTTCCTGGACCAGATAGTATGATACCAGCGAAAATACTCTTTGAATCGAGAAGCAAATTTGAGAGCTCAATTCGTCGTTCTATCACTGAGGAAACTTGTATCGAACAGTCCAAGTCAGCGCGAAGCCCCAACGCAAGCCCGTCTCGCCCGCATCGCCCGTCGCCCAGATCTGTGAGAGCCCGATATCTGGCAACAGTTCGGACGGAAGCATCCCGGTAATCGCTACAAGAGGCAGTCCGAACCTGCCAACAAGTCAGCATGCAGAGGCCCGTCGCGAATATGAAGCGTGAGAGAGCGGTATGGGGGTTTTGCCGAGACCGGATGATGGCAAACGGCATGGAAGTACCAAACGCTTCTTAAGGAGCTGCAGGATATGGTTGAAAGAAGAACAGAAGACCGAACGGTGGAAGGATAAATTCAATTTTGCCGTCAATGACAGCTGCATAGTCCACCCCATCGCGGGATCTTGAGGGCGGCGGCAGATACACAGGGAGCAAAGATGCTGGCGCTCCTCGACATGTCGGATATCAAAAGACGTTTGCAACTGGTACAGTGGAGTCGGTATTAGGAGCAGGGCAGGGGTTAATGTTGAAGAATTTCGAAGTGATATAATGAGTGGAAAAGTGAAGCAAGTATAAACGAAGGTTGATTACGGTTGACGTCTAAATTCGGATCATTGAACTTCTGTGGCGTTCATGTTTATATTTATGCCTTGCCTGACGTGCATCCGAAGGATCCCAAGAGTTCGAGCGTCAGGGACTGACCGGATGTATAGAGGCCCTTTGCATGCTGCTATCCGTCACCCGTTCGTTACCATACTTGTGGTACTAACCCCGGCCCGCAAACGAAATAAAAAGCTTCATGAACTTTTGAAGAAGAATGCCGATGTTTCCTGAAGTCTACTTTCGATGGTTGAAACATATTCTCCCCTCATCTCGCGTATTCTGTCCATAAGGATCATTGCTCCCGGTCGTTCGTCGTTCCTGCTGTCTTGGTCCGAACCCAATGCTGGTCAGCGCAGAGTTCACTCGATACATTATGTCCTTAACCAGCTATATCTCTCTTTCTCCAATAAATAATCAACTAGACAGATAGATCAGATTCCAGAGGCAAATCCACTTCATCTATCAGCCTCAAATCCATCGCCTCTCACATTTTAAACGTCTACTCAATCTTTTCAAACTCCTCGATCAAGTTCCTCTCATCTCTCTTTAACACGTACCAGCCATGAGATCCAACGGCCGGCCGACCGATTAAGACCTCGATTAACCCCGGCTCTATATAGACCCTCGCTGCCTCGCACCATGGCGAACCAAGATTCCATCGCCAGAACGTGCCAAGATCAACGGCGGCGCCCTCCTCTGCTTGGTGTCAATCTTCCCTGGTGGTATCCATCATTCGGTTGTGCACAAAAACATGGACATATGAACAGAGCGCCGTTCCAACGGGGTTAATGAGAATACTCAACTCATCAGACCCGAACTCCGGACTTGACATAACCGGGCCATAATAGAAACATCGGCCTCATGCTTCCAAATCGAAACTTACACAGAAGCCAGTCTTTTGTATAAGTGCGACGTAAGTTTTCACAGCCTCGAAAGAATAACTCTCCTCGGCCCAACATAGCAAAACAAATATGCTACGACCTTCCTCGTCTGAGTCTCTTCACTCCCCTCCAAGTCCTATACTTTCGATGATGTCGTTAAATATGCTCAAACAACTTGGGTCTCGAATATCCAATACCCCCCCTCATGCATCTGCTGGCCCGATTGGCAGCCTGCGTACACGGCCTATTCGCCCAACAGTTTCACATCGACACTATGTGTCCAAGATCCTTCCCAACGGTTTTCTCCGTCATGCTGTCCATTGCAGCAACTGTCTACAGGATGAGTAGTCTGAGCAATTCGACCTGAGTAGAGAGTTCTACAACGGGAAAGTGGATGCTCTGGTTTGCGGAGGTATCTTGGTCGAGAGGCTTGCGTTTCCGTGCCTACTTGATGCTCTAATCGATGCAGCTGCGCCGAGAGAGCTGGCTGCTTGACGAAGACGATTCTCGCGCACGAAGGTGTGGCCTAAAGCGAGTCCGTAGCCCTCTTTTCCGAGGATGGCTGAGTCCGGCAAGAATACATCTGTGAAGCTCAACGCTGAAGGACAACTGTCAGTATCGTATACATGGTTGATGAAGTCAGAGACTTACTGGTATGATCCGTAGGCATGATGAACGTCTACTGATATGATAGGATTCAATTTTGAGCCCCGAGGTATACTCAGGCACTACGAAAGCTGTGATGCCTATAGTGCCATTCCCGGGCTTCCCATGCGTCCTGGCGAAATCCAAAAAATGAGTCGCTTTATGACTCCCACTAATCCATATCTTCCTCCCACTCGTCACGTGAGATGACTTGGTCGAAAAAGCAGTTGTTGGAGGAATGGAGGATTGGAGGGACGCAATTTTGGTGGTGATAAAGTCACGCTGGGAGGAGGAGAGAGGTAGTTCACGAGGTCGGTCGCTGAGGAGGGAGAAGGACATGGGAGGCGTGATGATGGATGTTTTTAAAGTCACGAGAGACTGAAGAGTGAGATGGGATAGAGTGGAATGGAGATAGTCAGGTATTGATTACATCGAGTGCTGCTTACGGTGATGCATTGAATGAGAAGTATTTCACGTATCGTGTGGTAAGAAGGTCGGAGATATTTGAAAAGAAAAAAACAAAAAAACTCCAAACGGAGTATGAAATACCCCGATGACGAAAACCCTTCCGCATCCAAAAGATAATATGCAGTGACCACTGCCGGGGTCGAACCGGCGACCTTTTCCGATCGAAGCACTATGATTACTCATCCTGCACTGTAAAGGAAACGTGATAACCACTACACCAAACGGCCCTGTTTCAATTGAATGCGGGGTGGGCAAAGCTATCAATATATATATTAATAGAAAGTTTGCAGCTGAGGAGATGCCAAGTTCCAACCTGCCAAGGTGCCAATTTGGCCCCTTTCACCGTGTGACCTTGGTATTTCTTGAATTACATTTATTACACGACATTTGTTTCTCCTTTTCAACATCCATCTTGCCTGCATCTCAGTACCTATACCTATATCTATATCTACAACCACATCTCATCTGATTTGATTTCACTCACCTTGGTTCTAGCTGTCAGTCTGACATAACAATGAGCCACTCAAACGGCCATCAAGCGTCCGGCTCCAATCGGCCAGACCCCACCTCATCCGAAACCCAACCCTTACTCCTCCCCAGCTTCATTCCCCTTCCACAGTCCATCTCAATCCATCCCGATGGCGAGAGCGGCAGAAATGGCTTTCACCCGACGCATTTCGTCCAAGTGCTCTGGAAGAGCTCGAATCAGGTCTCAATGGCGGTCAATTACCTCTGGCCCTTCTCCTTCCTAGCCATCATTATGCATTTTGCAACAACAGACCTCGATCTTTGGGTCTTCGCCGTCAGCTACATTGGCATGATCCCAGCCGCGAACCTGCTTGGATTCGCCGGCCAGGAGTTCGCGCGGAAGATGCCTAAAGTTTCTGGGATTCTGATCGAAACTACCTTTGGATCAGTCGTCGAGATCGTGCTGTTTTTGATTCTGATCATCAAGCACAAAGCCAGCTCCGGCGAAGGGGCTGCGGAGAACGGAAATCTCATTCCCATCATCCAAGCTGCCATTCTTGGATCCATCCTGACCAATTTGCTGTTATGTTTGGGACTGTGTTTTGTCGTTGGTGGTATCCGCTTGCACGTCCAGAAGTTTCACGCGGCTGTCAGCGAGGTGGGCAACGGGCTTCTCTTGGTAGCTAGCTTTGGACTCTTGATCCCGAGTGCATTTTATTCGGCTTTGAAGGGCTCCACGGTTCCTCAATCGGAACCTCACGGGCACCATAGCTTCACGGACAAGAAGCTAGAGCACGATATCCTCGGGATTAGTCGGATTACTTCC
Source organism: Drepanopeziza brunnea f. sp. 'multigermtubi' (assembly GCF_022702325.1). Classification (NCBI taxonomy): domain Eukaryota; kingdom Fungi; phylum Ascomycota; class Leotiomycetes; order Helotiales; family Drepanopezizaceae; genus Drepanopeziza; species Drepanopeziza brunnea. The sequence goes on along the minus strand of NW_027094071.1, from coordinate 1,076,797 downwards.
ATTCTTCTGATTATTGCGTTTGCCATGTAAGTCGCACTCTCAGAGTAACTTCCTCGAAATCGTGTTGTTGACTTGCACTGCAGGTACATCTGGTATAACGCTGTAACCAACCACAGCATTTTCGATGAGGTTCTCGAGCAAGATGAGCACAATGATCTCGACCGCCACGACGATCTGGCTAAGCCCAAATTTACCTTTACCGAGTGCGGCATTGCCATCACCGGCTCCGTTATTCTGGTCACGATCCTTGTTATTCTTCTAGTAAACCGTATCGAGGATGTTGTCGAAGCAGGCATCCCAGATCAATTCCTCGGCTTGATTCTCCTTCCTCTAGTTGAGAAGGCTGCAGAGCATCTGACTGCAATTGACGAAGCCTGGGACGGCCAAATGGTAAGCCACAAGTTGTGTCGCAATTAACACTGCCCAGCTAATCACAAGAACCCAGAACTTTGCCTTATACCATTGCCTTGGTCCTTCCGTCCAGACTGCCCTGTTCAACGCCCCGCTCGTTGTGGTTATTGGATGGGTATTGGATAAGCCCATGGATCTCAATTTCGAAATCTTCATGATCGTGCTACTCGTGTTGTCCATCGTTGTCGTCGGCAATTTCCTCCGCGACGGGGAGTCCAACGTGCTCGAAGGTGGCCTATTAGTCGTAAGTCGAATTTTGCCCCTTCACCTCTTAACCTGCTCGCTCACAAAAAAACAAAGATTGTGTATTGCATATTGTCAGTTGCAGCATGGTATTATCCAGACCCAGATGTTGCCACGTCAAATGGGCTGGAGTCGGCCTTGAGGTCGGCAAAATTTTGAGCAGTGCATGCACGGTTGAAACTCTGCATCTTTCCATAGCTCGATCCTTCAGGTGTTTTATTTGAAGGCATGTATAGGAAATTTTGAATCAATCTGCATTGGATAACTGGGCGATTCGCTCAGACTGACAGCAACTACTCTTGAGTACGATGACACATGTCACTGACGGTCTTCCACACGGCTCAGCAGCACTACGCTGAGTAATTTACAACCCGATTCCGCTTTGGATTAGGAAGAGTACAGTCCGGTTAAGATACCTGTGCCCGGAATGTCATCATCTCGGCTCCGTTCATCCTTGTCATGAATTGCAACTAACGCATCGGCGAGAGAAGCGATAAGAATCAGCTTACAAATGGTTGAATAGAAGAGGTACAACATTAAGTCTCGTTTGGGTTGGATGAGAGGACTCGGACTTATCTGAACCTAAGGTTCGAATGAGACGCAGCTGCTCGGTCGGAGATACTACAGCGATGGCCGATTCGCCCTCAAGTATTCCATGTCGCACTGCGTACCGGGTACGTGCAGTCAACGCAGAGTATCACACCAACCGTACATCGGTGTGGCCTATTGTTGATGATCCATGAAGGTAGCAACGGGAGACGCGGTGCTGATATGACGTGAGAAAGCTCCAGGCGAGTTCTGTCCGTAAACAAGCTAGCCGAGGCACTGAGGCTCGAATTTTGAACGCCGACAAAATTTAAAGCTGACTTGATATCCTCCATCCCCCATAAAATTCCCATAGATACTCAGTAATTCGATACACCCAGATCAAGAATTCAAAAAGAAAAAAACGACTCACTACATTCAGAATGACGGACGCACCATACCTCGAGCAGCCCGAGCTGCACACCAAGGCACCGTTCAGATCGGCGATCCTCACGTACCCAGGAAACTTCCGCGAGGCTTTGCGTCAAGCTGAGGATCCATCCAAGGTTCTGTTTGGCGTCGCTCAGGGAATGCCAAGTGTGTTCGTCACCAAGGTGAGTCTCAAAGAAAGGACCCAGATTTTTGAGCCGGACACTGGTCGCTGACTGCCTCAGATCCTCGCATCCACCAAGCCAGACTTTATCTGGTTCGACGTCGAGCATGCAATGTTCGATAGACTGTCGCTCTACGAGTGAGTCTCCGAGATTCATCTTCCCAGTTTTGACCATGAAGATAATCGGATTTTTCTTTTTTTCAGCGCGGTCCAAGCCGCTCAACACCACTCTGAAGGAAAATCCATGGTCATCGTCCGAGTCCCCGCGAAAGATTTGACCGTCCTGTCGACGGCCCTCGACGCTGGCGCAGCAGGAATCGTGATCCCCCACTGCGAGAGCGCCGCGGAAGTAAAAGCCATGCTGGATGAAATCTACTACCGTACGCTTCCCCCCCCCCACCTATCCCCTCGAATCTTCCAAACAAAAAATCTCTAACCCAGCGCTTCAACAGCACCCATCGGCAAGCGCTCATTCAGCCCCTGGACTTTCACGCCCGGAATCTCAGATCAATCTCTCTACCAAGGCGACTCCTTCAACATGGGGACTTCCAACCGCCACATCGTCGTTATTGCGCAGATCGAAAGTGTAAAAGGCGCCGAGAACGTAGAGGAGATTGCGGCCCTGGAAGGCATCGGCGCGCTCATGTTCGGCCCTGGTGATTTCATGGCCGATGCCGGACTTCCGATCAAGGTGGGTGGCGAGCCTCATCCGATCTTTGCGGCGGCGATGGGCAAGTTCGTTGCTGCGGGCCAGAAGTTCAACAAGCCCCTGTTCGGGTGGGTTTTTATTTATCCCTTCTCCCTTCTGATTCTGGCTGTTGTCTTGACGTGGATGCGGGCTGACGAGAGTTACATACAAGCGCTGCGATGGTTTCGGAGATGGTTCCCATGATGCTGAAACAGGGATACCGGGCGATTGCCGTGGCCTTTGACATGTGGGGTCTGGCCAACGTTGTCCATGGCGGCCTTGTGAAAGCGAGAGGATATGCGAAGGAGGCGGGCGAGGAGAGGGACAGGGAGAGGGAGAGGGAGAAGGAGAAAGGTGTTGTTAGGCTGATCAACGGCCATGGCAATGGTAAGCCTGCTGCAGAGCCGTAGTGTGCCTGGCAATTCGCGCGACTCCTGCAACTTTTCCGATCTAGATTCATAGACTAAGCTGGGATCACGTTTGGTCTGTTTGTTGATTTGTTTTGGGGGGGAAGGGGGAAGGAGGGGGGGGGTCTCTTGTTGTCCTGCGGGCGGCACATCTCCGGTAGATAAATTATACTCTCTCATTTTTATATTTTTGGGTTTCCATCATCGTTTGCTCTTAGTCTCCGATTATAATCTCCGATCAATAGAAAGTACTTTGGCGCGGCTGTACAAGAAAATTGTTGGTGTGAACTTCTTGTGCGGACCACCCTCACCGCGCTGCTTTATTGGATTGTTTCAATCGAAAGTAAACAACTTTTCCTGCTTTCGCTTCTTTTAAAGCTTGTTAATCGATTAGGGTTGGGTGGAACACATGGAAGCGTAGCAAGCAAGCATGGTCTTTCTAAAATCAGAAAAGGAGATTGCAATACTACGGTAGTAGGTATTAATATTTGATTAGCTAGAAGAAACTCAGGGTGGCACGGAGAGGAAGAATTGTGCTGTGTCTTGGCTCGTGCTACTACTCCTGGGATGCTGCCTTTCATTCATGGGGAGGGGGAAAGGGAGGGACAGTATATTTAGAAAAATCTCCGGTACGTATAAGAACAGAAAGACAAATTCACAGTCGACGCATTGATCAATCGCTTGGGCCGCCCTTCCCTTAAAACCTCCCTTGTAAAGGCTTCTTCATTAAAGGTGTCCGTTCATTAATATTGTCCGACGCCACACATACGATTAGCCGCGGGCTGAGTCATCGCTTATCCAATTAGATTCAGTACTGAATGCTATCAAAAAAGATAGCAACATTCTCTTGCTCCTTAAAAACAAAATGCTCGGATATTGAGAATTATATTCATAGTCTAAAAGTAACATTGCTATTAAATTCGAGTAAAACAATAGAGTCTGCGTCCAAATTCAGCGCTCTATTAGGCTTTGTATCGATTATATGCCCTTTTGCAGGCAGAGATCCCTCTCTTTCTTGCTGACTTCATGTTATTTCAGCTTCAGCTTGTAATTGAGCTTTATTCTCGAGCAATTAAGGATACTCAATTACACCGTAATCAAAGTGGGTATATTCCAATATCGAATCCATTTGAAATTCCTCTAGCCTTTCTGGCTTCTGCCTTATCTTCCAGTGTGACGAACTGATGAATTCTGACCTTATAGTTCAAAGTGATGAAAGGAAACAAGAAGCTGGACTGAGCCCACGGGTCTATATACATGGCCGTAAGCGCTAGGCCTGAATGGATGATGGATCAACTGATTGCAGTCGACAAGGCAGGCTGTCACACTACCCTCTTGGAGAGCTCTGTAAGCTCTCTCAAAAGTATCTGATAGACGAAGGAAAAAGATTCAAAGATTCAAAAATAGAAAATAAATCATAAATTTACCGCTAGGTTACAAGGTACGATAGTCTCTAAGATCAGCCTCGTAACCGCTTTCAGCTTTTAATTGTGTTAAAATCTTAGCTCCTTCGTCGAAATCGCTGATCTCGCTTAAACCTTCGTTCCTTCGAATAGATCGACTTAGAGAGGGGGTTAAAAAAGACTCCCTTTTTCGTTATCTTGGCAAAAAGGAAAGAGCAATCAGTAATCTAATGATCAATTGCATTGCAACGGGTACAACGATAAGCTTCGCGCTAAGCTTCGCGCTAATCGAGAGTACTATAAAGAGCATATTAGAAAACAAAGTATCGATCTTTTAATAGATAAGTCTGATCGTCTTCGTATGTACTACGTACTCGGTATACGTGCTTCAAGGATCAATTAGCTATTCAAACGAGCCAGTATCACTGAGCCCAGACCATTGCGGAATGCATTAACCTCATTTGCCTCGAGCCAAATTTAGCAGCGGGCAGCGTACAAGAGCCGCTTAGAGCGTGGGATATCAGTATAGGTTACAATACGTAATAGCAGTACTTTGCTTGCAAGCAAGAACCTTATTTTTAGCTTCTTAAATCTTGTTGAAATTATTGTATGCGAAGGCTAGTTAGTCGAAAAAGGTATTGTAATCTTACTAATAGCCGAAGTCTTAAGCGAAGGTAATTAATTGTATTAATATTGTCGCTATCTTAAATTGAAGTACACGGAATACTTTCCCCCCTTTAAATAAACGTAATACTGGGTCTTTTCTGGGCCGATTCCAGGGGGTATAGCAGGGGGTATAGCAAAGGGTAACAGTGGATTATGTAATGATTTTAAGCCAATTGGAATAAAAAAAACATCACTCGATTAAGATTCTATCTAGTATGGAGTTAGCCCTCTTTAAGCATCGATTATGGCTTGACAACGCTTCTACTACGATTCGTATAAAGATTCGATATAGCTATCAAGAATAGTGTTTTAAGCCTTCGATATGATTTCTCTTAGTCTTTTAAAAGAGATCAACTGAGCGTTATAAATAAATAGAAAATATCTTTCTTGAATAGAGTAATTTCTTTCGAGCTTATACGTCGTTTTTTTCGGTGTTTAAGTAGCAAAACTAGTAGAAAATCTCTTTGATCAAGGGATCGGTGAATTTAATAACTGGTTGATATCTATTATAGCTATTAACAGATTGAAAACGGGTCGAATGCATAAGAATTCTAAGCAAAAAGAAAGATTCTAACCAAGACGATGGATAAGTGAATTTAACTGGCCGTGATTTCAATTGGCTTAAAACCCTTGTATACTCTATTATTACCCCTCGCTACGGCCCCTGCTAGGCCCCCTGGAATCGGCCCACAAAAGACCCAGTATTACATTTATTTAGGGGAAGGGAGTAAAATTAAGCTATCAGACCGCCAAGTGCCTCGCGGTCGACTAAGATCTTTGCTTCAATCGAAAGAATAAGCTATAAAAGAGGTATGGATTCCTTGAATTCGACTTATCATCTTCCTTTGCAAGCTTGTTCCCCATCGTCGCTCGCACGATGCTATCATCGAAGTCAACTTGCGCAATCTTGCTAGCCTTGAGCTTTCTATCGAATAGAGCTCAAGGATTTCTCGAATCGGAAGGACAAGAAATCATCGGCTATCGAACAGTTTTTAGAGTAAGTTTTGCTTGATTCAATCGTCGGCTACCTTTTGCTCGGTATTTTTTACAATAATACTCAAAGCGCAACCGACGATTTTATAGAATAAGCTTATACTAATTACGTGAATTATAGGAGGAAGCCGAGTTTATCAATTTTGTTCATAGGCCATATAGAGATGATGAATACGATAACGATGAGATGAACATCAATGAATTAGGGCATGGCTTTTATATGAGTGAGTTGATTTATATTTATAGATCGTGATTTGTTACGCGAAGCTAATTCTCTAATTAGCAAACGAGCCTGCTGGCTGGCAGAAACATCCAATAAAAGATAATTGGTTTTGTGTCATCAGAATGGATAGTAAGACGATTGCAGATGCGGCCAAAATATATATCCCGGAATCTTATCAAAAACCGACCTGGTTTGGCGGGACTGAGTTAACGGACTTATGGAGCGGAAACGAAAAAGTCATCTTGGAATATATCAAATCGATGATTTCAACAGACCCCAAGGAGGCGTTGCGCTTCTCATGGATCCCAGAGACCGATAAGCAGCAAATGGTCATTCCAACTGATTATTTAAATAACGATGCGTTAGATATATGGGCTCATTGCTATGAAACAAAGGAAGAGCTATATGAATATTCAAGAGAAACCATTGCTTGGGACAATTGGAAGATTACTGGGTCTCCTGGATTGCCGAGCTCTCACTCTTCCAGTTCATAAAAGGTGTCGGACTACAGAGGCCATTGTGGCCGCGTCAGAAATGGAAGGTACGGGAATAGTCTTGGTGGTAGCACGTGCACCCGCGGTTCCTATATGGAACCGCGACTAACCTTCCATAGTAAATCAACCATCAACAAATACAATCCCTAACCAATCGATAAGTCTAGACTTCATCACAACACCTGTGGTACCATCAAATGCTTTCTTGAAACATGCTTTGACTTTGTAATATAATCGGAAGGAAGAGCATACACCCCATCCCCAAAGAGGAGATCTAACAGATAAACAATGGTTCTACCCTTGTGCTAAGCAGTCAAACTTACACTCCGCTCGTGTATAGAGTTGGCAGTGAATATTTTTGCATTTCTGTCGTATTTTGAGGCTTATACCCCTCTTTTTTATCTCTTTCTAATTTGATTCGCTAATCGTCCCCCCCCCCAAAGAATGTTTCCGGGCATTCATTTCTCCTGCACTTGATTCCACCTTTGGGAAACCCAAAACATTGCTTTCACCCGCCGCACTGCTGCACGGAGAAAACTCAGCCCTAAAACCCCGATCCTTCGAGATGGGAGCCGGGAAGAGATACCTATCCCGCACTACGTTCTTATGCTACGTACATACATACCCCAACCAGGATTCCTCTCCACCCGGGGACTCTCTCTGAGATCTACAGAGCATTTCCTTTCCACACACACATACATACCAGCTTCTCGGCGTCTCGACTTCCCGACATCTCCCTACCTTTCGCCAGGTCCCAAACACCTACCTACCCGCCATAGAAGTTCTTAACTTGGACCGATCCCCCTTGTGGCCGGCCACACCGTCGTTGGTGTTAGTTCTCCCTCACCCCTCCTCCTCACTTACCGCCAACCCCCTCCCCGAGGATAAAGCATACGTGGATAACCAACCGAATCATACTACATCACGGTAGCAAGACCCAGTAAGTGCGACTGACTATGTACTGTAATGAACGGAGTTGCTTGATAGGTAGATAAATAGCCTTCTTTTGCTCTGTTCCGCTTACATCAATCACCTCCAATATTACGCAACTACGAGGCCACTCACCCACTGTACGTGCCGAGTATAAGTGCAGTACTATACCAAGCGGGCAATGAAGCTCCAATCGATCTCAGCCATGACCGAGCCCAGAAAGAAGAAGAAGAAGAAGAAAAGAAGGGGCGACGTCCATCAATGAATATATATATATATAGGAAGAGTACGTATGTGCGTACCCCTTTTGAAGCTTCTTGGAACAGCTAAGTATATAATCTCGGCCGAAATGGCGCCAACACCCTTCTAGTCATGTATATATGTATATATGTATCATGGAATCGTCCTCATCCGCGATACCAACTCCGGTAGGTTTTTCACCCAGCCGCACCCTGCGATCCCGATCCCCTTTTGCACATATGACGATACAAACATACATACATGATCCATTTCGTGTGCACTTGGCGCAACTACGCCGCCCAAACCACCCCCCACCCCAAAAAAAACACCTAAGGTCTAATGATCTGCGCTTTGAACTTTCCATTCAAATTGATAGAATCAGGAGTGCAGAAGGTGTAGTAAATTAGGTGTGAGAGTACTGAGAGCTATAGTAAAGGTGTAAGCCAAGAGACCAGCCAAGAGGCTAGTCCATACAAGGGGAATACAGGCAGAACCCCAATATTCCAACACAAATCACCGATTCTTATCATCTGCATTTCCTCCCATCCTTTCCTTTCCTGTGCTTCAGAAGGGCACCTTTGCTTAGGATATCGGTTTCAACTTCATGCACATCACGTAACAAAAGAGGTCTGAACTTTGAAATATCGACTTATGTGTGTGTATCAAAGTAAAATGATCGGCCTCAAATCTGCCCGAGTCCGGTTTCTACGAAATTATATTCAGCGGTCAACACGATACGGTAAAGTGAAAGTTCCAAGGATCGAGGACTAAGCGAATGTGCTTCCTGGCGTTGGAAGGGACAGAACTTGTTACAGAGGTGCCTCGCAATATTTTGATGCAATATCCTACTAGAATTGGAACCAGCTTGCAGCTTGGAAATAATGCTAGCACCTTGTAAAATCACAATTGACAATATAGCGGAGTGCAACAACAACATGTTGTTTGGAATCCGAAAAAGGGAAGAGACTGATAATTTTTATCCAAAAATTTGACGCCAAGACCTGGAACATGGTAGAGCGTTGCTTCAATGGGCAGGTACTTCCCACATCGTTGTTTACAACCCGCTTAAGGACATTTGTTCCCCCTTGTCTCTCAAGAACGTGGCGACCATCATTCTTCTCTGTCGTATCAATTGTTTTCTCTAGGAAATTGCAGGCAGAAATACCGCACAGAGCAAACCCAAGCTGCATGAAATGGGCATCCATTCTATGAATCGTTTCAGTATCGCGCGACACCGCGGCCGCCAGAAGTCTAGTCGTAAGTCATGATTCAAGCTGCCGTTCTATCCGCTGTCGGTTCCGGCTTCCCATCCCTCTCAGGCCTCGCATAGAATTGCGGTTGGGTCCATTGATGCCAACTGTTTGGAGCTACAATCATATTTAGTTAGTTGCATAGCCTTGAAGTATCAAGGACTAAATTATTACCTTGCAGGATGTATCTGTTCATGGCTTCGCGGAAGCGACTCTTGTATTCCTGTAAAAATTGTAAGCACTGCTTAGAATTGTGATCAAGTGGTGACTTGCCTTTGGAGATGTTACAGTCGGCCGGTTGCGTCCACCACCGGCGAAACCACGATCTACCTAAAGTCAGCTATGAAACAGAGAAAAAGAGTACTGTGCAAGGTGCATACCTTTAATCCATGATTCGAGCTTCTTATCCCAAGTATAAGTCCGGACGACATCAATAATCCCCACGACGAGTTCCTTGCGCGCCTATTTGATATCAGTAAAGATGTAGAGATCAGTGTGGGTAAACTTACCTCGTCCACAGCCACCATCAGGGAGTAGTCCATCACATCGTTCCTCTGCAAGAATAAAGTGTCGTTGAAAATAGCAGATCGAAGAAGCTTTTTAGAATGCTGATATCAAGTTAGTAAGCGAAAGAGAAACTCTGCGAAGAAATTACCTCGCGAGCAAAAAGAGGCGACTCATAGATAAATTCAACCATGTTCTCATCGAGAAGCACTTCGTTCTGCTCACCAGTCGACTGAATCTTGCGATTGCGCATCGAGCCCTTGAGATCAAAGATACGAGTAGGCGAACGATCGTAAAACAGGTTCTCCATGACCAAGACGTCCCATTTGATCTCAGTCCCGGTGACGGGATTCTTGATGACGATTTGGTAGAAGCCTAGCATTTTCGCAATGACCGTTGGAAGATCGTGGAAGAGGGCTTGAGCCATAATTTCGAAGTATGCCGGAGCAAACTTGAGGAAAGCTGCGGTTTCGACCTGCGAGAGTGATTTGATCACAAGCCTATCGTCCAAGGTCTTTAAGAAAACTGATTTAGTTTTCCCACCCTTAGAATCCCATTTCAAGCACCGAGACAAAGATTCGACAATACGATCTGAGACGCCACATTTCCGACGAACCGCATCAAACTGCTCCGCAAAGAATACTTTGCATCTCATTTGCGCCGAGCCATCGGAGAAGTTGTATGATAAGTGTGTACCGGTGGCCTGAAGCAGCGCCGTTTCCACCTCTGTCTGATCCAGGCCATCTTCGCAGAAGTCTGATGTGTTGTCCGGCTCTAAGGGTGGCTGCTGATCCCCTTTCGCGCTAGCCTCGCGAAGATGCACCAATCTCTTCTGATAGTCCGGAGTTGACAGGGTGAAAGCGATCAGTGAACTGGGCTCGTCCTCTCGTACAATAACGTCCACATCTGCAAATATGTGGTCGCCGGCGTTGACAGGATATTCGAGAGGGGTCCATCCACTTGCGGAACGTTCAGCCCAGAAGTTGGTCAATATTTTCATCAGACTTGATTTCTCATGCTTGGGTATCTCCAGAGGAATTTCGGCATTGGGTTTTCCTGCACCTAGAGACTCCGCAATCTCAGCAATGCCAGGAATCATGTCCAGCATCGAATGGTCCACGTCACTGGCAGCACCCTCATCATCGGATCCTGCTTGGCTGGCATTCTGCTGATTGTCATCAGTCTCGGCCGTTCCCTCATCTGGAGTAGCAGCAGTATTCGTTGGCGAGTCTAGTCCAGGCTCATTTGTAGTGTAATCCGTATTGAGGTCCGCGAGTCCATCGACGACACTTGTAGGGTCAGCATCAGGGTGTGTGGGCTGAACATCCGACACAGCCTCATCGCTTTGTCCTCTTTCCTCAACAGCCTCATTGACGTCTTTATAGACTTCGACAATGGGCTTTGAAGACGCTTTTGGAAAAGCTCTTGACTGGGTGACCTTCGCAGCTCGCTGTTTTTTGTCTCGCATGCGTTCCTTTTCAAACTCGCGGCTAAGTTGTTCGAAATGCTTCGCCAGAGCCGATACTTTGGTCTCCTTACGTTTGCTATTTACAGATCGTGGAATGAGGGAGTGGCCCGCCTTTCTATGTGCCTTTATTGAGCCGATGCCCAGCCTTTCAGAAAGCTTCTTGTCCGTTGGCCTCAGAGGATCTGTGGTCGAAGGCTTCAGGGAATCGAGGGAGGGTGTTGAGCTATCTTCAATAGTGTTGGTTTCCCCATTCTTCGTACTTGATCTGCTCCCAATCGGCAAGCGGCGCAATGTCCCAGCCGGATGTGATTGGGTGCGATTTATGGGTGGAGCGATAGCCATGCCATTCCTTCGGGATGGCTTTCTCTCGGATGGCCGTGGTATACCGGATATTTCAGACGACATTGATGGTTCGCCGGAGCTGTTTAGATGCGCTTTCCGGAGCTTTTCTACTTTTTCGGAGAGCGTTGATTCCAAAGGAGACGTGGAGACTTCGGCTCCGGAATTCGCAGAGGCTACAGGGCTTGCTGACAAGCAAGGGTCAGAGGACAAGGCATCCTCCGTCAAGGGCTGTTCAGTTGTAGTGTTGGGGATTGGAGCAGCTAGATCGAGGTGATTGATCCCGTCACGATCTAAATCGAGAGCTTCTGGTTGCGACAGAGGGGCGTCTGAGGACATCTCACCGTCAATAGGTATAGAAATGGGCGTAGTTGGGTTTTCTTCTACCACTGATGCCAGAACCTCTTGTACTTCCTCGGCGGATGCATTCGAAGATTTTCGCGTTAATTCCAAAGAGGTGCTAGGAAACTTTTCATCGACCTCAGCACCAACATCTGGCGCTTCTGTTGCGATGGATGTCGTTGACTCGTCCCGGTCGATAAACATCTTCTTCAGTTGGAGCGCTGCAAGCCTTCTGATGTCTTTCTCGGAAGGGAAGAAGTTGGCATCGAACTCGGCGAACGCATCATCCCATTCTGCAACCTTCTCTTGCATCGCTCGAATTGCTCTGTTCAGCGGGATGATCTCATAGTACTTTGAATCCATGTATTTTTCTTGTAGCTTCCGGATAAGTGAAGCATGCTCGTCCTGTGCACGTCTCATGAGGCTCTCAACTTCTGCTTTGCAAGCCTCGGCCTTTTCCGGGGCAACACTATCAATGTTGATGCCTTTGATTCTGGAAAGAACGGAAGCCATGAAACGGTTCCATCTTTCTTCGCTCTTCGTGAACAAGTCATTCTTTAACCTCAGGTCGTTGTCGACTTTCCATGTGATTCTTGTTCGGGGAACTACAATTTCGAGAAGGTCGATAGGATCGTAGTGAATCCGAATTGCCACGTTTCGATAGCCGAAATAGCGTAGATGGTCTCGATGAATGTCGTGAGGACAGAATCCGGCCCGAAGTCGAAGCTCGCTGCTCCAGAATGAAAGTTCTAGATATTTGCCCAGCGAGTACTTCCACGTACTCTCGGACATCGGCATGACTTGAGTCTCTTTCTGGCAGATCTTGCAATAGCTCCACATGAGGATAGAGTCTTGCAGACCCTTGATCTTACAAGGTGACTTCTCAACGAAAACTGTGATACGAGCCTCGCCATGCACATAGGTTCTATGATGATCGGTCATCTTACGTTCGCAGCCGTTAGACGTACAGACCGTGTTGACACTTAGGCACAAATCTTCTACATACTGGCCCAGTGTGCAGTCTGAATCGTACTCCGAGTGTTGGTTATAGAAAACGAATGCAACCAAGTCTGGTCCTGAACAAGGGATTGTAGTTGCCGTACACACCACTGTGTAGAGAACCGTAATGGTCTGGTGTGCATAAGGATCAAAGAGATTCAGATTCGATTGGATGTAGGTCTCCCACTGCCGTTTCTGGGTCTGGTAGTTGTGCAGGGCTTTGTCGTATTCTGCATCATGGACCGCATGGAGAACTTCCATTATTTGGCGCGGTGCTCTCTTGACTGTCTCATGAACCATCTCTGGTCTGATGAGCTGGAATTTTTGAGGCTTCGATTTCTCAGTGTCAGTCTGCTCTTCGAAAGTATCCTGGTCACGCAGCCTCTTGAGATAAGAAAGCCTCTGCTCCTGTTGACGAGATCTCATTAGTAGATAGGGTTGTACAAATTTGACGAAGGGCGATGCAGACAAGATTTTCGTCCGATGCTTTGCTACCATGTCACTGTAGAAAGTTGGCATCGGAATGTCTTCAGGAATTTGGTCTTCGTGAGAGCCGTGTGCATGTGATGCATGTGCGGAAACGTACTTTGATGGCTCAGTAGATGTCACAGATTTGGTTCCGTTCGAAGGCTGAGACACAGCTGCGCTGCTTGCATCATTTGCTATACTTGATTGGCTTGCAAGTTCATCTGTTGGAGGATTGACCTGGTCGACCATCCCCGCGTCAGCGACTGCTTGGAGCTTGTCAGTAGCAGCGGCCAGAACATGCTCCGGACCACCAAGTTGCGTCGCATGAGTGGCTTGTTGCCGGCTCGGTGAAGTACTTCCACTGTTCTCAGCGATTGATGGAATGAGTACAAATTCATCTCTCATCAAACATGTCTCCAGCTTGAGGTTGTACACCACATAGACCATGAACTCGGCAATCGTCTTCATCTTGGTCAGGGTGGCCATGTCAGCACCTCGGAGCGCGATCGTACAGCCAAGTTCCTTAGGGCAGCCAGACAGGTATATGTAGCTCTTCTTCCGACCTGGTATATCCTTATGCACATAAGTCTTGACGTCGAAGCCGGCACTCCTCCCGATGTGAACCGGGTTCAGGGCGACCATATCAATCGAGGAAATGATCTCTGTCTGAGCAAACCGTGAGACTGCTTCAATGACAGATTGCTTTACGTTGTAAGCTACGGCAATATTGGCCTCTTCAAGATACTGGAGTGCCAAACCAGATATGTGCTTCTGGACTAGAAGAAGCTGCGGTCGAAGGGATGCAATGCGGTTGACCATATTCTTTAGGAATTCCTTCTCCTGAGCAATGACTGGCTCCAGACTCATGAAATGATTGTGATGCCTCGAATACTCGATAGGAAATGAGATGATCACAATTCGTGGATTCGATATGCTCCGGGGCATACTCTTAAGAGCGAGATTCTTTGAGAAAACGATACCGGAGACGTATGCCGTGTCTCCAGGTTTTCCACCAGGTATCTTCTTCAACTTTACGTAGTGGCAGATATCTATATCATCACCGAATCGGACATTCGGATTGACGTCGTCAGTGCACTGCAGGAGGATAGGAACCAGGGCTTTCTCCCAAGCTGAGACATTCGGTATATTAGCATCTTCCAGCAATTGATGTAACAAGCGGCGAACGTGATGCAAGCTCGCATTATTCAACTCTATAGCTGGCGCTTTGCTGTCCCTCATGGAAACACTGCGTATCATTCTTGATGGCCCGATGTTCACATTGGAAGATATATCGTCGACGCTGGCAATATCTTCGTCTAAATTACCAAACCCTTGAACTGGTTGCCTTGGAGACGTGCGGGAGAGATGTTGATTGTTGCTGGCAGCGCTGAGATTACGACGACGATTTGGCCGGCTGTATCCCCCCATAGAAACACTCCCACCAACGTCGTCTGCGCGACTTGTAAAGCTGATGCCACTGACGCTCTTGTCACCATTTCTTGCCCGATGCTTCTTGCCAGCACCCAAGAGCGAGCCAAATCCAGATCTATCATTCTCAAAATTTGGACTGGCTATAGACCCGCTGTTCATCATCGCATAAATGCTCGGCTGCTCTTCCTCACTAGACTCTTGATCGGACATATAGGGCGCTATGTCAGGATCGATAATATTGTCGTCGTGGAACGCTGGCAGACGAGACTGCTTGCTCAAATCCTCCGTTATGCCCCCCTGAAATGGGGCTCTTTCCCCCGCAGTTGTTTTGAAACGACCTAAGAAGTTGTGTTTCGAATGGTGCCTCTTATGGCCAGATGAGGCAGGGCGACCAGCAGCTGACAAAGCCTTAAGAGACCTGGATGAGCTGGGACGGCTCAGTTGTGGAGCGTCGATCTCAAGGATTGCAGATCTGCTGTTTGAAGGATCGCCAATTCTCCGAGTCGCCGGTATAGCCATCATAGGGGTAGCCAGCGGTCTCGGCGTACCCTCTGTGCTTGCCAGCTCTCCTTCTTTTACGTTTCCAAGTGCCCCTGTAGATCCAGTGCGTGTTGAGGCATCATATTTTGCCTGCTGAGAATGGTAGAAAGAGGGCAAGGCAGAATCATCATCTGAATCTTCCGACCCACTGCTATCATGGCGGCGAGTAATGATATCTAGACAGGTCCTGCAAACCCGCAATGTACCTTGAACGCCAAATTTTTGACCATCGACGATACTGGTACACTTGGCATCAAAAATGCACCCACAAGTTCGGCAGTGATGCTTCCGCCGGAAAGCAGAAAACGAGTCTCCGCACGAGAAACATTCTTTGCAAATCTCATCCTTCATCCAAAACTCTTTGCTTAACACCTGCTTTCTCATTCGCTCAAGCCTCGCATTGACAGCTTCCGGGGCTCCTTCGTTGGTTGTTGTACCAGGAATACGAAGTCGGCCGAGATAACCTCGTTGGGGTGGATCGTCTACCGCAAAAGATTCATGACGTACGCTGTTATGGGCAGATGTGGTGATAGGGCTCGCCTCAGCAGTACTGCGGTCGGCTGACGACGCTCTTGAAGCTGGGTAGCCAGGTAAATGAGATTGCGCAATGCGTTCAATGGCAGCAGGACGTTTAGCACCATCCGATGTCAAAAGGGACGAGGGATTCGCTCGGGAAAAGTCAGTCGCACGCAGCGATGACAAGGCCGACGATGCAGTTTTTGTGCTTCCAGCCTTTTTCCCCTCCTCAATACTACCGTCTCCGCCCATGAAGTGACGGGCTGGGCGAGTCTGTGGATTTGCGAGACTCATTCTAGCCTCATCAAGGTCGTTATCCGGAGCCTCCGGCTCATCCACAACTGAGCCTTTGGTGGCTCGTCTGCTCTTTGGGTCGAACACCGATGTAGCCATGTTTTCATGCTTACCTGTGGCAAGAGATGGTAGGGATTCAATCTTCTGGCTCTCTACGTTGTTGCGTTCCGTATCTCCGTCCTTGAATGCACTGACATTCACGGCAGCTAAAGTTGGCACAATAACCGAAGATGCAGTTGCCTTGGTCATTGGCGTGATCGGGGGCCTACCCGAAGTTCCAGATTTAGATGCCGTTGGAGTAGTAGCGGGGGTGGAACCAAGCGACGCTTTGGAAGACTTCATGATTTGAGACTGAGTTTCCGAAAACTGTGCAGCAAAGGAAGAGCTCGTGGGCGATTGGAGACGGGAAGATGTTGTGGACGGCAGAACCGGGGATACCGTGGTCCCAGACTCTTCCCTTGTTGGAGCCACCGACCCACGGGAAGTAGGAGTTGCAACATTCTGGCTTTTCAGTGACGCGGTTTCGACACTCTCAGGGTCTGCTTTGCTTGCTGAAGTAGAGCCGGCCTTGTCTTTGGCGACTCCAACAGCACCTCGAAATCTGCTGTACAGTCCGCTGAGACCATTTTGCATAATTTCCCCAGCGATGCCTTTGCTCTCGGTATGGGTGGAAGACGGAGGAGGAGATGTGAACTCATTGAAAGTGGTGAGCGTCTCGGAATGACTGGCAGTGCTATGTATCTTGTCCAGAGCTTGAGCCAGTTGTTCCTTGTCGATGGGAGCTGAGCCAGCCAGAGAAGCAAGGGAATTGCGGCGAGAGCGAAATCCTACTGTAGAAGGGGGACCTATCGAGGCCCTGGGAGAGTCGTGAGAAGAAGACATGGTCAAGTTTCGAGGGGACAATGAGATCGTTCTGTTGTCTGCTGTGCTAACAGAGCTCTAGAAGGGAGGTTCCGATGTGCCGCCAGACCGGCTATCGTGGTAGAGGATCATGTCACCGAGTCAAAGACCGGAGGTTGCGGCTTCGTGAATGTGTGGTTTAGCATGGCAGTCTTCTTGTCTTGACTTGACGGTCAGCCAGATAGTCTGCTGATGAGGGGCAGGAGCGAAGGAAAGGAGGCAGGCATCGAGAGACTGGAAGGATAGGTAGCTGGGTATGAAAATACCTAGGTATAGGTGGTGATATGCTCTGCTAGCCTTCTAGAGGGGGGCACTACCGTAGCTGCTACGAGGTCTTGTGCAGCATGGCGCGGAGGGAAAGACTTTGGTTAAGGTTGGCTCCGCAGAGGTGGGCAACGAGGTAGAAGGCGGCGGCGACTATGTCCCGTTTCACTTGGGGTTGCTGGCTATACCGTAGAAGAGTAGGAGCGAGAGTGTGGCAGTGCGTTAGGTTTGATCTGTGTTGTTTACTTGCCAGTGGTAGGTAGACGGATAAGTACGTATATAGAGCAAGGCTCTAAGATGCAGTGAGACCAATAGCGCGCCTTGTGATGAATGATTGCGGAACGCAGATGCAGGAGTGTGTCTAGCCAGGCTGTAGTGTATACGTATACATCTAACGCCAAGTCTTGCAGCCTTAACTTCGTTTGTCAGCCTTGCCGCGTCGCGTGCACTTTACCACAAGTCCGACACGACACGTCTTCCCAGTCACGCTTTTGGCTATGAAAGACACCACCTCCAGGCAGAGAGTAGCTCAGCCACCGTGGATATTACGTTTCTCCTTTGCATCACGATCGAATGTTGAGCTGGCTGCTACCGTAATGAACTCACGACAATGGCTTCGGCGCTGCGGAATCCTTGGATCCATCTCTTAATCGAAGAGCAGCTTACGGCTGCCTTCGAACAGTTCAAGGACGTCCTCGTGCCTGGTCAAGATCTACAAAGGGGTCACTGTTATTATGAACGCAAATCTGGTTCGATAGTGATTCAGCAGAATAAGGCCAGACAAGCCCAGTTCCTCGCGGCAAGTGGTATTCTTCCACACAAGTGATGTGCGGTGCTAATCTTTGGTCAGGTGCATGGAAAGCCAGGGGAACAGCCTGAAGGCTATGCTATCTCGGATGGTACCCATAAGATCTGTGTCGCCTTTGACCTGGCTGCTACGGATGCTTTCAGGAACAAAGATGGCCGGTCTGTTTACGAGATACACCGAGGCATCATTGTCCTTGGAAAATATGACCTTGTGAGCTGAGAAATATTCAATTTGATGCTCGTAGACTAATTTACTTTATGGATACTCGATCCTACACTGGATCCAGCGGCACGGCTGAGTATGAGAGTGCACGAGTTCAAATTGCAGGGTGGCGAGGGTTCACAGCAAATTGGGCGACCTGGCAATGTGTCAGAACATGAGAGGATCAAAGTTCTGCTTGGCAAGCTGGAGAACCTATTTGCTGGCGCTGGGACCCTTGCTCAACCACCACCCTCCACAATCCGCTCCCAGGAAGACGACGCATCAGATGAAGTCGTTCCGTCCCTATCTAATGATACTCAGGCTGGATTTGCAACCCAGGTAGACTACAGGAAAGAGAATCGCAGACATGATCAAGAGCAGCTATCGAAGAGAGGCACAGCAGACTTAGCGGCCATTTTGAAGAGTAGAGCTGCCCAGATCCCAAATATCAGAAAGGCGAATGGTAATGACAGCAAGTCGTTGAGTCCTCTACGGTCATCCGACAGCTCTTTCGACAGCCGGAGCATAAGGACCATGGAAAATGATATAGCACCGTCCAACTCAAACTTGGACCACAATGAAAGTGAGAGTAGCCAGGAAAACACAAAAAGCCTGGAAATTTCAGCCCCACAGCTGCCTCCAACTGTTTCACAACCTGCCGAACTCAATGATCCAAACAAACTCCCGTTGTTCGTCGACCAGCTCCAGCAAGACAATCCTTTCGAAGGGCTCAAGCGTATACCCCGCCGTTATGTAAGAATTCCTGGAGACCAAAAGGTTTTGTTAGAAAGCCAAGACAGCTGGTTCAAGCCAAATTTGGACGGCCGTCCTCGGTACGCCGCAATTCCTGCTCAGGCTCTTAGTGACGTAACGCGGTTCATGGATCGGGATCGAAACGCAATACTCCAGAAAAGCCAGGGTAGCAAATTGGCCAGTAGCTCGTCCGGGTCAGTGGAAGATATCGAGCAGGGCTCCGCTGCTGAAGAAGGCTCATCGGAGAGTGATAGTGATAGGGCTGAGGATATGGATCAGAGCAATAGAAAAAGTCAGGCCAAGCTGCAAGTAACAAGCAGGAACTTCTCCTCCAGTGGACCAGATATTGTAGAGGATGTTGACGAAGAGGACGACGATGATTGCATGTCTTGGTCACCCTCTCCAGAGCCAGAAAAAGCCATTTCCCAGCAGCTTGCCAAACCGCAAAGATCAAGTGGCAATCAGTCAAGCCAGATGACAAATAGCTATGGCGGAGCTCCACAACCGTGGAAACCTGGACCAAAGACTTTTGTTCGGAAGCCTATCGACATCCCTCCGAGTAGTCCCACAGGTGTAGAGGAACTGGAGCTGGCTCCGATACATGCCATAGGAGACGTGATCGAAGCTGGGGACGTGCAGGAAGGAGCTCGTCCGGATTCCTCGCAGGAACTGCCTTCCTCACATTCTCGGAGCTCAAAGTACGTTCAGGTAGAGCAAACGCCACTCTCGAAATCCCGCACGCCCGGCCACGCACCATCTCGCCAGAGTTTGACAAGGGGGCTGGATGCAGAACAACACGCCTCAGGAAATATCTCGTCCGATCCAATTATCCCTGCAACTTTTAATGATACCAGTAGCTCGAGCAAGCATGTGTCGAGCTCAACAGAGCAGAAAGAAACTGAAAAGATCACGGTGGCTCTTGCTACTTTGGATCCGGATTGTACACCACTCCGCTCCCAAATAAGTCCTAGTAGCATCTCGAGATCGAGAGAGGACGAGAGTGGGCTGCATGTAGGTATCGGTTACTCAAATGAACAATCACCCCACGCCATAGTCAGCGCTCGAAGAATGGACCCTCCAAGAAGGCTTGATATCCTTCCAGCCAGTTCTGCACCAGCTCCGCCTGGCAATCAACAAATGCTAAACAGTTCTCAAAACCCTACATTTTCACAAAGCATTCCAGCTTCCTCACCGCCTGGTCTGGTTTCTAGCCAGATCAATGAAGCCGAGCAGCAATGTGCATCTACAGACAAGATTCCGGGTGTCCCGAAGCCATCAAAAAAGCATCGAGCGACTGGGTCGGATATGATAACTGAAAAACGTGTGTACAGCAAGTTGAATCGCTCAATGCGTCCCATAGCCGAATCTCAAGTGGAAATGAACCCGGAAGCCGATATGGAAAGAAATCAAAGGATCCGGCGAGAAATTCAACAAGCGATACAGGAGGCGAACAGGATTGTGGCAGAACAGAATGCTGCCAATACTACCGAGTCTATTGTAGACGAGGAAATTCCTGCCGAGGCACATGGTGGTCCAGGCGATTCAGCCAGGTCGAAGGACGCCCGCAAGGCTGTTCCTCTTAAAAACTTCAAAGAACTGCTCTACAGCACTGAGTCTGAAGAACAAAACAACGCCGGAAATGCTCGCCGACCATCTGACCGTCAAACCACGCGATCGCTTGCACCAACAACTCCGATAGAAGTGGGTGTTCGGGGGGCGATTACCAAACCATTTATTGATGCGCAGCCGAGAAGGAGCAGTAAACCTGAACTGGTGCAAGAAGATGATATCGTTGAGCATCAAACACCTCAGAATTATGACGAAAGACCGGAGCCCTCAGCAAATGACATTCCTCGAAGAAACGAGATTACCCCTGCGGAGGACGCCGCGTTAAGCGATACGGTTCAGTCCATATATGATAGATACAAATCGCACTATCCAGATTATTGCGGCAACGAGTGGTGTTTTACCAAAGCGTTGGTTTACATGGAATGGATGGAGGAATCAGGCAATGGCCTCCATCGATTTCTGTGCGACGACTTCTTAAGAGTCTACCCGGAATATGAGGCGACCATCATCAAGCTTTCTCCTGAAAAGAGAGTAACAGGCCGAGTTTACTACAACAAGAACATTCAGAGACCAGTGTATCAGCAAGGTATCATTGTACCCGAGAACTTCTCGGCTGACCTATTAACACTCAACCAGAAAGATGTTGAGAAAGTCAGAAGCAGGTTCAATACTCCAGCGCCCGTAGCCGAGTCGAAGGGGCAAGCTGTCTCGCCGGTAACTGCGCCTGTTGAGCACGTGGAGGAGACTATTTCTGCGACTCCTTCCCCATTAAGGGCCCAAGTGCTTGGTCCGGGGCAGCCTAGTCCTATATTGGGCTGTTCCGACAGGTTCGTACGCCCACACGCGAGGGAGAGATTTTTCGAGACTCCAAGCCAATTACAAAATACTACCAACCAGCCTGAGTTGCCGGCCGATTCGGAGGCAAGCGTGAAGACGACTAAAACAACTAAGCGAGCCCTCCCATGGATTCCAAGTAACCCGGCGCAGAAGTCATCTCTACCAGAACGACCAACTCAAATCCGCCCTAGAAATGGATCCTCGGGAAGCACAAAGCGACAACTCACAACTGACCAGTCCCGTCGAAAAACACTACCTCCCTATTTGCGAGCACAGACTTCGAAGTCCTCGCCCGCTAACAGAGCAGAGGAGGAACCCAGACCCGTCTCCCGAGATCGCACATCATATAAAGCACCTTCCGGCCTAAGCTCGGAAAGTGCATTCCTCGCTGCAAGCTCCTCTCCCGAAATTCACGGCTTCACTGAGCGATGGGTTGCCGACCTTCAATTATCCGAAGGAGCACTTGCGGGATCAACACAAATTGCACCACCCGCCCAACCTGTCAAAAGAGACGCCTTTAAGGAACAATTACAGCCCATTAGGAACTCGAGCGGACAGTCTTCAACAAAAAGAGAGCCACGCCGTAAATTGTCCTACGCTGATTTCGTGGCTCAACAGGTTCTGCGGAGGAGGGCCAGTGGTGGGTTGTCATCGAGAGGTAGTACGCCGAGGAAAAGCACTGGGTTTTGTACGACGCCAAAGGAGAGGGACCCCAAAGTGTTTAAGGAGCCGGAGACGCAGCCTTGGAATTGAGCACCGGGGAGACTATATTGAATATTGGGCGTTTGAGTGGGAATTTCGATAGAGGCATAGCGTGGAGTGCTTAGCTGAATGCAGAGTATCGGTATATGTAGGACAGCAGTAGTCATAGTTTCGGCAGAGTTTGTTTGCGAGTGATACCCATCGCCAATTTTGCACACTCCACTTCCCAGCCATACTTTGATCGCATATTTTGGCAGTTTGGCAATTACTGCATGCCATGGGTATCTGTTATCGTCTTCTCCCTCCCTATTCATACACCTCTGACCATACTCTCCTAAGCCTTCCCGGTACTAGCAAAACGCCCCCCCTTCTCTTCCTTCTCTCTCTCCTCTTGTTTCCTCTCCTCCTCTAGCGTCCTCGTTCTCTGCAGAAAAGAATCCAGTCAGCACTACCATCCCGAAGCATTTGACCCATGCAATCCCCGCTGCCGGTCCTCGACGGCCCTTGGCCCCTCTCTTCTCCAAGGCACCAACCACCCCTCCAGAAACACAAAGAACCTACTTACCAACTGCAATGCATGTATGCCCCCCTCCCTCGCCATCTCCTCCTTCAGCAGTGCATACACCATGCGGTGCCGCGCGGGTTGCATCTTGCCACCGAAGGCCTCGCTTGTGATGACGACGCGGAAGTGCGTCTCCTGCGACGTGCTGTCGCGCATGGCCTTGTGGTGCGAGTGCAGGTGCGAATCGTTGTGGATTTCCAGGGTCGAGGGAGCGAGGGCGGCTGTGATCTTATTGCGATGTGTCAGCTAGAATACTGGGCGGAGGGTGGGAGGGGGGACAGAAATGGGATGAGTACTTTTGACCGCATGGCGTCTTCCATAGGCGTTTGAGAGAGAGGGGAGGAGGAGGCCATTCTGCTGATGGATGTGTAATTGGGAGTGGACGTAGATGAGGAGGTAGGAAGTGGTCGCCGTGCGAAAGCCACTAGGGACCTGCGCAGCATCAGGTGGATGTTTTGATATCAGATTCGGCCTTCGATGCCCAGGCGAGATGAGACGAAGTGTTGCAGTAGAGAAGTGGTGCGTGTTTGTTTGTATCTACCGAGCTTGGTCAATCAGCCTCGCGTGAAAGAGCTCGTCCTCGACCAATCCTCGGCTATGCAGGTCAGCTGTGGCCCAGCCTTGCCTTCGGCCTTAACTTAAATCAACAACCGAAGCGAAACAGAAGCAGTTCATCCCACACCCAGGATGACCACACATACCCTGGCTCGGTCGCCGATAAGGACGTCTCCCCCTCTCTCTTTTCCCTTCTCAATATGCATTCGTTGAGAAGCACCTTTTACAAGCTCCCCCGATCATCCCTCAAATACTCGCAGTCCTCCACACGATTCGCCTCGCGATTTAATACTCCACGAATATATCTCAGAATGGTATCAACGCTCCCCCGCCTCCCCATCTTCGAAGCCATTGCGAAACACGACCCTCAATCCACAGTCGTCGTCCACTCCTCGTCCGGCCGCCGCTTCAAGTACGGGGAATTGCTGAAAGATGTTGCGGACGGGAGAGATCAATTGGTGAAGGAGGCGGGTAAGGGGGTGGAGGGGGAGAGGATAGCTTTTCTGGTGGAGAATAGCTATGATTACGTAGGTGGGGATTCCAACCCATTATTCTACCGTACATTGTCCCCAATCGCTTAGAACATCTGTTGATTGGATTCTGTTGCGTAGTAACGTTGCTGTCTATCATGGGTGCGCATTCCATTGCATTGCCGCTGTCACCAGCGTTCCCTGCGAATGAGCTGCAGTATATTCTGGATCAGAGCCAGGCGTCCATGCTGCTCTCGTCGAGAAAGTTCGAGGCGAAAGCTGCAGAAGTGTTGACGCAGGAGTTGGAGGCTAAGCCCAAGCATGTGACGCTTGAGAAGAAAATGGGTGGAGCTGAGATGAGTAAGGTTGCTCTGGAAGGACCGGCTGAGGGAGAGGGAGGGATGATGCTATACACATCCGGCACTACCAACAGGCCTGTAAGTCTCCAGCCTCAATTGCACTTTGAGGATCGGTCTGAATGAATTCATAGAAAGGAGTTCTACTCCCCACGGCCGTTCTGACAGCACAAGCCACTTCCTTAACTACAGCATGGGAATACACTCCTCAAGACCACCTCCTGCACGTGCTGCCTTTACACCACATCCATGGTACCGTCAATGCAATCCTGGCTCCGCTCTTCGCCGGCTCCACAATCGAGTTCCTCTTCCCCTTCAACGCAACCGCCGTGTGGTCTCGGTTCGCTGCCCCCTTTCTTCCCTCGCCTAAAACAAGCGAGCCCATAACCTTCTTCACTGTTGTACCCACAGTCTACAACCGCCTCCTCTCCACCCACAATGATCTCTCTGAAGAAGAACAGAATGCAGCGAAGAGAGCTATTTCCCCTGAACACCTCAGGCTAGCAATCTCTGGTTCCGCCGCCCTCCCCACGCCCACGAAAAAGAAATGGGCCGACCTCTCCAACAAAAACATCCTCCTCGAGCGCTACGGCATGACAGAAGTAGGAATGGCACTCTCATGCGGACTCGCGCCCTCTACCCGCGTCGACGGCTCTGTCGGCTGGCCTCTTCCCGGCGTAGAAGCGCGCCTCGTGGACACCGAGACCAACGAAGTCATCCTCCCCGGCCAAGAAACCGATAAGGACGGGAAAGAGCGCGACGGCGAGATCCAACTCCGCGGCCCCACCATCTTCAAGGAATACTGGCGCAACCCCTCCGCCACGGCAAAGGAACACGTCGACGGCACCGACGGCAAAGGCAGATGGTTCAAGACCGGCGACGTCGCCGTCCGCCGAGACGTCCCCTCCGCCTCGGGGTCCGGGCAGTCCTGGACCCACGGACCCATGTATTTCATCCGCGGCCGCCTCTCGGCCGACATCATCAAGTCGGGCGGGGAGAAGGTCTCGGCGCTGGAAGTCGAGCGCGAGATGCTCGCCCTGCCCGAAATCTCCGAGTGCGCCGTCGTCGCCGTGCCGTCGGGCAAGTGGGGCCAGAAAGTCGGCGCGGTGGTGATCCTCGCCGCGGGCGCCGAGGGAAAGAGCGGGAAGGGCTGGGGAGCGATGGATCTGCGGCGCGCGCTGAAGGGGAGGTTGGCGGCCTACAAGATCCCGCAGGTGATGAAGGTCGTGGAGGTGATCCCGCGGAACGCTATGGGGAAGAGTGAGTCTTTTTCTTTTTCCTCTTTTTTCTCCTTCTTTTTTTCCCCCCTCTTATTTATATTATACCCTCCTCTCCTCTCCTCTCCTCTTCTTATAGCGGAGTAAAGGGACCGCTTTGGGAGAGCGAAAGCAGAAGAAACCCGCGCTGACCCTAAATCCAGTCAACAAGAAAGACCTCGTCAAAACCGTCTTTGCAGATGAGGCCAGCGGTGACGAGATGTAATCGACAGGCCAGATAGGTAGGTAGCTAGGTAGATAGGTAATCGCATATGTAGAAGTCATTAGCCCAGTAGCCCAGTAGCCCAGTAGCCCAGTAGCCCAGTAACCCAGCAAGGCCCGAGATACCGACGGGTTGTATAGATACATAGATAGATATACGAACTACTGGATTCTCTGGATAGTGTAGACGCAAAGAAAACAATAACAGTACAGGCAGGGGGGGGGGGGGGGGGATGGAGAGGAAGATGAGATTTATATATACATATTATACATATATACATATATACATATATACATATGTGTATTCGAGAACCTACATGTTTATACACGCAATCATCGAGCAATGTACGTATGTATGTAGGTATACATCTATATACCTAATCGAAAAATCAAATCTACGTCATAAACCATCTATCTACCTAGAAGGCAGATGGTTCACTTCATCCGCATTGGGAGGCTCTCCAGGACACAAGTACTTCGCCCCCAAATCGCAGAATCACAGGGAACTCACATGATCCAGATCCCATTCAGGCTAACTCGGTAGGTTGGTTCACTTTTTTCTATTTGCCCCATCTATAGACAACGCCCGAGGCAGGCTTCGCTCAGCACGAATTAACGCCATGATATGAGCCGAGTCGAGCTTCCTAGGGAGAGCTCGCAACATTGCCGCCGGAAAAAGCAAGACGGCCTCAGCTAAAACAGAGCCAGGGGCGGTGCGGTGCGGTGGTACCTATTTTTTCCCGCAGGAATCCTGCCGGACTGACCGACTGACCCCCATCCACAAAACGCGCAACGCATAAATCATCTCGCAAAAAATCAAAATTTCGCCCAGGGTCCCAAAGACAAAGAGAAATATGCAGATCTACCTTAGACGCTATACTTGGACTTGGCACGGGTGCTGCCGCTGTGCGCGCTATCAGTGTGTCCCGAAAACTCGACCGGTTCGCCCCCAGGCACCTTCAGCACCTCCTTGAACTTGCGCCCAATGCTCATCAGCACCTCCCTACCCTTCTCCAGGCTACGGCCCTTGCCACCAGCAACGTCGCCATCGCCTCCTCCAGGGATGCTCTTCCCAATCGTGCGGGTCCAGACACCGATGCGGTAGAAGCCCTTGCGGACGTTCACGACAACACCCATGACCTCACCATCGCCCGACTCCTCGAGGGTCTCGCCGATGGCCGAGAGCATGACGTGCAGCCAGAGGTCATCGATGGGGACCTGGCGCTTGTCCTTGAACTGGTAAGACCACTTGCCGCCGTGCTTATTTTGGGGATCCTCCCACTCTGGACGCACGTGCTCCTTGAAGAGGTGATAGTCGGACTTGAGGGCGAGTTCGGAAACGGGAGCAATGTTGTTCTGCAGGCGCATGCAGATTAGCAATTGCCCGGCACGGAGGGGCAGGGTAGAGAATACATACATAGACACCCCAAAACTCCTCCACAGAATTGAAAGTGATGACCTCTTTCAGCAGATCGTTCCAGTTGTCACCCTGCATTCATTATTAGTGTACTCAATTGGAGGGGTCCCAGCGCACGCAGACTCGCCTTTCCACTCGGTGGCTTGGTGAACCACAGAGTCCACTTGTTCATCAGCGGGTGCTTGACGTTGAAGTTGTCCTTGTCGTGGAAGACGGTGATTTGCTCGTCTTCGCCGCTGGGCTTCTTATTCTCATTGTTGCTGTTGCTACCTTCGGGAGAGATGGGGATGGTCTTCAGATCGACGACAGTCGAGGTGGGTGTTTGTGGAGCTGCCATGTTTGTGCGATTGTGTGAGGACGGATGGGTTGTGTTGGTATTTGACGAGTTCGGAGAGAGGAAAGTCAGTCGACGTGGTGGTGGTGATGGGTGATGGTGGGGGGGGGTGAGGGGCGGGGGAGGGGGAGAGGGAGAGGGAGGGGGTATTTTGTAGATAGGTCGGTAGGTGTTTCGTCTGTGGTTGCCGGGGTGAGATTAGGCAGGTGAAGCTGGAGGTGAAGCTGGAGGTGAAGCTGGAGGTGAAGCTGAAGCTGAAGCTGAAGGTGAAGGTGAGGCCGAATCCGAAGCCGGAGCTGGGCAGAGGAAGGAGGGACTCGAGATCGGATTGGAATGGGAAGTTGAAAGGTGAAGATGAGGCTTTGGCTTTGGGCGACTATTGCTCCAGGCAAGTTCGACACGACAGAGGTTCGTGGGAGCGGCAACTTGAATATGGAGTTGTTGTCGGTGGTTGTTTGCGCAGAGATTGAATTTGCGATTTAACATTTCCGCTCACATTTGGATGTGGAATGGCCTGCAGGCGCGCTTGTCCAAAGAAGGGCAAAGGCAAAGATCCCGGCGCTCTGGAACCATGCAAAGCCATGGAGCTGTCACGTGTATTCTATTTGGATATGCATCATCTGCTATATATATCTGCTATACATCATACATAAAGTTCTACTAGAGTGACGTTAAATTAAATAAATAAATAAATAAAACAAAATAATAAATAGACCCCCGCCTCCCTACCCCGGACAATTGTTACAGTACCGGTATATGGCTACTTCGGTACATACTCGAGACGATTGAGGTACTAAATTAGATAGAAACAGAAGGGACTTGAACATGGAAATGAAATTATGTACTTCTTGTTTTCCGTGACTTCATGTTTTGAGGCCAGCCCGTAGAAGCACTTGAGATGGATTGACAATTGACATAAAAGCCTCGCTCAGAGATACCTAAAATACCGATGATGCCAGGGATCTACTGGGCATCAGTACCTGCTTGCCGACTGCGACTCGGAACTCCCCAACGCCAATTTGTCTGGTAGAACCCTATGTGCAGCTGGCTCTTATGCAGCAGCAATCCCTGTCAATATAGACTCAAAGAGATGTAGCTCTCTCCATCCAGGCACGCCTTGTATAAACCATCCCTCCCCCAAATCACTCTACTTCCCACCCTGGCTATTCAAGAAGCTCAGGTAGCAATTCCAACCGAGCGAGATGACATTGACAACCAGTACCCGATGGTGCAGCGGCACCAATTTGAAGTTGACGCATTGGATGAACGGCCACACCATCCAATTGCTTCTCAGCGCCGTCCAGTAGCTCTGCTCCAGCTTGTCCTGCGGGCTCGTGCCCTCCATGATGGCCATACTGCTCAGGAAGCAGAACAGGTTGGTGCTGGCGAAGAGCGTCTGGTCGCAGGCGACGCGGGCAATGATCTCGGCGTTTTTGTTCTGGAGGACGATCTTGTTCTGGAGGAACTTGAACCAGGTTGTGGCAGCTGGGCCAAAGATCGCTGTTGCACAGTGGAATTTAGCGATGAACTAGAGCTTGGAGAAAAGGAGAGGAGGAAGGAAGAATTGTAAGGCTTACCTCCTCCATACAAAGCCATCCGTCCGGTACGTGCCAGATCGTGCTTCTCCAGTCCTTTCTTCTCAACCAGCTGTTGTGCCATTGTGTCTCCGGTCGCGAACAGCACAGCTGTGGTGACGCTCTGGGTGAGGATTGGGCGCGAGGCCAGCTTCATTTGGTACCTACAAATTGATCAATATCCATTGGCTTCAGGGCAGATTCTTCAATTGGTGGTTTTGATCAATACATACCATCTGAACATGCTTGCGACGATTTTGAACTGCTGAACTCGATTGTCGACAGGAGAATATTTATCGCTCCAACAGCTCCAAGAAGCTTGGAAGCTCCACCAAAAGCAGGGTCGTCTGGACAGGGGCCTGTCGGGGGCGCTGATTGTAGGCTAGCGCCGGGTAGGTTCTCAGGGTCTTCCAGAGGCCATGTATATAAAACACATATATACCTACCTATATATATAATATAAATCACCAGTTATCAAAGAAGTATCGGGTAAGAAAATTCAGAAATACAAACGTCAATTCCGGCATTGAGCGGTAACATATATTATTCTCTTGGTAGTGTGAGCTACGGCTTTCGCTGCTTACAATAACCTCTGGCTTAGTATTCCTACAGCCGATTCAATTCTGTGTCTTCGTGAGGATTATGCTCCGTTCCCAGACTTTTTTTTCTTGGTACACTGCCATTCGGAATCGGAACACGCAGCTCGCACCAGGGACCGTAAGCCCTCAGTAGCTCTCGACAACACCTCCCCGATCCTCCATCAAATCAGGAATCCATCCTTTCGGCCTCTCTCTTCCCCGAATAATCATGCCATAGACCGCCGTCTCAACCTTCTCCACACACGTCTTCATAACCTCCATCTTCTTCTGGACATCCTTCCCCAGCCCAGTCCCCCAACAACTCGTCGTATCGAGCGCCTGAAAGCTGGTCCTCAGTTCCCTCAAATCGATCAGGATATCCCTCTCACCCTGCTCCGCGTCTTCATCTTTACTTCCAGGAAGCGCACCCGTGGTAGCAATTGTGGTGATCGCAAACCGCATCAGCTCGCCCACCAAATCGAAGATGCCGAGCACGTAGTCATCTCCTGTAAGCGTGACGGCTTCCGGCAGCTGCCGGGAGGCTTCCTCGAGCGTAATGAGGGTTTGGTTGATGAGGTAGTGCTGAAAAGAGACAGCCTCCATGTACTCTTGAATGCCGCCTGAGATCTGTCGCTGGTATCGCCAGGCGTTGATGCCAGTGAGGTCCGGCGCGATTGATTCGAACTGCTTCTGCATTGCCAACATCTTCTCTTGAACCTCCGATGCAATCTTAGCAGGTACTGGGCTCTTCAACGACCGGACTCTATCCCATCAGTCAGCTGTCTCTCTCTCTCTCTCTCTCTCTCTCTCCATCTGGAAACGAGGCACACGTGACATTACCTCTGAAGCGCGAAGATTCTGTCGAATATCAGTGTCGCTCAAATCCATCGGAGCAGCGACCTCAACTCACATCTTCTTGCTGGCAGCAGTGATATCCCTCCCGGCCTTGATGATCCTCTCCCTGCGATCATGGTGCTCATCTAACTCGTCGCGAAACACCTCAAACATGGCCATAAAAGGCGATTGGGGGCCATCGCCGTCCTCTTTCTTCACGGCGCCGTCATGGTGTCTCTTGATGCCGGGCATGTCGCTCGCTGGATCGGACAAGGGTATTGAGTGATGAGTCTCTCGTGAGAGATTCGATTTCGGAGTTGTGGAGTTGATGATCTGCAGGGGTGCTGACATGTCAAGGTCTAATCTGGAGGGTACTTGGGATCGAAAGCTGGGGCACTACCGGTAGCAGGCATCATCCGGGCAAACTCACAAACATCCAGTCTCTCTCGTGAAGTGAAGACATCACCTCCTCACTCACTTGTTGAGCTCGTCTCAATCCTTTCGCTTTGAAATAATCTCGAAATCATTTTTCCTTTATCATATCATTTTCTTCCCCTTTTGTGTTCAAAAATGTCCAGATTCTTCTCAAGCCCCGTCCTCGTCTTCTCCTCCGCCGTCTCTCTCCGCATAGTCCTCCTCTTCTACGGCCTCTGGCAAGACGCAAACTCGCCTCTCAAATACACCGATATAGACTACTACGTCTTCACCGACGCGTCGCGCTTCGTGTCCCACGGGGACTCGCCCTACGCCCGCGAAACCTACCGCTACACGCCCCTGCTCGCCTGGCTGCTGCTCCCCACAGCCTGGTCCAGCACGTGGTTCTCCTTCGGCAAGGTTCTGTTTGCCGTCGGCGACATCATTGCCGGATGGCTCATTGTCCTTGTCTTGCGAAGCCCGGAATCGGGTGGGATGGGCACGAGCATGAGCGTGAGCATGAGCCTGGAGCGGGCGTTGAAGTTCGCGAGTATCTGGCTCCTCAACCCCATGGTGGCTACCATCAGCACGAGGGGGAGCTCGGAGGGCTTGCTGGGCGTGATGGTCATCGCGCTGCTGTGGGCTATTACGAGGAGGAGGATTGTGCTGGCGGGGGTGCTGTTAGGACTGGGTGTGCATTTCAAAATCTACCCATTCATATATGCGCCGTCTATCATCTGGTGGATGGACGATGAGCACATCGGAAGCGATGCGACCAAGCAAACCAAAGCTGCTGGACAGGGCTCGGATCTCATCCGTGTGGCAAGGAGATTTTGCAATGCTCCTAGGATAACCCTCACGCTCACCAGTCTGGCTACGTTTGGTGGCTTGAACATATTGATGTACTCCATGTAAGCCTCCTGGCCCAGCATCGATCGACCCTTTCAACCCTCACATCGCTTATCCCTTGCTAATCTTGCCACAGCTACGGCTTCCCTTTCCTCCAACACACCTACCTGCACCACATCACGCGTATCGACCACCGCCACAACTTCTCCCCCTACAACACGCTCCTCTACCTCTCCTCCTCCCTCCCCGCTTCCTCGCCAACCCTAAAACTCAAATCCCTGGCCTTCATCCCACAACTCTTCCTCTCAGCCATAGCCCTCCCGCTCCTCCTCGCAAAGAAAGACCTCCCGTCAACCATGCTCGCGCAAACATTCGCCTTCGTAACCTTCAACAAAGTCTGCACTAGCCAGGTAACGTCACGTCTTTACCCCCGCTTACCCCTTCACTTCCATCCCCCGTCTTTGAATACATACCCCTCGCTCGTAACGTCCGGCAAAAGTCTCGCTAATGGCAGCCACCTGTCAGTACTTCCTCTGGTACATGGTCTTTGCCCCCTTCTACCTCCCGCGCTCCTCCCTCCTCGCGCGATCAGCCCTGGGCATAGCCGCGGCTGCACTTTGGGTCTCCACGCAAGCCCTCTGGTTGCAGCAAGGCTTCCAGCTCGAGTTCCTGGGAAACAGCACGTTCGCGCCTGGGTTATGGGTAGCCAGTATGCTGTTCTTCCTGACTAATTGCTGGATCCTGGGCATCATCGTGAATGATATCGGGGGATCTGCTGCTGTGGATTGGGATAAGAAGATGGGGAGAAAGTACATCAAGACATAGCCGGGAGGTTGGAGAGGAATGGAGGCAAGTATGAAGAATCACCGTGTATTAGTGCCACAGCGACTACCCTTACTGTCATTCTTGGTCGATGCACGCAATGATCAGAAGAAACTACATGATTGCAGACCAGCCAAGCCAAGCAGATAGCATCACTCTTCTGTCCGTTATGCTCTATCCACGGGTCAGCCAGCCGGCATCTCCATGCCCATGTTCAATGATCAAAAGCCATCGTTGAATGCCAGTGCGAGAAACTCCACGCTGAAAACTCCAAATTCACTGATGCCCACTTGCAACCCGTCCACGCAGATAGTGCTACAAACATTTCGCCGAACGGGATATTTCAGACATGCAGAACAAAAGCAATGCAAATTCGCGCAAATATCAGTTCTTTCCATCCCGAGTTTCTTCAGCTGAGACACATTTCGCAGATCTTCTACCACAAACAGGAAAGCAAGAGTGGAGCCGAGGTAGATCAATGTATTGTGATACCACTAGTTCCAGCGAAAGCTTGGTAGGTGGAAAGCTTAATGGATAGGGGCTTCGTCTTGGAAAAGTTCGCTGGGGTTTGGACCTGGCCGTCCTTTACACCAATGTCGGTGAGATCGCGGGGCGCCTCGGCGAAGGCAGCACTTGGTCGGGCCTTGGTCAGGGCGTCGACGATGGTCTCACTCCAGAGGCCTGTGCACTGTTTGTTCTCTAGCTGGAAATAGGGGTTTAGAGCTGGGACTTGGAAATCTGGCGAAATTAGCTGCCTGGTGTTCACTTCGAGGCAAACCGGGCTGGAGGGAGCTTACCTAGGTCGAGGAAACGAATCCGCAAGAATTCCAATGCTGCCAATGTGTCCAACGACTTGACGGATGAAACGACCAATGCTTCGAAAGCCGAGACGAATCCTCCCTCGGTGATACCTGAGCCATTGCTCCAATCGGTTGCTGGTCTGCAAACATTCTTGGCGATAATATCTATGCTTTTCAAACGTGAGCGCCGAGGATTCGATATTTTGGCACCATGATCGAAGAATGATTTGCAGACTCTTCCCGTGTACGATAAGTGCTCCAGGGTTGGAATCGCCTTTGCCATCTCGACACAGTAGTGCGTGACTCTATTGACCTTCTTGAAGAAAAATGGGACCGACGTCTCGCGTCGGTAATCCGCCTCAAGGCAGACATTCAGATGGGTGAGGGTTTCAGATAGCTTCGGGAGGATTGTAGCCATCGACAGGTAGCTCTTGGATTTTGGCTTGGCGTATGAAGCATGCCACTCATTGAGGTTTGGTAGTGCATTTGCTATGTTTTGGAAGTCTTGGTCCGTCCGAATGAGATTCCATTGGCCCTTGCAAACCAAAGTACGAATGGTTTTGATGACTGGGAGCTTGGTATTTGCTGGATCTGTGGTCGAGGTCCGGAAATGTTGGACCATAGGCGGCTTCTTCCTCTCGCCACCTTCCAATGTCAGAATGCAAGCCTCCCCAAAGGTCATCTTGACAAAACTGAACACTTCATCCAAAGTACAGTTATTCTCTGGAGTCTGGTATGTGATTGGAGTCAATGCATCCGCGAGACTGCCCACAGCTCGAATCTGAAGTGAGCGATCAGGGGTCGTAGAAGGTATTCTCAGGGTGCGATCGAAGGCCGGGTTCTTTTGCTGAAATACCGGGAACCAGAACTCAATGTGCTTAACATGGGAGCATAGCTGCGGATGCAGGGCGAAATATATCATGGCCTGGTCCACAGAAGCTCTGGTTGCCTTGATCTTCAAGTGTCGATAAAGCCTGTCCTGAACAAGCTCCCTCCATTCCTTGCTGACGAGCGCCAATTCCGAGACCTCGCGGCGTCTTGAATGGCGCAATGCTGAGCCCCAGCCTCGAAGTATTTTTGTGTTTCCTGCTGCCGCCGTTCTCGAAGCCGCCGAAGCTCTCACTCCAAAAAGATGGTCCAGAATACATTCATGGATCTCTATAGGGAGTTCCATAAGTGACTTTGAAGAAGGAGGCCCCTGTGAGGGTTGGCTTTCCTCTGTAATAGGCGTATCTAGAGAATCAAGGCATTCCATGTCGAGGAGACGCTGTGAACAATTTATGCTTCCATCCATCAAATCTTGGTGCGGGAATGGCGTGCTCTGGGGTCGTACCGGGGGCACAATATTCTGGTCAAGGGCGTCTGCTTTCTCTGAAGGTCCTGATCGGGCATTTGTAGGTGTCGACGGGCCAGGAGTCGCAGGTGTGGATGCTGTAGTCATGATCAGAGGCAGCATAGGGTGGCCTGTATCGTCCAGCCTTAGTGACATGGAGTCTGTATGCATTTTGAAGATCTTCCGTTCTCCCTTTGTTGAGTCGCTTTTTTCCGTAGGTGTTGCTCGTCGTCATGGACTGCCAGCGGTTTAATGACCAAAGTAATGTGGAACAATCGTCGGCATGAAGTATCAATGCGTAATAAGTAGCTGGCTCAATCAGCGGTGAACAAGTGTGTATCCGCGGAGGTTAAGGCTTCTGTTACGAGAGGCAGGAGAGGAATGCGATATGATGGGAAGGTCACTGTCGCTGTCGCTGCCGCTCCAGGGCTGGAATCCGAGAAGGAAGACAGGGCTGATTCGGGGCAGTGCTTGAAACGTCGTGTTGTCTGAAGAGAAAAGGAGAGAGTTCTTGAGAGCAGCCGTGCCGAGATGGTTCTTGCAGTTGCTGTCTGCGCGCGTACTGCACAGGAATGAGTGTGTGGTACGGAGGTTTCGGAGGTTCTGGAGGTTTGGAGGGCTGGAGGTCTGGAGGATCAGAGGTGATAAAGTCGGGTGGGGTTACCCAACCCCATATACTCCGTAAGGACCCAATGCCGAAGCGAGTTCTAATTTGCGCTAAAAATAGGTACAGTTCAATCAATGCACTAATTACCGGCTGAAAAATCACCCCTTCCTATAATATGGTGCGGACTGGATCTACCTACCTACCTATCTATACATCTTTACTATCTACAGTACTACCACTTATCTATGCACAAGGCAGGATGCGAGATGCATCATCGTTATCCTTAAACCTGTGGGAGGAGTAGCTTCGCAATTTGATGTATATACGATCTGACTTGTGTTGAATATACCTACCTCATGGAGCTATGGCTGGTTATAGTCAAGTCTCCTCCCTCTCCTTTGTCTCTCAACAACGCATTATTTCTTTATTACCAATTTTAAGAAGAGCTAGCTATGCGTATGCGTAAGTCGCTGAATCATAAGCGCGGCCAGCTCTTAGCGAGAAAGAACTCCGTATGGCTAGGTATGCTTTAGAGCAAGGTGCGGCAGGTCGTTATCATGATCTTGTAAACTTTCATCAATCTGCTCTATCTTTATAGCGAGTTTATCTGGGGCAAGCGGTACTTTTTTCGATCTGATAAATCGTGCAGGACTTGGTCTCCTCTCGTAATCCTTATAGTCCTGTACTTGATTTCTCTTTCCTAGCTCGATTCTTTCTTTTTTGTCCGACATGGTTGTAGTGAGATTTCTAGCTGATGTTCGGCAAAATCTAAGAGAAGTGTGACGTTCAGTCTGCCTAGGCCGGACCGCAAATGACTAGACATACTTTTAGTATGCATCTCTCTCTCGGAAATCAAGTCGTCACTCAGCCACTGCTCCGAAAGCTTCGTGTGGAATATCTGGAGTCTGGTCAGACCCGGTGGTGGTGCCATGTCATGGGATGCTGTAACTAGCTATGCAATGATTGCAGTCCCATAGATCATCAAAATCACAAGTGTGGGAGATTGAGCAGCAGAAACGTGGGTCACACGACATCCTGATGCTGCAGCTGTACCGCAGGGGCGCTGTCATAGAGAGCCATTTGGCTTAACTGTTGTGCAAAAGCAGACCTACAATGCACATTGCAATAACCAGTCTTATAACCCTATACCGTACGACATTAACTGAACTGCCGCGGAAATGCGGCAGTTTCGCCTTACAGCTGCCGATGCTTCACGAGCTTCTCTGCCTATGGATCTACCACCGTATGTCTGCTTCTATGCTCGTCTGCTCACATGCCTGACTTCTCTGAGTCAACAAGCGCAGGCTTGGTAATGGCCATCAATACAGTTCTAGTACGCAGCATATTTCCAACAGAGAGTGGCTGCCGCGGTATTCAAGACCATGTGAGAAGGCAGCAGCTTATTGCGCTGATACTATGGATGGTCGTTGCTGGCTTGGTGAAACTGACGAGGTTGCAGAAGTTGAATTCTTAGATGATATCCATAAAAACACTGGCTGTTGAAACTCTCAGTTTTAAAAATACCCAATGCCCATGTCCTATGCCAAGCAAGTCTCCTCTCACTACACCAGCTTGTCGCCGATAACCCATTTCGCGAAAGAAAAAAACTTGCTGATGAGATCCTTGCTCATTTATCCAGTAGTATGCCTTAAAGCAGTTCAATTCAAACTCCTTATTGGTGAAAGTATTGCCATGGAGTCTCATAATGCGTGTTCATAGTTTGGTAAGCTGTCACTTGTTTGTGCCGCTTGAGAGATTCAAAAATATACGGCCAAACTTCATTCACCCTCCATATCCACAGCTGGGCTAAATCCGGCAAGACCTCAACCGATAACAAGGCAAAAAACAAAGGGGGGGGGCGGAGGGGGTTTGAAAAAAAAAAAAAAAAAAAAACATCAAAAAATACTCCCCATCGAGTATCTCTCTGTTTCAACGGGGGCAGATCCCTCCACGAAAGCACCACGCGTTGCGCGGAGCTCAAGAAAGTTCACTCATTTAAGCAACCCGTTGAGGTAACCATTACACACTTCCTCGCTTGGCGAGTCTGTCGAATGACTAGCCAAATTGACTAGCCAGCCTTCAGACTAGGCCAATGGGGAGGCTGATTGTCAAAAAAGTGAGCATTTCATACCATAGCCAAGTTACAAATTTCGGCAAGTCTTCGGTCTAGGGAAGGTGACAAATCATGAGTGCAAAGCCAGGAGATTCACCGGAGCAGTCTTCGTGCCTGTTCTTTCAATCGCACCATCGGGTAGGTAGCGATAATTCTAAACACCCAAGTTCTTCTCACGAGTGGGCTCGAGACTCGATTGCCCACAGGCACGTCGACGTGATCATACCACGCCGATAGGTTTTCAGGAGCCATGGCTCTTCATCCTTGCCGCTTGCGCTGCTAAGAAGTGGTTGATAAAAAAAGGCTGCATGAGAAGGCTGCTTCGATCTGCAGAGCCGCGCACTTCTTTCTACGGGAGAAGATCCAGTCGGGACACCTTGCAGCCAACGGGCAGGATAAATTACGACGCACCCGAGAAATCTATCTCTCGCGCCGGAGAGACAGCCATGACTACGTTGTTCTAAAGTATTGCATAGCGCCGCGAATTTTTCTGCCGGCGAAGGAAGGCTGCCCTCGCTTAGCAGATGCATGTCAACAAAGTGGCAAAAACCTTCACACGGCGAGGCCTGCGAGATCAAGCATGCAAATGCGTACCTGTGCCTGTACCTCCTCACGGCCCGCAAGCTAGACGCAGCAGTCGGGCCCAAAGGCGACAGGTGGACGGTCGAACATCCTCGCAATCATCGGAACCAGGTCCGTCTGATACCGGGACACAGGGAGGCTGCCAAGGAAGCAGAACTCTTCGTCACTCGAGATCACACCTCGTCCTGCGGATGAACGATTTAGGCAGGCCAGGTCTCACAATATCCATATTCGGACATACCAAACGATCGAGTCGGCAAGTTCGTAGCCAGCCAGAAGGAGGGTCTCATTTGTGAACGCCCTCGGCACCGCCCGCCGGGTACAGAAGAAACCACGCACGCGGAACAAGCACGCTGCACTGCCACTGCAAAAAAGAAAAAAAGACCCCAGCCCCAAAACCGCCGCACCGGAGAGAGAAGCGGCCCGAAAAACGCCGTCACCGTCACCGTCACCATCCATCCGGCCTCCCGCCCAAAACACACGCGGCAAACGCCCCCGTCCAGATACCCCACCAGGCCACCACACACACACACACACACACACACACATACACCCCTCACAGCCTCACAAACCGCCCCCTCGCGTCCCGCGCCCGTCTGGCATTCGCCCGTCTCCACGCCCGTCGCCGCGAGATCGGTCCCCGGCCCCCGTTGATAGCCCACCGCCTCTCGTTCGCCAGCCGTCTCGCCTCCGCCGCCACGACGGCCCCGCGCTGCGCGGCCCAGTCCGCCATGCTCCAGACGGTGGAGCGGCCCCGGCGGGTGCGCACGAAGTGCGAGGGCGCGGGGTTGAAGGCAGGCGCGCGGGCCGCTGGAGGAGGACGGCGAGGAGCTGGTGAAGGCCGTGGGCTGGGAGACGCTGCTGGTCGCGGTGCTGCTGCTGCTACTGGTGAGTCGAGGCGGAGAGTCGATGGTGATGAGGAGGGAGAGGGAGGGGGAGAGGGAGAAGGGGCGCGCTCGCTCATCTCCTCCTTGGCGTCCGAGTCGTCGAGGCGGATGGAGACGGCTGGCTCGCTCTCGCTCCCGCGCTCGCTGCTGCTGCTCTCCTCGTCGTCGTCGGCAGCACTCTGGATGGCTGGATAGCCCGCTTCGAGCTCAAAGTCGGAGACGTCCCCGTCTGTCTCGCCCGAGCTGTCGTGAACGATCTGCATCCCGAGGGAGTAGACGTGCTGGTGCGGCGTGCGCGCAGCCATCGGTAGTGCCTGGCGGTGTTGATGGAAATAGAAAGAGAGAATCAGAAATAATCGTGTGATATGAGAGGTATCAATCAGCCTCTAGACGATAAAGACCATTGCTCCAAACTCCGCAGTGATAGTCGTCGCGCTGTCGCTGTGGCCCGAGGAACGAGAGAGGAAAGCGGCAAGAGTTTCTTGCGGTGGAGATTTTTCTTATGTAGATCTGCATGCTGGCGCTGTTCCGCGACAATACTATCGCCGGCGGCGTGCTCTGCTATTGTAGCATTGTAGCTGGCGGAAAGCTTTTCGCTTGCTATTGTCGGCGGTTGGTCAACAATATGTAGGGGTCGGGGTGACTTAAGCGAAGAAGGCCCAAGGGTGAAGTTCTCGCATTGGGAACAGCTACACCGTGGTGGAGCTCTGAAGCTACACCTTGATGGAGCTTTGTAGAGGGAGGAAAAGGCCAGAATCAATATCAGATATGAGGAGGACTACGATGTAACTATTGAAGATAGCCGGGAAGGGCTTTGTAGTATATATATATATATGATATGATATGATAGCCAGTAAATGCATTTAAGTGTCTACACTCGTCCGCTTAACGGATATTCAATTCACAACAGTCGGCTCGGATACTTGGAAATCTAAAATTGAGCACTATCCGCATCAGCATCGTTGAATTTTCACTGGCGGACTCCCACTCGGAAGTGTCATGTTGAAGCCGAGTTCTCTCAGTCGTGAAAACGAGGTGTATATCACGTCGGACCAGACGCACATGATGTCAGAATCGAAATCCTTCCTTGTATTAAATAGCTATATAGCGAAACTCCGTGATCCGTTCCTATCCATCTATTAAGTTCCCTAGAATGCGTACCAGATTCGCATCAGCTCAGCACCCCCCCCCCCCCCCCCCCCCCCCCCCCAAAAAAGCCCCCTTTCCGCCTATGCAGTATACGGTCCACGCTGTTCCAAACTTGAGATCCTCCCCAGAAGGAATTCGAGCTGTCTGAAAGCCGCACCAGGGGTGTACTGCGGCATGAAGTGACCTGCCAAATCCACCGTCACAAACGTCAGCCCCCTCTCACTGTGCGTCGTGCCCTGGTGTCCAGCACCAGCGGTGTTATACTGCGGAGCAGGGTTTGGGAGCGGCGCCGAGACGAGTCCGATAATGGTCTCGATGCTGTCGTGGAACGGGACCCAGAAGTTCTTGCTTGCGCTGGGACGGGACTGGAAGCCCTGGAGACCGCCCCACGTCATGTTCTGGATGGTGATGAGAGAGCCTTCGGCGAACAGGAGGAAGTCGAGCATGCCGTGGGCTATGATGACGTTCTTGGTGCGCTCGATCACAGAAGGGAGAGGGCCGAGGCCGGATGGGAGGGAAGTGTCTTCCCGGGGGAAGAGATTTGGCCGGGGTAGACAGACGTAGTAGTCTGTCTTTGGTGCATTGATGGCCCTCTGGACGTCGGAGCGGTTGAAGTAGTTGTTGGGGCCCCCAGCGAGTGATGGGTATCCTTGAGCATTCCAGAGGTAGGGACAAAAGTCAGTCAGGTGGAGGCTGTTGAAGCATGGATTATTTTGGAGAGCGGCGACAACGACTAGGGCGTACAGACTACAGTTCGGTGCTATGGAACAGAGATTACACCCAGGTGCTGAAGGACTAGGAGGTTCGGGGATCGGCCCAGTGGGCGGGAAGTTATTAGTGTGATTATTGTGGAAGTCTGTATAGCCACACGAATCCGCTTGTGACTTGAGTAGGGTCACGGTGGGTTCGTCCAAGGGTATGACATTGTTGTAGCTGTAAGGTATCAGAGATCACGCCAGGAGGTAAGTGAAAAGGAGGAAGATATGAGTTCATACCGTTCTAGAGCCGGTATAACAGTGACTGTAAATTTTAGTATCAGCTGTCAATATGGAAGAGAGATAGCTCACCCTCTCGCATAGTAGCCGGGTAATTGATGAGGGGATCATTGATCTGGATACCAG
This sequence comes from Drepanopeziza brunnea f. sp. 'multigermtubi', assembly GCF_022702325.1. Lineage (NCBI taxonomy): Eukaryota > Fungi > Ascomycota > Leotiomycetes > Helotiales > Drepanopezizaceae > Drepanopeziza > Drepanopeziza brunnea. Next base: position 1,035,941 of record NW_027094071.1, on the reverse strand, counting down.
AGACATTGAAATAGCTCTTGTCTCCAGTATCAAGCATGGCGGCGGCAATATATGGGATGTATTGCCCAGCATCTAGATACCAGACCCGGGGTCAGCAATGCCAAGGTGTAGCCACTAGCTTTCACAGTCACGCGTAGGGTAGGCACAAATACAACTTACAGCTTTCACCTGTGATGTAGACCTTGTATCCTTTCAGAGAGAAGGTGTCGACAAAGTTCTTCCAGAATCCTAGGAAATGCCTAGAGACATCCGTCTCATTGTTGACCGGTACATTGCCTTGAGAGAACCCAGTGCCCACTGGCTGATCAATATAGACCACATTCGTCAACTTCGTCCAGCTGTATGGATTCGGGACCGCCTCGTAGGTTCCCGGCGCCCACAAAAGCGGACCTTTCTAAAGTCAGCTCAAACACATACGCACCACCCCCAAACACTCCTACCATTCTCCTGAAGAACGCCCTGCATAGAGCTACATCCCGGCCCGCCATTCAACCAGATGACAATCTCCTTCTTAGCAGCCGGGTTCGCAGACGGAAAGAACCAGAAATACAGTCGATCGGCGGCACTCGAGACATTGGTAACCGACAGCGTGCCAGCATAAGACTCGCCAATATCGAAGTTGACATCTGGTAACTTGTTGCCCTTGACCGCGAATCCTGGATACCGTCAGCGCCATAAATCCACACATCACAAGGGGAGCAGGCCGGTAGGTGGGCACCCACTCGCGGTCTTCGGATTGGAGAAAGCCCCCACGCTATGTTTAGCCGAATCCTGGCAGCCCGATCCGTCTTTGTGAGCCGTCTTCCCACCCGGCGAGTCTTGACTGGCGCGAGCGAGCTTTGCTGCATACTCGTGGGGATCCTGCAGAGCGCTGACTAGAGCCGTCGCAGCCAGCAGCAGGAGCGCGGAAGAGAAGTGACGCATTTTTGCAGGCAAGCTCTGATACGGAGGTCTCTCTGATATCAAAACCAGAAAAGCAAAGGGAATACGACCTCTGTACGCACGCCCGCTGTTATACCAGCCGGGCGCTCGCCCTGGCATAGCAGAATTGTATGCAATCTTGGCCCATCTATTCAGATCCTCTTACGGAGCTGGGTCAAGCAATCCGAAGCAAGTCCCTCTGCGTCAGGAGGCAAGCAGGACCAGCAGACTCAGTAGGTATGCTAGCAGCGACTGTCAGTGGCCCGAAAAGCAGCGGAGGTGAAAGGAAGCTGACTGAGCGTTCTGGAATTCCAAGGGAACGGGCAGCGGGCGGCCGCAGCGCCTCATCTCGACCTTCTGGAATGAAAGTCGCCGGCAGCGGGCATGGGCAACTACCATTCAGAGGTCCCTCGAGGAGTGGCTTTCGGTCGCGCCGAGAGACAAGTCTCACCCTGCCACGTTTCCGATGACGGCGTGCCAAATCTCCTTCGCGTCGGCGTCAACACCGCTTTCAGGACTTCCGGAAGCCGTTGGAGGAAGCCTGTCAGAGAGAGACTGGAGCGTGCCACTATGCAGGGGGAAAGAAAGGACCTCGCTTCGGTGAGAAGATCAGGTGATGGTCTGTCTTGTCTGTCTGTCTGTCTGCCCGACCGATGGATCGTGGTTTCAGCAACAACACTTAATAAAGCCTATAGCCATCCCTAAGACTGACCACGGTAGCGAGACAAGAGTTATTCTCAGGTATTCTTTCTTTGTACGAAGATCCGGCATACTTCTTTGTCCAAAGGAGAGATGGAGATTATTCTCTCGTGCTTATGCTCCAACGTACTTCCTACAAGTTGTACACATACATACATACATACATACATACATACATACATACATACCTACATACATACATGCAAATACATATGTGTGTATATATATCCCCTGTAAAACCGGCAAATGGACAAGGCGACAATCGATACTGATACTTGAGACCCTCTTCAGCAAGCAAGCACGCAAACACGCAAACACGCAAACACGCAAACACGCAAAAGGGATAATCTCAAACACCCTACCTCCCCCTCTCCTCACCTCTCCCCCCCCTCCTCTCCTCAGATCCCCACACCTTCTTCATCAAAGCCTCCACCAAACAATAAGCCCCCTCCCTCCTCCCTCCCCCCTCTCCCCCCTTTCAAAAACCACAGCAACCCAACGACCCAACAACCCAGCAATCTTCAAAGCAGACATTCCCCCCCCCCCCTCCAAAACGCACCAACATCCTGCAACTCAACAAACAGCCTAATCTCCCCATCCACCCACAACCCACAACCCACAACCCACAACCCACCTCCCCCTCCCTATCATCTACCGGTACCCGCAGTGCACTCACTAGTTGCACTAGTTCCAGCCAAAAAACGCCCATTCGTCCGAGATGAAGCAGAGAAAGGAGCACCGCTGGGTAGAGCGATACAGAACGCCATCATTCATCCTGTCCTTCGCCTCTCCCCTTCTTCTGTCGGTGCCTCTCAACTAACTAGGTACCTGCACATTACACGCACACCACGTCCTCCTCTCTTCCGCACCACAGCTTGGAGGTTCACCATACTCATCAAGTAACCTCGGAAAAGGAAAAAAAGAAAAAAAAAAATAAAAAAAAATAGGGTCATCGGATATATTCATATATATATATATATAAACACGTGTATACATGGTGAGTCACACATTCCCCTCGGCATAAGTGTACATAGATACGCATGTATGCAATCCGCCAACTGCCCCTCCCCATCAAGAAAGAAGAGGTCCGCAGGAGTCGTTCCCATCACAGGACAATCGCAAGGGGTGACTTCGATATCAGCACATCTTCGGCGCAACAGGCAGTCTACTGAAAAAGGGACCGAGTTGCAATTTGACATCCGTGCTAGTTCTTCTTCTTCTTCTTCTTCATCTTCTTCTTCCTTCGTCCTGGTTTGTTCTTTTTTTCTTTTCCTTCTCTTCCCACCGGAGGAGACCACATCTCACTTCATTGCCCCCGAAAGCCCGCGACTCAACTGACACGATCAGGAGACCACAATTCGGATTCGGGGGAAAGATTAACCTGCTGGAGGAGATTACTCACAGAGACTAAATCGAAAGGCACCAATTGCAATTGCATTGCAATGATATTAGCTTAGACTCTAGAAGTACAAAAATAGTACATGTAATTGTGGACGCTCCTAGTGCAACCAGCCAGAGGAAACGCCGGGGAAAAATTGGAAGCAAACTTTATTGGTACAAAAGCAGGACCAAAAGACGGGGGGGCGGGGGGCAAACGTGATTGGTCATAGTTCCCCATGATCTACGCCAGCTGAGAAGCCTTCGCTTCCCTGTCTAACTTTTGGGATAAGGTTTCCCTGGGAGATTTCGGCGAGGGCGATGTCGAAGCGGGCGCCTGCAAGGTAGGCTGCGCCGATCTACGAATCGTTAGTAATCGCGTGAGAAGGAAGAGAGGGAAGAGGTACCATAAGGCCTGAGATGAGGGCTAGGGTACCCAGGACGGCAAGCATGAGGTAGAGGATATCTTTCCTGGATTCGGACTCCGCCGCCTTGGCCTTCTCGACTGCTGGATCGGCCTCGCCCTTGTACACGAGAGAGAGGGCTTTGGGGTCTTGAGAGGGGAAGATGGTTTCGATGAATTGCTCGACCTGACATTGTGAGCAAAATGACATATCCAGAACAGAGGGAACGGTCGGTACCTTCGCGCATGCGACACTGATAGCAAGATAGTTGGGGTCTCTCGGTGTGTTCTTCTTCTGTATTCTCCGTACATATCGCTTGAATATTTCGCACAACGACCGCAAATTCTGGGACGACTCCATCATCAATTGACAAGCATCACCCCTCGTGATTTTGACGTTCTTCGTAAAGATCGATGGGTTCTGGAAGATGAGCTCCAACGTCGCAATAGCCATCGATTGAGGGATCGCTACAAAATTGAATACACTCTGGTCCTTGATGCCAGCCATGTAGAACAAGCACTCATCCGCATGGCGCAGGGAGTTGAGAACCATTTCGGAACTGCAGTTAAGGGCCTTTTGGATATTCTGGGGCTCAAAGAGTTCATCAAACTTAGTGACGTGTCGGGACCATATTTCCTTGGGCCAGAACCGCCTCTTGTCGTCGAAATCCTCGCGAACATCACGAATGATATTCGTCTTCTGCAGGAATTGACCCATCGACTCGGAAAGCTCTGGTCTCTGCAGAAGCGCGGGGTTTGCAAGCTTGCTCTCCACGAATAACCTCGTCAGACCATCTCCAACCAGACCGGCGACATAGTGGCAGTACTTTTCGTAGTCCTTGATCGTGTCGACCCCGTTCAAGCTGTGCTCTGCATTGTTCGCGTAGTCTGCCATACCGTTCCCCATCTTCTCGGTGATGTCCTTGATAATGGCCCGGTAGGCTGGCTTGACGTGCTTGAACTCCCGGATCACCACGTCGAAATGTACAAGCAGCTCTCGGTCCTTCTCATCCGGCCCATTTTCCGTGAATGTCCAGCCATCCTGCTCGAGAATATCATGAAAACCTCTCAACTTCGGCTCCTTCAACTCTAGCGGGATCGTCATGTCATCCTCAATTGTGTCCAGCCCCCGCAGGATGAGGTAGAACAGCGCGACTGGGAGCAGCAGCTCGGGGGTGAGTTCTTGGATGACGGAGCTGAAGCTCCTGCTGGTCATGTTCAAGTATTTGAAGCATTGTTTGACGTTATCAGACTCCTTTGCAGGATTCCGCAGGTGCACGGGTTCATGCCATATCTGCCTGCCACGCCATTAGCGGTGATGGGGAGGAGATTGGAGCTGTTGGTTCACTTGCCATTGCAGGATGGATCGCAGTTGGTTTGGGTGTACGGAGAGGTAGAGCAATTGCCTTAACAGACCCATGGTAGCGCTGCGCGTGGGATGAGAGGTAATTTAATGAATACGGTGCTGGCGGGGGATGGCTGAAGGGTAAGTACTTCTGTCTGCTGTACGGTAGGTTGGTAGGTCTCGCGTTTGAAACTTCTTTTCTTGTTTCGTGTCGTGTAGCGGACAAAGCTTTGAAGTAGACCAGGAGGGAGCAATTGCGGTGTTGAAGTCGATCGATGATGGAGTTGAAGATATGGGCGGAAAATGAGGACAAGAAAAGGAGAAGGAGCTGAGGTTTTGCCTGGAGATTGCATGTTGTACGTTGTTTACATATTTTTTCTTCTACTCGGTTTAGCCGCGGGTAAACAGGCATACTTTACGGTAGACCCCTGCCCCTAGTCTTTGCAGCGCCGCTTTTACCCCCGGCTCATCTCCCATACGAAGCCGTCTCAGGTGCAAAAGCAGCAGTGATGGAGCGTAGCATGCTCCGTCAGCCAATAGCAAATTCGCCGGCATCTGAAGGATCGTTTCATTATTGTCAGCCTCGTGTTGATGTTGTTCCCTGCACCATCATGTCGGATTCTAAAATGAGCCTCGCCTCACCATCAAATACTTCCCACCTCGCGCCAACACCACGTTTACGCAAATGAACCTTTGACATACCATCCCTCCGGTCTTCAACCCGCGTGTTGGTTTGCTTTTACCCTCTCGCCCTCCTTACCTGTCATCCGAAGCCCGTGTCAAAACCTTAGACGGTTCTACGACGACCACCTTCCAAGCGGTAAAGGCGCGCCAGTCTTCGACGGCGGATTGCGAGTATGAGCGCCTCCCAGCAGCGCCTGGAGGAGGATTTGGAGATGAGCAGCACGGGGCTCATAGACGGGGAGATACAAAAGGATAAGGCCAACCCGTCGAAACAGCAATCTCTGCGCAGCCAAATCACGGACGGGGCTTGTATTTTGATGAATATCGCGAGTACGGTGACGCTGGTATTCTTGAACAACTGGTAAGTCTGCGGAGGTTGGATTTGAAAGGGGGAGGGGGGAGTGAGTGAGTGAGTGAGTGAGTGAGAGAGAGAGAGAGAGAGAGAGAGAGAGAGAGAGCATTGGGCGGAAAGCATAGAGGATCTAAGCAGATCAAGAGCCCGGACGGCCAGGTCAAAAAGGCCAGGATTGTAGACTATGACTTGGTAGAGAACAAGCGACTAACCAACCTCTTCACAGGATATTCAAGGACCCGCAATTGAAGCTGATGCAAATATCCTTCGCCATGTGGCACTTTACTTGCACAACCATCGTTCTCGGGATCGCCTCCCGAGCCCCCTTCAACCTCTTCGTGCCAGTGCGCTTGCCCTTCCTCCAGATGATCCCCCTCTGCAGCTTCTTCGCCGGCTTTCTCATCTTGGGCAACCTGAGTTTGGCATACAACTCCATCGGTTTCTACCAGTACGGCCCCAGTTTCCCTTCCTGCCTCAGATACCTCTTTCCCTCCTCCCCCGGGCGCGCTCGATGGCCGCATCTCCTAGCTGACCATTTCACCCAGACTCGCCAAAATCATGACCACCCCCTGCGTCGCCATCCTCCAGTACTTCTTCCTCGGCAAGACCGTCACGGGCCTCACCGTTGCTGCCCTAGCCTCCGTCTGCATCGGCGTCGGCCTCACCAACACAGGAGCAGCCGACACGACATCGCTCGGTGCCGCAATCGCCGTCGCCGCCTTCACCATCACAGCCTTCTACCAAGTCTGGATCGGGAAGAAGATGGCGGACTTCAAAGTCTCGTCACCACAGCTGCTGCTGAACCAGGCCCCGATCTCAGTGCTGCTGCTGTGCTTCGTCGCGCCCTGGATAGACACGATGCCGGATCTGAAGGCGATCCCGAGTGATACGCTGACGGCACTCTTTTTTAGTGGCCTGGCGGCCGCGGCGCTGAACCTGAGCCAGTTCTTGATCATCGGGCGGATGAGCGCGTTGACGTTCAATGTGGCTTCCAAGTAAGTTTTGAAGCTTTCCCGAACGGAGATAAACCCGGTGGTGTTCTGTACGAGAAGGAAAGAGGACTGACAGGAAACACACAGCGTCAAAACAATCATCATCCTCACCTACGGCTGGGTAAGTGAAGGGCGGTTGCTCACAGTGAAAGATGCGCTGGGTATCATGCTCGCGCTCGGCGGCGCTACATTATATAGTCAGCTCTCGCAGCACTGATGAGGCCTTTTTTATGTACATGCATAGCATCATACGAAACTCGAACGGGAAGTCAAAAATGAAAAAAATGAAGATGGAACGATCAACTCAAGGGAGACATTGAGAAAATTTCGAGGCTATGTAATGGGAAAAAAAAAAGTGTTTCGAGAGAGGCTGTTGCTCCGCTCCCTGAGGCGATCTATCTTTCAGCATGTGACAAGTTAAACTAAGTGGGAAAGATACCAAGACACCGTAAACAACACACACAAGCGCTAGAAGCAATGAGCGAGAAATGACGTGCTAGTGGTGGGCGGGAGAGGGATAACAAGGACGAGAAGCTTTTGGTACGACATGGACCAGATGGCCGCTGATGCTACAAGTTTACAAGTTTATCGATATGCTCCCTCGGAAGCTACCGTTTACTTCCTCGCGCGACTCAGCATAATGTTCGAGTATCTGCCCCAGATGTTAGTCAATTTTGTTTCGATAGAAAGTAAAAAGAGAGGGGGGGGGGCATATGGATGGAGAGGGAGGGAGAAACAAGTTGGTGGATAGAGGTATGGAATACTCACATCACAATCCCCGCCACAGTAATCACAATCCCCAGCGCACTCTTATCCGTCAAGCCGCGCCCGCTCAGCGCCCACCCGATACTCACAATACTTACCGTCTTTAAGTGGCCAACCACCGTACTGCTCACCGGCCCGCTCCCCGCAATGATGAAGAACTGGGAGATGTTGATGAGGGCCGCGAAGCCGCCGGACATCAGGATCATCATCCAGCGGTACTGCGGGACATCGCCCAGCACGGGGACCTTGTCCACGATAGGCACCGCGAACATGAGCATGGCGGACGAGATGGGGGCCTGGTTGAGCAGGAGCTGCGATGAGGACATGGCGAGCTTCTTGTGGTATGCGCCGATGAGCACGGTGTAGGCTGAAGAAGCCAGGACACCCGACAGGGCGAAGAAGAGGCCGATACTTGAGGTTGTTTTCACGGCGTCCGAGTCGCTAGGCTTCGTGTCGTAGCTTTTCGCCGTTGTCAGCTTAGAGGAACCTGTGGAGTAGAGTTTTGGAACTCGGGAGAGGGTGTTCCTTTCTCTTCCGTCCCTCTTTTTCTCCCCCCCCCCCCCCCAGCTGATCTGAGCTGCGGATCCTAGGGGATATTGAAACTTCTCCCCTCAAAAGGAATGGTAGGCTTTACTTACTAAGAGGTGATCCCTACGCCGATACAGACGGGGATCAGGGCGAGCACGGCGTTGCGCGGGATGGTGGCGGAGAAGAAGACGTAGTTGATGATGGCGGTCATGGGGGTGAGGAGGACGCGGCAGAGTTGGTAGACTGTTACGGTAGAAAAGGCGAGGGAGAGATTTGGGATGACAACGTTGAGGCACATGGAGAATGCCAGCTAGAGGTTGGTGTTAGGAATAGATGTGTCAAATGGGGTCTTGACGTGTGACCTTACCGGAAGCATCTCCACGAAGCCAGCCCGTTTCGGTACGAAGGCCCCAATGCTCGGCCTGGAGACCACCCATAGCGTCAAGCCCGTACAGATGAAATGGAAAGAGGCAAAGCTCGTCTGCATCAGCTTGAAGTTCGGATCATCGAAGATGGCCTTGTTGGTAAACACAATGCCAATGGTGGCCAGCATGTTGATGGCGGTCCATGTCAGAAACTTCTTGCGAGCTCCCGCTGTGACGGCGGGTGGGGGAGCTGAGATGATCACGGGCTCGGCGTCGAATTGCTTGCCCCCGTCATTGGGCCCCCGCTGGGCTTCGACATCGAGGAGAGGAATGCTATTCTCTGAAATCTCTGAACGTTCATTCTTGGATTCCGACATGATCATGTGATGGCGATGCGCCTGCACTCCCAACAGGGGATTGAGGTGTGGCTGCAGAGTGTTGTTGTGACAGAGAGAGGTACCGGTAGACAGGTGGTAAAAGCTCTCGACAGGCGGGGTTGGTTGTTTAGAAGAGAGATGGATGGTTCATGGAGAGGAGAGCCCGGGTCTGACTTTCGTCGCATCTATCGAGGCTTTTGGTGTGGATAGTGTAGGCCAGAGGGGAGGGGAGTGAAGTCGCGTCGCGTTGTTTGAGTGGATGGATGGAAGGTGGATGGTGGATGGTGGATGGATGGATGGATGGGATGGATTGAAGAAGCGAAATGATACCAAAGTCACGGATCGCCAAGCACAGAAATGCTTCGTGGTCCGGAGCGAGGAACGGCGAGGTCCGGACGGAGAGAACGGTCCGTAGTACGGAGGGAGCCACTTTTACGCCCTTCCAGCCTTCCAGGAGTCTGGAATCAAGACTCAAGTCCTTCAAGTCACAGCCAACCCGAGTCTACTCAAGCTATGTAGGTACCGCTGTCAATCGTCGAGTACCGATATCGTTAATAAGGCGGCGGCCGAGGTTGCACGACTGTGAGTGGCTGTAACATGAGGATCGGTAGGTATTGTGGATCAAGGCTCGCTTGATAATGTACAGTACGGGTACACGTAGTAGGTAGTATTATTCGAGACACGACTGGATATTAGCAATGGCAATCACTTCTTACACGCTCGCACTGGAATTTGCACTCGTCGTCGTGCAGCTGGCGGGGATGCCCCACCCCCTTCTTCGACGGAGGACCCCTGCAAAATCCTTACATAATACAGTAAGTACAGTACAGAATTGACGGAGCAACAACCCCTTGACTGGTTGAGCTGTTTGACCCCTCGACCCTCGACCCCTCGACCCCTCGCTCTTCGACCCTTGACCCCTCGACCCCACGACCCTATCACGACCTATCTATCACTTATCGAGATCAAGCGATAAAAAAGTGCTGGCGGAGCAAGAGAACAACACCATGCGTGCGTGCTACAGTCTATAGAGGCTGACTGATCCAATTTCGAATCAAATCAGATTCATTATCTCGTAACCTCGTAACCTCGTAACTGTGAAGCACTTTGTGCAATATCAATTTAGCCGCCTAAGGTCCAAGGTCCAAGGTCCAAGGTCCAAGGTCCAAGGTCCTAGGTCCTAGGTCCCAGGTCCCTTGCTTTGCAGACTGCAGTACAAATCCTAGTACCGGTAGTCGCTTCGCCCCTCCATCCAGCTCACCTGTACTTTGTACTTCTTCCTCACCGATATAAACCTCGACGCTTTCCTCCCCTCTCCGCCATTCTCCCTCTACCCCTCCACCTCTTCACCTCTTCACCTCTGCACCTCTGCACCTCTGCACCTCTGCACCTCTGCACCCACACCAACACACACTCCTCCTCCGTATCCTCGCACATCTGCACTCTGCCTGCACTCGACCTCCATCATGTCGTCCGAGAACGTCTTCCTCATCTGGGGTGGTGAGGGATGGGTGGCGGGCCACTTGAAGACCCTCCTGGAAAGCCAGGGTAAGCAAAGCTCCCCACCCGGCTCGGATTGCTCTGCACCTCTGCACCTCTGCTCCTCTGCTCCTCTGCTCCTCTGCTCCTCTGCTCCTCTGCTGCAAATTTTCTGACCCAGGACACAGGAAAGAAGGTCTTCACCACCACCGTCCGCATGCAGAACCGCGAAGCTGTCATCGCCGAGATCGAGAAGTACAAGCCAACCCACATTCTCAACGCTGCGGGGTCCACCGGCCGGCCCAACGTCGACTGGTGCGAGGACCACAAGGAGGAGACCATCAGAAACAACGTGATCGGTACCATTAACTTGGCCGACTGCGCCTACGAGAAGGGCATCCACGTTACCGTCTTTGCCACCGGTTGCATCTACGTCTACAATGACGCCCACCCCATTGGCGGCCCAGGATTCACCGAGACTGACAAGGCCAACTTTGCTGGCTCCTTCTACTCCGAGACCAAGGCCCACGTCGAGGAGGTCCGTACGACTTCCCCTGAAGCTGGGACAGAAGCTGACTCGGAATAGATCATGAAGCACTACTCGAACGTGCTCATTCTGCGACTCCGCATGCCCGTCTCTGATGACCTCCACCCCCGCAACTTCGTCACCAAGATCGCCAAGTACGACCGAGTGGTCGACATCCCCAACTCCAACACCATTCTCCACGATCTCCTCCCGGCCTCCATCCTCCTCGCCGAGCACAAGGAGCTTGGGATCTACAACTTCACCAACCCAGGTGCCATCTCTCACAACGAGGTCCTCGCTCTCTTCAAGCAGTACGTCCGCCCCGACTTCACCTGGAAGAACTTTAGTCTGGAAGAGCAGGCCAAGGTCATCAAGGCCGGCCGTTCCAACTGCGAGTTGGACACCACCAAGCTGGTCAAGAAGCTCGCCGAGTACGACTTCAAGGTGCCCGAGATCCACGAGGCGTACAAGGGCTGCTTTCAACGCATGGCCGCTGCTGGGGTGAAATAAATGTCAGGCTATTGGATTGGCGCGCACGATTCCCAAGATCCGGTTAATGCCGTGAAATTGCTACTTAGATAAAATAAAGAAATCAAATGCGTTGGCTCTGAATCAATATATACGAAGCTTGACCCATGAACCCTGTCTGACTGTTGACGAGGCGGTGGCGGCAACGGCAACGGCAACTGGACTTGCTGCGGCGACTTGCATGACGAACGAGTGAGCCATGGCCAGTAGGCGCGGGTGAATAAGAGACTTGGGATTCCTCATAAATCCACGTAAAGAAATTGCATCCCTCATCCTCCTCTTCGCACCCATCTAAAGGAAATCAAAAAAAAATCGGGCGGTGACGTTCACCCTCTCTGGTGCCCCTCCATCTTGATTTCTCTCGGCACCCAACGCGGGCAGAACAAATCACCACCACCACAACAACCTCGACCCGTCCACCTCCCACTTGCTTCACGGCACAGCAGACAAGATGGTCGCAGACACTACATACTACGACGTCCTCGGCGTCAAGCCCGACGCGACAGAGCTGGAAATCAAGAAGGCCTATCGCAAACTCGCCATCATCACACACCCAGGTGAACCCCTCCCTCGATCTCTCTCCTCCCTCCAACATCTAACGAGCCGCAGACAAGAACCCTGGCGACGACACCGCGCACGAGAAGTTTCAAGCCATCGGCGAAGCCTACCAAGTTCTCAGCAAGGAAGACCTTCGCAAGCAGTACGACAAGTTCGGAAAGGATCAGGCCCTCCCGTCAGATGGCTTCGCCGACCCCGCCGAGTTCTTCGGCACTATCTTCGGCGGTGAGGCGTTCGTGGATCTGATCGGCGAGATCTCGCTCATGAAGGACTTGACCAAGACGATGGATATCACGATGCACGAGGGCGCGGAGGAGGAAGAGGAAGAGTTCCCGGGCGAGGCGGAGGCGAAGAAAGCTAGTCTGGCGGAAGAGAAGGCGAAAGCGGCGGCGGCGGCCAGCGGTGGTCAGGGCTCTGCGTCGAAGGTACCGGCTCCTAGTGTCGCAGAGACGACGGATGCGAATCTCTCTACGGCCAGTACGGTGATCCCTGAGGCGGCTTCGAAGCCTGGTGTGGGCCCGGCTGCGTCCGGGAGCTCGACCCCGCGCAGACCGCAGGGCATTCCGATCAGACAGGCGATTATGGATAAGACGGAGGAGGACGCCCAGATGTCTGCTGCGGGCTTGTCGGCGGAGGAGCAGGAGCTGAGGAAGAAGGAAAAGAAGAAGGGCGGGTTGTCCAAAGCACAGCGCGAGGAGCTTGCAGCCTATGAGGCGGAGCGTGCCAAAGTGCGAAAGGAGCGGGTTGAGACCCTGGCCAAGAAGCTCATCACTCGAATCAGCATCTGGACCGAGACAGACAAAGGGCCCGATGTCACAAGAGCCTTCCAAGACAAGACCCGTCTGGAAGTCGAGAACTTGAAGATGGAGTCTTTCGGCGTTGATATTCTACATGCTATTGGGACGACGTATCTGCAAAAAGCCACCGCGCTGCTGAAATCGCAAAAGCTGTTTGGCATCCAAGGTTTCTTCTCGCGGATAAAGGATAAGGGCACGCTGGCCAAGGAGACGTGGAACACGATCTCCAGTGCGATCGATGCGCAGATGACGATGGAGGAGATGGCCAAGATGGAGGAGAAGGGCGGCGAAGACTGGACTGACGAGAAGAAGATCGAGTACGAGCGTCGGGTGACAGGCAAGATTCTGAACGCTGCGTGGCGCGGCAGCAAGTTCGAGATCCAGAGCGTGCTGCGGGATGTCTGCGATGCGATCCTGAATGACAAGAATGTTCCGATGGCGAAGAGACTGGAGCGCGCGCAGGCGTTGGTAATCTCGGGGGAGATTTATCAGAAGGTATGCTTTGTTCCCCTCTGGTTATTCTTTGTACAACTACCTATCCTTTCTTCTACGCCACGTTCTGGGGAACTATGGTTACTAACAGCAGAACCAGGCCCAACGCAACCCTGAAGAAGAGGGCGACTACATGGCCTTTGAGCAACTGGTCGCCGAAGCAGCCGCTAAGAAGGAGCACAAGAAATCTACCAAGGCCAAGGACAAGAAGACGGAGGCGAAGGAGGGGGGACACCACCACCACCACCCTGCGGCGGAGGTGGCGGCCGACACGCCGAATGTACCCAAGGCTTAGAATCTGTTGCCTGGGGTGGGCACATGGGCATTGCGGTCGCTAGATGTGGCATGGTTTTTCTGGAGCGGCGGGAGGCTGGGAGGGAGGAAGATAGAGAGCAGCAAGAAGCGGTTTGCATCGACGTTCTTCTCACCAGCGTTTTTGATTTGATGAATTTTCCGAATCTCCCACGGTGCTCTGCGCTCCTTTCTCGAGCGAGCGAGCTGCGGCTGTCAGCAAGGTTTAGATAGATAGATAAATAGAGAGAGAGAGAAGTGAGCCAGAGCGCACTTTGTAAGTCAACGATATATCCCATTTCCTCACTTACGCCTTTTCCCACCTCCCTACGGAGGTACGTCAGCAACGCCCGTCCTACTCAGGCAGCTCCGCACGAAGGAAGCGGCAGCGTTGCACCCAGCTCGCGGTCCAGCTGCTATCGATTCGACGCTGACGGTACAACCTCCCCAAACAAACACGTATCGCTCCTCCCTTCTGCACGCCTCTCTCTCTCTCTCTCCTCCGTCCCCAGCGCAAGGTTTCCTTCCTATAGTATAACTCTTTCCTTACTCCGTAGCAATTTACAAGGTCCCTTCTTCCCTCTCTCCCTCCCTCTCTCCCTCCCTCTCTCCCTCCCTCTCCCTCTCTCTCTCCCTCTCTCTCTCTACGTCGTCCTTATCTCGCATCTATCTAGGATACTAGGATATCGTTTCCCTCTTCGTCTTCGTCTTTGGTGCGGAGGGATGTAGGTATATCGAATATTCGAATATTCGAATATCGAATATACGGTTATACCGGTAGAGCATGCCTTTTTTTTTTTTTTTTTTTTTTTTTTTTTTTTTTTCAGGTCCGGTTTGGGCGGCTTAGCCTCTTGCTTGCTTGCTTACGTACGTAAGGTTACTGGTACTGTAGAGAGAGGCTCTATCTACGGTACGTGGAGTTTGAGACTTGGGGTTGGTATAGGTATAGGTATAGGTAGGTATCTGTGTACCGGTATCGATGCCGTGTCTCTCGCGGAGGTCTTTTTTTTTTTTTTTTTTTTTTTTCGCCATTTTCCCTCGCGATATTGGTTTCTTGGGGACTATTACTTCCTGGGGAACTGTGACTGACTGACTGTGTATGTAGGTACCGGTATATATGTATGTATGTACGGTAGCTACTGGTACCTACCTACCACTCACTCCAAGCAAGGGCGGGACGCGGGTCGCGGGATTAGGATGACTGACTGATGATTGCTACCCGTCCTGTCGAAGATATAGCACCTACCGTACGTCTCTCATCCTGAGGGAAGCTTCGGAGATCGAGTAGACTAGACTAGACTAGACTACCTACCGGTAGACTAGCCGACGCTGTTGTGTTGAACGAGACCCAGACCTAGACCTAGATCCAGACCTAGGTACCTACCTACCTAGACAGACCAAGCAAGACTGGCTGGGCTCTGGCAGAACTTATGCTTATGCTTACACCTACAACCGCGTCCGTCGTCCACACACACACACACACACACACACACACACCAGTACCTACCTAGGTACCTACCTACCTACCTACCAACCCCATCTGACCCGCAATGACAACGACAACGACAACGACAACGACAACGACAACGACAACGACAACGATGCACAACATCACACCGAATCGGTAGGTACGCACGTGACGGGTGACGGGATATCATCGGGTCGGATCGGGGCCAGCTCACATCTGCTCTGCGCAAGCGACTCCGGGCACGAGATAAGTGTAAAGGGAAACACGACGCGTCAGCGAGAGTGAAGGTGTCTGTCTATCTTCTGGACTTCGGCTAGAAGGCTTACCTATTGCACTAATATTCGTGAGAAGAGAGAGAGAGAGAGAGAGAGAGAGAGAGAGAGAAAGAGAGAGAGAGAAAGACAGAGAGGGAATTACCGTCCCCTTGGTCGAAGCACAAGGTCCGAGGCAGGAACGCGCTCCCCAAGTACCTACCGGTACTCTCCAGTACCGTAACACGATCATTTTTCAATCATACCTACGGTCGACCTTTTCGTGGGAAAATTCCCTATCATTAAGTCTCATATCACAGAAACACTCCCTTATCAGGTACCATCTTCCCATCACCGAGATTTTTTTTTGTTTTTCCCCGATGGAGAGAGTAGAATGGAATATTTCAGGTGCCTATCTATTTATCTATTTATCGATTTATCGATTTATCTATTTACCTTATCTATTTATCTATTTATCTATTTATCTATTTATCTATTTATCTATTTATCTATTTATCTATTTATCTATTTATCTATTTATCTATTTATCTATTTATCTACCTCTCTACCTCTCTACCTACCTACCTACCTCTCTACCTATCTATCTATCTACCTCTCTACCTCTCTACCCACCTACCTACCTACGTCCTTCCTTCCTAACCTCTACGTAATAAAAAAAAAAAATCACGCGAAAAAAAAGTGGATCGTCAGCTTGGAGAAATTGGCCCGTATTACTTTACTTTACATAATACCCCGTAAAGAAGGACGAGGTAGAAGGTAGGTAGGAGCCGCAACCCTCTTTTTTTTTGCCTGCCTGCCTGCCTGCCTGCCTGCCTTTCTCTCTCTTTCTCTCTCTGATGACTTGCTTTTCCGACCAGGGAGGGCATGGCGGGGGGGAGGGGGACGATTAGTGGAAGCTGCAGAAGTAGAAGCAGAAGCAGAAGCAGGAGTAGGAGTAGGAGTAGGAGTTGGAGCAGGAGCAGGAGCAGGAGTAGAAATCACCGCTTTCGAAAATAGAATCAAAAATTGGGTACCCATTTGCCTCTCTTTTTCTGACTTGGTACTCCGACCAGGGGGGTGCGATTACCGGTACCTACTCTTGATGCTGCGGGGGTTTTTTTTCCCGTCTCTTCTTGAATTCTTTCTTTCTCTTTTTCACTGCTGCATATCGATACGTACATAGTGTCCAACATCCAACATCCCTACAACCCCACAACCTCTCCCATCTATCCCCCTCGTCCGTATCTTCACTCTCGTCTACGAGCGGCTCCACGTCTCGAACATTCCATCCCATCCCCATCTCCTGTAAGCAGACGCCTAGTGTATATCCTATGCAAGTAAAAGGGGGTATCGTGAAAGTAGGTAATACAGCACAGTACCAAACAAAAGAAAGAAAAGGAAAAGATTGGCTTTCAAAGATAACAACATACCCCTTCGGCAGCCCCTTCTCCTCCCCTCCCAAGATAGCTCAGGTCGGCTTGACGCCTACCCTTCTCATCACTCCTGTACCCCCGAACAATGATTACCCCAACGCCAATTCCATGCGCCACCTGTCCCGAACTCCAATAGTCCCCGAACCGACCAAAATCCCTTAAAACGTAAATGCAGACAAGTGAAGGTGGCGTTCTAGTGATTGGTGGGTGTGTGTGAGGGACCGCGTCGTAAAATATACTCGTACAGTCAAATCTCCCTGCCCCTACTCGAAGCCTGAAGGTTAGTTTACTGCTCCAGCCCCAACTGTTCCCGCGGCGCTCCATCAAGCTCAATCCCGCTATCCCTATCATCCTTCCCAACCTTACCCCACGGCGGACTCGCCCTCCCACTCTCCTTCGCCTTCTTACGTGCCTCTCTCAAAAGGCTCGCACCGATATCACTCATCCCCTCATTATCCGCTTCCTCTGCATCTCGCCCCCCATTAGCACCGTCGATTTCATCAGGCGCAAGCACACGGCCGCCAAGCTCAACGTCGCAGACCCGCACGCGATACTCGAGGGCTTTGCGGCCTTCGCGTATAAGTTCTTCTGTCCAGCCTAGACAGCGCTTGAGACTCTGGTTCATTTTCTGAGAGTCGACGAGCAGCTGCTGGTGTTTGGTGAGGTCGAGCCGCAGGCGCTTCTCATCGCGTTTGCGATGCCGGAAATCGCTCTCTTCCATCCCGCTCGGGCTAAGCGAGCCTTCATCTGACGTCTCTCCTTCCTCTTCTTCGTCCTCCTCTCCCTCAACGGAATCTTCTTCGCTCAATTCTGATAAGTCGAAACCTTCACCAACGCCTCCGACAGTGACGCTACCGGAGGAGGTCTGTATAGATTCTGTAGCTGCGACCGAGAAACGTCCAGAGCGACTCAGTCGGCGGTATCGTCTCAGTTCCGTGGTCTGTTTCCTCATTTCCCGCTCGAGTGTGCGGTTGATAGCCTCTAGCGATGAGTTCGTGATTTGCAAATCCAGTACCTTACGTTCTCGTCGAGCATTGGCTGCCAGCTCATTGAGTTCAGCTATAGATTGACCGGTCTTGATTGGGCTCCGGATATCAGCGGCCGGATCACTCACACCCAATTCTTCAAGGACTTCTTCCCGCGTGGTTAAGGGCACGGATGTCGTGGTGAGATTGAGAGGTGATCCGGGGGCTGAAGAGTCGTGTGAGGAGATAGAGGCTTTCCGCATAGGGGGAGGATGTCTTCCATCTGCTGAGCTCCCACTGGCTGACCGACTGTGGCTTAACCTTTGTGCTGCTTCAATGCTGGCCCTGCGTTTCGATACAATGTTGGTAGCTGGTTGTCCCCGTCCTGCGTGCGGTGGCCGGGGTATTACTGGCGATGGTAAAGTAGGTATGTTTCTAGTAGAGGAAAGGGAGGGATTTTGGTTGAGTTTAGAAGGAGACGACGGTCGTTGAGAAGGGGATAGTGGACTGAGGTCCACAGCTGCTAGTCTGGGTGATGCTGTCCGAGAGGCAGAAGACAAAACCGAGCTCGGCCTCGGGGGTGGAAAATAGGAGGATAGTGTCGACTGCATGTCCGGGGCGCCGTTGGCATGAAAGAACTTTGGCTGACTCCGTTCATCCCCCACTGTTGATCCCGACGCAGATGCACTGGAACTCTGTGGTTGATTCGGGATAATATCCCCATTCGCGTAAAGGAAGGTCGAGGATTTCTTGGGCGGCATTGGCGGTCTAGGTGGATGTGCTGCTGCTGTCTTTGCCTCGCTGGCAAAGAAGAACTTGGAATCCCCAAGTCCATTCTGTGCATTCTGTGCTGGTAGATTCGAATGCCCAACACCTGATACCGCGGGACTAAACGAGACCGCAAGGCGTTTGGGGACATCTTTCTCGACTCCTGTAACTCCCAGCCCGGATCCATACAGAAGAGGGGTCTCGGTACCTCGTATTGTATCATTGGGACCTGGCGTAGGAGTTCCCACCGGCGTTGTAGTCTTGGGGCTTTCTGCCCGCACCCGGCGGGGTCCTGATCTGGGAGTGACATGGTGGCTCAAGAACGTCGAGACGGGCGTCGGTATATCCTCCTTCTCCCCCGGCGTAGTGCTGTTGGGACGGGCAGGTCGGCGTGTCGACGGGGTCGCAAGAACCGGCGGACCTGGGCCAGCAATCTTGGGCGTCAGGGGAATTCGATTGGCGGGTCTGGCGTGGGCGGCGAGCGTGGGCTTGAGGGGTCTGGCGGCATTCTTGTTGTCGTGGGTGGGCATATTCAGATTCGGATTCTTGCCTTTCAACGGTGGCACTCGCATTATGTTGGCATGGCTCGAGACATCGACGAGGGCTGCTCTCGAGAGACGTCGGAATGGGGTGGTATCTTTGGTATTATGATTGATGGTGGTAGTGGCGGTGGTGGTATTGGAATTGGTATTGGGATTGGGATTATTAGAGTTGAGATGGATGGGCTTGGTGTTGTCCTCCGTACTGTTCCTGGAGGTCGACTTGACGCCCGCTAAAATCGGGCGCATGGTCTGGCCTGGCCTGGCCTGGCCTGGAGGCTGGCACAGCACAAGCACAGCACAACAGCCGTTTAAGCCCTATGTAGAACACGGCGAGGCACAGCTTTCAGGTTGCACTGAGGCGGAATTATGGAATTATAGAATAGAACTGCAGTGGGAATCCGGAACGGAATTGAAATGGGGGAACATGGAGAGAGGATGAAGAAGATGAAGAAGATGAAGGCGGGGCGGAGAGAAGGACGGCCGGAGATGGATTGATAGACATCAACTGTACATTCACGAAGATAATATAACGCAATCGCCTTTGTTTGTTTACCTTACTTACGTGTCGCCGTCTACAACAAATCATAACAATCACATATAAGAGGACGGCTGTAATGCTTACTTTCTATTACTTTCATGCGAGACGCACAAGGGATACCCGGACCCAGTGGATCCAGTACTCATTTACTTACTAATCATTGGCTCCCCGTCCGGAAATACTTTGATCCCTCCCATGCAGCCCCTCCTCCTCCTCGATAACCATAACCATAACTATATCATCCACTCCTATCCTTTCCGTATCACATCACATCGCATCCCACCCCGACCATGATCCTGGGATTTTCCATCCTCGTCGCCTCCATTTCCTTCCTCTGCTATAGACATCCGCCGTCGACATGGTCCTTTCTCTCCTGGCTTCAGTGCCGGTCCATCCAAGATGTCGCAAAGAAACAGCAAAACGGCGCTGCCCCTCCAACGTTGGAGATCGCGACAGAAGAGAAGCCACCAGCTGAGCGGGAGGAAGGCCGACCAGCGAAGCAGCAAATACAAATAGAGGATATGTC
Source organism: Drepanopeziza brunnea f. sp. 'multigermtubi' (assembly GCF_022702325.1). Taxonomy (NCBI): domain Eukaryota; kingdom Fungi; phylum Ascomycota; class Leotiomycetes; order Helotiales; family Drepanopezizaceae; genus Drepanopeziza; species Drepanopeziza brunnea. The sequence goes on along the minus strand of NW_027094071.1, from coordinate 1,015,971 downwards.
AGAAAAACCACGCGTTCCAACACTGGCCGCCGAGGCACCATCGCCCAGCAAGGTCGCAAAAGCAAAGCAAGAACAAGACCGCAAAGCCATGCCGCCACCCCCCTTCCGTAGGGAACCCGCCCCTCCATCACCATCAACACCCTCTCAACCCCTCCGCAACCCCTCAATCCCGAAATTTGCCCTCGGATCATCATCCGCGTCACCAGATGAAGACGAAGACGAAGACGAAGACGAAGAGCCCTCCATACCCTCCTTCCCCGCTCTAAACTCCGCCCAACGAGCCTCAGGCGGTATCCGGGGCCCTCCACGACTACAGTCCCAACCAGGATCAGGACTAATGGCACCGCCCCCACGCTCTTCTCTCCCGAATCGCGGGCCTCCAAACCCAAATTCTTTATCCTCTTCGTCCTCTACCCTCGCACCACCCCCCACGCACGCCGCACCCCCCTCCAAACCGCGCAAAAAGGTCCTCCTAACGCCCGGCCACTCCCCTCTAGACTGGGCGCGCCTAAGCTCCTCACCCTCGTCCAACCTCCGTGGCCTCCCTCCCAACACGCCCTACCTCAAAGTACCGCCCTCGCTCCTGAAACAGTACACCGGGCGCAAAGGGAAAGACGCCTGGACCGTGCTGGGCGGCAAGGTGTACAATATGACACCGTACATGCCGTACCATCCCGGTGGCGAGCCCGAGCTGATGAAAGCGGCGGGTAGGGACGGTACGCGCTTGTTTGGTGAGGTGCATCCATGGGTTAATTGGGAGGGGATGCTGGAGGGGTGTTTGGTCGGGGTGGCGGTTGACGAGGGGGACGTGAGGGCTACGAGCACGTTGGATGAGATGGATTGAGGAGTCTTCGAGAAGATGGAAGTGGGGGGGGGGGGGGTCACAGCGACAACGGGGCTTCTACATATGGGGAGCGTGAATTGTAAAGTTAGTGGCGTTCAGGTGCAGCTGGAAGGACTGGGATGAGACTGGAACTCTTGGAGTACAAAATAGAGATGCTAAGCGAGAGCTACGCGAAAGCAGACAAAATGTAAACACGAGATACCCCTTTTCCGAAATCGCTTATCATTCATTCAGTTTACCAGCTCGAGGTAAGTAGATAGATAAGTGACCTTTGGCGAAATTTGGGAGTGTTATGCGAATCTACTGTATCTGGGGAAAAATGTAACAAATACTGCTCTCCAACCAAGCCTCCAAGACGGTCCTGTACGCCACGTCCCAGAAAAACTCCCGCTCCCAAACACCGCACCTATCCCAACCCAAGCCCAAGCCCAAGCTCAAACCTCAATCAAGCCTTCTTCTTCTTAAAACGGAACTTCAGCCCATCGTCACTGCTCCCATCGTCACTCTGCTCCTCCGGCTCGGGCTGCTTCCGAATCGCAGCCACCTTCGCCTTCTTCGCTAGCGCCGGCTTTGTCAACGTCGTAGCGGCTACTCTCTTCTGGCTTGTTGCCGCCGGCAAGTCCTGCGATTTACTCGTCTTGCCCGCCAATATCTGCTGCTGGTGCGCCCGTGTAGCCCTGCCCTTGGCTACCGGTGCCACAACTTCGTCCTCTGATTCCGAGATGACCTCGGCCCCTGCTGCTGCTTGGTCAGAATCCTCGGGCTCACTCGCCAAGATCTTTCTCGAAGCTTTTACAGCGGCTTCCTGCGGTCTCCGCTGCGACTCCACCTGGGTCATATCCTGCGTTTCCTTGCCCTTGCCCTTCTTCTTACGCTGCATCTCATTCTCCCAATATCCATCTCCGAGGCCAAAGTCTTTCGTCTTAACCACCTCGAGCGGCACAATAACCTTGTCGAACCCCCTCGCGGAATCATCACCTGGTCGACGACGAAACTTCTTGAAGTTCTTCAGGTGAGTCCACCTATTCTCCCAGTTCTCGCTCTCGTCTGCCCGCACAGTTCTCTTGGGTGCTGGCTTGGTTCGGAGAGGCATCTCTCCGAACAGAGTGAGATTTTGTACGTTCTTGATGTCAATATTGGAGTCCTGCGGCTGTATAGATTCTCGCTCAGCCTTTGCCTCGGCCTCGGCCAACTCCCTTTTTTGACGTGCCACTTCTATAATGTCGACTTTTTCCTCTTTCTTGATCCTTTTCGATTTTCCCTTGGTGGCTGGTTCTTTCTTGGCGACCGGACTTGGCGTAGCTGCCTTTGGCGGGGGAGGAGCAGGCGGCGGTGTTAGCTCTCCTTTGCGTCGACGATCAGCCTCAGTTGCAAGTCGGCGCCTCTTAAGAGCGGCTGCAACTGGAGCAATCTCCTCCTCCTCCTCCTCCTCTTCTAATACCTGGCTAACACGCCTCTTCTGACTCGTCCTAACTTCTGGCTCCGGGGCTTGTGAGATTTCCTGGTCAGGATTTTGAGAAACGAATAGACTTTGGGAATACACAATTTCTTCGGGTAGAGGCTCATTGACAGGTATCGGTTCAGGATCTGGCTCAACCATACTCGAGCTGATGGGACCTGTAAAATCATCCTCAAACCCATTGAACTTGGCTCTACCTGCGCGTCGTCTACCTCGCTTAGGAGGTTCAGGCGGTGCCGTTTCTACCGGTGTGGGTGCTGGCGCCGAGTTTTGGAGAGTTTGAGGGCTCCCAACAGAGGCTGTAGATAATTAGTCAGGAAACCGGCAGTACTAGAAGTACTACATACCAGCCGTAGGGGGAGATGCTGTAACGCCTGATGGTTCATCTAAAAGGGGCCTTCTGAGGACGCTTGCATCCTTTCCGAGAATGGCATCTAGGAAGTCGCTTTGCTCAATGAGTCGGTGATCTAGGCGCAAGGAAACCTGTTGACCGAAATCCGCGTACCATTCCGGGTTGTCGCCCTTCTTGGCATTGAATCTGACGACGACAACCCCTTTGCCTTCACTTCCGTCCTCAAACTCACCCAGCCCCTTCTCCCCTGCTACCTGCTTGACATATTTCACGAACTCGTCAACAGTTGTTTCGTGTGGGATAGCCTGTCGTAGTAATGCTTTGCCACGACCTTCGGTGATAGGGGCGAGGAGCTGGTCAAATTGCTGTTTGTTATAGAAAACAAATGTATACCCCTCAAACATATCTTTACGAGCGGGATCTGGAGCATATGCCTCAGCAGATTGCTGTGTTTGTTCTGCCCCTCTCGCAGGCAGGTAATTCAGAGGGTCAGGAAGGTTATTGTCGAAATCTTCCTCTAAGGGGGCAGGTCCATCTGGGGTGCTCGAAGTGGCAGCAGCTACGAGAGCTTGCAAAAAAGAATCGTTGTGCACAATGTATTTCCCATTGACCAAAGCCTGTAGACCCTTGGATGTGTTTCGCTTCTTCGCAACCACATGAGTTACATAGCCGCGTTCGAAATGGTCAAGTACCCGGATATCGAGAGGGGCAAGACGCTCGCGGAGGGAGGGGTAGGGAATAGTCTTCAGCTCGGCAGTCGAGAAGGAAAACGTAAATGTGAACGGTACCCAGGTAAGCCTGCAGAAAGTCAGAAAAAAGGAAACGCTTGCCATGGATAGTAGCTACCGAAAAGCCACCTCAAATCTGCCAAGCTTGAGCACATTCTCATCGCGGTCCAGGACAACTGTTTTGGCGCGAATTTGCTCTCCATTAAGCAACGTACCAATCTTCGTTCCCTTCTCAACACCGTTCTCGATTGCTCCACATCCTTCGATCAACGTCAATTTACTTCGAAAGTCGCCACGAGCCTAGCATCTATAAGCAGGAGCTTGGCTGCAGAGGGAGGGGCTCTTACGCAGTCGATGGGTTGAATAGGATCAACCTTTACCAGCAAATGCTGCCTCGATATAGTCTTATTGCCCAGCGCAAATTCGGCATGATCTGTTGCATCTGCGACTATTAGCATGCTATATGTCTTGATGGGAAAAGGCGTTAGGATACCCTTTGATTTAGTGCGTCCAAACATGAAGCTCTTCCCAGGCCGGAGCCATAGCCGTCTGCCTGCGATATGGTCAGCGAGATTAGACAGCTGTGTAGAAGGAGGCAACAGACCTCCAAAGACATCTCCATCGCAGTCAAGAATCCACATGTCTGGGATGGCGATGTATCGATTGCGAGCATTGATAGTTTCTGATGTTGTGGTTTATTGTGGTTGCACCAGATGAATGGTCATCCGCGTGCTGTTGTTTCGCGGTCCGCGGTCGCGTTTAAATTCACGTGCATTTGCTATTTAAGCGTTACCTACTTGGCATCCATGCTAGCCCTCGACTGCCAGCCTTATTCCAGCTGCATAGGTACTTCATCACTCTTCGATCAACAAGTTGGGCCCGAGGCTGTATAGTATAGCCAGCTACAGACGCCTATCAGTAACCCTACAGCTGCTATTCTTTTGCATTATCTCTAATTCAAGCTAACTTTCTATTTGATTCTGTTGGCCGTGTCCTTTTTGCTTGGATGTTTCTGCTACCTCATACCTTGCTCCTACATGAAACTTGGGTACTTGCAATGTTTTAGCATCTCCTTAAGACCAATATTCGTTGAAATTGTATGGATCAAGGCATTAAACACCCTTCGCCATGAACTCTACAATAACTGATCTTCCAACAGCTCAGCCCAAGGGCCCTGGTGCGTCCCCTGGCAGACCATCTTCTGGAGCCTCGTTCCTTTGGCTTTTGACAATGGGGTCGATGTCTTGGCCAGGAGGACTTATCTATGGCATTCCAAGCAGGTATCGCACATTTGTTCGCCTATCTTGTGTGATGCAGACATTGTATTAGTTGCGATCAGTCTTCCGGTTATCATAGACTATGAGAGGCAGTGACTGCTTGAAGCGATTTGGGTAACTCTGAACGTTCAGATCAGTGTTTTGCAGGAGGTTGATTCCGTTGGCGTCTTAGTTGACGATCACGGGCATGGGCTGAAGGGGGTGCAAGGCTCGGAGAAAATGACTTGGTAAAACTTCTTGCCATGGGCGATCAACCATGGGGGTGATACTCCTCTTCCTAGGCTAACAACGAAAGGATTTTGATCTTTGCGGGGACATATCATTGTCGCTTTCTTTCTATATATTGTGATGCTGATTGGTGTTTCGGAGGTGATATACCGAACGAGGAAGCTGGCGTCAAGTCCCGAGGTGAATATTCGTTCTGTTTCCAGATAGCAATATAGCAATCTGGTCTCTTTCAACTACGTATCTGCCATATCATTAGCTATGATTGCGTGGGTCGTACTTGGGACTTTTGTTTGCAGAAGGCTGAAGATGAGGTTTAGGAATAGCGAGATCGCCTTCAAGATACCTTTCGGGAATCAGGCTCTTGATGAAAGACCATTGTCTAAATTAGGAATGGCTCGAAAACAGCGCTCGGAAGAGTTACCAAACGGGCCCTCAGACAACTACAGCTGTTTCCTACTCGGTACATTATAACCCTCCCTCTATCATGCCAACGTAACCAAACCCTACTTTGGTTCCATAACCTTCTCTAAGCGGTACCTAACTTTTCTTAGGGCAGACTCGCTCCCAGTATGATCCATTCTAATACCAGGCCCGGCACTCGCATCCCGCGGGAGCAGCGATATCTGGGGCCCACTGAGTCCCCTTGGGTGCCCCTGCGTTCCTTCAAACTTTGCAATATCAGAGATGTAGAAAAGAAACGCGCAAAGCTGGGAATCAGTGGTGCTGCTAGGCAGCAATGGGCGAAGAAGAAACCATGAGATTCTCAAAGCCGTTTGTACATATCCGCATTCGGCTGTTCGTGTAAACTTAGTAGAACACAAGAGACATATCAGACACTCTTTATTTATATCAAATCCCCGACGCCTCAAAATTGTATCCCATGTAAGTAAAACTACAAGGAGAATACCCCTATGTAGCTCTATCTACCGTCTCTCTACCAATATGACATGCATGGCCATATAGGCCAAGATAATAAAGCCTGCCGCGAACATTGCTAAATTCGTGACATCGGGCCACAGCGCTTGGGTATTGAATCCAAACGAGCTCAGGATCGTGGCACCCGGAACATCAATTGTAAGACCGAGCTTCTTGTCCTTTAATGAGAGGTATGTGACTTCGTTGACAATCAACGACTCAAAGCCATAGTGGAAGATAGATATATCCTGTAGCCACAAGGCAGACTTAGGAATAGCATCGTGGTTGAGCAGCAGACCGGCGAAGAGTAAGCTGAAGAGCATTACCAAAGAGCCAACCAGACTTGCGACACCATTGTCTTTACAGACGATACCGATGAAGAGGCAGATACCAGCCGCAGCCAAGTTGAAGAGGACAAGAATGAGGATAAATCTGAGGAAGTGTGGCCAGTCTGGTACCAGGCCGGTCATTGGGTAGATGATTGAGCCCATGATTATTGGGGGAATAATGCGGAGCGGGACGACATCGAAGAGTACTTTGGCTGCGAAGTATGTGACTGGCGAGTAGTATCCATTTGCACGCTCTCTCACGAATAGCGTTCGCTCAGTAGCGAAGACTGTCAAGCTAGACAGTGTACTGAAGCCGAAGAGAGCCAGGATGAAGAAAAAGAGTCCGAGTCTGTTCTGAAAACCTGGAATGTCGTCCGTAAGACCGTAGAACAGGAAGCCAGAGAGGACTGCCAACAGAATGGAAATAGCGTAATGAGTGAGCATTAGCATTGGATTTCGGTATAGATTTTTCCAGGTTCGTTGGGACAAGATCATGAACTGTCGTAGGTACCCAATCCTGGCATACCCTCTGCCCATCGCCCCACCGTTTGCTGAGCCGTTTCCTTGGGAATGGCCGTTGGCAATTCCGTTCGCGGATTGGGCACTATCTATGGCCGCGTGTATATCATCATGGATGTTGCCGGCAATCTCGGAATTTTGATAGGCTGCAACGAGGATATCAAGATCACTCGGCCCCGAGGCTGCTGGGGGTAGGTCATCTGGGTCTTCGGTGGTGTGTTGGTGAATCTGGCCAGCCTGCTGCTTCTGTAGACGAAGCCACTGCTGCGAGCCTGTCGCATTTGGATCCAATGGGGCTTCATCGTGTTGTGAAGTCGGTGTCTCGAAACCATGTCTCTTGCGTGTGAAAAGCTCTCTTTCTTGCTTGGCTTTAACAGAAACTCGACGGTTGCCCTTTGGTCTTAACAACGAGTCACCGCCCGGGCTTCCGAACCTTGACTCCTCGATGCTTCCTCCGCCAATACTAGCGATAGATTTGACTGCTCTGGTGCTGCTCGGGCCAGCGCTCCCGTTAGGGGTTTCGAAGTCGGCAATACTTTCATCGAGAGGAGTGCGAGGACCACCAACGTGCATGGTCAAATCGACCAGATAGTCCGCAATATTGAAACCTGGAGGGCAGGAGTACCCGATATGGTCGAAGAAATCTTGGCAATGGGCAAAATCGCCCGAGTAGACGGTCTTTCCCTTGGCCAGGAGCAGCAGTCTGTCGAACAATGCTACAATATTGGATCTCGGCTGATGGATGGTGAAGATGACGGTTCGCTTGTAGGTCTTTGCAAGAGTGACTAAGCACTCGATGACGTTGAAAGCATTGTATGCATCCAGTCCACTAGTTGGCTCATCGAGGAACAGTATGCTTGGACTCGTGACAAGCTCGCAAGCAATCCCGACTCTTCTCTTCTCGCCACCAGAAATTCCACGCCCTTTTCCATCCTCGGAGCCGATCAAAGAATCTCTGATGGCGAAGATTCCTAGTTGTTTCTCAACTTCGTATACCCGTTGCTCCTTTGCGGATTTTCCCATATCTCGTGGAAGTCTGAGAAGTGCACTGGTCATGATCGTTTCGTGGACCGTAAGGGTTGGTAGCATAGTGTCTTCCTGGTCCACAAATCCTACAACGTTTTTGTAGTCATTATCGTTGACCTTCTCCCCATTGACGTAGAAATCGCCCGAAACTACTCCCCGCTTATTCTTCCGGGCCAAGATATCGAGGAAGGTCGTTTTTCCGGCGCCGGAAGCACCCATTATAGCCATTATTTCTCCTGGGTGGGCGACTCCTTGGATTCCAGAGAGGATTTGCTTTCCATTCATATTGTACGAGACATTTTCAAAGTACAAAGAGGCGGGCTTGTGGTCTGTCATCAACTTGGTGCTCTCGTCATCGGAGTCGTCCAGATGAACCGGCCCATATTTGAACTGTCTCCGTGAAAGGTACCAGACCGTCAGGATAATCCCAACCACGAACAAGGCACATCCAGCAATGACTCCTGCAATTAAAGGAGTATTGATCTTTTTCACGGGCCGTTCAAATCCAGGCACGTCCGACACGTACAGACATTCCCCAGCCTTACAGTTCAACTCGATACTGTCATCTCCAAACATCGTCTGGATTAGTTCGTCCATGGCAGGTTCTTTAAACCTGCAGTTGTTGGTCCCGCCGTGTTCTTGCTTACAGCTAAAAGATGCAGGCCCTTCGATAGACTCGTCTAGGAATTCGGTGATGTCGACAGAGCCGTTCTCCCCGCACAGCATTCGGCCCGGGATACATTTGCAATCGATGTGGTCGCATTTGTAGTTGGTCGCGTTCTGATCGTAGGTATTATCGGCGGTCGACGTGCAGGTATTCAACGAGCAATAGAAAGATTCCTTGTGTTCAACCCAGACTGATGACAGATTAGCACTTTTCAACTGCAAGAACATGCCATAACTTACACTGAAAGTCGCAAGTCGAGGCATTGGCGTTGCAGGTGAAAGTGACTTGAGGCCTTCTCCCTTCCAAAATCTGCACAATTTTCTTGTTTGTAACATCGCATTGCTGGTAGTTTTCGTGTACCACCTCTCCGTTCTGATAGCAGACCCCACCCTCGTTCGTTGGCATCAAGGCATTACAAGCCTTGTTTTCTGTGCAAACGTTGCAGTTGATGCCAGTCCATCCCTCTTTGCATTCGCAGTAGTCGCTCTGTCGCATAGGTCGATCCTCCCCGTCTGCCAAAGCTCCGCATACTGGTGAGAAGCAATCGTCGCCTCCGAATCCAGGCGGGCAGGAACACTTGCCATTAAACTGATTGCACTCGGAGTACTGACCGCAGGTAAAGGCCGGTAGAAGACAGTTGAAGCTATCTTTGGTCAGTGACTATGCGCATCTACGCGTGGGATGGGTGGGCACCGTACCATGGGGGGCAATCCGCCGGGCGATCGCCCATCAGAGCCAGCTGTGCGCGCATCATATCTATGGACGAGTAATTTCCAGCAGCAGCGACCGTCCATGCCAGCGAGAGCGCCCCGAAGGCCACCCTATCCAGGACTCCCCGCATCGTCAATAGAAGTCTGGATTTGTTGGTATGATACCGTGAAGCTTAACTCAAGCTCTGTCTAGTCAGTCCATGGAATAGAGACTCGAGCGCTGCAGTTCGGTCTGATCCAAGGGTTCCGGCCGCGGCTCTGGCTCTATGGTGGACAACAGGCGAGGCTTGAAATCGGGTGGAGGCGATTTGATCTTTGATGTGGATATTGACGTCGGTGAGGTTGCGAGACGGACCGCGTTTGGCGGGCGGGTCAAGCCGGGCACAGTCTGTCTCATGGCTTGGCCCGCCTGACGCGAAGTAGGATTACCCTTAAGTTCTGTATAGTATAGTTTTAGCCCACGTGATACCGCGTCGACTCCGGGATATCGGCCTCCATAAAGCTGACCTACTGGGTAAGGTTTGAAGAAGATGATGGGAGCATTTTGCATTGGAAGTTTTCGAGATGTTCAAGAAAAAAAAAAAAGGTGCTTTCCAGTCAGTAATATTCCTAGGCTTGGGCTACTGTCAGGTGGGAGGGAGCTAGAAGCCGGGCCTAGCGTGAAGTGCGAGCTGTTGTTACCCCGCGCTCGAGCTCGGAGATACTGTTTGCCCACCTACCTACCTACAGGTACGTGCCTAGGTCCCTAACTGTCTATCCGTCCGCAATGGCAGCATCAGAGAGACGACCAATATCTACACAGAAACCTTCCACTTTCAGTCTTGCCTACGTCTACGTGGCAAAAGTAAAGAAACAACATGGTCAAGCTCGAGCCTTTCGAGGTTGAGCAGGTATTTATCTATTATCCAATACAACCTCTAATCATACACATCTTTGTTATCATGCTGACAACCCCCAGTGGATGGACAAATACGAAACAACACCTGGAGTCTTGAATATTGCTGAGACATGTGCCGCCAGTATCTCAATTGACACTCTTGTGTCCTTGTGCGAAGACCCTAATATCCCACATCCACTCAACACTTCAACAAAGCTCAAATATGGCTCCATTCGAGGCTCACAGGCGCTGCGAGAACGGCTTGCTTCTCTGTACTCCGTACGAGTCTCGACTCCACTTCCAGCCGAAAATATCCTCATCACCCCCGGTGCTATTTCTGCCAATTTCCTCCTTCTATACACGCTGCTTGGACCTGGAGACCATGTCATCTGCGAGCACCCTACATACCAACAGCTTTACGATGTACCCAGGAGCCTAGGTGCAGAGGTCTCGCTATGGAAGCTTCGACGGGGACAGAAGTTCATACCAGATTTGGAAGACTTGAAGGAGTTAGTGAGGGACAACACCAAAATGATTATCATAAATAATCCCAACAACCCAACCGGATCAACGACCCCCAAATCTGTTTTGCAAGGCCTTGTGGATTTTGCTAAGGAGCGGGATATCATGATCCTGTGTGATGAAGTCTACCGACCTCTGTTTCACAGCATATCTCCTGCAGATCCAGATTTCCCTCCGTCCATTGTGTCTTTGGGGTATGCCAAGGCTATCAGCACGGGCTCAATGTCAAAAGCTTACAGTTTGGCTGGCATACGACTGGGCTGGATGGCATGTCGAGACCGATCGATAGTCGAGGCCATTGCTTCTGCTAGAGACTACACCACCATATCCGTCTCGCAGCTCGACGATCAAGTCGCCACATACGCCCTCTCCCAATCTGTCCTACACGCTCTACTAGGGCGTAATCTTAAGCTTGCTAAGACGAACGTTGCCATGCTGGAGAAGTTCATTGATCGCTGGAGTGACGTCTGCTCTTGGGTAAGACCAACCAGTGGAACTACAGCTCTTGTCAAATTCGAGAAGGATGGTAAACCTGTTGAAGACGTGCAGTTCTGCCTTGACGTTCTGGAGAGCACCAAGGTCATGTTCCTGCCAGCTTCAAAGTGCTTTGGTGCGGAATTCAAAGGCTACGTACGCATCGGATTTGTGTGCGAGACTGCGGTTCTGGAGGAAGCGTTGAAGCAACTCACGCTTTATGTTCGCAAGAATTTGCTGTAAATGCAAGAATCTCGCTCTGTATTTTGGCTTGCATTGCTTCTTTGATTTCGTCCTCTGATGTCTGATGCTGATCACGATACATACACCGAATTGGACATCCTGACAGAGTGGTGTTCTTGGATCTCTGCTCTGGTCACCCTCAAACCTGGCACTCTATAACCGGTCCAGCCCCTATCCAGCCCTCTATCCAGCCATACCGACACCAGTGCCTCCAGTCAATCGTCTACCAAAGACACATCCACAAACCTTCCATCCCCTCAGGCCACTCCCAATCCCAGAATTCGCAACCAGAAAGCCAGATATGCAGTACTCTCTCCCTCAGCACCAAGCCACTCACACAAACTCTCCATTTCAACCTTGAATAACCCGAGCTCCACCCCCCGCCTCCCTCTCCCTTGCAACTCTCCGTCTCTCCAACCTCTCCTTCAAAAACCGAATTCTCCGCGCAACTCTCTCCGTCGTGTTCTCCCCCTTCCGAATCCCCATCTCCCTATCTAGACGCTGCAGCACCACATCCAGAGTAAACGTGTGCGTACTGTACTTCACCCCTGCTGAACCTCTGCCAACGTTGGTCTCGGTGTTTTTGACCAGTCGCTGAGAGTTAAGCGCAACGTCGTGGGCGCTCAGCGCAGCTAAGACGATGGCAGCGATGAGCAGGGCGTGGAGGATGATGATGATTATTATGGGCCCGGCGTGATTGTAAGTCGGGCGATGTGCCGGTGTGGTTGTGGGCTTGGGCTTGAGCTTGAGCTTGCGATCGGTGAGTTTGGGAGTGGTTGCCATCGTGGGTGGTAAGTGTGGTGGTGGTATGAGGGAGACGTTTCGGTCTGAGCTGTATTGTATTTGTGTGGTGCTGTGTTGTGTCGACGGTTAGAGGGGGAAAAGAGGAAAGTAGCGACAGATCAAAGATTGGAGGATTCATGAATGTATTTCGTTCGGCTTGGGGAGAGGTTGAGCGTGAGGCTGAGCGTAAATTTTAGAGGGGAGTCGAGGGAATGATTCACTTCCCGTCTTGGGAGCTGGCTCAAAGAGGCCTCTCTTTGTTGTGCTGGAATTCTCTCTTGCTCGGTTCTTCTATCCAGCGCGGGAGCCTTTACAAACGCCTCGTAACCTGTTACGTATAATCTTAGAAAGAGGGTGTTTATCGACGGACGTAAACAGTGGGCAAGACCTTAGCTAGCTAGCTAGGCCTGGCCTGGCCTCTCTAAAGCAACCCCATCTTGAAAACTTGAAAACTACACATGCTAAAACATAATGTGTATATTTTTTGGGGGGATTGGGGAGGGGGGGGGGGGTTATGTAACTACATGACTCATGTGAATAAAGCGCACTTTCCTAACTGGTACTGATATCTCTCTCCGTTTTTTTTCCCCTTGTGCTGTCAAGCAAGCAAGTATTGGGATCGGCTTCATAGCCACCTCCCCCCCCCCCCCCCCTCTCCTCCTTCCGCCCACCCTACCTACCTATCTATCTACAATCCAGCAGTACAGAGTACAGGTTAGATGTCGATACAACACACTTTCAACTCCATCCATCCATCCATCTAGTCCAATATATATATATTCTAAGGCAAGCGTTATAGATCAAGCTCTCTCTCATTCATTCATTCATTCCCTCCCTCCCACTAAATCCAGAGCCGAGCCGAGCCGAGTGTATTCGTTGCTTAAGCCCCGAGACAATAGGTGCTCGGTAGGCGAAAGCGAAAGCGGGGGAGAGGTAGGTGAGTGTGGATTGAGGGAATGTGGATTATGGAATGGTTTTGGTTTTGGGATTGGGATCGGGATCGGGATTGAAAGCGCGCTTGGGAGGTTTTCTGTGCTTGGGCTTTTTAAAGGGGGGTTCATTTCGTTGCTTTTCGGAACTGGGTTTGGCTTTTTGGGGGTTGGGGATTGGGTTATGGGGATGTGGAGATGTGGGGATGTGGAGATGGTGTGGACGGGGTAAAGTCACGGATGGGGGAGTGGCTGTCGTGGACAGCAGTGGCGGAGCTGGATGGTATGGGTGGGATTAGGGCGTGTTTGGGCACGGATTTTTGTTGTCGGAGGTGTCCGGTGATATGAGTGCGAAGAGCTAAGCGAGATGCAGGTGGACGAAGTTCATTACTATAATGGCGCCAAAGAAGTCGAAGGGTACATGGATTCTTCGCCTCTGTTTCATTGCCTGAATACTCTTGAGGATCCCACTGGCCCCCCTCTATCAATTTGACAGGGTAGTTGTCGAGATGCATCAAGACATGCCCTTAGATATGCCCTCCGTTCTCCGAGAATCTCAAGCTGCGTCGTCAGTTAGATATATAACTTCGGCTTCATTGAGAACAGTAATACCAAGTCGGTACTAGACTCCGGACGTCAGGAGTGTAGTGCTTGATTGGATGGAGGCGGCGGTTGATCTCGTGTAGTCATCCAAACCTGGATCGGCTCAATAGGATACTCGAGTCACGATATATCATCTTTCAAGATCCCATATCAGCCTATGTACTGCAGGTTGCTAGCCACTGTCAGTAGCTGTATCCATCCGCATCAGGGTCTGATCACCTACCTTGACTCCGGCTTCGCTCACCTGGACTCCTCTCAATTTCCCGAAGCGGCCACTGTATCCATGGCAAGTAATCATTCTGAATCAATTGATGGATCTTCCGGAACAAACGCCGTCCAAATCCTTCAAGCCACCATGTACTGTCTATCTGCTCAGGAAGAACAGCGAAGTAGGCGAGTATCACAAGCGCTTCCTGCGTCGGCTGCCGGAGAAGCTCCAGGTACTCGTCTGTCAGCCTGGACGGCCATACAAAGACGTCGGACGCCTCGCGCATCTCTGGTGACATGGCAGAGATGGCGTGGAACATAATGAGAAAGTCGTCAATGGCTTTTTGGTAGGCTTCCTTGATCCGAGGATCGGAATGTCGCTGGTTGATGACGGCTGACAACTCTCGCAGTTCCCGAACACCTGAGAGTGTGTCATGCGAGACTTGTTCACACCACCGCCACCTTCGATCCGATGAGAGTAAAACTCCCAGCGGACCGGCTCGCAGCGAGTCATTCACCATACGGGCAATGGAGTCGCTCTGCCGAGACACCGATATATACTGCGCGAGGCCGTATGGTCCCTCTGACACGGAATCATCGGTGTCATTTAGCGTAGCATACGTATAGAGACATGTTAGCACCGAGAAAATATATAACTCGGCCGCACTTTTTTCGTTGACATCGCTGAGTGCGGGAGTGGCTTTTGCTAAGCTGGATTTGTGATGTAGACCGGCTTGCTTAGTGCAGTATTCTTTTCTTTCTGGGTAGTACTGGGACTCGGTCAGCATGAACAGATGGAGCGGTGAAGGGCAGAAAGCGTACGTAGCCTATATGAAGCGCAGAGATAGCCAGAATCCCATGCATCACAAAGTCATGCTTGTAGCCAAGTTGGGGGACGGTTGTACTCCAAAGCCTTTGGACGCTTGGATCATTATGCAGTGTCGCAGCTGTCACTGTGGTGAAGTGGTGCAGCAATTCTAGATCTACCAAGTTGATTTCAAGAGGGCGCTTTGAAGCGAGCTTGGTGGTCCGTCAGAGTTTTGGAGAGTCGTTCCGAGAGGGCAGAGTGCTTACATTTCCATTTTGAGATACAGGGCTTGTTTTGAGAGGCGGGTATTCGCAGATCGATGAGTGCCTAGTGCAGTTTCCGCATTCTGGATGAGTCTCATCGCACTTTTGGTTCGGGAAATGTCCATGTTAGCTTCACTTATTCGACTTCTAAGCAATGATCAGATCAGATCATCGATTGAGGAGGAAATGTGCACAATAAATCGTGATCAAGTCGTCCAGCTAAGCGTACCTTGATCCTTCGCTTCTTACAGACAAGACATCCGTTCTTGGACTTCCGGTGGGCCTTTCTTGTAAGTGCTGGTTGCGGGGTGCCATACGACGCGGCACGAGAAGAGGCCTCTGAGGGGTTGTCACACATATCCATATTTGCTTGTTTTTAGGAGGCATAAGTAAACAAACCCGGTGTGATTTGGTGTAACAAGTCGTTAGCTTGAGCAAACAGAAGACGGACGCATTTGCTGATGGGCACAAAGTGAATAAATGGTAACTCCACGGGGAAGGGGAAATTAAAGCTGATATGTAGATATGGATACGATTGGAAGATATCCGACAAATACGAGATCTTTTTAAGGTTACGAGGACCGAGAAGACATAGTCTGGATGCGCCACGAAACGGGGATGTCTAGCCGAGCTGTTCGGTGTGATGGCCTGAGGCCACAAGGCAGGGTTCGGGTGCACGTGTACCATTAGAGGCTACATACGGTACCGGTACCGGTAGTTGTAGAATTCTTCTGCTGAGAAGAACTTAGAAATATCAACCCCACCTCACATACTCTCACCCCCAACATACTTCTACAAGTCTCGGGTCTGCGTCTGCTCCGGTCCCGCGTCTGCTCCGGTCCCGCGTCTCCCTCAATCGCGCTTCTGCTTTCCCAAATGACCATCATTTTCACTACCGGTACTGTATCATCGCGGAACATGACTAAGTGCTTTGTAATTAAAGCATTCAACTTACGCATCCTTCCAGAGCCAGCAAGAGGCTTTAAATCACGTGCGAGGCTTCGAGACGACTTACAACGTATGTACCGGTACCCACATACCAACCTTATTACCTACCTACCGTACCTACCTAATGACGTATTTGATGCCAACGATGCGTCCTCTGTCGGCAGACAAGTCCGTCAGGAACTCCTGGAACTTCTCATATACTCCGGTTAAATACCTCTGCTAATATCAAGAATGCCAAGGTGAGCGTCAGGCATTGTCATGCTTGAAGATATTGTCAACCATAACCCTCATCGCGCTCCTGACGAGCGACCAAAAGGAGGACTGGCTCCTCAATCTGGATCCAAATGACAAGCACAGCAAAACCAAATATGCCGCTCCTCTTGTATCTGTCTATTGACGGACCGGAAGAAGCTTGCTGATCGACACACAGGCAGAATCCCGGTTCGGGTCGACAACATGACCAAAACCCCACCATTCTACGTAATGGAGACTTCAGCCACAATGCTCTATCTGCTCACTCTATCTGCTCAAAGAAATCGATTCGAAGGGTAATTTCGGTTTCAGAGATGATCACGAACATTCGCAATGCTCGCTTGCACTGGCTGTTCTTCGGGCACGAAAGTGTCTGTCCAGGGCAGAATGCAGTGATTGTCAACAAACGGATTCGCCAACCGGGCCAACCTGTCCTAGGGCCATTGCGATTGTCCCGCTACCAAATTGTGAGATTGATTTACCAAACAGTTGCCATCGAGCTTCTCGAGATCCACCTTTCTGGCACCTATCGGCAGTACCTTGCTGGAAACGGCAAGGGAAAATACTGTGTTGCTAATATGGTATCTTGGCGTAAGTTTAACTATACCAAAACTTGACTTGACTGACACTCCGGGAATTTGGCTTGGATTTCGGGGTACAATTTCTCAGGCCAGATCAGCGAGGCTGATCTAAGGCCCTGTTTGGATAGGAAGTTAGGGATACACCTAACCTCGGAAATACAGGATGCACGGGTCACAAAAAATGAAAGTGATCACTTTTGCTGTACGGGATTTTCAGCGTTTGGCAAACATCGAGCTTCTATGATAACTATTCAATTATTACAAAGTTTGCTTACGTAGCTATTAACTAAATTGCGCTTTAATGATAATATAACCCAACCGTATGGTATTAATATCTACAGTATACTCAATAGAGCTAAAGAACTTTGTTCAGCTGTATTTATTCTTAAGAAGTTGCGTTGTTGCGGTTAACTATTGAAGTTTTTAATTATAACGAATAATTTCCGTATATACGTAGCAGATCGCGCTTCAATAATCAAACTGTGTAAAGTCGTAGAATTGATATTTATAATATAGTTAATAAACGTAAAAGGGTTTACTTAATGGGTTTGGTTATCAGACGTTACGTCATTACGTTATTAATTCTTACAAATGATAGCGCTACGAAAGGTCGCGAGAAGTGGTGGTCGGAACCTTGAAATTCTAGGAAAGAGACCGTTTTGCAGTATCTCTTGTTTTGGTGCTGTTCACCTGAAGAGGTTGGAGTTAGGCAAAAGTTCGACTTAAATCACAACACTTCTCAGCTGTTTATCAAACAGGGCTGAATTAACCGCTTTGCAAACTCTCTGCACTCTTTAGAAGATAAAGCCTTTGCCCTTGGTTGTTGTGCTAACAGAGTGCAGAATCGGCATAAAAACGTATTGAAGCGATTCCCGGTGACTCTGCTGGTGAATATTAGGTAGTCTTGAGTGAAAAGGTTTGCTGCCTAAATAGGTACTAACTAGGACGGCTCGCTTACCGCCGCCTCCCCTCTTTAACAGAAAAGAAAACCCGTTCCGACTTCGACTTCTACTCGGAAACATCGTTCTCTTTCTGCAACTTCCAACATTCCAGTCAAACTCCGACAATTCCTGTGCTCTCTCTCCATGGCCTCTTCAGCGGTCGGGCACAAGTTCCTTACCATGCCGTGTTTAATGGCACCTCCTCCTCCTCCTCCTCCTCCTCTGCGCCAATAGTAGGTCTTCCTCCTATGGTGTGTTGCCCCACATGGTTTGCTCTGCTCTCTGCTGCTCTCCTCCTCTCCTCCTGTTGTCAATCAATCTCTTGCCGTCAAGCATTCTGTTAGCCATCAATTCTACCCATCGCTTGCAGTTGAGCTCACAATTTTGCCCCAGAACATCTCCCGCGCTCCCAATGGAGCCACAGAGAAGAAAAGATGCGACCTGAATGGAATGTTTCGCAAGGAAGAATTACCGTGAGTGAGCAATACCTCATTCACTGCTGAATCTATCGCCGCTACAACGCTCTTCAATCATCACCGCGACGATCACTCTTCCGGGCTTGGTTGCCGTCTGCGATATTTGAATAGGGAAACTCAGAAAACGGAGGTCATCTGCTCCACAGCCTCGAATTCAATTCCAACAATTCCATCACTGGAATTCACTCCAAACAACAGCGCTATTGAGCGCTTGTGCACAAATCTCGAGCCGCATCGTCATTTGGTCCTCCTCAATACCAATAAACCTTGGATACAGCAAACATGGCTGATATTAGAGCAGCTTCTGCCGACGAATTCCTCGACCGACCATCTTGGAGAAACTTCAAGATGTTTCCAAGAGACGCTACTGCCGGGCCAGTCCCGCTGCTCACGCCAGTTGGGCTGGCAGACGACTTTGCGACGTGGTACGAGAGTTCAACTTGGACATGTGACAAGACATGGAGCAAGGAGGCAAAGGGGGGCGAGGGGGGCAAGGTGAGTCTTCTAAGACTGGAAGTATAATAGATATGCATCTACTGATCTGTATACCTAGACATGTATTGTTGAACAGCTGGAGGAACCTCAGGCTGTTGTGAGCGAGGATAACTCCAAGCAATCGACAGTACCAGCACCGCCAGCAACGCCAGCACCGCCAGCACCGCCAGCACCACCAGCACCACCAGCACCACCAGCACCATCAGTACCTCCACTGAATCCTCGGCAAGCCTTTATCGCTTCAATCTCCATTGCGCCAAAACTGTCGCCTTCATCCTCTTCCTCCTCCTCCTCCTCCTCCTCCTCCAGCCACCACGCCCACTCGCCGACCTCCTCACCTCCAACGACCCAGATCATCTCTTCAGATACCACAAATTCACCTACCTCTCCACCTCTATTTACAACCGAATTTTTCGAGGCTCGAAAGTCTAAAAAGGGTGGCTTCGGAGCATTTGCGACCAAAGACATCGAGGAGGGAACAGTGATCATGACCGAGGAGCCGCTTTTCAAAGCGAGCTTCGTTGGGGTATTTTTCGAGCTGGAGAAGTTGACTCTAAAGCAGCGAGAGCAATACCGAACTCTGTATGGCTTCAAACGGATGTCTCCCGTGAGAGATCTGGCAATCTACAAGACCAACCGGTCAGTAAATCATGACTCGGCCGGATTCCGAGCATTTAATTCGCTCCAGTCCCTGATTGGATTGGCTGAGCCTGGCTAATGTTAGTTGCAGATTTGCGACTCCAGAGGGAAGAGGCGGCATCTTTCTTCGAAGTTCCCGGTTCAACCATGCCTGCCATCCCTACGCAACCTGCAGGTACTCTATCAACCAGACGACCGGCAATCTGGTTGTCACGGCCTGCAACGCAATCAAGAAGGGTGACGAGGTCACCATCTCATACACCAACGCACCGTCCCAGCTTCCTGATAATTACGGCTTCTACTGTGACTGTCCCGGATGCCCACCCCCCAGAGAGGCAATGAAGCATGCTCAGTTCCTCCGAGGACCGGCCCCGTGAGCGTCACAACGCTGTCCGTTATCTGCACTTATGGCGTTGGCTTCTGAGAGGATGGGCTGTGGAAGGAGGAGCAGAAAAGATGGTGCAACGATTCCGCAGACTACAACATGGTCACGGCGGCGAGACTGGGTGAGGAGTGAGGAGGTTGGCTTGGCGGGCACTGGATGGACCTTTAACGCTTTTTCGTATTTCCATGTCACATGAATTCAACATCGCGTTTCACATTCACGGTTATTGCACCGCATTTACGACCCCCTTATTAGAACGTGCTACGATCCCGCGGTAACACACAAATGATCTGGTCCATGCGCGCATGAATGAGCGTGCTCTCGCGACAGGCCTGGCGTCTGGTAACCAACTAACCAACGAACTGCCCGCGCGGCCATGCCTTTTCCGAACCGGTTTAATGATACGCAATTCCCGAATCCGATCTGGCTACCGTATCTCTCGGCGCGATGGATGATTCGAGACCTAGACCCTGCTGCCGCTGCCGCTGCCGCAATCTCCCCAGCCTATAGGTATTTTACATCTGCGCCGCCAACGCCAACGCCAACGCCAACGCCAACGCCGACCTTCGAACGTACGCACGCCCCCGTCCTCACTCTCAGCCAGGACGCGACTTTGAAAAAAAAAAAATAAAAATAAAAAAAAATAAAAAAATAATAAAAAAATAATGGCCGCCGACTTGAATAAGCCACTGCCGCCTCGTCCGCTTCAGTAGGTACCGCGATCTTCTCCTCCCGGCTGTGCTGTGCTGTGCTGTGCTGTGCTGTGCTGTGCTGTGCTGTGCTGTGCGGCGATGACGATCTTTGCATGTGCGGTAGCTTCCTGACTTTTGTAAATGCTCGTCACACACATACTGCGCAGTCGTTTTTTTTTTTTTTTTTTCTTTTTTTGAATTTTTGATCTTTTTTGATATATATATATATATATATATTTTCTTTCGCTGACACGTCTAATTTTTTCCTTCTCGCCACTTCCAGATTACACGCTCCCCTCACGTCGCCCAAGCATCGGAGCCGGGATGGGGATCCGAACCGGCCTCGCTCTCACGACCCGTATGCGGCGTACGCGGAATACCAGCGGCCTCGGCGACGCGGCTGGGTGGTGCCTCCGCGGCCGGGGGACTACTACTACGACGACTACTACGACTCCTCGCACGTCGTGGCTGCTCTCTCTGTTGGGAGCGGGGAGACGCGGCTGGTTGGGGGGGGAGGGGAAGGGGATGGGGAAGGGGATGGGGATGGGTATGCGTTGTCGAAGTCTCTGCGAGCGGAGCGGGAGGGGGGAGGGGAGGGAAGGGAGGGAGGAGAGGGGAGGGGAGAGGGAGAGGGAGAGGGTGAGGGAGAGGAGGGTGGCTGCTTCTGCTACCCGTTCGTCAACCCGGACTGCTTCCTCGCCGATCAGCCTGGCCGCTGCCCGTTGCACGGGGAGCTCACGGGGTGTGCGCCTGGGGAGATGGTGGCGTGGAGGGACCATGAGGAAGGAGGGATGGTGGACGAGTTGGGGCTGGTGGGGCTGGGGATGGGGATGGGGATGGGAATGGGGCTGGAGCTGGAGCTGGAGCTGGAGTGGGAGCTGGAGCTGCAGTTGCAGTTGCAGTTGGAGTGGGAGCTCAAGGTGGAGAGGGGGAGGGAGAGGGTCGAGGAGTGGCTGGAGGGCTGTGTGGGGGGTGTCGCGCGGGGCTTTGAACGCGTGAGGGCGGACCGGGAGAATTGGACGACGAGCCTCCGGAGGGGTGGCGGCGAGGGGTCAGGTGACGGGGATGCGGGGGATGCGGGGGATGCGGGGGATGCGGGGGATGCGGGGGATGCGGGGGATGCGGACGGGGGCTGGTTCTGAAATGGAAGAGGAAAGGGCGTACGCGGGGTTTCATCTAATCTGTATTGCTAATCTGTAGCTAACTCGTGATGGGGAGGGTAATCTAGGACGGGGGGAGGATAGGATACCGGTAGGATCGGATCGCGTTGAGCTACCGGTACCTTTGTCTGGCATGGCTTGGGACCGAGACTCTCTTTACAGTACGGATGTGGAGAGGAGGCGGAGCGGCGCTGGCCGTTGGGAATTAAAGTAATCCGTCACGTGTGCTCCTGTTTTGTGATTGCATCAATCGGCATCGGCGGAGGAGGAGGAGAGCTTGAAGTCTAGTATGTACGGGTGTGTGTGTGTGTGTGTGTGTGTGTGTGTGTGTGTGTGTTTCTTTTCTGTGTAACCTGTTTTAGTGTTGAGAAAGGGATGATTCACAACGCCCTCTGGGTTTCTCATAGCTCGCTCGGGGTTTGAAATCATATACATACATACATACCTATACATACCGTACATACATACATACATACATACATACATACCTATACATACCGTACATACATACATCCATACATCCATACATACATCCATACATCCATACATACATACATACATCCATGTAAGCGAGAGAGTCAAGCAGCAAATTCAGCCCATACTCGCACCAACCAACACCCGCTGTTCAAACGGCCGTCGTCAAAAATCCTACTCGAGAGAAGCATACCTCGTAAACACACAGCAAGCAAGCAGATTTAAATTTCTCCGCACTAGCAGACCGCCGCTAAGGGAAAAGAAAAGAAGGAACAAAAGATCACATCTGCAAGTCTCCTTCTCGTTTTTATTTTCTGATTTTCATTTTCATTTTCATTTTCCCTTCCCTTCCCTTCCTCTTTCCCTCCTTCCCTTTCGTATTTCGAAAAAAAAAAAAAAAAAAAAAAAAAAAAAACGCTCTCTCTGTCTAGCGAAACCAACCAGCCAAAACAAAGACACCTAAGCGAATACCTACCTAAGCATTCGAAAACCTAGCTTACCTCTACCAGCTCAGCTCAGCTCAGCTCAGCTTAGCTTAGCTTACTAACCCATAAAGCAAGCACATCTGTATACCGATACCGAGACCGAGACCGCCACCGTAATAACCCCGTCTAGATGCAGAGCCCTCTTCGATAAGTAAGTACGGTACGGTATACTCACGTATCTACTCCCGACGCGAAACGCAATTCTCTAAATTCTTCAGAATCTAAATCTAAGTCTAAATCTAAATCTCAGTCTAAGTATAAATCTAGACTTATATTTATCTAAGTACAAGCACGAGTTATCATCTCGTCAACTATGCACCGGTATGCACCGGTATAAGTACTTACCTTACCTATCTATCAAACCGACCCTGTCCCTCTTGCATATTTTATCTATCTATCTATCTTATCTATCTATCTATTAATCCATCCATCTACATACAGTATCACCGTATCTCGATACGTACGTACGTACGTCGAAATCCGAAATTCCAACCTCTCCCTCCCAACCGCCCCCCTTCCAGCCAGCCCCCTAGCCCCTCCAGACCCTTCCCCCAAAAAAGATCCTCGGCCGATTTGACGCCCGTCGCACTTTATTCGCATTATCATGGGATAGGTACCTGTTCCTGCGCGTGATAGGTAGACCGGTATACGTATACGTACCGTGCGTGCGTACTTACGTACCTACGTACCGTACGTGCGTACCTACCTACGTACCTACGTACCTACCGTGCGTACATATACAACCGGAAAATCCGAATCACCATGACCCCCCCCCTCCCCACCCGCCTCCCCGCTCGGTCGGACTTCCAGCCGCCGGATCGCACGTATCTTATTAGCTAGCTAGGCTAGCTGGGCCCTAACGCAGTAGAGTATAGTATAGTAGCTACAGTACAGTACTTACTTTATGCATACCTACGTACGTACCTACTTACCTACCGGTAGATAGATAGATAGATAGATAGATAGATAGAGTATAGCGATGATGACGTAGCTGGGAGCTTGCGGGAGGAAAGCTAGAAAGCTACCTTACTTACTTACTTACTTACGTACATAAGAGCAAAGAGGATTATTTTCCCGAATGGAGAGGAAGAGGGATAGGTACGGTAGTCAGTCTGATTATATAGGTACCGGTAGTCGGATGGAAGTGGGGGCCGAGATGGTAATATCATAGCATTGCATAGCTTAGCTTATCATAGCTTATCATAGCACAGCACAGCACAGCATAGCTCGCGGGGAAAAGAAAGAAAGGAAAAGGAAGGAAAGGAGGGTTCGATAGAGGAGATACGTACCTAGGTAACCTATCCTTACGTACATATATACGAACATACATACATACGAACATACACACACCTCTGCAGACCAAGGCCCGCGACAGTACAGTATACCTAGACAAGCAGCCATGGCGAAAGCCTCATCGAACGTACGTCTTTCCTCCTCCTCCTCCTCCTCTTCCTCAGACAACGAACGCCCAGCTCGTCATCCCCCCTCCCCCCTTTGTCTCTCTCTCTCTCTCTCTCTCTCTCGGTGAAAGAAAAAAGAAAAGAAGAAAACAAAAAACAAAAACAAAAAACAAAAAAACAAAAAAGAAAAAAAAAAGGCAGCTAAGTTAATTACCACCGACACAGGCCGACGTGTGCCTCTACCTCCTCGCCATCCTCCTCCCCTTCGTCTCGGTCTTCCTGAAGCGCGGTTGCAGCGCCGACGTCCTGATCAATATCCTGCTCTGCGTTCTGGGCTGGATCCCTGGCGTGATCCGTTAGTTAGCTCTGCTCTCTTGTGCTCTCTTCTGCTCTGCTCTCTTCTGCTCTGCTCGCTCTGCTCGCTCTGCTCGCTCTGCTCGTCTCTCCTCTCCTCCACCCCGCCGACGTCTCAGAAGAGTCGGGATGTGGGGGGATGGTTATCTCTCTATCGATGGCCGCGGCCGGTGCTGACTGTGTGTGTGATGGTGGCAGACGCGTGGTATGTCATTGGGAAGCATGATCCGGCGAACTACTAGACGCCGTTCCGCGGGTGCGTAGAGGCTGGGCTGGACGGGGGCGCGTGGAGGGGTGTATATCGGTATACCTATGTATATAGACACACATACGTGTGTGATGACCCTGGGAGGGCCGAGTGGGATGGTACCACGGGGGACCGTGTGAATAGGGAGGAGTAACAGCTCGCTCCATGCCAATGTCATGGTCCCAAACCAGTAGCTTCTCGAACCGTAGGAGGGCTCGAGTATTGCAAAGTCGGCTGGTTCAAGACCAGGAGCAAGCAAGCATGGATAGCTTCTTCAAACACGCGTATCACACGCATCACCGCAAGAGCAGCAGCTCCCCTCAATAACTATCTATATAAAAAACCAAATCCTCGATCCGCAGCTTGGGTGCACTCTCCGATCGGTCAGCCTCCCTTCTAACCCAACCCATCCCAACCCAAGCCAACCCAAGCCAACCCATCCCAACCCATCCCCCCATCCATCCTACGAACCCCCCACAATCTCCCCAGCGTACTGCAGCGGCTGGACGTCGCAGTAATTCGGGATGTCGCCCAGCACCTTCGCGGCGTCGGGCCCGCCAAAGGCCGCCTGCATCTTCGCGGCGCTCTCGAAGTACAGGATGCACTTGGTCACGTTGCCGCTGGCCGGATCCAGCTGGACGACCTCCCACTTCTGCAGGCCGCAGCCGGCCCAGGTCGCCTGCACCATGGGCATGTGGGAGGTGAGGTAGTAGTTCATGTCGAACTCCTTGGTCCCCTTGGGGTAGACGAGGGTGAGGATCGCGGTCATTTCCGCTGCTCGCGGGTGGTGGTGGTGGTGGTGGTGGTATTAGATGGGTGCCGCTTCGCGTGGTCTGGAAGATGTGAAGGTGAGCGCTGAGCGGGTGTTGGTAGAGACAAGAAGGGGAGTGAGTACCGACCGTACTTCTTTCCCTCGGGAGTGTCTGTGGTTGAGGCGTTTGCTGCGACGGAATTATGGAGATGAGGCGCGAGCGAGCTGGACGAGTGGCCCCGCTTTGGGAGCGGGGTAGGTGTGACGACGACAGCGTGATCTTCCCGAGACTTTCATGCCAATATACTCTCACTCACGTGCTTCACCCTGACGAACGAATGAGAAGGACGGAGCGGGAACCGGTTCGGATTCCCGCTACTTGTACTTATACTTTGTATGCCTAGGCATAGCGTAGCGCTGATCTTTCTCCGGGGTAGCGTGAGCCTTGCTACTACTACTACTATTTATACAGAGTCCGCATGGCAGTCGGCGAGGATTAGCGACCCGGGATCGACGCAGGGCTATTTCGCTCCTGCTGTTTTGAGAGGGCTCTATCTACTAGGTGCGTCTGCTATATATCGTGCGATAAGGGGCCGTGGGCGGGGTTGCAAAATCTCTGAGGATGAAGAGGAGAGAAACGAAGCGGAGCTGCAGGTAGATATGCCTGTAGCTGGCATTCCTCAGTTTATAACGTGACCGTACTCCGAAGCGTGGGAGGAACAGAGGGGGTTCGTTACGGAATCAACCCCATTATCAACAAGTCTCGGAGCCGAGCTAACTCAAAATGAGTCGCTACTGAGTTAACACCACAATTAGTTATCTGAGTTAATCAGTTATCTCAGCTTGATTCGCTACAAAACGCCTCAGCTTGCGCTCCGAAAAGACAGGTCAAGGGTCGGGCACAGAGTCAACCTCAAACCAGAGGTAAACTAAGTCGACTAGAGTATTCGCAGGTCGAAATAGCCCATCAAGAATACTACGCACGTCGGCAGGTTAGTGATCGTGACGTTTTGAAACCGTCTACTTTATCATAATGTCATGAGCGTAACTGTGATCTTCTGAAGGTAAGGTAACCCGCGGGCTCTGAGTAGAGATTTAGACTTTTAAAGCACCTTTGAGCTGTAACAACTAGGCCTGTATCGCAGGAACTTCCTAGCCGTAGCGCTGACTCTATCTCTAAGATACGTAGCAACTGAGTGGGTTAAGGTGCCGTTTGGTTCACCGCCAGTACGTCGACACTTTCTGAAGTACTGGGTTTGTAAAAAACTCTTGTAGTAGCACTTGGTATCTGTAATATAGTACATCCTATACATACCGACGATTTAAGACGACCGTTCGTTTTAAGGAAATCCGTCGAACCCGTAGAAGATTTTGGCCCCGCATTTCTCCGACATTTCCAGCGTCATGATTTTCCACAGTATGATCTGATATCCACGAACTCTAAATATAAATAGATCAGGAGATTCTTAACCACCTCCCCTACACTGCAAGGCTGCCGACAGCCTACCGAAAGTCCGGGCCTTGGCTCCCGGACGCGCTCACCTACCGGTACTGACGGCACCGTCAGCGCAGAAGAGTATCCGCAGGTCGGAGAAAGGCAATACACGTACAAGAAGAATACCGGTACCACGCCGGTCGGCAAGTCAGCGGTCGCGAACCCCTGAGACCGTCCAGCTTGCGTATTATTACTGTACAACCCAAACGGGCCAGCGATTCCCCACGCCGCGAAAACAGTGGAGCCTGAGTCCCCGCGCCTTAATACGTAGTAGGTAGGTAGCTACTTGAAACTTGAATCCCGCTCTAGACCAGCCAGCCTCTTCCCCTCTGCACGCACGGTACCATCGAATAGCCGGGCCGTGCCGTAGGGCGCAGAACCGGCGATCGGAGGGAAACGAGTGGGAGGAGACGAAGCTGATCGCCAAATGTCAATCTATTGCACGAGATCGCGAGAGGACGTGCCTGCCCCCCTTGAAGGAGAGGCGGGCCCAGGTTAGCTCTCTCAATGGTACTATCCGGTACTAGAGCGGTGGTTTCTGCATGGCTCGGAGCCTTGTCCGCTCGACTGCACAGACTAAATGTTGTACTGTACGTGCTTGAAGAATCCCTTTCAGGGCTGAATCGCTTCAGGTTAGCCGGCGCACGCCTTGCCCTTGCCAGATTATACTTTCGTTTGTGATTTCAGAGAGGGGCTCTATGTAGATGTTGGAACATACTACTAGCCGATCAAACGCAGATTTCTTTTTGTTCCTATGTATAGCCAGCTTAAAATAGTTTACGCTACATCAGTTGAGATACTACGTACCTAGCAGTACGTAGTAAACTACTACTACGGCGTCGCAGGCGTAACTGTTACACCCTTGAGGGTAAGGTAGGGTAGCCAGGGGCTTGAAAGTGGAAATCTAAACTTGGGAGGCAGCCTTACGCGTGTAACAACGACGCCTGTACCGTGGGTAATAATACGATGATTCCATCTCGGAAATCCATTTGCGCCATCTAACCAAATTGACGAAAAAGTAGAGAGAGATAACTCAGTCATTACAGTCCCGCCTCGACGCATGAATACAGGTGCAAATGACAATCTAGCCTCGTCTATCGTGAAGCGGTGTGGTTTGTCAGTGGCTCCAAGCCATATCCCACTCTGCTTACTTACCAGTGAAACCAAGAACTCGCACGAAGAAGATTTACAAGGCTGGATCCTTAGCAACTGATCGATTCAAGGCCGGGCCAGAGCCCTTGCAAAATTTGATCTTGCACGTGTATTCATGCAAAAACGGGGGGGGGGGATGGTTCGCCGGTAGCGAAAGTTCATCACCAACCACGTAGCGTGCAGCGCACGTCGCCTCTTGCAACTGCAACTCCTTTCGGGGAAAGTGGTTGGTATGCGATTCCTGTCTGCGCCCCAGGGTCCAGGGGAGTGGATTCCTTCTAGTGCACGAGGAGAAGGAATCCGTAAAGCTAGCCATCTAAATAGTATTTACAAGGAGGTTGGGGCCCCTGGACCCGTATGCCCGCATCAGCCAGCTCATCCCGTAACCGAGCAGGCCGAGCCTGCCGTTCCCCAGCCGAGCCGGGTCGACGTTGATGTACCTACCGACAGGGGACGGAGGGGGGGGACTGCGAACAACAAGTTCTGTCGACTCAGCTCGGAGATGCCTCTATTTGCAACGAAGAAGCGAAACGCTGTACGTAATGAATCCAACCTGATAGTACTTTTTAAAGTTTCTCGAATAAATATTTAAATGATCGGGAAATCTATTCACAACAGCAATCTCTCTCTCCATCCATCTCTCTATCTATCATTCTATCTATCCAACCAATAACTAGCTCAAGCAAACCAGTCTCTATTATTCTATCAAGATGATGTTCATTAACGCTTTCGCCGCCGCTATCACTCTCATCTCTCCTGCGGTCTTCGCAGCTCCTCAAATCCCTCAAGATTTACTTAAGATCAAGCTATGCCAGGATCCCGACCTTGGTGGTCTTTGCCTCGAGCCTGTTGCTCGAGTCGCCACTTGTGGTAAGACCTCCCTCTCTTGGTTTTCAAAAAGAAAAAAAAAAAAAAAAAAAAAAAAAAAAAAAAAAAAAAAACAAAAGCTTACTCTAGTAAAAGAAAACATCGATCCCACCTATGACGACAAGGTCACGTCTTTCGATACCCGCGGCAGAATATGCACCTTTTACCTGTAAGATCCCCCTTCCCTTTCTACGAATTACACTTCAGACGACTAACAAACCATTGAAACAGCGAGGCCGATTGCTACGCAGCAACGGAGTACTCTTACGACGGCACGATGAATGACCTGCTCAAGAGCGAGAGGCCCGGTTTCAATGATGCGATCTCTTCTTACAACTGCCTCTAGCTGCAGCGAAGAGATCCCGGTTGTGGTGAAGGGACTATGGTGATAGTGCGATGACGCAGGCTGCAATGGGTTCCTGGTCCTAGCCGGGTGAGATGGGTTGGTCGTGGTAGTGCTCGGTAGAGGTCACCTGGTGCGGCCTGTTTGCCCTTCTTGAGCTTGCACCTACCATGCTCTCTACTCTACTCTTTGCTAGCAATAAAATACTTGACAGCCTTGACAGAGTCAGGCTCGTTCTTGCTAACCTTGATGCTTCTTTCTCTTCCGTTTAGCCGTTCCCTAGCCGAGCCGGGTCGACGTTAATATAATCGTCGGTTACCTTGAATATAATTTGTAAAAAATCCCGACCTGGCTGCGGCAAGGCGGGACAGTAACGGTGTACCACTAGGTATTAAACAACAACTATCATTATAAAAAAGGAGAAAAAAAAAATTGATATGCTAAGGAAATTTTGCTTTACAAACGTAAATTAAAATTATAAGAACTCATTTATTTGTAGTAATCTAATACATTGAAATGTAATGAAAAAAATGGTTAAAAACTATCTTAAATAATTCAAATTTACTTGTTTATTGCAAATATCTTAATAGCCATAACTTTAATTCAAAAAAACCGTTAGATAGATCGAAAATAAATGATTTAATATATTATATTGCTTAAGATATTGATTATTAACTCAAAGTTGGTAGTGATGCACGTATTTTTTTGATAGATTGGAATCAAAGTCCGATTTTCGTGTTCTTCGCTTATTCTAATATATACGCGGCAATTCTGATATATACTTAGGTACCTACGCATTACAAAAATCGAAAAGTATATATCAAAAGTACTATTTTTATTACTTTAACTCAACACAATAAAGGAATAACAACTTGTAATTGAAATTCAATTAATCGATTAATATCAAACACAATGCGGCGCATCTTTTGATACAAAGATAAATATTATATAATAGTTGGTTGATTTTTTATTTATTAAAAAGGAGCAAATTTTACTGTCCCGCCTTGCTGGGTGTTCCCGCCTTGGTGGTGCCGACTTGCTACAGCAAGTCGGTTAATTCTTTCGAATTAAAATTTAAGGAGACCGACGATTACCGACAGGGGACGGGCTGTGAATAAGTTCTGTTGTCGACTTAGCTCGAAGATGCCTTTATGTGCAACGAAGAACCGAAATACCGTACGTAATGAAACTAATTTAATAATACTTTAGGTTTCTCGAATAAGTATTTAAATCATCTGGAAATCCATTCACAACATCTATCTATCTCTCTTTCTATCTATCTTTCTATCTATCTACTATCTTTCTATCTATCTATCGATCTATCTATCCAACCAACAACTAGCTCAAGCAATTGATCTATCGATCTATCGATCTATCTATCCAACCAACAACTAGCTCAAGCAATTCATTCTATCAAGATGATGTTCATCAACGCTTTCGCCGCCGCAATTACTCTCCTCTCTCCTGCCGTCCTCGCAGCTCCTCAAATACCCGAGGTGAAACTTAAGATCAGCCTATGCAAGGATGCCGGCAACATGAATTGCTTCGAGCCTGTTGCTCGAGTCAACACTTGTGGTAAGCCCTCCCTCTCTTGCTTTTCCAAGACGAAAGCTTACTCTAGTAAAAGAAAACGTCGAAGCTAAGTATGACGATACGATCACGTCTTTCGATACCCGCGGCAGAATATGCTCCTTTTATATGTAAGATCCCCCCCCCGGCGCCCTCCTCTCCCTTTCTTTGGATTACAATTCAGGCGACTAACAATTGAAACAGCGATCCCGATTGCAGGGAAGCACAATACTTCACTTATCGCGGCTCGTCCTACAGCATAATCCAGAGCGATTGGTCCTCTTTCAATGATGCCATCTCTTCTTTCCTCTGCCTTTAGCTGCCGCGGTCCGACACTCTCTATAAGAGATCCTTGTTGTTGTTCAGGGACCATGGTGATAGTGCGATTACCCAAGCTGCAATGGGCTGCTGGTTTTAGCCGGTTTAAGTTGGCTATAGTGATGCTCGGTAAAGGTCACCTACCGGTAGTGCGGCCTGTTCTCCCTTCTTGAGCTTGCACCCACCATGCTCTCTTCTCTTTGCTAGCAATAAAATACTTCTTGACAGCCTCGACAGAGTCAGGCTAGTTCTTGCCAACCTTGATGCTTCTTTTTCTTCTTTCTAACCGTTTCTCACCTTATCCCTATGACGAACGAACGTGATACACAAGAGGCGCGTTGGGAGGAGCTTTTCATCAGCTATTATGGACGGCATTAGTTAGCCGAAGTTATGTGCTGTTCCGATTCCGCTAGTGCATATCAGACGAAGGCCTTGTACGGTATTGCCATGTCTAACCCCCGGCGGCCCTCCGCCAGCTCCGGCGCCCAAAGACCTCGCTCCGCCCGGTCGTGGTGCACCACTTGCCTCGCGAGGCCTTTTACCATTAACGCTACAGCAATCTCCGACCAGAAATCCGCTGGAAAAGGATGCATATATGTAAAGAACATGCAACGATGCAACGCTTCAGCCCGGCCGCAAAAGCTAAAAACCTACGGCCCTCCGCAAGCTCCGGAGTAAGTTTTCCGGACGTCGCGGGATAAGATTCGTCGCGATCTAATCTACGATGAGATGATAGCTTCTTTTATGGCGATGCAGCCAGCGAGCTAGCTAGCTACCCCTCGAGCATTTCATCGATAGCAATACGGTAAGTAGGTAGCCCTTTTTCTTCTAGAATACCTCGTTCTTTGCAGCCCGGGGCGGCTAGCCAGCAATGCTACAGCAATTTCCGACCAGAAATCCGCTAGAAAAGGATGCATGTACTACGTATGTAAAGAGCATGCAACAAACGCTTTGGCCCGGCCGCAAAAGCTAAAAACCTACGGCCCTCCGCAAGCTCCGGAATAAGTTTTCCGGACGTCGCGGGATAAGATTCGTCGCGATCTAATCTACGATAAGATGATAGCTTCTTTTATGGCGATGCAGCTAGCCAGCGAGCGAGCGAGCTACCCTTCGAGCATTGCATCGATAGCAATACGGTAAGTAGCCTTTTCTCTTCTAGAATACCTCGTTCTTTGCAGCCCGGGGCGGCTAGCCAGCTATTTTATATATATATATATATATATATATATTTTTCGAGCATGCAATTCATAGCCGTAGTTCCTTTCAGCCCGGTACAGCTAGCTAGCCATCCTGCGAGCATTTAATCTAGGTATAGCAATAGCCTCTCTCGAGGCGATGCAGAAAGCTGTTTTTCGAGCATTTCTCTTTTTATTATCAATTAGCTATGAATCAAGTATTCGAAAGGAAAAGAGTTTACAATCGTAAGTCTTAATCGCAAAAGGTAGATTTCCATTGCAAGAGTGCAATTGTGACTTGGTAAAACCGCAAGATCCTCTTTTTTTTTTTCCGTATTAATAAGCGATATTAGTAAGCGCCTACCTAGTCAAGTTTTTTGATGTTTCCTCGATGGCTTAAGCTTAAATGAATGAATGCACTCAATCAACGGCACGGGCGCAGATCAGGTGACCACATTTCTAATAGTTTACGGTCTTGGACAGGATCCACTTATATTAGATTAACATTATATCAGATCAGATGAACATTATATCAGATTAACATTATACCAGATTAACATTATACCAGATTAACATTATATCAGATTAACATTATATTAGATTAGATTCTTTCTCCTCTTTATTGCTCAGCTTTAGTCTTTCATTACATTTTTCGAGAAGAATACCCAGCTCTTGAGTTCCCCGAGATAGGATCGGCTTGACGCATGCGCGGAAACGGGCGAGCAGCGGGATTCTCGCTTCCCCTTTTCCTCGCTAGAGAGAGGGGGGGCGTGATCACGTGCCCAACACCCCTGGCGCTTATCTATTCTATTCTTGGGACAGGCTGTTGTTCTAGCGGTATAAGATCTGAGATGTGAGATACCAAAGGTCCCGGTTGGGAAATCGATCTGTACCCCACTCCAGTCCAGTCCACTCCAGTCCACTCTCCATCAGATTCCCCGAGGTTGTGCTCCTCTCCTGGTTCCGTATCCCAGTGACCAAAATAAGCGAGTGATGTTGTGTTTCCATACGAGCTGGTGCCTCGGCAAACAAATATACCGTAGACCCAACTCTGGAAGCTTTTCCCAACCTCTCCCTCTCGCTCTCTCTTTTCGCCTCTCGGACTTTCCGTCTCTGGGTGATTGATGTCAAATCCACCTCAATCGTTTCCTCCGACCTTACCTGAGACACACGTCCGCCACCCGCGAGGATATTTGCATCTGCCGGGGAACGTGATTCGGTGGGCGAAGGGGCCTTTCCGAGATGTGACGGCTGGCAGCATTTTGCCATTCTGCTTTCGGGACAAGCCCCAATGCGAGAAGCCATCTCGTCGTTTTTTCGACTTTGCGTATTGCTTGCTGGGCTGTTGCTGATGGATGTATGTTGCTGACTAACAGTTAGGGTGTCGGTGAGCTTGATGCTCTGCTCTGCTCTGCTCTGCACCGCACCATACTGCAGGACAGGTGTGTGCCACCAACACGTTGGGAGATTGGTACTCTTTTCGTGTATGCATGCGGAAGTCCAATACGAACGGCAAAAACATGATATACGAGTCCTTGAAGATCTGAGGTGGTTGAAGGCCCCGTTGTTAGGCCACTCTATTCAATAGTCCTTCGATAGTCGATGCCTTCTAGAAACTCGTTCTTGGTGCGACTGCAACTGCGATTGCGACTGTGGCTGCTGCTGCTGCTTGGATACGAGGTCGAACTCGCTTCACGCCATGTCATGTCGATCGCACCCCGCAGTTGCATTACATCGGGGTGCTTCCTGCCGCTTTTGGCATGATCTCTAGACATCACCTCACATACGGGGTAAAGGTAAGAGCGATCCTAATGACCCAGATGAGCTATATAAGCATCCCATCCACTGCAATCTCTCCCTCCAAGATCATCATCATCATCATCATCATCAACATCATCAACATCATCAACATTCAACATCCAACATTCAAAATTCTTCCCCCCCAGCCCCCCCGTTGCTGAGAACCCCATCATCACTCCATCCATCATCCAATCCGAACCCAACAACCCAGCCAATATGAGATCTGCATTCCTCGCCGCCGGTCTTGCTTTGGCCTCCG
Source organism: Drepanopeziza brunnea f. sp. 'multigermtubi' (assembly GCF_022702325.1). Classification (NCBI taxonomy): domain Eukaryota; kingdom Fungi; phylum Ascomycota; class Leotiomycetes; order Helotiales; family Drepanopezizaceae; genus Drepanopeziza; species Drepanopeziza brunnea. The sequence continues at coordinate 981,950 of NW_027094071.1, read as the reverse complement.
GGATCTGCGCTCAGGAGGAGCCCTACTACCGCAATCAGTCGGCACCTTTCAATCTCGTCCTGTCATCACGCAACAAGACTCTAGACGGATCCAAGCTCTACGCCTGTCACGAAGGGGCGGCAATCGAAGGCCTCTGCGTTGCCAAAACCGCGCCCGCTTCCTCCGGCGTCTTCACCTTGGTACCGTTGTCACCCGTCACCCACCTCGAGCGGGTCAAGTCCATAGGGATGCATTGCTAACGCCCCGAGCAGAACTATACCGACATCAACGGCCCACCCCAGGACAGCGAGACTGGCTACACTGGTCTGATCACATGGTTGCTCGTGGGTGGCAACTTCGTCACCTCCTCCTCCCTGCAGCTGCAGCCGAGCGCAACGTCGAACGTCGCCGTCCCTCTTTTCTTCCCCGGCCCCGAAGGCTACGCCAATTTCGGCTTCGACAAGGACGACAGGCTCTTCGTTCCCAGCTACATCGACGACACGGTCACTCCGCCCGTGTACCGGAAAGAGCGCCTCTACCGCTGGTACGCGTGCCTCACGAACGCCGGATACGTCTACGAGACCTTGGCTTGGGTGGTGGGCACTTGCAAGCCGCAGAATCCAACCTGCGAGAAGGTGACCGTGAAGCGGGTGTTCATCTGAGGGCCAGCATGGTCGTGGTGGAGGTGGGAGTGTGGTCACTGGCGCTGGGAACGGGTTGTGATGGTTGAAACTGTTGGAGCTGTGCAGGTGGGATTGAGGGACGCATGGAGTTACTTTGGCACGCGTGGTGTTACTTGTAGTAGACTGCCGTCCTTAATTCGATATCATTCATTCTGAAGAGCTTCTGGGCTCCGGAGTTCATCCAAAGTGGCTTCCCTACAATAAACCTAGGTCTCTGTAATCTAACCAGTCCCATGTGCGAATCGTGAAATAGGAGATCGCTTGCACTTTCCTAACCTAACTTCCACATTGTGTCAATCACCTTCCCCGCCTGCCTTCCAAACAACACCCATTCCGCATCTGCCATGCCTCTCTCACTCTCTCTCCTCGACCCTCGTACCTTCCCCCCTCGGCTGCCCGCCACAGACAGACACAATCAACCATGAACACTCTTCACACGTCACTCACTCACTCAATCACCCACCAGCCCATTTGCAGAATCAAAGATGGGTAGGTTGGGTGCGGGGATAAGCGACCCCCCAGTCGGAAAGTGCAATCATATTCATCGCGTGGTCGAGATAGCGTACATATATATACACACGAGGTAAGGTATGGTAAGAGGTAAGAGGTAAGAGGTAAGAAGTAATGGTAATGGGTAAATCAGGGCTCTCTAGAAGCACACACACACACACACATACAAAACGCTCAAAACACAAAATCCCAAAACTTGAAGGAAAATGGGAGGGGGGGGGGGAAGTCGGCAAAAATGATCTCGCTCGCAAGTCTCGCCTCGCCATCCATCCATCCCCCAACAGAAACGAACTTGGAAAGGAGCCAAACCAGACCAGCCATCCTAGGAAGGGGGTATTATCTCGTAAATCTGCTGTCGCCGTATATATATATATATATATATAATTCGTCGTGTGTCGCATAGGCCTTTCCCGCACCAAAAGCACCAGCCAGGTAGATGCATACCTTTCTTACCGCAGCTCTCGGTAATACGCCGAGTAGCTCACCCCAGTCACGTCGCTCACGCTGTACGTGACGCCGTACCTGGAGTCGCGCGCCGTCGCGTCCTTGTCCCAGTCCTCCTCCTCGCTCTCGTCGTCCAGCAAGCCGGAGAGCAGGAGTTTCTTCCAGCACAGCAATTTCTGGTCGGCAAGGTCGATTTTGCGCATCGATTCTCGTGTCGCAGCGTCTTTGGTGACGCCCGGCTCGTCGACGATGGCTTTCTTGATGACGGACCAGGTCTCCCGGAGGAGGTCGACGGGTCCTTCCTGCACGGCTGATTCGCGGTCGCCGGCCATCAGGCACTTGTACGCGTGCAAAATGTCACGGATGCATTTGCGCCATTCTTTGCGCCGCCGATGTTGCATGCAGTAAGCGATGAACGCGTCTGCTTTCTTGCGCCCGTATATGAAGTTGTCGAGCGCGTGGATCTTGGGCACGGTGACCAGGTACAGCATTTCAGCCGTCTCGTACCAATCCTCTGCCGAGATTGTGGATGCCAGCTTCATGGCTTCGAGAAACACTTTCGGCTGGATGTTCGGCGACCATCGACAGACTTCCTGGGGCCGGACGAGAAGGGTCTGGAGTTGCGACACGGAGGACTTCATGGCGTTCCAGTGTCTATCGTGCTTGGTTTTTATGAAGGCGTCAGAGAGCGCGGTTAGGACTTCGCATACTTCGTCGCCGCGCCCGAGGCCTTCGAGCGTGTCGCCGGTCATGTACTCGCAGAGCGTGGAGACCAGCATCCGCACTGCCTTGTCGAGGCGTCCCACACTGAAGAGCAGTACTCCGAGGGAGCGTTGACATTCCAGTCTTTCCTTGACTAGCCCCAGTCTCTCGAAGCCGCTGAAGGATTTCGTGTATAAATCCTCCGCGTCGAATAACCGTTTGGATCGTAATCGCAAGCCGGCTAGTGCATGCATAGTTCGTATCGTTTCAGGCCCCTGGCCAAGTTCTTTTTCGCATGTTACCAGTAACCAGCGACAAATGAAGATGCTCTGGTGCAAGTTATGTTCAGGACCAGTGTTTTCGAGAGACTTGAAGAAAAGAAGAAATTCGGGGATATGTCGAGCTATCTTTCCCTCGGCGCAGGCAATTTCAGAGTACTCCACCAGAGCTTGAAGATATGCTGACTCAGCATTTCGCAAAGAGCCGCTTTCCCGATATGTTTGAGCAAGGTCCATTTTTTCTTCAAATGTGGCCAGACTTCCGTCCAAGGCTCTTTCGTCTGCGTTGTCGCCGATAGGAGGTAGCATGTCATCGCTGCCCCGAAGGTAGGACGTCTGACCGGCAATATCAAAAGTTGACAATCTGGAGGCGATCCGCGGGAAGTCGATCACTACACCGTGTATTATGCTATCTGATGGCTCTGTGCTGGTTTCTTTTCCGGATACCTTTTGGATATCGGTGGGTTGCACACTTGAGCCGCGGCGGTCCATCTGATATACCATTTGATCGTCATTAGAGGAAATCGTGTCGTCCCCGACATGATTGACATCCAAGAGGACCGGGTTGATAGTCAGATATTTCATCTGAGGAAGCGTGTTGTGGTCTTGGGAAGTCGATGGGGGGCTTTGAGAGAGCTCTTGGAGGTTGGATGACGAGTTTGGCGAGGAGGGGGGTCTCAGAGGACTGAGGGCAGGAAGCTCATCGGTGTAGCTAGGCGGTGCTGGAGTCGTCACATCGCCGTCAGCATCCTCATCGCCATCCTGTCCTCTAGGTGCGTACCCCATCGCCGGAGGTTGATAGTGAGGCATGCTCTGCTCCCTCATCTGGGGAGCAAAGTGCTTTCCCATTGGCTTCACGCTCTGCTCCGTGACGGGAGTGACACTCTGCTCCATCTTCGGCGTGACACTCTGTTGGCCCGTTGGCCCTTGGTTTCCCGTCGTCGTGCGGTAGTCAGCGAGGGTGGTCGTGACATCTTCCGACGTGGGCGACGGAGACCGCTCCGGACCTGGGGTCGAGTAGCTTATATCTCTTGGCGTGCCTATAGTAGTGCAAGTCAGTTGCGGCGGTTCGTCCGGTGCGTCTGTGCCATGCCGTGCTGTGGAGTGGAGTGAAGATAGATGCATTCATTGCCTGCCCAGCTTACCTGGATCCGGACTTGCCATCCGCGCTTTATTTGACATCTTCCTGCGCTTGAAGTGTTCGATCTTCTCGGGCGGGATCAAAGAGTTGCCGTGATAGAATATGGTATCCTTGCCCTCCTCTTTCTTCCTCTTCTCCCTCTTGGCGACGGCGAAGCTCATGACGGCCGAGGGGAAGTACTTTTCAAAGTTCCACTCCTTGAGCTTCATCTTCCACTTCCTCGGGCTGAAGAGGTGGGGAGTCGAGTTAGTTGGGTTTCGTACAGTTACAGTACCACCGTACCGGGCCTCTCGCGGCAACACGCCACCGGAATCGGAATCGGAATCGGAATCTGACAGGACGGGGGCCATGTAGGCCATTACTTACCTTGCCTTGAAGCCGTACTTCTCCTCGATCATCCGCATGGTGACCTGGAGCGTGCGGTCCTCCTCGATATAGATGCGGCGGATCTCATCCTTATGGAAGTTCCATCTCTTGTCGTTCCGCAGCCGACACGAGGCCTCCCTGGCCGAATCCGACGTCTTGACGACGGTGTTGTCTCGGGGGATGGGAGGGATGGGGATGGAGAGGTGTTCAGGTGGGAGGGCCCGCTGCCGCTGGGGCATCATGAGGAGGGACTGCAAGTGAGTATATATGAGAGGGCTCCCAAGCACAGATGGGGTTAGCCGTAAACCGTTAGTCCTGACTCGTGACTTCGATGGTCGTTGGGTAAGGAGGTGGTAGGTGGTAGGCGGTAGGCGAACCGTGAGTGTAACGACTTCAAGCCTTCAAGGCCAGGCCAGAATCCCAAATCAGACCTCAGACCAGGGATGAGGTTCGGCTATTGCGTAATGGGATTGCGTGAGGTGGTCGTCGCGTTGTGTCGTATCGTGTCGTATCGTGTGGTGGGCTGGTGGGCTGGTGGCCGACGTTGGAGTATCGCGAATGTAATCCTGGACATCAGATCGCGGCTGACAAAAAGTCTCGCGTAGCGGCAGATGGTGAACCGGACCCTGGCCCGGCCGCCAGGATTAAAGTTCAGCCGCCATCGGTTCCATCTCGGCCAATGCGGACAAAGTGCAATTCCTCCACTCGGAGAAAATCCTTTGCTACGTAGGATCATCAGCCTTGTCTTGTATTGTGGAGTAGAAGAATAAACAGAAAGAATACTAAGGTAGGTACTAGTAGGTAGTCAAGACTGGATATCTCCCATCTCAACATGGTTTCAATCACCTACTCAACGAGATATAGGCTATGTAAACACAACAATACGGAGGTAGCCCCATGAGATCTGGCGTTTGATGAACTGCTGAGTACCGAAACCGCGAATAATCATCATGGCCATCGCGATGATTTGGATTTAATCCATTTGATCACCAAATCGATTCGTATAATGACCTCGTAATATGATAACGGTATCGATCCGGTAGTGCCGTAGATTCGCCGTACCCAGGCACTAAGTGTATTCCAGATAAAGCGTGTACTAGGAAATAGTCAAGCAGCAGCGCACTGAGGATTGCACTAGTACGTTCAATCAATCTTATTTGAACTCTAAGCTTTAATGAACTTCACAGCTACTTTCAGCAGTATAGGGAACTGATCCTAGAAGCCCCAACGCTTCAAGTAAACATCTCTGATCGCGATCTACACTCCGCACTCTAAGTTTGGGCCCCAGCAGTACGAGCAATGGCACAGAGAAAGCTAACAGTCCCCAAGCAAAGAATCCGAATGTCGATGAAACCGACAGTCACCAAGAATACAACCAGTGGGCGTGGGCCGGGGCTGGCTGAATGCAGGCGCTTGAATGACGCTAGGCGCCGATGACTAGGCATCCCTCCTACTGCCAGTTCTGCAACGCCGTCTCCCCATCTCGGATCATCGCCAGCTTCAAGCTATCCTCCCACAGCTGCTTTTGTTTCGCCTCGTCACGCGATTCAATAGAAGAAACCCCCTTCACGCTTCCGTTCAAGTAGACGGCCTTCGGATGACTTCCCAGATGCTCCTCATCAAAGCATGCGAGCATCAAATCTTGCGCAGATTTCCAGGGTGGGCGGTAAGATCCATTGGGCATGATGTAGACGAGGATAGTCTGAAGGAACACGAGGACGTAGCCGGTGATAAAGCGGATGAGTGCTCCGGACCTCTTCGTGATGCCTGTTCCTCCCATTGCTGCGGGATCCAGGGAGAGTACTGAGATGTTGGACAATGCCGGATCTAAGTTCAGCCTGCGCTGGAGCTCGTACCTGTCACGTGTCAGAATGGAGGGAATAGGTGGTGAGCGCGAGGAACGTACATCCACATCACTCCTAAGAGCTTACTAACGCCATAACGTCGCATACCTGCATTCCAGCCGGCGTCGGTGTACGTGATACCTTTGGCGAGGGCATCGGTACTTGTAAACATAGTCTGTAGTGAAGTAAGCTACTCCCCTAGACGATTCACCCTTGTTTGTTTACGAAGCAAGCGATACCGAGACTCAGGGCAAGGGCTGTTGGACCACACACACCTTGAATTCCTCGGGGTAGATGGCACTTGGTGAGTTGTTTCTCGGATCATCGGCATCATGCGTCCAGGACGAGACGAAGACAATTCTGCCGTGCTCCTTATCCATCGACTGCAAGATATCCAGAACCAGCACGAAGTTCGCGAGCTAGTTGGCTCCGAATGCCATCTCGTACCCCTCCACCGTGAAGCTCGTCGGCTCCAAAGCGTCATCCCCAGCATTCTGAAAGCCAGCATTTAAGATCACAGCCCGAATTGGCTCGAGGGTGCCATCGGAGACCCGCGCATTAATGTCGGCTGCCAGGCTTCGCACACTTTCCAAGCTGCCGAGATCAAGGCTGAACACTTCGGACGTGGTCTCGGCAGGCGCACTTCCCAGGACCTTCTCGAGCTCGGTGGCCGAGGAGGGATTCCGGACGGTGTAGAGGCCACGGTATTGTTTGCCCAGGGGCGATTTGGTAAAGTTGGCTACGAATGCGCTTCCTAGGCCGCCATTGGCGCCCGTGATGAGGATGCTGCCTCTGCGTTCGAGGGCAGTTGATGGGGCCATGATTGATGCGACTTGCAGAGGGCAGAGGTTGATGAGGAGACGGGGAGGGTTTGTGTGGAAGGTGGAAGGTGGAAGGTGGAATACGGTGAATGCGATGGAGAGTGGATTGAGGGAGATGAGTTTCTTCAAGCGACTTGGATTCAAGTTAGAGGAAGGTCAGAATGCCAAGACCGACTTGTCACGAGCTGAGTCGCGTGACACCACGGGAGGCACGCCTGCCTCCTGAGCTGAAAGAGCAGGCATTAGTCATCCATACGTTGGACACCTGGACACCTGGGCACCTGAACACCTGGATTGATCTTTTTGCATCCGGATGGTGATGATAGTCGAACAAGAAACCGGCAGCAGCGGAGAAGGAGCAGGAAAGTCATGGATGGCACCTTCCCCTTCGGATCAGCAACAGTTCAGCAGTTTCACCGCATCGGATTTGCAAGAGCCTTCCTTAGGAGATGCTATCTCCAGTACACCTACTAGGTACGTATCTACCTCTCTCCTACTATACCAGTGAAAGCAACTCTAACATCGCAAATCGCAAATCGCAAATCGCAAATCGCAAATCGCAAATCGCAAATCGCAGATCGCAAATCGCAAATCTAGAAACTCGCCTCGCCCATCCTCCTCACGACTTCCGCCAGCTCCTTCAAGGTCTGCGCATCCCTCGGGATAGTGTGTCCCTTCCCATGATCGAACAGAATCGCTTCATCTTGCTCACAAACATAGTACAACGCCATCGCGCCCTGCAGGTACGGGTCATCCGCCCCGATGCAATGCAGCGTCGGCACGTCCACGACCTCTCCGCTGAGATCCGCCACCAGCATCCCGTCATTCTCCAGATCCAGCGGTGGCCACCCGGCGAAGAACACCGCGCGCTTGATCATCCTGGGCCGGCCCTCGTCCCGGAGCCGCCGACGCTCGTCCACGATGAGGGTGCTGCCCGCGACGGTGCCTTCCGAGTAGGCGCAGATGCCGTCGAAGGGCCCATGTTCCTCCATGGTGGCGTAGATGGCGGTGAGCGCGGCCCGGACCGACTCCCGAATCTTGGTGTCACCCTCCGGCAGCAGCTCCCGGAGGACGTCCTCGGGGCTCTGGCTTTCGGGGAAGTCGCGCACACGTTCCAGCACGTCATTCTGATCGATTCCATCGTATTCGATGAAGCGGTAGTGAGGGGCTGGCCCAACTGTTTTTTGGAGGGGGATGTTAGTTGGGCCTTGTTTCAGGAAATCGTGAATGAAATGGTGGGCGGCGAAGGAGCCGAGTCAACACAGCAAGCGAAAATTATGGTGTGGCGCTTTTCTCGCTTTTCTCGCGTTCCGAGACGGTTTGTCTGGTGGAATTGTGCAAGACTCACAGTACTCGAGGAATCCTGCCGGTGGTTGGCACGGATTCTCGCCTTGAGTGAAGAAGAACTCGACTTTGCCATCGGAAGAGAGCTCCTTACAGAAGGGGGCTTCAAGATCCGATTAGCTCACATATTCTGGTGGGCGCTGCAAATCGTACCTAGCTGGACCTCGAAGTTCTGGTTGGAATTAGAAGTGACCAACGGTTGTTGGTAGGATTTGCACCTACCTTGGCGCTGCCATAGGCACCCGGTAGGCAAAGAAATCTCATCTTGCGTCTCTCTCCTTCGTCTTTTATAATCCACAGCTTTTACTTCCCCCACAAGCTCCTCTTGTATGACACGAAATATCGACTCCCGGTATCGCGTAATGGAATTGACTTGGCTTGTTCAAAAGCTTCCCCTATCTCTTTTTCTACCTATCTTCTGTTGGGCTCTCGACCTTCCACTTGCGATTGAGCACTTAGGGCTTTTTCAGGTTTGGCTCTTGATTTTTCTGTCCGTTTTTGGCTTCTCACTCACACAAGAGATTGACGAAGGTGGCTTCCGTTCTCAACTATCTCTCAGCTTTTGCATTTCAATTATGAAACTCGGATGCAGCCAACTTACAGATACGACTTGTTCTCTACGGGGCTGAGGCAGTTAGGCTTCCACTTATCGAGAGCCTCGATAAGTACCAACGAGGGAGCTTATCACAGGTCGCACCCTCTATGCGTCAGATTGCGAGGATGAATGATCAGGTCCTGGTATGAATGATCATCAGATCTTCATGCATGATTCCTGCATGGAGCAAAGAGACGTGCATAACGAGGTTCTTCAGTAAGTGGACTGCACGGGGTTTTATAGCGTAAGATTGATGCGGGTAAGGCGCCGGCATATGATGAGAGCATAGGTCTGACCGTGACGGGACGAAGCGTGATGGCTTTGGTCCCGTCTCGGCACCCGCATGGGAAGTAGTAGTAGTAGTAGCAGTGGTCGCAGTGGTAGTACCGGTAGTAGCAGTAGCAGTAGCAGCAGCAGCAGCAGCAGCGGTACCGTACTTCGTAGTACTCCGTCGTACTCCGTATTGCTTAACGTCTAACGGACCTGCATGGGAAGAAGGTGCAAGCGGGCGGCTTTGTGCTTGATGATCGGACGTTAGACTGCACGTTCCCGGCGTGCCCCAAGGTCCAAATTCCTTGTGTCCCGGCGTCCGTACTCCTGGCCAAGTCTGTCATTGTGCTGCTGAGGGATGCTGGGAGATATTAACAATGGAAAGTCGTGGAACCCAAGGCGATGTGCGGGGAAATAATATCCGAGAGAAGAGTGCTGCGATTGTTGTACGAGTGCTCGTTCGAGTACCTCTGGCATGGACATATAAACAGGAGGAGCCTGAGTGCCTAGACTCGTGCCTAGACTCGTGTCTAGACTCGTGTCTAGACTCGCGTCTAGACTCGTTCACGTCTACGATGTCTATCTCTACTGCATTCTGCCTTTCAGAATAGATTGCCGAGAGCGACTTGGCGTTGATGATCGACGGAGCAACTCTCCAGCTGCAGGGTGACGATGTTTTGATTCGCCTCTTGCTTCCAAGTCTCTAACCGACCGTTAAGGGGCTCACTACCGGTAATTCGAAGGTGCCACACCCCCCAACTCAAACCCAACTCAGGCCCATAAGTCAATTCTCACTACCTCCTTCACCGATCCAAGTTCCTCTCGTCTTTCACTCTTCTCTCTTGCCCTATTGCCCTCTTGCTTTCTTGCTTTCTTGCTTTATTCTCCCTCTTCCAACCTTTCCCCCTTCCTCCCCACGCCCCCCCCCCCCCTCCATCGTCACCTCCCACAACCACAACCACAACACAACACGACTACAAAATAATCACGGCGCAAGCTTACCCGCTTGGTCCAATCCTGTCATACATAGAACATACCCGTGAACCCACTGGCAGAGAACCTCGAGTACCAGTCTGCCAATGCCATGGAACACATGAGACGAAGACGACGATAGCCCGGATCTGGAATCTGGATCTGAAGCTGAGTTGGCAGCAATCACCAGATTTTCGGTCCTGGCTCCTCAGAGATTGGCTAATTCCAATTCCTCTACTCGTATAAACAATAATGACAATAATACCCCGCCCCCCCCCCCCCCCCCCCCCCCCCCCCCCCCCCCCCCCCCCCCCCCACCGCTCCCACAGTTCTGCTCTCCGTGATCAGATCGGATTCGCCGTGATCTTCCCTGCCTTCTCCCTAGCATCAAGCCCAATCGTCCCATCTGTCACCTCACACATGGTGGGTAACGATCGATCTTTTCGTCCTACCTAAGCCTGCGGATTCTTCCTGCAGTCTCGAGCACAAACAGAACTTTGTGGTCGGCAATCTTAGGCTCGCTTAGTGCATTCGGCTTCGCCAAATTCCAGACGGACTTCAGTAGTGATCCAGCTATGGCTCGGCTCCATCGTCTGTGGGCGTCGTGGGTCTGGTTCCATTCAGCCATGTGAGTCCCCATATCAAGACGCTTCCCCAGGTTTACATCTCGAGGTTCACATGCCTCGATGCTGCGGTTCCTGGTAGTACCCCTTACTACCTTGTCAGAGCTTCAAGACTGGTTGACGTTGAGCGGTGCTTCTGTACTCACACGTCACATATCATCTTGTTGATCAACTTGTTTGCTTGGGCTTGCAGAAGGTCAACGTCTATGAGGATTCCCTCCTTGAAGTTACCTACTACGACCCCACACGCGTTCTCCGTACAATGCAAGCCAACGCCTAGGTGAACTTGTCACATCAGATGCTGAGACTAAGAGCACTTTTGGATTTGCAGAGCGCAACAAATTCATATACCCCGCGCGCGTCAATTTTTGATGGTACCCTCTACCCTCTGTACGCTCGTTCCCTCGGCTATCAAGAGCTGTAAATAGTATGTATACCCAGACCTAAGACAAATCTAGCTGGGAGAGCGGACCACAATGTTGACTGTTTGCCTTGTGCAGATCAATTAATTAATTGAGTTCCGTAGAATTCAATATATTGCTTTCCTGGAATCATGGCGCCATCAGCCACGACTGTTGTGAACGGAGATTTCCATGAGACGTCACTCACATACATCGAACAAGTAGGCAATGGCCGTAGGACCATCCCGACCGATGATCAGACCAATGATTCTCCAACGATAACTGAGGTATCAAAGGACTCAGGCATGCCCATCGCCATTGTTGGCATGGGTTGTCGCCTTCCCGGCAACGTCTCGACCCCAGATGACTTCTGGGAGCTGTGCTCTCGTGCTCGCAGTGGATGGTCACCTGTGCCGAAGTCCAGATTCAACCATTCCACATTCCATCACCCAAATCCAGAAAAAATTGGCTGCTACAACCCTGAGGGTGGTCATTTTCTCGACGAAGATGTGGCTCTATTCGACGCCCCCTTCTTTAACGTGACGGAGCAAGAAGCTATCTCCATGGATCCACAACAGAGGCTACTTCTCGAATGTACATATGAGGCGTTGGAGAACGCCGGAATACCAAAACGAACCTTGGTCGGCCAAAACGTTGGCGTCTTCGTCGGAGGCTCCTTTGCGGATTACGAGCTGCGAAACTGTAGGGATATAGACACAGTCCCCAACTTCCAGGCTACAGGATGTGCGCAGTCGCTCTTGTCCAACAGACTTTCCTATTACTTCGACCTTTGTGGCCCCAGCTTTACCGTTGATACTGCGTGCTCGTCGAGCTTGAGTGCATTACATTTGGCATGTCAGAGCTTACGGAGTGGCGAGTCGAGTCAAGCGATCGTGGCGTCTTGCCATCTGAACATCTTACCGGACTACTTTATCATCATGTCTATGTCGAGGTTAGTATTTCTGCGTAAGAAACGTCCGTCGTTGCGTTTGTCGCTAAATTGTGGTCGCAGTCTGTTCTCGAACGAAGGCAAGTCATTTGCATTTGACCACCGCGGGAGCGGATTTGGGCGTGGAGAGGGTGCTGGCTGCGTGATCTTGAAACCACTAGATCAGGCCCTGAGGGATAACGATTCGATCCGGGCAATTGTTGCTGGATCTGGCATGAATCAGGATGGTAGAACGAAAGGGATCACGATGCCTAATAGCGATGCTCAAGTGACGCTGATGAAGTCGATTTACAAGAATTTCGGCCTCAACCCTAACGAGACGGGATACGTCGAGGCTCACGGCACTGGCACAAAAGTTGGAGATCCGATTGAAGCTAAGGCTCTCCACGAGGTCTTTGACGAAGGGCGTACAAAGAAGCAGCCTCTATTCGTCGGCTCTGTAAAGTCGAATATTGGACACTTGGAAGGCGCTAGTGGTGTAGTTTCCGTCATCAAGACTGCGATGATGCTTGACAAGGGATTCGTCCTCCCGAATTGCAATTTTGAGGCAGGCAACCCAAAGATCCCATTTGACGAATGGGGAATAAAGGTTGGTCCACGCTTGCCACCTTGAGAGATTGTGCTAACAGCCCAGGTCCCGACAAATCAGCGCCCATGGCCACGAGGGAAGAAATACGCGAGTGTCAACAATTTCGGGTTCGGTGGTACGAACGCCCATGTAGTACTTGAACGCTCCCCTGTCGCACCTAGAACTCTTCTACCCGGAACAAACGATACGCTGGCCACCGGAACTAAAGCTCTGGCGAAGAGACTTTATGTTCTGTCTGCAAATGACAAGTCTTCTCTAGCAGCTCGTATGAACGACTTGACCGTGTATTTAGAGCAGCGCCCAGAAGTCTTTCAGAATTCTCTCTTGCCGAACTTAGCCTACACTCTTGGGCAGAGACGATCCCATCTTGCGTACAAGGTCGCTATTCCGGCTCGGGGATCTGCCGAGCTGATCCCCGCCCTTGCGAGCAACTACACTGCTTCGTCTCGTTCCACTGGGGAGCCGAGAATCGGGTTTGTATTCACTGGACAGGGAGCTCAGTGGCATGCAATGGGCCGCGAACTCCTTGATGCTTACCCTGTTTTCGCGGCTACCATGGGGAGGATGGATCGTTATTTGCTTGATCTGGGCGCGGATTTCTCGCTGCTTGGTAAGGGAACATTCAAGTCCAATATGGCTCTCACTAACACAAGCTAGATGAGTTATCCCAAGACGCCGAATCTTCTCGAGTATCAGCTGCTCATATCAGTCAACCTGCTTGCACTGCGGTACAGCTCGCTTTGACGGATTTGCTGAAGTCCTGGGGTATCAAGCCATCTGCGGTGGCGGGTCATTCCAGTGGAGAAATCGGAGCAGCTTATGCTGCCGGTGCTTTATCCCTGGAGTCCTGTGCTGCGATCGCCTACTTCCGTGGGCAAGCGATCGTACTACTGAAGAACAAGTACCCCGACCTCAAGGGTGCCATGATGGCAGTTGGCGGAAGTCCTGACAGCATACGGCCTTTGATTAAGATGCTGAAGAGAGGCCGGGTCACTGTAGCCTGTATGAATAGTCCATCAAGCATCACTGCTTCTGGAGATGAGGAGGCTATCAACGAGCTGGCAGCGGCTGTCGAAGCGAAGCGATTGTTCAATCGAAAGCTCCGTGTTGACACTGCCTACCACTCACACCACATGGAGCTTGTAGCTGAAGAGTATCGCGACTCGATCCAAAATATCAAGCCGCAAGACGCTTCCTCGGTTGCCTTTCACTCGTCACTGAAGGGGTGCCAGATTGGAACAGCGGATTTGGGCGAAGCGTACTGGGTCGAGAACTTGACTTATCCGGTTCTCTTTTGCGAGGCTTTACAGAGTATGTGCACGTCAACAGACGATATCAATGCTCTGGGCGTCGATGTTTTACTCGAAATCGGTCCTCACGCAGCGCTCGAGGGTCCAGTAAAACAGATCTTGAAGTCAATTGGCGGGAACGCTATCAGAATTCCATATGCATCGGCCCTCATACGAAATAAAGATGCCGTGGACACCGCATTGCAACTCGCTGCGACTATGTTCACGAAGGGTGTTGACATCGACTTCGGAGCAATAAACTTCCCATTTCCTGGTGTCAGAGCACCGACCCTGCTCACCAACCTTCCGAGATACTCCTGGAATCACTCCACCAAATACTGGCACGAGTCACGCATAGCTGAGAAGCATACAAACAGACCTTTCGCGAGAAACGATCTCATCGGCACACTTGCTAGCTATTCCAATGATCTTGAGCCAACATGGCGCAACATCATCCGAGCAGATGATATGCCGTGGGTGCGACACCACAGGATGCAAAACATGTCTGTATACCCCATGGCGGGCTACATTGCCATGGCCCTAGAAGCAGCATCTCAGCGAGCTACGCTGCGGAACGTGGTATTTGATAAATTCGAGCTTCGTGAAGTGACGGTGAGCAGACCTTTCGTCATCCACGAAGGCTCAGACGTTGAAGCCAACATCACCCTCCGCCCTTTCACAGAAGGTACCAGGAGTTCTTCTGATGCATGGGACGAGTTTCGCATTTTTTCATGGGCCAAAGACAGGAGTTGGATTGAACACTGCCGTGGACTCATCTCTGTGATGAAGTCTGCTGATAGCAATCTTGTTGACGGAGCCCAGCAGATCTTGAATGCTAAGAGCGCTCTGGTGTCTAAGATACACTGCTTCACCGAGACGTGCAAAGCAGACGTCGATACGCCAGCGATGTACGAGGATCTTACAGCGGCTGGAGCTGGATATGGCCCAACTTTTCAAGGCCTCGAGAACTGTCGTGCAAGTGATAATCATGCTGTCGCCGATCTAATTGTGCCAGACACAGCGGCGATCATGCCCAAGAGTTACGAGCCAGATCTCATCATCCACCCAGCTTTTCTCGATCAGTTCATCCAGATAGTGTGGCCGATTTTTGGCGCCGGCTGGAAGGGACTGGATGTTCTCTACATGCCGTCCTTCCTCCAGAGTATGTCGTTGTCGACTGGCATTACTCGCAAGAGTGGTGATCGGTTGAGAGTCTTCGGTACGGGCAATCCAACACCGGCGCACCCTACAGCAACCAAGCTGTCAATATTTGCTACTTCCTCTGATAGTGGAGACGAGGCTCTCATCAGCATGGAGTCCTTGGTCATGACTCCTGTCTTTGATAGATCCGAGACCACTGGCTCGACTGCGAACCGCGAGCTCTGCTACAAGCTTCAATGGGAGCCACTGCATGCTAAGCACGAACATGCTGGTGGCGCTGACACCCCCGTTTCTGCGACGAGCGAGACATTTATGCACGAGATGAGTAGATTCTACGGAAATGGTGTCCATGGCTTCAGCGGCACCAGCGGTATGCTCACGCCTCCGGCTTTCGAACGCGAGGTTGTGATCATCTGCGACGAGAGCACTCAGCAAGACCTGGTATCCAGCCTGAAGGAAATGATCGTCGAACTCACGCAGCAGTCTCCCGCCGTAGGGTCTCTGGGAAACGTTGACACCGAAGGCAAGGTATGCATCGTTATCTCAGAGCTCTCCAAAGCTATCGTGTCAACACTCAGCCCCGCCGATTTCCACGCTATCCAGAGTATGTTTTCCAGCGCTGCCGGTATCTTATGGACGGTCCGAGGAGCCTATACCGACTCCTCGAACCCAGACGCTCAAATGGTTGTTGGCATGGCGCGCAGTGTTCGCTCGGAGACACTGCTGAAGTTCGCGACGCTAGACCTTGGGACTTCGCCCGGGTTTTCAAGTACCGATACTGCCGAGATTATCTTTGAGGTCTTGGAGAGAACCTTTTCTTCAGATTCGCCTGCTGTGGGTGCAAACATGGAGTTCCAAGAGCGGAATGGAGCTCTGTTCGTTCCCCGTGTTGTCGAAGATGCGGCGATGAACAAATTTGTGCACCAAGAGACGCAGCCTTCTGCTGAACCCGATTTGCAACCTTTCCACCAGCCCGGCAGACCTTTGAAGATCGCCATCAAATGCCCCGGCGCGCTCGACACCATATACTTCACCGACGACCTTGCGGTCGGCACGCCATTACCTGACTACGAGGTTGAGATCGAAGTCAAAGCCACCAGCATGAACTTTAAGGATATCATGATCTCAATGGGTCAGCTCTCCAGTAAGTATCTGGGAGTGGAATGTGCAGGTATCATCAGTGGAGTCGGCTGCAAAGTCACTGACTTGAAGGTCGGGGATCGTGTATCTGCCATGTCGGAAGGTGCATACGCAACATATACTCGCTGTCGCGGCACATCCGCGCAGAAGATCCCCGACTCGATGTCATTTGAGGTTGCATCAACAATTCCAGTCGTTTACTGTACCGCTTACTACTCGCTCTTCGACCTCGGCCGCCTAGTAAAAGGCGAGAGTGTCTTAATCCATGCCGCTGCTGGTGGCGTTGGACAAGCGGCCATCATCCTGTGCCAAATGATCGGAGCCGAGATTTTTGCCACAGTCGGTAGTGTGGCCAAGAAGGAGTTCTTGATGAGCGAGTACCACATCCCAGAGGACCACATCTTCTACAGCCGCAGCACATCCTTCGCAAAAGCCATCCACCGCGCTACGGACGGACAAGGTATCGATGTCGTCCTCAATTCCCTCGCTGGAGACGCACTCCGCGAGACCTGGGACTCTCTCGCCCACTTCGGACGCTTCATCGAGATTGGGAAGCGCGACATCACATCCAATTCTCGTCTCGAGATGGCTCGCTTCGAGCACAACGCCACGTTCGCCTCCATGGACTTGACGGTTGTCGCCGCCGAACGCCCGAAAACCATGAAAAGACTCCTCGCCGACGTCTTTGACTTGATGGGCAAGAGCCTCGTGAAACCCATCTCGCCCATCACCGTCTTCCCCATGTCCACCGTTGAGTTGGCGTTCCGCGCTCTGCAAGGAGGCAAGGTCATGGGCAAGATTGTCATCGTACCGAATGCAGATTGCCAAGTCATGGCCGCGCCGCGCAAGACGCCTAGAAACTTGTTGCTAGCTGATGCCAGCTATGTAATCATCGGTGGCACAGGTGGTCTGGGTCGTAGCATGAGTCGCTGGATGATTGAGAGGGGAGCTCGCCATATCATCCTGCTGTCTCGCAGCGGAAAGACCGATGGAAAAGTCGGCGAGCTGATTACAGAAGCCGAGACCGTCGGCGCGAACATCGTGGTTAAATCATGCGACGTAGCCAACCGAGAGCAAGTCGAGAAGCTCGTTTCCGAAGACCTGTCTTCCCTCCCACCCATCAAAGGAGTCATCCACGCCGCCATGGTCCTCGAGGTAAGTTACCCTGGGTGTCATTTTTGGAAATTTGGCTTTGCTGACCACAAAAAAAAAAAGGACGTCCTGTTTGAAAAGATGACCCACAAGCAGTGGACATCCGTCGTCTCGGCCAAGGTGGACGGTGCATGGAACTTCCACCACGCTCTCGCCGCTCAACACCTCTCCTTCTTCATCCTCCTCTCCTCCGCATCCGGTGCCATTGGAAACAGGGGCCAAGCAGCCTACGCCGCCGCGAACTGCTTCCAGAACGCCTTTGCCCAGCACCGCATCTCGCTCGGTCTCCCCGCCTCATCCATCGACCTGACCGCCGTCAGCGATGTCGGCCACCTCGCCGAAGGCTCCGCGAAGCGCGCCGCCCAAGTCGCCGAAAACCTCGGCTCCGAAGCGATCTCCGAGAATGAAGTGCTCGCGCTGATCGCCGCCGCCATCACGGGCAAGATGAGGCAGGAGTGTGCCAGCCACTGTATCACGGGACTCCGGATCCCCCCCGAGGCGAAAGATGCGCTCTTCTGGGTCAACGACGCGAAGTTCGCGCACCTCAGATGTGCAGCCGAAGCCGAGGCCGAGGCCGCTGCCTCCGCCTCTGCCTCTGGACTCTCTTCCTCCTCGTCGTCGTCGCCCATCACGTCGATCTCTCTCGGCACGGCCTTGAGCGTGGCGCGATCGCGAGAGGAAGCTGTCGATCTGATCTGCGAAGGGCTGATGACGAAAGTCAGCGCCGTGCTGATGGTACCGAGGGAGGAGATGGACGCCAGCAAGGCGATTGTGATCTACGGACTCGACAGCCTCGTGGCGATTGAGATCCGGAATTGGATCACGCGGGAGCTCGAAGCGAGTTTGCAGGTCTTGGAGTTGTTGACTAGTGGGAGCTTCTGGGCGCTTGCTGAGACGGTCCTGGGAAAGAGTAAATTGGCGGCGAGGTTTGTGGCGGTGTTGAAGGAGGGGAGGGAGGGAGGGGGTTGAAAAAAGAAAGAAAAAGAAGAGAAAAAGAAGAGAAAAAGAAGAGAGAAAGAAGAGAGAAAGAAGAGAAAAAGAAGAGAAAAAGAAGAGAAAAAGAGAGAAAAAGAAAAAGAAAAAGGAAAAGGAAAAGGAAACAAAAAATTCCTCTCTAGCTTTCGTCTATCTGGCGTTGTCGGTGGGATCTCTGGCATTTTGGCATTTCGGCGTTTTGGGAATTCTAGCAAAGTCTGCGATGGCGCATCGTCTGGGGTCTCTTTCCTCGAGGAAGGTGTGGTCGGTCTTTTGTTATCATCACCTTCAGCGCCGCTGTATAGCCCCCCTTTTTCTTCGTGTCTCTGTGTATCTGTTTATCTCTCTGTGTATCTCTCTGTGTATCTCTCTCTCTCTGTCTGTGTATGTGTGTATGTGTGTATGTGCGTGTATCAACGTCCAAACCCTCTCCATCTCGCAGGCTATGTTATGTATGTACCTACCTATATGGACTTGCGAAAGGCCCGAGCGGAAATCATAATACTATAATGCTTTTACTTCTGCCAGCAAAGATTTTTACGCGTAGGTATCTGCCGTTCCGTCTGCTTTTGTGCTAAGCGATATGTGCATGTCCAAGATGTGTTGTCCGGACTTGATAGAACACAAAGCTCTTGTCGGGAAAAAAAATGAGCTGGAATTTGAAGAAGGGATGATTTCGTAAAGGGCATTTCACGATATCCATTCAGTAGGTATGGTGACGGTTGCACTTACACAACCACATCCACCTCTTCCTCACTCACCTGGCGTCAGGAAAATGTCCATCGAGCTTCAACACCCAGGCAAATAAACAAAAGGTAATTAATTAGAGGTAGCTAATCGGGGTATCAAGTAACGGAACCGCTTCCCATAATCCAACCACCAACCACTCATCCAACCAATGCACAAATCCAACCATGAGATCCCTTCCCTTTCCCATTCTGTCCCTACCAACCCCCCCCCCCCCCCCCCCCCCCCCCCCCCTCCCTATTTTCCACCACCCTACAACCAAAACAACCACCGGACACCCCCCACGATTCCCCGTCCAACCCCCATAACTACCCTCGCTATGACAACCATAAACCACACATACCACATAACCCCCACCAACAACCACTCCACCACAACCCAGCCACCTCGCCTTGCCCACCTGAACCGTCTCCGTCGCATCCTCATCATCTTATCTATCTTATCCCCGATCCGTTTCACCCCTAACATCTGGCTCGTGACTAAATCCTTACTAACCTCATCAGCTTCATCAGCCGCTGCACGCGTAGCCGGCGTAAGATTATCAACAAGACGGCGTTGCAGGACTGAGATGCGGGAGATGAGGAGAGGAGCGGTGGAATTGACGAATTCGTCGGCGTAGCCTTGCCATATCTGTGAGGAGAGCTGAACATCCTCCGATATGACTCTTGCCGCAAGACGATGCTGTTGGCTCTTCGGAACCGAGTCCAATGGCTCATGGGCAAATTCAGCAATGGTTGCATAGGAGGAGTCTGGGTCGGATGTGATGTCTTTGAGCTCAGCTGCGCGCCGCGAAATTTCCTTTGCTTTGATGCCTGAAGATAGCAAAAGAGCTCGTACACGAGCAATCTCGCGACGGCTTATAGGGCCACGGTCCTCGGGGTTCGAGCGGTCGGAGTATGACCATTGGCGACCGAGGGAGGAGCGGCTAGTTTCGAGGTTTGACAGGCCTGTGATGGGGAGGGCGTCACGGCGTCTACCTGGGAAACCGAGGATAGAGTTGAGGTGGGCGTCTGCGCTTCTGATGCCGTTTGAGTAGTTGGAATGAAAGTCGGGAATAGAGGAATTCGGGCGGGTTTTCGAGATTTTGACATTTTCAGGAGAGGATGTTGGAGAGGCATCTTGAACGTCGATTCTAGGTGTGCTATCGTTTAAGTGATGGGGACCGTACTTTCGTCGCTCCTCTCTGGTGAGAAGCTGCCGTGATAATGTATTGGGGGCAGCATGAAAAGATTCATCACTGCGCATCCGTGTTGGTCGGCCACGGTGCTCAAAGGGCGAGGTGAAAACTGGCAGAGGTGGGACGCTTTTCATGTAGGAAGACTTCCTCTCCTCCGGAGCAGCTTCGTCAAGATCCTCGAGCGTGGCACCAACAGAACTATCTCGAGAATTAATGCGTTCTGGGTGGTTACGCACTTCCTCGATATCAGACTCGTCGGTCGAGAAGCCAGAACCAGCAGAAGGGTCCTTCTTCCACAACATGTCGCTGACTCTGCTGACAGGGTTACGGGCGTTCTTGAAGAGCCCGCGAAGACCTGAATCCTCGCCCTTGCCTTTGCTGCTTGCTTTGCTCGTAGACTTTTGGCCATCGCCTGGCGTCTTGGAAATACCCTTCTTGACTGGACTCATAGAGCGTCGACGGCCATCAGGGGTACCTGGATCATGCTCAATCGAGTCTAAAAGTGCCATACTATTTTCAAGAGGATGGCTAGACTCATGGTTCCTATCAATGAAAGGCCTGATCTTGGACTTCATTTTCGATAGGGGTTTTCGAGACGGAGATGTCGGTCGGCTTCTCCCAGACGACAAGTCCGATGCAGGTATGATCCACTCACCCTGTTGTCCTTTCGTGGAAGGAGAGTTTGGTGAAGTGGTGCTCAAGCCCTCCATAGACCTGCGACCATTCATACCAGGTACCTCGAGACTTGTACGGCCAGATGATCCTGCAGGTAGAGATTCTCGCCTCTTTGTGAACGAGTAGCCGGATCTACCATGAGCCCCTGAACCATTTGCTGACGTTCTGTCCATGTCCTGAGGAGCAGGCTTGGGTGTCACAGTACTGCGCCGTTCAATGTCGCGGGAGTCCCGTCGAGCCTCCTGGGCCTCTCTTGCAAGCATCTCCATCATCTGTTTCTCAAGGATGTCTTTACCTTGCTCAATATTTTCAGAACTATCGTTGTGGCGTCTCCTTCTCGGCGCATAGTCACTATCATCCGAATCTGAATCATCTGATCTACTGCGAGAGCCTCTGATGTTACGACCTTCCCTTGACGAACTGCTATGGACGTGATGCAAGCGTACAGCAGCACGAGCCTCCCGGAACTTCCTCCGCGCCTTCGAAGTAGACGGATCTGAAAATATTTCCGACTCAGGCTTCGCCGACTTGAAGTCAGGAAGTTTCGTGTCTAGTGTCAATTGCATACCGAGCCCTTCGGCTTTTTCTTTGAGACTGGCAATCTTCCTCAATTTCGAGTCTTCACCCATACGTGACATGGGCCTCTTCAGCTCTGCAGCCTGAGGGAATATTCTCCGCCCGTGGCGATCCTCGATGAGCTTCTTATTGTCGTCCTGTTCCAGCCAAAACACATCTGCAATCATATCGGCCGGACTCGTAATCCAGTCAATTCTGGGTCTCTTGATCTTCACAGGAGCGCCGTGGCTCTTGCCGAGGGATGAGTGAGGAGATCCAAAGGGCGATGCTGCATCCTCCGCGGCCTTTGAGAAAAGAGGCATCGAGAGGCAGACCCCCGCCTGGGCTTCATCTGAAAAGGCATGGTGAGTTACCGCATCAACCCATGCAGACACTTTCTCAAGATCCCCGAATCCTTGAGCTTCTCCATCAATGGATCTCGAATTACGAGCTCGTACTTTCCGATTCCTGATGTATTGCAACGGGTTGTACGGTCTTCCCATCGATTGAGTGGGAGCAGCTCCGCGTAATGTGCCCAACACCGGCGATCCAGGAGCCGTACTAGAAGAACTCGCAGCCTTTTCCTCAGCCTGCGGTTTGAGCGGAGGCACAAACTGCAACAGCCGTCGATATTGCGCCATAAGCTCAATGGCAGCCTTCGCCTTCGCTGCTCTCGCCAAAGTCGACGCCGTGAAATTATACTCATACAAGCCCTCAGCATGACTACCATAAGAGCCTTGTAGCGGACTATTGATCCTCGACCCGGCCACCACTCTGGGCGAGGCAGTCATGATCCTGTCCCCTCTGTCTGGCTTCGGACTCACATTCCGCGACACTCGTCTTTGCTGCTGAAGATGATGCCTCAAACTTCCTCCAGTTTCCCCAGATCCAAGGATAGGCGGCAAAGGCGTGGATACAAATCTCCTCTGGGCATTCCTCCTACTCTCGCTCAGATTCAGCGCCAGATTGACTATCCGAGCCGAGTCTACATCGAGTCCCGTAGTCGAAGGTGTAGCAGGCGGTTGGTGGTCTTGAGTTCCTACGCCCTCACTATTCATATTCATATCTGCCGTGCCCACATCGGTGACATTCCCAGCCAGCGGGCTGCCTCCTACGTTTGTCCCGGCCACCGATCGCTTTATTGCATGCTTCTTCTCCGTGATCTTCGGTCCATGGCCATGCATTTCTTTCTCCCTTTCTTTCTCCTTCGCAGAACGCCTTGTCCGTAACAGGCTCTCCATCGCGTTCACCTTCGCCTTCCCGTCCCCCACGCTCTCAAAAGGCTTTTCGAACGTCACATTGCTCAGCAAAAAACCACCACTTGTCCGTTCCTTCCTATGACTTCTATGGCTGCCCCTGCCATTTTTCACCGGCCTTTCGACGTCCACATTCCTATTGACGCCGCCATTCGGAGGCCCGTCGTGCGTCGAGCCGCTGTTGCGCTGGCTAGCTGCCCTGCTTGACTCGCCCGTCTCGTTGCTGCCGACGCTGAAGCGTGTCGCTGAGCTAAGTGTGCTAAGAGTTGTGAGCTGCTCGATGGGGGATGTGCTGGAGGCATCGAGGTCGGGAAGGCCATGTTGCGAGGTCATTGTGCTCAAGGGCTTGAGCGATGTGCATGAGCATTATTAGGTTTGTTGGCCTCTGGACATGTTTGTATTAGACATTGACAAGTTAAAAGAAGATAGTCATCGAAGTGAGAAAAGTCAACGCGAGTCTGTTTTCGCTGTCGTGAATGCCCACTTGATGCTGCATCTGTAGTTGAGAGACAGTTGTGGTTCAGTCTCGGCATACGCAGAGCGAATGCCAAGCTTTCGGCAAATCATGAGCTTC
The DNA here is from genome assembly GCF_022702325.1 of Drepanopeziza brunnea f. sp. 'multigermtubi'. Taxonomy (NCBI): domain Eukaryota; kingdom Fungi; phylum Ascomycota; class Leotiomycetes; order Helotiales; family Drepanopezizaceae; genus Drepanopeziza; species Drepanopeziza brunnea. Next base: position 958,738 of record NW_027094071.1, on the reverse strand, counting down.
AGGTGTACCCAGTAAGATAAGTAAGGACTCAGGTACCTAAACATGCTCATCCCTACAGCTGCTTCGGCTATAACCCTCCGCGCTCAACTCTATTACAAATTGTCACGGATGAGTAAGAAACAATATATTCCTCGCAGTATAGCTAGGTACCAGAACGCCATACATATAGCCTTTTAACGCCACACTTTTCCCACATGTGACCCAAACAGCTCTAATTTCGCACAGGGCCCTTACCCGATTTCTCAATTTTTCTTCTCTTCGCCCTAAGCTTCTCAGCCTCGGCGTCCTTCGCCTTATTACTATAGATCATCTTCTCCATGATCTTCCTCTTCTTCCTGCTCATCATCATCTTAGCTCTCTCCGTGCTCTCATCCTCTTCTTTGAGCTCCTTTGCTCTCTTCTTCTTCGCGTCGGCCTTTGCTTTGGCCTTGGGGTCGACTTCCTTCTCCTCGAGTTGGACACCGGTGAGTTCTGCTTCGAGCTCGCGCTGTCTTCGGAGAGCGGATGAGGTAGCTTCATCTTCTTCCTCCTCTTCGGCATCGGAGAAGCCGCCAAACGATCCGGCGTCTTCCTCATCATCTTCCTCTTCGTCGTCTTCTGAGCCTGCGATATCCATACCCATAGCAGTGGCATCGACGTCCTCATCGGCGAGTATCTTAGGATCCTTGACAGCCATACCATCATCGGACACTTCAGCCTCATCTTCACTGTCCATCTCCAGCTCCTCATCTTCACGCTCTTGCTCGTTGAGAGGAGCGCTAGGGTCGTATTGTCCCCGGACTTTCTTCACGAAGGGACTGAGATGGGGTGGGAGTTGTGCACCTGGTGCATACAGATCTGGTCTCTTGAGTTCCTCCTCGTTAACACTGTCCCAAATCCACTGCGGCTGAACATAGATACGTCCTGGTACTCTAGCACCGGGTCTGAGCTTCTGTGAAGTTTGATTGTCCTCGGCCTGCGCTTCTAACTCCGGGTCAGCCTGAATGATAGGGGGGCGATCAACAATTTGGTGGGTGATGGAAGGGTCAAGCTCGTTGTGTGTGAACGCGCCGTCACCGAGAACGGCATCCCAACCGATGCGCTTGCAGCCAAAGGCGCGGAGGATGAATTCGATCGGTTGTCGGGGAGTCTCTCGGGAGAGGAAGAATGTAAAGTTCGAGAAGAGGGTAGACGGGTCAGTCGAAGCGTATGAAGGCTGAAGCAGGATGTCTCCACCAGGAGCTGCTGGTTCGAATTTGTCGATGGTATCGGTTGCTTGCTCTTCCTCCTCTTCTTCTCCTACTGTCTGACTTTTGGCTTGCTTCTTGGCCTCCTCGGGTTGGTGCAATTGCAACATTAACTTGTCAATCTCCTTTTGAAGCTTCGGGTCTGGCTTGGCGGACTCTCCATTGGTAATTGGTTTTGGTTGCACAATAGCACCAATGCCATTGCCCTCGAGAGAAAATGCACCCAACTCAGCTCCGGAATCGTCCTTGGTTTTGTCAAACTTCGGAGGATAGACCAAGCCAATCTGAGTGTAAAGTTTGAAGTTGACAAAACCAAGCAAAGTCTGGTAGAACTCCACAAATGTGCCCATGATTCTGAAATCGACATCGTTCGTAACACGCTGATTGAACTTATACGGCACCAACCACAAGATGTCCTGACCCATAATCGTAGCCTGATAGTAAATTCCCTTGATGGACAGAAAGGACTTGCGCAAGCTGTTCGACAAAATCAAGTAATGTTGGAACTCCAAGCACAGTCGCTCGCATCGAGCGATCATCTTTGCAGGCACAGTCGGTGTAGAAGGCAAGTTGGCGAATAAGAACAGCATACTCAAGCAATCATCCAAGTCCCTCAACGCATCCACAAACGTTGGATAGCGTTCGCGGATAACATGGTCGAGCGTGTACTTTGTTTTCCCCGTCTTCTCCGGCCGATTGGCATTCTTCTCCAAACGCTGCGCATCATGCGCATCTCCACGTCCCAGCGCCTTGGATATCTTTTTCTCGAGCGCCTTTTGCTCTCTGAACTTTTGTAGCAGCGGCTCATGCAGCAGATATTGGATATCTTTGGTGTAGTAGAATGTCGTAGATGCGCTGGACGATTTCGAAGCCTTTTTCTTATTGCGTGGTTCGCGCGGGTAGATTCCTTTCCAGATGCAAAGTTTGCGGAAATCGGGGAGCGGAATTTGAAGCTTCCGCACGGCTTGGGTCCTGGTGATGAAGTTTTTGGCCTGTCCGGCGACGCCCTTTTTCTTAATTCTGGCCATTGCTGCGCGGGATGTTGTGATGGTTGGGGATGTCTAGGTGGCGGGGTTGGATGAGAAAATGTCGGAGAGAATCTTAATTTGTTCAAAAAAATTCAAGATTCTGCCAGCCGAGATGGCTACCGCCTTCCTGATTAGGCGCGTGGAGGGAGCCAGCTGAACTGCGGACCACATGTTTAGGAATTTCAGATATCAATAGAAAATTCGACTCAACCTGTGAGCATCACTCTTTTGCTCACATATGATCCCAAGATGAATATCGACAGGAGCAAAGCTACGTTGTTCGCCACAGCGGCAGCAGTGCGGCTTCTCCTTTTCGTAGGCTTCCCAGGCCTGCCCGATCTGTTAACTGGGCGCGTTGAGATATCCACTCCAGTAACCAGCTTCAAGAGATGTAGGCATTCCTCTCTATAAATGCCCGTACAAATCTGACTCAAAATAGTACAAGAAGGCCTGTTCCTCTATAACCACAATGTCTCCCCTTACGATGGCGGGGTCTACCACCAAGCACCGCTGCTTCTCCCCCTATTCTCTCTCCTCCCGAGCTCCATGTCGTATCCCATCTTCACCTACCTCTTGTACATACTGGTCGACCTCTCCAGCGCCAATGCGCTTATGAAAATTGCTGAGACCGGGGAGGCCGGGTCTTCGAAGTTGTACACATCTCCCAGGAAGGACAAACGATGGAGTAGCTATGCAATTGCGGCAGCGTATGTCCCAGTGGCTCTATCCATCAGCACGTTCTGATATTCTACAGATTTCTCTTCAATCCGTTCACAATAGCGACATGTATAGGCCGGCCTACAAGCGTACTCACCACTTGTGCGATCCTCCATGCAATTTCGAAAGCCGTAGTTGGCGCCTCTTTCACATCCATGTTCGCCCTCTCCTTTGCAGCCTACCTCTCATTGTACCCCGTCCTCCTCTTCCCACCCTTGGCAATCCTTTGTTACGACCGCAAGAGAAACAAAAAGGCCGAGGAGTCGATGCATAGCTTCGTAATTGGCAATGCTCTAGCCGTTGGGGGCTCCCTTTTCGTCCTTCTCCAACTGTCCTTCCTAATCACTGGATCGTGGGAGTTTCTACACTCTACATACGGAGTTCAACTACTCCTACCAGACTTGACACCAAATGTTGGTCTCTGGTGGTACTTCTTCATCGAAATGTTCGACTCCTTCCGGAACTTCTTCCTCGGCGTCTTCTGGATCCACCTCTCGTCCTATGTAGCCGGTCTGACTATCCGGCTGCGCCGACAGCCCTTATTCGTATTGACAATCCTTATGGGTATCTTTGCCATTTTCAAGCCGTACCCATCGATCTCCGATACATCACTGTTCCTGGCCCTGCTGCCGCTTTACAGACATATATTCCCGCTAATGAGATATACATTCTTGGCGTCCTCAACCGTTCTGTACGCGACACTACTTGGGCCGGCATTCTACTACTTGTGGATTTATGCTGGTAGTGGGAACGCAAACTTTTTCTACGCAATCACATTGGTGTGGAGTTTAGGATTGAGTATTCTGGTCGCTGATACTCTATTCGCAGTCTTGCGCGATGAATGGGAAGTCGAGAGACCCGAGATGCGTGGAAGGGAAATAAGACAGATATGAGCGCTCGTAAGATCAATATCAAGCATTAATCATCTCTCACACTCAATTCATAATCACACATCTTTCCAATTTCATTATTTGATAACCAGCACCAAAGTTAATATACACTCCAAGACAGACCCGATTGTCTCCTCCTCTCCATTTCTTCCTCCAAAATTTGAGAAGTATTTCTAACAATCACCCTTATTCCCCGCTCCACCTCTTCCCTCAAGATCCGAGAACTAGTCCTAACGATCACTCTTGTCCTTTCTCCATCCCCTCCTGCATCTCGCTCCTATCCACAAAGGCCTCTCCATCCCTAATCGCCCTCTTACTAGATCCTCTCTCGTTACCAGCCTCTGGTGTCAAACACCCCACGCCATGCCATTTCCACCACCCCTTTACTTCTGTCGCCCTCGTTTTCGCACATCCGGTCACTTTCTTGTCTCTACCCCACTTCCTGGGGCGGTCTTGTTCTTTCCTGTCAGCTTTCACCTCCCTGTCCTTGGACTCCTTCCTCTCCTGCCTCTCTCTCTTCGCAAAACTCGACTTCCATTGCCACTCCCAAACTAGAACCTCAATATCCCCCTTTTTCCTCTTAATCCACGCACTGCATCTTTCCTTAAAACATTTTGCCCCTTTCCATTTCCCCTCTCCCACTTCCAGATACTTTGCCCGAAATTCTGAGCCCCTAAATTTATCATGATTATCTTCATCCTCATCCTGAGCATACTCCCCATCTTGAGCACACTCCTCATCATCAACAGCCTCATCCTGCTGCAGACTGTGCTCCTCCATCACCCGAGGGCGTGCGTGTCTGTGCATGTTCTCAGGGGGCAGGCACATGAAGGGGTGTAGTTCGCTCATTTCCGGGGGCGTCTTGCGAGGGGGGGCTTTTGCTAATTCGGGGCGTAGGGGGCTGGGGTGGGTGAGTTGTCTCTGGAGGTATAGTCGGGAGGGTTGAAAGCCATGAGGTCCTGAGGATAGATGATAGAATAGTGATGAAATGACGGGCAGGGCGATAGATGAGGGATGGAGGATGAGTAGGGTAGAGTTAGTGCTTATGGATATAGTGCTGTTGAAGTGGTGATGCAATCCAAAGTCTACCGGAGTTTAGATTTACGTGTGGATGCTAGGTAGGTAGGATGAAAAAGGCTCGCTTGGAGGCGTCTATTGTTGGGTAGTATTGGTTACTGTTTATTGTCTGGTAGCGAGCATATGGGAGCTTGGTCTAGGCCAGCGGCGCTACCCATATAGCTGCAAGATTTTGTAGTGTTTCCGTCATTTTTTGAGTAGATATATGGTAATAGTATATTTCAACTTTTCAACTTTTGGCTCTACTTCATACGGAAGTATTAATTTAAGTACATGTCTACATCATGGATTTATGGCCACAACCGTCGAGGGGTTGGACCTGGTTCTTCAATGACCTAGGTACGTCTTGCATAATCGTCGGTTACCTTGAATTTGATTCGAAGAAAAAATGCCGCAAACTTTCATCACAACACTTGTTAAATGACAACTACCAATGTGAACATTTATGGGGGAAAAAAAGAAGTGCTAAGAAAATTTTGCCACAAAAATTTTCATTGCAAAGAAAAATCTATTTGTCGCAAGTCAAAACACCATAATGTAATGATAACGGCCAAAAACTGTCCCAAATAAATAAATTTCACTTGTCCGCCTCATGTGTCAACAACCACAACTCCAATTACAAAAAATGTACCATGGCCCAACAAGAAACAATCGAATATAATACAATGAAAAGGAAATAATTATTAAAGAAAGCTGGTAGTATTAAACTTTTATTTTTGATAGATCATAATAAAAGTCCGAATTTCGCATTCCTCGCTTATTCTAGCATCTACACGGCACTTTCTGATATACACGCATAAGAAAACAGCATCAAAATCAGTAATTATCGTAACCTGTCGTATCACATCAACGTCATCGTCAGACTTAAAATCGCTACTAATGAAATTGCTGCCGACAAGGGGTGGTAATAGATGTATCGATTACTCATACTCGCGCGATTTTAATGAGGTTGAGAATTTAGACACGCCAAGTCTAGCCAGCGCACCGACTGGTAACATCGAAAAGTACGATTAAAGTGTTAGGCACCATTAGCTGAATAGCTTTACCACTGGGCCAAACGGGCCAAAAAGACAGACTAACTGAGGACGCTCCGGCGCAAACCAGTCTAGTATATATAGAGCGCTAGTCAGCTCGCCTGACTAAGCCTTCTACTCGCGACAAAAAGTTACCATTTTTACTACTCTAACAGAGCACAATAACGGAATGGCAATGTGTAACTAGATTTTATATCGGATGGTTATGATTAAGCTCGGGATGGTGCGTATCTCCATACAGAAATATAACTACGATATGATCGGTGGTTGATTTTACATCGATCTTTGAGGGCAAAATTAGGTGTTCCGCCTTTGGTGGTTCGCCAGGTCGGGATTTTTCCACAAATTCAATTCAAGGTCCCCAAAAGTTGCGACGTCAAGGCCCACTATTAATCGTCGAAGACTGAAGGACGTAAGGAGGCCCACCTAAGCGAGCCGACGATTAACCAACGTTTAGGTACGTACGTACATCTTGTACGTATAGTGTGCATAGAGCTGTCTAGAATTGTCTGCGTTGTTTCGATACGATTACGTATTTCTGTGGAGCAAGTCACCCTAATGTAGATCAACTGCCGATCAATTATCTCTATACAAACTTCTTGCTGATTTATCTGCGGCCGCCTTCGCAGTCTGGAGAAGCTCTAAAAAATTCGCTTATTCGCTTTTACCTTTTGTCAATTTCCGCAGCCTCGTTTCCCGCTTGGCGGAGAATAATTCAGCCTCGCCAACCACCGTAAATCGACGACGAGCGACACTCAATACTTCATGTCAGAACCCAGCAACGAGAGTTCCGCAGATGACGTGGAGGTAGAAGATGCAGAGCAGGATCAGAGACCGAACAGATGGCAAGGCCCGCCGTCGACGTGGACGTCGCTCACGGAAGCCGAGAGAGAACTGGCAGCGAGTCTGGACGCGCTAAGGAATGGGGAACTGGGTGTGCATTTATATAATGCTTTCGCGCTGAAACGGCGGGCCTCGGAACTAGACGGGAAAGGAAGTGGCGGTGCGGATGCAGGAGATCGAACCTGGAGGCCCCCGAACTACTGGACTGCGTGGCCGCTGCCCCCGGGTGATGTACCGAGGAATGGGGAAATAATTGGGCCGCAGGAGAAGGATGAAGAATTCACGTATAGGCGAGGAGTTGATGCGGCGCCGAGTCGGGAGATGGAGGATGTTCTGGTGGGCTTGCGCCTGAGATTTGCGAAGGAGAGGTTTGAGGGGAGGAAATCTGATGGAGAGGATGGAGTGTTCCATGACAAGGGAAAAGTGAGACGCAGGGTTGAGGAGCAGGATGAGACGAATCTTACGGGGAGTGATGATGTGCAGTCTTCTCAAGATGAGGAAGCAACCGAGGAACCTGTTGTCAAAAAGGCACCAAGCCCCCCACCGAAGAAGAATCGCCTGAAGCCTGTGGTATCAGCAGACGACGAGCGCTCTCGAGGACTTCTACTGCCTTCAGTCAGACACACGCTTGCTAAGCTTGATGGATTGTTAATGGCATTACATCACGCGCGGAAAACATGCCATCGGTACTCGCACTCCGACGCTGGCACCACGGACGACGAATCCATACTCGGCAGCGCCGTCTCTGAAGCTCATTCGGCGTCTAAGAGACCGCGTGGCCGGCCTAGGAGATTCAAAAGCCTGCCCAACCGATCGATAGCCGGTTCCATCTCTGTCACCGAGCCCGAGAAAACCGATGCTGAAGATTTACTCAGAAAGAAAACGAAAGGACCAGGTCGTCCTATCAAGGTTTATGAGAGACTAGAAGGGGAGTCCCAGCAGGAGTATCTCGTAAGAGTCGCCAGGATCCAGAAGAAGCCTCTCCCAGTATTCGCGCCGCCCACAGCATCTAAACGGGTGAAGTCTCCGTCTCCTACTAGACGACGGTCTCCAATGAAAAGGGCAACTTCTAAGGAGTTGAGGGCTTCGAGACAGAAAAAATTGGGCCTGAGGGATTGGAGCGAGGTGATTGGTATGGCTGCACTTGTTGGGTTTCCAGAAGACGTGGTGGAGAGGGCTGCGAAGCGATGTGCGAATCTGTTTGGGGAGGGTATGAGTGTTAGACGGCTGGTTGAGGTGCCGTTCTCTGAAGACAAAGAAGGGGATGATGTCCTTGCGCAATACCTGCCCGAGATGATACCTCCCTTCCTCGAAGATGAAGCCGAGCTGTCTTCCTCTAGCCATCCAGAGCTCGACTCGGACGAAGAGGATCAAGTTGTTGCAAATGCTTCGACGAGTGGGAAGAAACTGACGTTTTGCCCTGTCCACGATTGTCCCCGGAGACGGAAGGGGTTTGTCGATGTTGCGGCGTTGAAGAGACATCTTGAGCTTGTGCATGGGATTCAGAAGGAGGAAATTGAAGAGTGGATCTTGCCGAGTGATGAGGAGATGGAGGGGGCGGTTCATGTTGATGGGTTCTTGAGGCCACTGAAGAGCTTTGTAGGCTCAAGGGGGCGGTATAGAAGGGATAGGAGAAGGGGACAAGAAGTAGATGCCAATAGTGGGAGTGAGAGTGAGAGTGAGAGCGAGGGCGAAGGCGAAGGCGAGAGCAAGGGTGAGGATCAGGATGAGAGTGCGAGGAGTGAGCACGAGGAAGAGGAGAACAGGGTTCACGGTGGTGAACGTACAAGTAGGGAATAGTAGCAGCCCTTCCTTATTGCAGCGCCCTCAGGATTGCGGTGCATGCTACTCCTATCACTCACTCACCCGTACATCGGTCTCCCAAACCATTCCAACCCAACCACGAAGTAATTCTGCTTCAAACTCTACACTTTAAACCCCCATCCCACAATATCCACTCCTCCACCCTTCGTCGCCCTGGATCCCCTACCCTGCTCTAGACGAAGCAGCTCAACGTTATCAATACCTATGTAACGCGCCGGTCGTGGCAATCCTCCCCTCCCTCGCGTCCCGCATGGGAGTATGCGAGTACCGGTACGCGAGCGAGTGACCACATACTTACCTACCTACCTACCTAGGTACTTATCCACTAGTATACGCATTCCGACACGCAAGACCGTGCGGTCGCTCTTTCTCTCCTACCTTACTCTCCTCTCCGGACTCCAGCAGCGCTGTCTCAATCCCAAACCCAATCCCAATCCCAATCTCAATCCCAATCTCAATCTCCGCGAATACCGGTACCTCTCCGTAAAACGAGCGACTCAAGCCTTCGATCGAGACTTATATACGCGTACCTACCGTAAATACCAACACCAACAAACACACACACCCCTGGCCCCCCTGTCTCTCTCTCTTTTTTTATCCTTTTTTTTTTCTTTTTTTTTTTTCTGGGCGTCTGCGAGGTGCAATCCTTCCTCGTGCCCTTGGCCTTGATCTACCGGTACCGGTACGGGACCAGCGGTTATTTTTGAAGTTGGTGATATTGGGTTTGCTGGGTAAGCATATACGTACATATATACATATATATCAGTACATATTCATATATAGAGGCATGTGCATGTGCATCTCGTGCTAGGTATCTGTTCACGATATATATACATATATATATACGTACGTATGTACATATATACACACATACACACACATATATAAGGTATATATACACATACATATACATATAAATAAACATCAAAACTCCTCTCCCCCAGCCCAGAGATCCAGCCAGCCTTCGTTAAATACACAAGTACGTACGCACGTACGTACGCACGCACAGGATAGGATCCGACATGACTATTTCCTATTCCCAAAGCCACCACCCACCACCCACCACCCACCACCGCTGCTTCCCCGAACCCATTTTATTTACTCATTTCTTCATTACATTACAATAAGTACAGTAACAGCCAATCTTTCAGGACCGTGATTTTTTTTTTTTTTTTCCCCTTCGTCTTCAGAGGCTATTGATTGATTTCGCATATATACATATATATATACATATATATATGTAAATTTATATCCAAAGTTCCGTAATCGCGACGACGCTGCAAGGCGAGAGAGAGGGGTTTGGGCTTTGGGCTTGGGCTTGGGCTTAGACGGTAGCGCGCTCGCCTTTGTCTTCTTTGCGCTGCCGGGCCTGGACGGACCAGGGGAAGTGGGCGACGGGGATGACGAAGAAGGAGTTGCTGTAGGGGGAGGGAGGGATCAGTGCGAGATCGGATGGAGTTGATGGGGGCGCAGGAGGGGAGGTTGGAATTAAATTTTTTTTTTTTTTTTTTTTTTTTTTTTTTTTGGAAGGGAGGGGGAGGGGGAAAGAAGGGGAAAGGAGAGGAGAGGAGAGGAGAGGAGAACGCACCTATCATCGGCAATACCCGCCAGCGCATTATACCAAGCCAGAAAGGCGGCAAAGATGCCAAAGTAGCCCCCGGCCTTGATGCACGCCGACTGGGGCACGCCGGCGTCGCTCGCCTCGAGGTGGCCGACGGCCAGCATGAGGAAGGCGAGCGTGAGCGTGAAGAAGAGCATGAAGAAGGCGACGGTGGAGCGCAGGGTGCACAGCAGCAGGATGAAGGTGAAGATGAACCAGCCGGCGAGGAAGTAGCCGAAGGCGTTGTTGAAGTCGTTGACGCCGGCGCCCGTCGCGGCCCCGGTGCTGTCGGTGGGCGAGTAGGCGGCGGCGATGTCGAAGCCGCCCGGGGTGAGCAGGATGGCGAGGGAGAGCCAGAAGCCGCCGTAGGAGGAGAGGGCGGTGGCGCCGAAGGTGTTGCCCACGGCCATTTCCCTGTTGGGAGGTGTGAGTGATGCGCATTTTGTTGTCATCCAACTCGCTTCGCGGGTTGCAGAGCTCGGAAGCTATCATGTTACGTACCACATGCCCGCCAGCAGCTGGACGAGTCCCCCGTAGCCGAACGCGAGGGAAATGACAATATTCGACTGGCTCACACCACGCACGCCAATGTTGATCAAGGACAGGACAAACGTCGTCAGCGCGAAAGCGCTCAATCCGAGCGGGGCCGGGTTGGCAAATTTCCGCTCGGTGGTGGGCTTGTAGAGACCCGGTTGGAATTCTCCGCCGAAAGCTGGGAACCGAGCCGAATTGCCCGTGTTCATGTGAGCGAGGGGGTTTCCTCCATAGTTGTAGGCTCGCGGATGGGTGCCGTTGATGCCAGCTTTGGGCGCGGCGTGGTCGATCCCGCTGTCGTTGTGGTACTCCTTGAGTGTGGCGTCAGTGGATGTGGTGGTTGCCATTGTGAAATGCTCGAGGGTTGACAGCGGAGGAGTGTTTGTATATATATATATATATATAGGTATATATATCCTGATATACTCGGACTTGGCGAGGAAGTTGGGGAGCTGGTGCAATTGACCGACCAAAGCACAAGAACAAGACGATGCTCTACATCGTGCCAGACCGCGGGGGAGAGGGATGGATATATAGATTCCGGATGGCGGGGTAAACAAACTAGAGAGCCTGTCGATGCATCCGGGGTGAGGTCTCCGCTGAAATGGACGGTTGACGGGCTGGAAGCAGGACTAGCACCTCCTCAGCACCACTTAACCGAACTAACAACAACAGACGGTCAGTAAGTTTCGACAGAAGCAAATCATATCATATCCCACAGCAGCAGCACTCGTACCCGGGGCACGCATCTCACCACTTCACTCCTACCACGGGTGCTGATCTTCCGCGAGTCCGTCGAGTCAGGGGGGGATCGGCATGGGGAACCGGGATCAGCAACGGCGTAGTCTACGACGTCCCCTTTGCCAGTAGCTCGCACGCCCGCTTTTCCTTTCGCTTTGGTAGTTGAAATGTCCTGTCCATCTCTATCTCTTTGTCCTGCCGAATGTCGTGAATGTCAGATGACATGCCCGCTATGGACTGCACAGACGAGGTGAGGTGTCTGGTCTTGTTGGAGTGTTGTCCGAGACATTATCGTGGTGGCGGTAAATTTGCCATTTGGTGAGAAAAAGCTAAGCTTCTCGCATCGTGCTTGGCTAGCCCGGCCCAGAGATCAGCGCATGGTATCTCGGCCGAGGGCAGGGCAAGGCGGCCAGGTCAGAATTCAGCGTGGAGAGTTCTGATGGAGATTCGTATTGAGTATTAAAGAATAACAGATCATACAAGAAGAATTCATTGTGAGGGCCATACACTACGACCTCTTAGCTGAACGCGCGACAAAGATTGTTTATTTGGCTACTTACTACCGGTACCTTACCGAGCCCCCCACATCGCCGTTGATCGGTTTAGGTAGTCTGTCCGAGGTCTACTAAGTGAATACATTCGTTATTATTCTAGAACTGCGACGTGCGACTGGAAACCGAACCTCGCTCATAACTTTAAACATGTAAACAACCCATAATCGCAAACGAGCTGTTCCCAATCTTCAAATCCGCCCCAAAGTAAATCAATCACGTCCGGCCCCCGTTTGAGAAGCCCGTGAACAACTAACCGAAATATATAAGCAAAAGACATCAATCCTCCAAGCCCAAGTTCGGAAATACAAGCGGGGAAAAGGCGGGGGTGATGGTAGATCTGGGGTAGACACTCTGCTTTGATCTCATTCATCTGCAAGTTCTCCTCTTCCCGCTTAGATTCCAAATCCCGGTAGAAACTCCAGAGCACCATATCACGCGTTCCGTTGCGAGAGAGCGTCTCGTGGCGTCCGGATTCCAAATTCCTGGCCGTCCCTTTATTCCGCAAGCTGCAAGCCTCGACCAGGTGACAACTATACAGATAGATGCCAGGCTCGAAGATCCCAAGATGTGCGCCGTCAATAGCAACGAAGCAGGTGAGACACGAGATCAAAATAACAATCAAGTACCTACCCAACATCATCCCTCTCTTCCCAATCTCTTACAATAAACATTCCGCCGAAGAAGGGCTGCTCAATCAGGTCACTGCTCGTCGCCCGTCTGCTTCTTCCCTCCGCGCCACCGCCGTCCCATTCATCATCAATATATTCTTTCAAACCAAGGCGATTTTCCTCCTCCAAACTTTTCCCTATCCCTGCTTTCAAAACCACCTCCCCCTTCCCGAAGCCACATCTCCGATCATCTGAAAAAGAGAGAGAGACCGGTATCCGTAATCCGTACTCCGTACTCCGTATTCCTCCTTACCTTTAATCATAAAACCCCTCAGACTGTATACCACTCACTCACTCACTCACCCACTACCTGACCCGAAAATCGAGATACAGCGTCCGTCCGTCAGAACACACCTAAAGCAGCAGGATAATCAGGAGAGAAATTTTTCAAGATGGCATTATAAATATACATATATATATGAGATAGATAGATAGATGCATCACGAGATGAGATTCGCGATATGCAACAAAAGCACGTGAGCCCCGTGGATCCTATCCTAGGCCGTGCCTGCATCGAGACCAAAACTTCAAAACAAAAGCAAAGCACACCACTCGCTGCTAGCTAGGTGATAAGATTCGGTCTGAAACAGACCGAACAACAGTGAAAGAGTATTGAGATCGATACATAGCGAGGTCGGGACGACAACAGTGAAAAAGTGTGATCCTTAGCGCCGATGAGTTTGAGGAGAGAAGAGAGAAGAGGGGGGGGATGGACTGCTAGGGCTAAGTTTTGGAGCAGCTAGCTTTTCAGAGCGGCAAAAGAGGTATTTATTTCAATCTAAATAATGAATGGAAATTTAATAGTCGCTTGTCGTAGGTCCTAGGCTTGGGCTGCGCAGAGCCTACGATACGATCGTAGCGAGCTCAATGTTGGAATCCGAACAATGACCCTTAAAAGCTCTTGTTCCTTGACATATATGTCTGCTTGCTTTCGCAAGTTGATCTCATTTATGTATAAGGGGTCATTTTCCATCTGGAGAGGGCAAAGTCTTGAATGTGGCCGCTATGTACCTCTGCGTCTGAAATCCAAAAGGATGCCTTTTGACTGGTTCAACAACAACAACAACAGGCACATAAGCAATCTCAAGCTGCTACAAGTATGGGAGCAGCCGCTACACGCGTGGCTTGATGCCTTTTCCACGCAAGCCGAGAGGTCGGATCTCGCGGTACTTTTCACGAAGATGCTTGATGACTGGTGGTGCAACAACAACGGAAGGATCTCGTTCGGACCGGGCACGCCGCGCTGCACGAAGACGACCATTCCTTTCAAGGTCGCACGCAAGCACCCCAAGCGACCTCGACTTTGACCTCGACCTCGATCCCCGGAGCCATGACGCTGCTCAATCAGCTGCGACCACACGGCAGTGCCGTAGTCCCCCGGGAGATCTGCTACTCTCACGCCATTCATGATGAGCACCGGCTTGTACTCTTTGCCGATAAGAGCAGAAGACTGAAACAGAAGGGTTTTGAGTCTGGGCAGATCGATCATCAGAGCGACCTGGTTCCGGGCCAGATAGTACAGGCAGCTGTCTCCTCTGCACAGCTCACTATCAGCTTGAACTCTGCTTTTTATCAACGGGGAGTCCATCTAAGGACTGGAAGCTCCCCCGACTGAAGAGAGCTTTTAGAGCTTGGATGACCGCGTAAAAAGCTCTTGAATCTAGTGCGGCCAGATAGTAAAGGCAGCTGTTGAGAGCCTTTGTGCGACCAGTGGCTGTCTCCTCTGCACAGCTCACTATCAGCTTGAACTCTGCTTTTTATCAACAGGGAGTCCATCTAAGGACTGGAAGCTCCCCCGGCTGAAGAAAGCTTTTAGAGCTTGGATGACCGCGTAAAAAGCTCTTGAATCTAGTGCGCAGAAGATGTGCTCATCGGCTTGATTATCATTCTTAGCTTGATCCCCTTATCCTGACCATCCTCGTCAGGCTCCAATGGCACTTGCTTCGTTCTCTTTTTGCGAGGCCCCTCGTTCGGTTCTTACGAGGGCCAAAGAGAGTTTGGACCTCGGTTGGGAGAGGCCAGATGTAGAATCCCTAATCTATTGTTAGCGATATCGTCTTCAGGTTCCGTTGAATAGAAGCCTTACCTTGGTGGGAAAATTCTCCTCCGCAGCCGATATCCTCAATAGGAATGCCATTCCTAGTTGAATGAAAGGTATTCACATTGTGCCAAGAAAAACATCGATCCATGTTTTATCACTCAGGATTGGATCGGCCTTGCCAGCCCCTCCAAGGCCACAACTGGCATTGAACATACCAGGGCATGAGAAGCAAGGCCATCCACCCATCATCTTGTCATTCAAAGTGGCGTCTTTCTTAACAGCATCTCCAAGGCCACAAAGGCATTAAACATGCCTGGGCACGAGAATCCCCAACATGCTTATGTAGGAGCGACAAGAGCAGACTAGGTGACAGGAATATAGACTGCTTTAATGAGAGCATGTCAGAAAAGAGTCGTTAAGTCGAGATAGTCAAAGCAGGAAGGCTTACCTTGTTATTGGCGCTTCACTTATGGTGACCAAATTGAATTTGATGTGTTTGTTCCGGGTTTTCTTCTTTAGGTCGGCCAAGGAGTCACTCCAGGTTTTGCAGAGCGCTGGTGGGCATTGGAACAAGCGGGAGTTGACTCCCCGGCCAGGTGGGTTCGTCTGACATTGTGCCAGGCCTTTTTCCGTCAATAGTTGTTAGTGCACTGAGGTTTAGTGCACTTGGATCAGACACGGGACAGTGATCATTAAAAAGGTCAGCTGTTTGTCGTTGTAAGTTAAGGGATGATATCTTACTGAGGGCGTTCTCTTAGTCCACGCCCTTGTGTAGCATAATTAACGTGGTCCAGTGCAAGTCCGAGTTGCTAGCTCAGTAATGTAGCGACAGAAGAAGTGATATCAGAGATGCGAAGTTGATTGCTGGGTGGAGACGTGAAGCAGCAATCTTCTGGCTTTTCTAAGAGCTTGTTAGCATCTGGCAGAACATCGGATCTGCCGAGCTTACAAAGAGATAGACGGATCTCACACTTGTCTGACGTAAGATAAGTTATTAACAACAGCCTTTCGGGTTCTATAGATATATCAAAGGAACAACTTACTTAAATATGATGAAAACATCAAGCCGGATGGATGTGTAAATCATAAAATGATAGCTATAATAGAGCTGATGCAGGAACACATCTTTATTGGAGATAGCGTTAGCATTATCTGGGACCTCTTTGTCGGGCCCGTTAAGATGTTCAATCCTTTCGCTGTTGGAAGAAGGCAATAGAGATACTTGCGTTTCTAGCATAACCGTCAGTCGAAAAGAAGAGAAAACCCTTTTGCATCAGCAATATCGTAATATTACGGACCTTGATTTTCGACTTATCTATAACCAACAGGCAGACTCGAAATAACGGAAGGTTAGGAGATGGACGGTTGAGGTCTAGCAGATCTGGCGCAACATGGTGCATGAGACGTTCCTCAGTGCTCGAAGGCATTGGCTGCAAACCTGCCATTTGCTCGTGACTTGAAGTAGCCTTGCTTGTTCATGTACGTACCGATGTTGTTCTTATCTGAAAGGTAATACTCGTAACTGAAAACGATTGCCAGATTAGCCAATGGAGCTATGGTGTGAAGGAGTGTTTCGTACAGAATTAAGGTCTAAGCGGATTTCCTATTCTGGTAAAATGAAGAGGAAATCTTACCGCATATATGTCTACCAGCGGAAGGACGCACAACTTCTCACGAGGAGTCTGCTTCAATCTTATTCTCCAAGATATGGAAGTCTTTGCAAGATGGCATCGACTAGTTGGGTGAGCATAGCCAGCCCGGATCTGCTTGAAAGTCGGTCAAACCCTCCGCAGGCTGGGAATCAGATGGGAAGGAGGAGAGAATTCCGTAAGTTACCATCCTGGTCGCTCGCCGAAATAAAGCTTTGTAATTCCTCGTTAGCAGCAATTCAAGACCGCGACAGAGTATTAAGAAGAGGAGAATGTTAGGAAGGCATACGTACAGATTATTCGACACCAGCCGAGTGCCCAGCAGTAATCGAATGGAAGCATGCCAATAGTTGCGAATAGATTCCAGCTGCTCTAGAGTAGAGTTGAGCTACAGGAGAAACATCTTTCCTCGAGATAATTGAAAATAAAAGCTCGTAAAAGCGGCGCTTTTATACTCTTGTCAGCATAGCGGATGCCCACACATCCTTTGTACACAGGCGCAAGACTGAAGAAGCCGAAAGTCTGTATCAATCGGAAAGGATAAGTAAGCATTGAATTATACTCCACACGCTCACCCAAGGAGTTGTTTGCAAGTCGACCAGGTCCCAGCGCATGCCTTGAAACATGTCTCGCCTTCGCATTGCCTTTGCAACGACTGCCGTTGGAAATATGAAATCCGGCATGAAGGTTTGCTGAGTTAATCGAAGCATGCTGGAAGAGGCAGAGACCTGCCGGAGAATACCGCGATTGTAGCAATATGATGAAAGAGAACAAAGCTGTTTGTATAAAGAAGATGGTAATACAGCGTCAACTGGTGGTATAGTGAAAGCGATAAATCTGCGCGAGAGCGAGTAGATGATTGTTTGTTGTTTAGCCTATAGCTATTCCGGAAAAGAAGCAACTCTGGCTATATTCTTGCAAAAGTCTAAACACAACCAGCTATCAGTATTTAAAAATCAGTGGATTTGACATATATCAAAAGGAAAGTAAGGTTACCGTGCAAAAATGAAAAGGATTTGACTAAAGTATAGCGGCGTGTACATCAAAGTGATAAGGCTGTTGAGAAGCGCGGAAAACAGAGGACGAACTTACTAAAGATCTACGCGACACTTGACAAAATCGCTACGCCAGAGCCACTTCCCCACGTTGATGACCTGCAATCAGAAATGCAAGTTCAAGAGCTTGCTTCTCGTTCAATCTTGGGTCGCAGAAACTGGTGTAGTTGAGAGACAGGTCGTCCTCGTTTAAGCCTTCGCTACCGCCAGTGCACTCAGTGACGGCCTCGCCAGTGAGCTCAAGATGAACTCCACCAAGATAGCTACCTTCTTCTTTGTGGACTGCGATAGTCTCTTGAAGCTCCGAAAGGATATCAGCGAATTGTCGTGTCTTAATGCCTGTAGAAGTGGATCTTGTGTTGCCGTGCATGGGATCGCACTGCCAGACCACGCTGCGGGCATACTCGCTACCTTCAACTGTCTTAATGTGTGTAGGAAGAAGGGATCGAACTTTGGACGCGCCGTAGCGTGTGATGAGTGTGATCTTGCCAACTTCAATAGCAGGGTTGAGCGTGCGGAGGAGGGTAAGGAGGTCGGAAGAGGAAGTTGTGGGACCTATCTTGACACCTATAGGGTTTGCAATGCCACGGAAGTATTCAATATGAGCGCCATCTATCTGTCTTGTACGGTCACCGACCCAGAGAAAATGTGCGGAAGTGTTGTAGTAGGATTTGGTGTCGTCTGAGACAGAGTTTGCACGTGATGAGGTTTTCGTAGGATTGTTGAGGAGACGAGTTAGACGTTGCTCGTAGTCGAGTAGGAGACCTTCATGAGAAGTGAAGAGGTCGACGGTTTGAAGTTGGCCTGCCGTGTCTGCTCCAACTGTGCGCATGAAGCGGAGGGAGTCCGTGATGGAGGAGACGATGGAGGAGTATTTAGCCTGTAGCTCTGGATCACGAACGTGTCCAAGTCCCCAGTCGAGAGGACGGTGCAGATCTGCGATTCCGGATGCAATAGACCCACGCATGAAGTTGAGAGTTGTTGCAGAGTGGAAGTAGGCACTAGTGAAGAAGAAGTGCTGGTCAGCGGATTGGGGGTCAGAAAGCAGAGAAGAGACAAGGCCTACCTGACAAGACGAGCTGGATCGAGAGATCGCTCATCTAGAGCGAAGCCATTCAAGATATCTCCTCTGAATGAAGGAGTCTCGACGCCGTTGACAAGCTCAGTAGGACTGGATCGAGGCTTTGCATACTGCCCAGCCATACGAGCAATGCGGACGACCGGCTTATTAGATCCCCAAATCAAGACCAAGCTCATCTGCAGCAGCAGCTTGATCTTCGACTCAATGGCATTCTCCTCGCAGTAGTCGAAGAGCTCTGCACAGTCTCCACCTTGGAGGAGGAAGGCCTTACCTAGAGCGACATCGCGAAGACTTGCCTTGAGTTTCTCTATTTCTGTGGGAGTGACAATGGGCGGGAGACGCTCCAGCTTTGCAAGTGACTTCTCTACGTTCTTCATGTCTTCATAGACGGCTTCTTGCTTGATTGGTTTCGAGGTCCAAGAGCTTGGAGACCACGCTGGCGCGGAGTCCAAGTCAGCGGACTTGGTAGTGCCATTGACGGAAGCCATAGAGCGAGCGAGCAGATGCTGTAGCTGTAGAGGTGATTATATCAATCGCGATGATTTGTTTTTGTGTGTTTGGGAGAAGATTCGAGATTGGATCAGAAGTTGGGAATGGAGGCAGATGGTGGAGGAGTTCGGAATATCTGGTCGACTGAATAACTCCGAACAAATTTGTGGGCTGGAATATTTCGGCCTGGCGGATCAGCTCTTGTTGCCTTAATTTCGGGTGCTACGGAGCTTTAGTGGAGGACCGGCTTGACTGCGGCTTGAAGCCGACTGGCCTGGCGCTGGACCGCCCCCGATAGCGCCTGGAGTTATGCCCCCCACCAGAATTGTTAATTCCAACGACGTCTCTGTTCATGGTCTCGAAATTACCATTTAAAATCATCTTCAATCCAGCTCCATCTCCAGACCCTCAGTTATTGTAAAGCTATTTTCTACAAACTCTCTCAGACAAGCCCTTATTCCTGCGATGGCCGAATCCCAGCCCCCTACTATAGTTGAGGGTGCGACAACAGGGGACATAGACGACGAGACCCCAGTAGCTGCAAAGTCTGCAGAGGATAGAAAGGCTGCTGCGGCTTTATCTTCCCTCGATACAAGAGAAGAGGAATCTGCCGGCAAGGATGTGGACCAAGAAGCTGTTAGGAAGGCTATGGAGAGACTTGGAGGTTCTGGAGCTACAAATGGAGTTGTCGCGAAGAAGGATGAGCAGAAGATTGTCAAAAAGTCTGTGAAAGTTGAGGCGGCAGATGTTGCTCTGGTAGTAAGTCAATAAAGTGATTCTCAAAGATATGCTCCGCATGCTTGATTTTCTGAGTCCTTAAGCAGTTGATAGTCTGTCTATTATTTCTGCTGCTGCAGACTTACTGAGACTCCCCCCTTTTTTCCAAAGCTTATTATATATTGGGTGGCTTTGCTAATAGTTATATTCTCCAGATTGAAGAACTGGAGTTGACAAAGGCCAAAGCCACGGACCTGCTAAAGGCCTATGAAGGAAGTGCGGAAAAGGCACTGAGGGCCTACATCACACCCGCAGCATAAGGACTGTGCTCAAAGAAGCAGAGGAAGTTTTGCTTTCTACATGGGACTTCGCATAGCATTGGAGTTCGGAGGTTACGAAGGCACGAAGGCATGATCTTTGCAGCATAGCAAGGCACACCCGACGCTTCCTTGATGGCGACTAGGAGAGACTCTGCATTGCTTGGAAGTCAAAATATACTTGCTCTTTCTGCAAACAAACAACTCCACCCCTTCTGCGCTTCTTTGCTTCTTCCCCTATGCTGGCGGCAACTTCATAACTCAATCGTGGACACTGGCTGACCAGTTACGAGCGGAAAGATATGACGGCTGATACTACGGAAGAAGCTCTCCAGCACTTGAAAATTTCGACCATGTAATTTATTGTCTTTCATTTATAGTAACACCGCCTTCGATGCTCTTTGGACGGATATCAGGGATTAACTTCTTGGTAAAATGGCTTATAGGCCCTAAATCTCAACATATCAAAGAGCCAGGACTGCTGGCTTCTCTCCAACAACCAGAGATCTAGGACCTCTTGGATATCCACCTCCTTCTAAGATGTAAAACAGCGCCTGTCGCGGCGCATCATAAGAAAGAGGCCGAGTTGCTGTGGTTGCATGCAGAGATCTGCAACACCAATAACAACAGCTACTCTCTTGCCAGTCCATGCATTCAAATGCTCGGCAATTTGTTTATTAAGACAGGCACGCTGGGCTACGAATATCATAGCAATGGAAATGGCATCTGATAGTCCGGCGACACAGGGACTTGAAAATAGAGAAGGTGACAGCAGAATGCGTTCTAAGAAACTCACCACAGCAGTAACTCCTCGTCGGCAAACAATACCTCACGCTCTCAGCGTTCTCTTTGCATAACCACAAATATGCCAACGGGTACACAGCATCCATTGGCATGTTTGAACGATTCTCTATTTCCAGCAGGCCATTGTTGTTCTGCAGTAGCACCTCGACTGTGTAGCACGAACCCATTCTAAAAACAGCCGCCCTGTTTGGTCTTTAATCACTGGACACGAGATCACCAGATCATGCGTCTCAAACTGTCATGAAGTACACTTACTGTTGCCAGTATCTCGCCGGTCTACACTCAGAGGCTATCCATTTTTCATCCTGTTTCCAATGCCAAACCAGATGCAGTATGTATAACTCTCTTACTCTCTCCATCCTCGTTCCAACATTCAGAGCCGTATAATATGCACTAGGGATCGTAAAGGTACCTTATATAAACCATCCCTCTCCCTTCTTCCCTGTCTCTCTCGCTAACAAAATCTAAGTAATGTTTCGGCGAAACGGCGAGCTGCATCTTACACCTGGACTGCGGCCATCGAAGGAGGCTTACTTGCGATCGCACAGCATCGAGCCGCTCAACGTATGTTGATCTTCGGCGCCCCTGCTTCTGCATACGATGCGTTGTTCCGTGCTCTGGTCTGCAGCCTCTACCGCCCATCCTTGCTTGTATCGCTGGTTTTGATCCCACGAAGGATGAACTGGACAAAGGTACCTGATCCTTGGGACCTATCAGTTTGGGTTCTTCGGACGAGGATTTTAGGTAATACTTGGGTAAAAGAAATGGAGAGACTGTCCCTGGCTGCTGAAGATATGCTGTATCTAACGTGCGTACCCGCGATGCATGAACTCAAATGCAGGTGGGTGCAATATATCTTGATATAAAGAAGTAGCACAAGCTTCAGCATCTTATCTTATGCCCACTCTTTCCATCCGTCTTTCATTCCAGTGCTTCTTTTTATCTTATACGTAGCTTTTAATTTGGCATTTCACATCTTCTCCTAATGCGCCCATTGAGTAAGTCCTTGTGCTACCCTTCAGACGACCGAACAGTCTCGCTAAGCCTCAATTCAGAAGTGAGGCCATAAACAACAGAATCCCTACCAAACACACGCTCGACTTTAACCTATCTTCACAACGCTATTCAATATATACTCCCTACGCCTCGATCTTCCCTTCCTGATGCCCCTTATAAAACACAGCTTCCGAGACTCGATGTCTTTAACTAGAAGTATTATATCTCGAGACCCATCCTGCTTTCAGTAATAGGTTTGCTCCCTCGTCAGCGACTATTCCGTTGCGAACTTACCTTGATAGGAATTTCGCTCGTCCATACGCCACTGTCAAAAGGTAGCAGCAAAACTTGGCAGCAACGCAGCTCGTTGACACGCCGCTATCAACCGCGATAGCAACGTCCCTCGACAGCAACGTCCCTCGACAGCAACATCCCTTGACATCAAGGTCCCTCGTCGATATACCACTGTCAACAACAAACACACTCTCGTCCCTCTTGTGCAACCGCAAATATGCCGCACCAACCGTGCTGGGTGCCTTTTGTTTACTTCACTTGTCTTTTCCTCGCCTGCATCATCGCAGGCCTCATCGTAACCTTCCTCCCGTCGCATACAGAGCAAACCAGCCGCAAGATTTTGACACGCGCTCTAGCTGCTATCGACTTTCGCAACTGGCTGCGATATGGTGCGCACTCTCTAACAGAGGGTAACGTGCTCAGGAAGCGTGGAAATACAAGTCCGACCCGCAACGAGCTTCTGTGGAATTCTGTTGGCTTTGGGATTGTGGCGTACATCTCTTTCCTCTTGCGCATGTAAGTCTCCTTCTCCTCTCTATCGCTCAGGAAGAGAGATCGGAGACCTTGAGATGGGAAGAGCAGTTCTGACGGGAACAATAGGCTCAACCGCGGCTGGGTCTTGAGGAAGATCCAGATCGAAGACTATGGCATGTGTATCGTGATTGTAAGTTCTTTCCCCCATGGGCGAATCATCGCCTGGATTCACTCGAGCTTTGCTGATCTTCACAGATCTTCTTTACCAACCTTCTAATTTGGGTCAACGTCTCCGCCCGCTTCGATACCAACCTGTACCCTTCAGAGCAAGAGGCCGCCATCCTCGCTGATCCCCAAGAAGTCGCAGATCGCGTTTTCGGCTCCAAGATCGTCATTGCACTGGAACAATCCATGCTTCTCACCACCTGGGGCTGCAAGCTGTGCATCTGGGCTTTCCTCTTCCGCGTCCAGTGAGCCAGTCCGCTTCTCTTCTGAACCCTGAGTTCAATACTGACGGCAGATACCAGCCGGAAAACCCGTTACGAAATCATGCTGCACTTCCTCCTACTCTACATCTTCGTCGGCCTCTTGGTAATTGAAGTTCTTTACTTCTTTTTGTTCTGCACGCCCTTCGCGCAATATTGGGCTGTCCCTGTCGAGAACTCCGAGGTGAGTTTTCGAGCCTTCTCTCCTTGCTTGAAAGAAATGCCATCTTCAGGCCCAAGATTCTCCTGTCAATCTCCAACCCCGAACTGTGGCAAAGTCCAGCGCTAACATATACTCTGACAAAGTGCGCCACTTACCACATGTACTCCATCGTGCAGATGAGCTTCAACGTCTCTTCCGACATCCTCCTCGTCATGTCACCCATGCCCCTCGTCTGGAAGACCAAGCTGCCACTCAAGCGGAAATTGATCCTCACAGCCGTCTTCTCCCTCGCTTCCCTCACCATAGCCTGCGCCATCATGAACAAGTAAGCCATATCTTCCCTTCCCTCTCCTCTCCTACACACACACAAAAAAAGACGAAATACGCCAAAAGTGTCGTATATCCCTAGACCCCAAAACCATCCAACTGACCAACGCGAATAGATTCTATAACTTCGCCTCCCCCGATACCACCATCTACCAGATCTGGTACCTGCGCGAGGCCTCCGTGAGCGTCACCGTCGCCAACCTGATCTGCATCTGGCAGCTCCTGCAGCACTGCTTCCAGTTCCGCTCCTTCGACGACACCCGCATCGACATCCGCGACGACAACGGCGCGGCGCAGGTGCGTCGCGCCCGGACTTGGACGTGGCGGCGACCGACGGGCGTGATACCGTCGAAGACCGACGGCAGCAGAAACAGCACGCTCCGCACCGCCGATACCGAGTTGGAGGCCCAGGCCCAGGCGCCGAGGGGAGGACCGCTGGGCCGTGACGAGTACGTAACATTGATCTCTCCTGGGCCTCTCATCCCTTTCCATCCATCCATCCATCCATCCATCCATCCATCCTCCCATCCACACATCTCATCCTCTTCCCTCGATCTCAAAGATGTGTTGAATGATCTTCTCAAAAATGTACTTGCTAAACTCCCCGTGGCAACTGCAGACGGCGCAACACGCAGTTTACCCTGACCGGCGACGACGGCGACGCCGGCCCGGCCATCTTGTACCGCTCGTATTATAACATTTCTTGAGGCGCCGGGTCGCTTCCCTCGTCGCTTTCCTGGTCTTCTGTAACGAGCAGCTAACTAGTCTACGCGGCGCGATCGGATTTCCTGCGAGGCCCCTGCCCTGTGAGGGCAGGGCAGAGGATAGAGGAGAAAAATCAAAACGGGGTAGGATGGGGTTCACCTAATCTCGCGGGCCGGGGTATCAACCAAGGAGGAATTTGAAGATTTCCGCAAGCGAGCGAGCTTCTTTTTACACGTGACAGATAGCTAGCTAGCTAGCTAGATACATAGATTGATCGGCTAGCGAAGAAGATATGTAAGAAGGAGAAAAAGAAAGAAAGAAAGTATAGAGATAAGACGTGAAGGAGAAGAAGAAGAAGAAGAAAAGTGTCAAAGGGAGGCGCGACACAGGCTGGCGCAGACAGGCAGGCAGCTAGGTAGGGATGATTATTTAGCTTAGACAAAATTTCTCTTCTTCTCATAACGGCATCATCTTCCCATCATCCCTCTTGTATTTCCGGATACGTACACTCCTCCCCGTCTTGGATGTGCGCATGTACAGCTTGGAGGGGGAAAAAAAAGAAAACACGTTTCCCAGCTCCGCTCGCACTTAGGCGAGGAATGTTGGTACCGATAAATACATGCGTCCCCTCTTCTTATTACTGGATGATTCATAAAGATGATGAAAATGAAATGTATAAATGCATAGATATACAAGCACCTTAGATACACTCGCCGGGAAGGCTCGACTCGTCGACGCTGACGAACGGCGCCATGACGCCCTTGGAGCACAGCACCGCCTTGACGTACAGCTCGGCGATGAGTTTGCTGCCGTCTGGGCTCGGGTGAGTGTAGTCGACGGGGTAGAACACGTCGACCTTCTCCTTCCCCAGGCGCATGAACTCGTTGGCCACGTACTGGCCGTGGTCGATGAAGCTGGCGGCCTCCCCGAGGCTCTCCACGACCTGCTTGCTCAGGTCGGTGAAGCGGGTCGGCGTGTACTCGCACTTGCCGGACTGGCAGATGTTCTTGGGCGTGGGCGAGGAGATGATGACCCTCGCGCCCGCATCGATCATCTTCTTGCCCGCCTCTCGCATGTAGGTCGGGTAGGTCTGGACGACCTCACCATCCTTGTCCGAGATACACGTCTCGTCGCCGGAGCCGCTGCAGGCCGATCGCCCGTTGTCGTTTTTCCGGGGCGAGCCCACGTCGTTGTGGCCGAAGGAGATGATGACAAAGTCACCGGGCTTGACCACCTTGAGTATCTCGTCGAATCGGCCCTCCCTGGTGAACGACCGGGCGGAGCGGCCCCCGATGGCCCTGTTCACGACCTCGATGCCCTCTAGGTATTTGGAGAAGAATTGGCCCCAGCCTGAAGGAGAAGTCACACGGTTAGCGAGCCAGTCATACTGAGATCGGGTGGGGGGGGGGGAAGGCATGCGGACCTGTAGTGGGGGAGCTACTGCGTGCCTTGGCCATGGTCGAGTCACCGGCCAGATACACCGTGGGCTCCGACGTGGCATAACGCTTTGTGAGCTCCTCTGATGGAGCCGCGGAAGCGAGGACAGCCAGCAAGGCCGGGACGATAAATACGGACTTCATGATGATCGAACGAACGCAAGTAATATATGAGGATATAGATTCGAAAGTTGAGCGGTTTAAAAGTTCTGAGAGTGAATGTAGCGATTGTAGAAAGTGGAACGATGGCAAAAAGACCGGCTTAGAGCTGAACGAAAGTGTTGACTTGCTGAATATAAGGAGCGACAGGATAAGATTTAGAACGTCAAAGGGTACGAGCGAGTAGCGGTACTTATCCCGAATGATGGAGTCCCAAGCAGGCGGCTATGGCAATAGAGTTCTGCATCTGCTTAGTACTACTACTACTATATCAGGGCCCTGTAATTTGCTTTTTAGGCTCGCCGAAACGAGAAGTCAATAAACCGGAGACGAGTGGCTGGGGTGCGCCTTGATCAAGCGTTGGCGAACCCTATACCACGAAGCCGGATGCCTCCCCCCCCTTTCCAAAGAGGAAACAAGTTTCACTTGAGGCAACGAGACATGGTGAAAGACATGGCTGTTGTTTGTACAAGCATTCTCTTATCTTTGTAGTAGTATCTCTTCTCTCACGTCGTCGTGTGGGGTAATATCATTTTTCTCGGATGAAAGTTGAGCATTGACAAGGGCTCCGAGGTAGAACGTATATCGACCAGGCCATTAACCCAATTAGGTAATATCCCCTTCTCCGGTGGAGCTGCGCCTCAAGACCAGCGGGGCCCGGATAGCTCGGCAATGGTTTGAATATGCGCAGTACGTAGTACTACGTAATTTGATGGCCAAGGGGAAAAAAAAGTGTAGAAAGACAACGCTTCCAAGTCTTCGTTTTTCAATCTACGCTATTCAACGCAGATTATTATTACAATTTTATAGGTGGCAAATTACATAAACAGTCGTAAATGAGGTGGTGCTAAGGTCGAGTTGTCGATTAATTCAAAGAAGTTGGTTCAACGAAGAAAAGAGGTTTGCGAGTACTCCGGAATGAGATTCTCGATTAATACTCTCCCCCCCCATGAATAAATGTCGAAAGTATAATTTCGCAAGGGATCTTACCAAGGCTTGAACCAATCAACTTATAAGGATTCAGCTTTGAAAATTATCTTTGAGCCAGTATTTAGTCTATACAGTGGAGTTGACAGGGCTTTGAGCCATTAAGAAACCACCGCTCTATGATTTATGGGCCTAAACTGGGTCCGACATTTATTCATGGGGGGGGAGAGTAGCGCTAATACTGTATTACCGCCCCCCTAAAAACGTAGTACAACGTAGCCTCCAATAAATCGGAGAAGCGTCCTCTTGGATCGGGAATATAGCATAGCAAAAGTGTATGTATCGAATTGATTCGAAATCTCATCGATGAGTATACTACTAATAGTAGTAACTCTGCTTCTTCTACCTTTTCTTTTAGCTTCAATATTCCAGCCGAGAAAAATACGTAGTACGTAGTACTACGTAGTATAACCGTGCGGTAATAATATCGGCAACCGGCTACTCTTGGTTTTAGTTCAGACACTTACTGACCTTCTTAACTTGACTGTGGCCGAGAGCTTTCAGGTTTCTACTACTACTAATTCCTGACGATGATTCTCGAAAAACCTAATTTCCTTCTACGTAGGAGTGTAAAAAAAACCCCTTGTTTCGAATTACCTCTGGCCTGCCTTGTAAGAAGTATATTGCTCGTCGTACGTACGTAGTAGTACTACGTACTGTACGTGTATTTTTCATACTATCCACCCCCGCATGAATACATGTCAAAGGAATAACTTCGCAAGGGATCTTACCAGGGCTTAAACCAATCAACTTATAGGAGTCCAGCCTTGAGAAGTATATTCAGGTCAGTTTTAAGTCTGTATAAAAGAGTTGGCAGGGCTTTAGGCCATTCAGAAACAGCCGCTCTATGATTTATGGGCCTAAACTGGTTCCGACATGTACGTAGTATTCAGGGGGAGGATAGTATCAGCGATAGAAAGTATATATACGAAATTGCCGAACCACCTCGTAAATACAATTATATAAGATGAGCTGTTCCCCTCCACACTTTTACTCTGATCACACACAATCATCATCTATTATCATCACAGTGCTTTATAGTCTTCCTATAGGCTCAATCTTCTTAAAAGCTCAACCTTTCTATAAGCTCAATTCGTCAAAAACGATCGCCTTGATATACCAACTCCACAATGCGTTTCAATAGCAACCTCTTCTTGCTCGCCTCCCTCTTCGGCGTCGGAACCGCCCTCCGCCGAAGCTGCAAACCCGACGACACCGACCCCGACAACTCCGGCAACGGTTGGTATACCGTCACGCGTAACGACAACCTACAAAAAGTCGCGTTAGATTTTTGCAGTAAGGGAACAGATTTGGCAAAGTTGAACGTTGGCACCCCCTTCTATGACGGAAATATTTACACAGTTCCTTGCAAAATACGACGACGCGATTGCGCTAGGATCCCGGGCAGTGATTATGGGTATTACACGGTCGTTGATGGCGACCTGTTCAACGCCATTGCGAGTGATTTCTGCGCCGACACTACTAGTTTAAAATCGTTGAACCCCGACACTGTCAAGAAGGACAACTCAATTACCCCCGGCTCTATCCTCCGGGTTCCTTGCGGTTGGAATTAGGTAGCTACATTGAAAGCTTTATCCGCTCGCTCGCTCTGCACATTGCGCGGCTACGATGGGCACGGGATTAGTGACGGACTAAGTTGTAGATTGGACTCTGCTTTGAAGTTGAGATCTATAAGGCAGTTGGACTGCCTTTTTTATTTTCTTCGACATTAGGGTTGAGCTCAATGTATTTCCAGAAGAAAGAAGTTAGTGGATAAAAACTAAGTCTGTCTTTATTATAAGCTGTTAAGGACCTGATTATCAACAAATTAAAACATGGTATCGACGATTATAATCCGCAAATTGGTTTTAAAAATAACGTGTCTTTATATACTATGTACTACTCGTACCCTTAAGTTCATTGAAGCTATCTCCAATTAAGAAGAGTTGTTCAGGAAGCGTGGGGTTCGATCGAAGAGGATAGAGTTGTTGCTTTGATTAGAACTATGAGACAGCGTTCTTTAGACGTACCGCTAATCGCGGCGGAGGGCTGGTACACAGCCTGGTAGAATAAAAGCTTGCAAAAACAGCGAGAACCTACCCTGTACTCCGAACGTGTGCAAAGGAAGTAGTAGTACAACGTACTACGTATACCGTAACCATCAATCGTAAAGCGGTGGTCTCTGAATGGTTCAAAGCCCTGTCAACTCTATTGCCCAGAATAAATACTTCGTACTTGCGTGAAGTTAGTATTCAAGTTTTTCAAGGCGGAATCTTTATACGTAGTAGAAGGATTGGTTTGAGCCTTGGTAAGAGAGGCCTTGCGAAATTATACTTTGTGCGTAGCAGCGCTCAGCTGACTCGACGCACGTGCTCAGCTAGCCGTAACGCAAATCGTACGCATGCGTATATTTGAGTATAAGCTAACTGGAAGCAGGGGCTTAGCCGACTATGAATAAGAATCGTGCGCAAGTTGTGACTTTCCTCTTTATTCTTAACCTTTTGAACTTAAGAATAGCTTCATTTTGGAATTTTGATCGTAGGTTATCTATAGGTTGAGACTGGCTCCCACGCTTTCCCATTGATAATTTGTATTAGTCGGACTTTTGCCGGGCCATCGCTTGAGGCGCAGAAGTAGGTATTACCTGCTTGGGTTAGGAGTACAGTCGATATACCGGTACTAGTTGAAGTTTAACAAGTCCGTCGAGGCCATACGGATCGATCGATCCCTTCGTTGCATAGCGCTCCCATAGGAAATGAAATCATTGATTGATTGTATACCGTAGCTTTCGTTCTCTTGGAAGCGAGGTCGGGGATTGATTGAGGAGAGAGAAAGAGAGGCGGAGAATGGGAGAATTGGAGATGGAGAGAGAGAGAGAAAGAGATGAACTCGCGCTCTTCTTGAAACATCTGGTCGCGAAGTAGTACCTTGGCAATATACGTTGTGCTGTACCACAACTAATAGTAGCAGTATTATCTGTAAGGAACCAGAAGTTCCAGGCTGGAGCGGATTCGATCAGATGGTTGTTGTTCAAACTTCTATACAGGGGCTGGCGACAGCCAAGACCTCCCCCTTTCTTTAAATTGTCATTGGCGTTACTTACCGGTATTCTACTGCTCGCTACAAGTGGTATACTCCGTACGGAGTTACGTCTATTCCCCGACGTTTCTTGACTCGCTCGTCCTTGGATGCGTATTCGACGAATCTGAAGGAGATGGGGAGAAGTATATATATCAATTGGGAACACGAAAACAAATTCGTTCAAAATAGATGATACTGTACTATGAAACAAGGAATATTGAAAAGCTCGGCTCGGTGGAAGACCGGCGTGGGCTCTCTTCTGGAAGCGCGCTAGTATAAAAAATATATACATATACATACATTTATATAAATATAATTGAATGGAAAAGACACGAGACCGCGGACGACGGCCTGGAAGAATATCCGGTTCGGACGCCGAGGTTACCTATCTACGGAGGAGTATCTACTATCTTGAGTACATACTTTCGAAATTAGTACGTAGTATACTCTGTACAGAGGTACTACCAAGTACGTAGTACGTAGTACGGCGTATAACGGTGAAGTGCTATAACCTTTGCTATTCCACAGCCACTATTTTAACCTAATGGAGCAGTAGCCTGACCTTAATACAAAGTAGAGGATTACTCCGTAAGGCATTTCGAGATTCTATACTTAGTATAAGGTTCCGTGCTTACGCTCAGGTTATTGCTTAATTAGGTTAGAATAGTGGCTGTGGAGTAGCAAGGCTACAACAATTCACCGTTGTACCTCCGTAAGTTCCAGAATATTTCTTAGCTTTACGCAGTCAAAATGCTCGCTTTCGGTCCTACGACGTTGGATTTCGCTCGCTGAATCATCTTCTTCTCGCTTCTCTACCTTGAAAGCTAGCCCTTACCGCGCACGGCTTGCCATGCACTCATTCAAATTAGAGAGTACGGCATATATTAGTACTAGGGGCAAAAGAAAACTGCATTTAATTACAGAGTATATGTGTGTGCGGTGAAGAGAAGTTAGGTTAGATTTCCTTTAATGTGAATCTGCTACTACAACTATCTGCACAAGAAGATGAACTGCTCGAGGTATATCCGTCACAGCTGGCAGCTTCCCGAATCAGACATTACATTCTTATTTTATCCTCTATGAAGTATCGCCTAATGTTGGAATATCGGGTTCTACTCGTATTCCTCTGTATGGACTAGCCTCTTGGCTGGTCTCTTGGCTACTCCTTTGCTATAGCTCTCAGTACTCTCATACCTAATCTACTATACCTTCTACTACTACACCTTCTGCACTCCTGATTCTATCACCTAAGGAGCAGAAAATCCACTCAGTTTCTATACGACCCATGCTTGGAAACAAAGGTAGCCTTAAAATATCGTTGGCCTTGCGAGCTGTAGAACTATCCAGATAGATAGAGAGAGAGCGTTCTAGCTAGCGATTCTTCTCGTTTGCACGTGATTTAACCATTACCCTCTTCTCTTTCTCTCTGAAAGATTAAAACTTTCTTATCAAATACCCCTTCCTCCCTATATCATCTCTTCTTTCCACGACCCATTCCTTACCCTACGATTAACCAAGTGCCTTGAACAGAGAAGCAAATCATTAATCAAATAATATTTAAAAACATAACAAGTCATCCCCTTCCTTCACTCCCCCCTTCCCCCTCTTTCCAACGCCTCCATTACCCATCGCTCAAAGCTGCTTTCTACCTCTGACCTCTCGAGCAAAGTTTCATGGATCCGTTGAACATACTATACCAGATCTTACTTTACGCACTGCGTTCAGTTCCCAGCTCCTTTTGGTTTTTTTGTAGTTTATTTTTCATATGTATCGGACCTTTTTCCTTTTCTCCGTTTGTACTTTTTCCTTTTTACTTTTTTTCTTCTTTTCTTTTCTTCTTTTCCTCTTTTTTTCTTTTTCTCTTTGAATAAGCTATTCAACTCGTTTCGTCCAGAATGTTAAATCTGCTCGCAGTACGATTTTCTTACTAGAATGCAGAAACAGGCTTCGTCTAGGTTATCAGTTCTTTTTTCAATATAATTATTTTTTGCTAGGTTTTGATGTTATTTACAGCGCCTGGAAAGTAAAGAAGTGTTTGGTTTGCTATCGTTTCTTTTTCGTTTCCTTTTCATTTCTTTTTCATTAAAGAAAGAATTTGAATGGTTTCAAGATTTGAAGTATTTTTCATTTTGATCGTTCTGTTTAGATTATGGCACGATCTTTAATAAAAGCTTGCGAAATTGATTTGACAGAAGAAACCAAATCATCATTGGAAATGCAGTTCAGGACCTAATCAGATGAAACGATATTAGATTAACTACTTACTCCCTGCAGATGCAATGGACATTATCCCGCTAACCGAATCTCCGTATCCTTTCATTACCAAACCCCACTTCCATTCCCATTCCTATTCCCGTTCGCTCCATTCGCCCCATTCGCCCCAACCCCCACCACTACCGGGACACCATACCCCTCGTCCTCGTCATACTCCAGCGTGAGCGTCGTCGGGACGGGGCTCTCAGCCGCGTTGCAATCCAGATACTTGCGCATCTTGAGCCCCGTGAGCTCGTGCTCGGCGACCATGAACGCGCCCCGCTTCCCCTTCGCGCGCCGGAGATTCTTCAGCTTGAAGACCTCCTTGAGCGTCGCGGCGAGGCTGCACCCTACCATGCGCGCGCCGTAGCAGGCGTGCAGGCCGTGGCCGAGTAGGATGTAGTCCCCGAGCGGGCGGTGCGGGTCGAGCTTCTCCGGGCGGGGGAACTGGGCCGGGTCCATAGCGGCCGAGGAGGTGGCGACGAGGACGGTGCGGCCGGCGGGGATGGAGACGGGCCCGCGCGCGCCGTCGATGACGGTCACGTCGCGGGCGGCGACCCGGGGGAGGCCCGGCACGATGCTGGCGTGGCGCATGCCCTCGAAGACGAAGCCGAGCAGCTCGCGGTCCGAGGCGGCGTCGTCCTGGTGGGCCAGCTCGGCGATCCGCGCCTTGTATTGCTCGTAGCCGGGGCGGAGATAGAGCTCGATGAGGAGGGAGGCTTGCTGCGTGAGGTTCCCGATGACGCCGGCGCCGATGCAAAGGCAGTCGCCGACCAGGTCGCCGACGGGGAGCTTGGTGGCGTTCAGGGCGTGGTAGAGTCGGTCTGCCTCGGGGCCGACCTCGAAGGCAGAGCCCTTGGCGAGCCAGTCGACGAGTCCTTCGGTGAAGCCTTGCTGGGTCTTGAGATGGGCCTCGAAGATTGGTCGGAGGGCATCGCCCGCTTGCATGGCGCCGGCTCGAAGCCCGAACTCGTTTGCCGGGATGATGTTGAAGCTCTGGTACATAAATGTTACGATGAACGCTTTGAAAGCCTCGGGGATCGACACCAGGCCGCCCGGATACTGCTCGGTCTTGAGCGGAATGGCAAATCGTTGCGCCAGCCAGAGGACGGGCGTGACATTGGTCACGTCCCGAACGATGTCGATTGACCTCCGGGCGCTGTTTGAGTACTTAAGCGAGGACTTCTTGATGAGCTGGGCGACGTTGGTCCGGAAAAACTTGGTCATGTTGCCCTCGAAGTCGTCTTCGAACATGACCTTATGGAGGATTGCCGACCGCTCATCGTGTCTCTTCGCATCATCCCATCCAAGCATGAACTCGTGGCCATTCGTGCAATCCCGAATGGCTTTTTGGTATATGACGCGGAAATTCTCGCGATCCTCGAACACTTTCTTGCAGCCCTCGTGGGTGTGGATTCCGATGACGTCCATCCCGCTGGGTGGCCTCTCCAAGCTGTACTGCAGGATGGTCTTGTTCTGCTTCAGTATCCCTTGGGCGGCTGTCGGAGTGTAGAACGGAAGCAGCACGTATGGTGATGTGCCAGTCCAGGCACCTGGAAGCGCATTGAACAGCAGATATGGCATGATCCCCCCATACGCGCCTGGCACGGGAGCTTGCAGCTTAGAGAAGCCCCAGTCGGTCAGAGTGCTACCGTTGAAATCGTAACTTAAGAACCTATCACCTCGAATCAGGGCAACGGCATCGTTCAGGATCCCTCGCCCGGTGGTCTGACCAGGGCAGACTCCGCTACCAGGCACCGCGGGCTTTGTCACTTCGGCCATCAGGCCAGGATACAGCTCGAGGTTGTCAATATGGCCGTACAGCAACCGAGCCCTCCGCGCGGTCTCTTTCTCCGGATTCCAGTCCTCGAAGGTCTCATACGGCTTGAGATTGAGGTATTTTCGGAATCTGTGGACGTCGGTCAGCGTTCATCGCGCACATGATTTCCACGTTTCGTGACCTACTCATTGAGTGTGCAAACATTGAAGGTATCCCGTGCTTGTATCTGACCCAAGATTTCCACAATCTTCATCGAGGCCGGAGTACTGTGCGCTCCGAAAGCATGAGCTGGCTCATTGATACAATCTTTGATAACCTCCGCCAGCTGAACATCGTCAAACTTGCCATCCGGACCCCTTTCCAGGCCACCGAATGTCCATTCCCTGGCTGGCTTGGACATCAAGGCATGTCCTCGCTTCTTTAACATCCCCATGAACTTCTCTGTTGTGAGATCATCCATTGACTTGAGGCCGGGTATGTCACTGTTGACAACCCATTCCATCCAGTCATTGTCGGCAGCACTGAGTGCGGCATGCCAATGGTAAAGAACAGCGAATTCGACCGAGCAGACGTTTCCAGTTCCTCGCTCGACCCGTCTGCCACCTTTCTTAATTTCAGCGGCGAGATCCAGAGACCAGGTCGAGTTGGCCCGTGGAGTGTTGAGAATCGCGGCCACGTAGTCCCGCAAGACCACGGATGCAAAATAGCCAACATTGATGTTGCGCGTGATCTGGAAGATGTCTTCATCTTGTCTGGGCGATGGCTTAGTACCTCTGCCCAGAGGGGTTTGTGTGGGGGAGGAGGAAAAAAAAACTCACGCCTTCTTTTCCTCCTCGCTTAGAGTATCCCAAGGCTTGTACTTCCCATCCGCGTTGATCGTCAACAAGTTCTGGGCTATGTGATTGTGGTTCCGTGAGAACATCAGCAGAACGGCAACCACACCCGGCGGCATCATCATGATCCTCTCGGACGCGATCGAGTCCGGGTAAATCGTCCCATTCTCGTACGTCCTCACCCGCGCCTGCTCCTTGATGGTGTTCCCATATAAGGTGCTCAAGTCGGCATAACTCGACGTCTCATTGATCCAGGGAGTCTCGCGCGATGTCTGGAAACACTCGTGGATGACCACCGTCGCAAAGGAGAAGAACAGACGGTTCAGGCCAGAGGGGTGCGGGCGGAACGGGCCCGTCCGCTTCAGGAGCTGGTCGAAGACGAGTTCGGGATCGGGGAGGTTCGGCCCCTGGCTCTTGAGCGGGGGCACCGAGCGCGAGTAGGGCGAGCCGGCTTTCCCCATCTCCGAGTCCCACGGACTGTTGCCGCCTCCGTCGTGTCGTCGGTACCTGACTGTCGGCCCAACGAGCGTTGGGGGCGGATGGGGAAGATCGTGGTAAAGCAAGGCAATGAACTCATCCGAGATCTTCTTGCTCAAGCCGCTGTCTAAGGAGAGGGTTTGAAGCATGCTGACGCCGTGCTCGAGGAGCAGCTCCTTGTCGTCCATGGGTTCGCCAGAAGCGAGCGTGGAGAATGCTTGGGCCACAGTTGCGGCCTGGCCAGGGTTGAGTGTGAGAAGATCTTTGACGATGGATGTCTTTTCTGCTGCCACGGGCGGAGCTGCTTCGGCGTCGGTCTTGCCATCTGGGGCTTTACTGGGCTTTCGTCTAATGGTGCCCAGCAATGATTTGAGGTTGTTAGGAGCCATGGTATCGTGTCATCGATGCTTCGGTATGGGATGATGAGGTAGGCAGGTAAGTATATTTCGGATAAAGTCCAATTGAATAGGTCCTTCCTCGGTAGACGGTTCTGGTCTGGTCTGGTCTGATCTGATCTGATCTGATCTGATCGTTCACGAGTTGAAGTTCCTTGACCTTGACATTGGTATTGTGGTATTGAATAGAGAGAGTGTAGATGGTATTTAGACGGAATTCCAGGGAAATAACTTGGGACTGGGACGGGGGGACGAGGAAGACGCAACCCCAAAAGCTTCAAGTGGAACCCAGGGCAAGAAGCTTGTCACATTTCATTCGCTGTCACTCAATTGATCGCCTCTCCTTTTATTTGTTGATCGAACACGGCAGTAGTGCTGCATTGTATGTCTTAGGCGTTACAAGGACTTGACACCTTTGTGCAGCTCGAGCTCTCCTCCGCGTATTGTGCTCCCTCCTTTTTTGTTGAAGTAATGGATTTTCTTTTTCAATTGGAGAATACTAATAATGAAATATTGAAATAGCGATTAATTAGCTTAGAATATATGTATATGTGGATATGATCGATGCAAGGATTATCCATTGCTGCTGCTGCTGCTTGCGAGAGCTTTGGTTGATACTGCAAGCTCTTTGTTCAGCTGGTGGACGACCGACGACGATCCAATACTGCTTTCTGCGTCCCGCGTGAGGGTGGTGTTGCATAGGAGGAGAAAAGAGGCTGGCTGAGATTCGTCCTTTTGTCCAACTAACCGAGGTGAGAGAGAGAAGTGCACGTAGAAGCTGTCTGTCGTACATGCATGCGGTGTGTCGTCAAACCAGAGACAATTGATATCTCTTTAGCAATCAACGGAGCTAGTTTCGAGTCATTCCATTCCATTGCGCAGCTGTGGAGCTGAAAACCGAAACTGGGCTTGCAATACCGACGAGAGCCATTGGTTTTACTTAGAAAAAGACCAGACGCGATTTCGCAGATCATGTATCACCCCCCGCTATTTCTTTCTGTGCGTCGGTACGGACCGCTTGCTTTCCTGCACTGATGTACGGACAGAGTACCAGCTGCATCAGCTTGCATAACATAAGCGAACATCCCGAGCTCGCTAAAATGTTTTGTTTCTCGTCGATGATGGACAAGCGAGCGAGCAAGCGAGCGTACAATGCCTTGCATGTTATGTCTATCACACACACAGATCGCATCGGAGGGGAGGGATTGGCGGGTTGGGTTGGACGGGTGCGGCTTGCTG
Source organism: Drepanopeziza brunnea f. sp. 'multigermtubi' (assembly GCF_022702325.1). Lineage (NCBI taxonomy): Eukaryota > Fungi > Ascomycota > Leotiomycetes > Helotiales > Drepanopezizaceae > Drepanopeziza > Drepanopeziza brunnea. The sequence continues at coordinate 921,765 of NW_027094071.1, read as the reverse complement.
GGAGATGGAGACTGAGTGATAGACAGACAGGTGACATGACAGACAGCTTTGGAGCACAGAAAGGCAGACAGCTATCGCCCATCATATATCGTGGACGAAAAGCATTGTCTGCTAGGAGAGAGATATATACTATCGAGAGACATACGTACATACACACATACATACATACCGTACCATGACCACTCGAGTACAACAAGAACAGCAATAACAAGAGGAACAGCCACAAGAACACTGGCGACCAAAATCCTATCCCAGCCAGACCTGTATCGATCGAGGCCGCCGCGACAGTTCTGTAGCCCCAGCTACGACTGATACCGCTACCATGGCAAGCACGAGTCCCCAGCTCCCACAAACCATTCGTGCAGTACGGGACTCGAGCGCTCCATATCCCCACATCCGCACCCTGGTGATCTGCCTCGACGGCACTGGCGACAAGTTCGACAACGATAATAGTAATGTAGTTAACTTTGTTGCTTGCTTGAAGAAGGATGATCCGTCGCAGGTAACCTATGTAGGTTTGTTCGTTCGCTCGTTCGTTGCCCGCACTGGCGAGGGCTTTGATCTCGCCTATTTATTTTGAAAGAGAGCTTCTCGACCTCTTCTCAATATCCTCTTCCTACCATACTGATAAATTTCACAGTACCGTAAGCTATCGATCGAGGTACCCTTATCTCTTCAGCTAGACATTTGCTGACGCTCCCGTTATCCAGAGTCGGGAATTGGCACCTACGATGGCCACGGCCTTAAGGGAGGGATTTCCGCCGCTGTCGATAGTGAGTATCTCCCTCTTCGCTTCTCGCCTCGTTCACAGAGTAGATTTCAAGCAAGCATGCTCCGAGCATACAAACTCATCTCTCAGGATACTTCAAGCTGACCCCCACCCCTTCCACAGTGGCCGTCGGATCCGGCCTCGGCATCCACATCAAAGACGCCTACCGCTTCCTCATGCAGACCTACCGCGAGGGCGACCGGATCTGCCTCCTCGGCTTCTCGCGGGGCTCGTACACGGTGCGGTGCCTAGCCGGCATGCTGCACAAGGTCGGCCTCCTCCCGAAGCACAACATGGCGCAGGTGAACTTCGCCTACAACTTCTACAAGAACAACTCACCCGAGGGCTGGGCCATGAGCGGCGAGTTCAAGCGCACCTTCTGCATCGACGTGAACGTCTACTTCGTCGGCGTGTGGGACTGCGTCGCGAGCGTCGGCTTCATCCCGCGGAAGCTGCCCTTCGGAAAGAGCCCGACGAACTCCATCTGCTACTTCCGCCACGCCATAGCGCTGGACGAGCATCGCGCGAAGTTCAAGGTCTGCCACTACGTGCACGCCAATCCGAACGATGCGCAGAAGACGCAGCCGGTGGGGGAGAAGTTGAGGCAGGAGACGGATCAGGATGTTGGTCGTCTGTATCGGCTGTTCAGTTCTTGTTTTGGGATGAAGCCGACGCCAGGCGTGGACGATGACGAGGAGGAGACGGCAAGGAAAAGATCGGGCTCGAATGCGGGATCTAAGAAGAAGAAGGAAAAGGAGAAGGAAAAGGATGTCGACCAGGAAGACCTGGAGCAGGAGTTCGAGAAGGCCGATCAGGCGTCGTCGTCGCACGGCCATACCACGGACTCCAAGGAGGTGTGGTTCGCAGGATGCCAGTAAGTGATGATTTTGCAACGTCTCCTTCCTTCCCCTTTCCTTTCAGACAGTCGAGTCCAGTCCCAAGATGCTACCCATCGCTCAAACATCGACCTCTCATTCCCGTTCAAAGTTCAAACGAAAAGCCCTTTCCACTCTCCAGCATCGACACCATCCGGATTCCCCAGATTCCCCAACGATTCACTCAGACCAACTAACCAACTCCTCTTCACTCGCACAGTGCAGACGTCGGCGGCGGCGCCGTCCCCAACGGTGAGCGACACATGCTCTCGCGCATCCCCCTTCGCTGGATGCTTCGCCAAAGCTTCGAGTGCAACAGTGGCATCCTATTCAACACGGCCGCCCTGGCCGAGACGGGCATCGACGTCCCGACGCTCTGGCCCGTCTACCAGACGCCCACGAAGCCCGTCCTCGGGCCCTCGCCGCGCACCGTGTCGGCCTTTGAGAGCGGCGCCTTGCCGCCTTTGAGCAGGCGGTCCACGGCCCTGGGCGTGGATGCGAAGAGGACGAATGCAAGCATAAACGGAAAAGAGGGAGCGAAAGAGGGAGGAGGAGAAGAAGGAGGAGGAGAAAGTACATTCGACCTCCTTCCCGAGCAAGTCGAGGACTACTTCGATGCGCTAGCGCCCATGAACGACCAGCTGGTCATGGCCAAGGGGTGGTGGGTGCTGGAGTTCTGGCCTGTCAAGGTCCGGGTGCAGCGGAAGGGAAGCGAGGAATGGCGCAAGGTGGTGCGCATGAATATGGGCCGCTTCCGGGCCGTCAGGGAGCTGGAGCCGAGCATGCACTGGACGGTGGAGAAGAGGATTGAGGAGTTGAAGGGCGCGTATCGCGTTCGGAATGTGGTGGATAAGGAGACGAGGTGGGTTGTTGCTGTTTGAAGATGGGGAAGTGGAGTTAGAAGGAGGGAAGGTCGGCTACATATATGTGTATATATATATCAGTTGTTTGTATGTAGGTAGTCGATGGAGCGTGGATGGACAATAGAAAGAAGCGAGATCAAGTAAATAAAAATCCACCATTACTATACCTCACTACTGAGCAACAAACAAAGCCAATACCAAAACCCACAAAGCGATAATTTTGACCCGTCTGCGACATCTCGGAAACTGTACCCGGGCCCTTAATTCGACTAAATGAAAGGGTCCTTCACTGTGAACCAAGATTGGCAACGGGAAAGCAAAAAGCAAAACCAAAAGCAAAACCAAAAGCAAAACCAAAAGCAAAACCAAAAGGCAAAGGAGAATATGCAATACTCCTCAAATCATTTTAAAACTAATACAATTCCCGAATTTTTATACACTATGCTAGTTTTGCACCGTTTCTTTTTCTTTTCTCTTTTTTTTTTCTCTTTGCATATGTTATCCCATCCCCTGGCATCCCATCATATCCGCCAATCTATCGAAGACGGACGAGAGACCTCCACTCGCTTTGTCAAACAGGCATGGAAGCTTTGCTCCATAATTTTTTTTTTTTGAAAAAAAAAAAAAAGTATCTCTTTCGGTATCCAGCTCCGTTTACCCATCCCATATCCTACTTTACTCTACCTTACCTTATCCTTTAGTCCAACTCCGGTTTATAAAAACTGACGTAAAACCTTTTTTAAAAAAAAAAAAAAAAAAAAAAACTAGAGTTTTCTGTAGCACGGTTTGTAAAAACTGATATTTTGAAACCAAAAATTTGATCGATTTTAAACAAAGATTTTTTTGATCTGTATGTCTCGTGATTTCGATACGTCATCATCTTTTTAGATCTTTCAAAAGCTATATTCACGTGGATCTACTACTTTGTTTCGGGAGGCTACGATTCTTTACCTGTATGAGGTGCCTTCTACAAATCTTCAGCACTCTCTTGCGGCAGAGAGTCAGGGGAACCGAAATTGAACTATCGATATGTGACGTCTCTTCCAAGAAAAATACTTTTAGTGGCGGTTCTGGACCTCTTTTTCCCTTCTTTTCGAACACTACACCGATTACGATCTATACCTGACGGGTATACCGACTGAAAAGACTAAGAGGGTTTGCGATAAAAGAGGAACGAGTATAAAAGACAAAATAAGAAGAGCTTAGTTCGATTAATCGAAAACACGGTATTGCGCTTTCGAAAAAGCGGTCTGCAAACATACCGGTTCTATACAAGGGCTACGAACGCGAACCTTTTTAGCTCTACGATAAAAGAGAACGATGTTTGTATTTATACGGATCGAGGCCGCCCGTAAGGCTATACGTAGTGGATAGTTGACGAGAGAAAACTCGGCGCACATTACTATGAATTGCTTTTAAGGGGTTTATAAGGTGTTTACAATCCCTTTACTTAGCACGTCGCCGTACCCTATGGGAAGTCCTAGGGTCCAAGCATTGCGTTTTGGATACCCGCCAGACGTTAATAAATATAACAACAACAAGTACTACTTCGTTTCGAGCGCCTTATTATCGATAAAAAGAAAGTGGCAAAAGTGGATTGAACTATTGAAATCACCTAGTGGCTTAGCTAACGTACAAAGTCATACGAAGTAAACTGACTTCAAAACAACCTCTTGACTCTTGAGGTGATTCTCCAGTTCTCCACGGATTCGTATGGATTGGGAAACAGTTATTCATAACCCGTTTCTGAAGTCAATTTTTACGTTGGACCAAACACTAACTTACGCTCAGTTTTCAAAAGCCAGGTACCGGTAGGCGCCCTATCTCTCTCTTCCCTGTGGTTCGGACCTCTGGGAAACCCCGAAGAAAAAAAGACTTATGTAAATCCTTTTTGTCCTGCCAGCGTAGCGGACCCGACCTGACCCGACCCGACCTGGCCAGCCTAGTCTAGTCTGGCTGCGGATCCGCCGACTGGAACAGAAGCAGCCCTGCGGCAAGCGAGCGACATGGTACTACGGAGTAAGAGCAAGCAAGCAAGCGAGGCTTGGCAATTAAAGCATAAAGTAAACATTCCGATGTCGGAGTAAATACCCCACCTTCTACATCCTATCTCGCTAAAAATAAACCGAAGACATACAGATAGGTATACTCCGTGAAGAATACCACATCAGTATCAGCAGCAGCATAGGCCAACTTACAAGGAGAGAGAAAGAAGGAGAAGGAGAAGGAGATGAAGGACGAAGTCATCAGTATGAATAATTATTTGTTTATTTATTTAACTCGCGCTTCGTTACTGAACTGCGAACCGTTGTGGATGGATATTTGTTTGTTCATGCAGTTGTAACTTACGTTTCATCACTGACCTGCTTACTTTCTCTCTCTCTCCCCCCTCCCTCTCTCTGAATCATACCACGGTACAGGCCTAAGTATTACCCCTCGAGGGTGCCTTAAAAGTTTAGTTTCCACTTTAAACCCCCTGTTTTCCATACCCTCGAGGGGTAATACTTACGCCTGCGACGTAGTAGCTGACGAGGCTCCGAACCCTAGTAGCCTATCCATGCACGCACGCACGCATGCGCGCCCGGGTCCCAATAACCCTATTGAATGAAACGGGCATCAGGATGAATCCAACTCCACTTTTTCACTTCCTTCCTAGTTCCATGGGAGAAAAAAAAAGAAGAAAAAAAAAAATTAGAAAGCGAAAAAGGAAAAGACAAAAAGATAACAAAACGGGTGATGCAAATCCATTCCTGAGAGAGAGAGAAAGATCTACTCCGGAGACCTCAGGAATTTAAAAACCAAAAAGCCGATTGCTGATTAAGCCGAGAATTATGAGAATCGAAAAGAGAAAGAAGAACAAAAGAATTAAAAAATCAAATTCCAGAGTTGTAGATCCGATACCCTTTCCCTTCTTCACTCACCTGTAACCTGGATTACCTTCCTTTCGCTTCCTCCCCCGTCCCGACCCGTCCCGACAGAAAAAAAAAAGGAGTTTGGTCAGTCGGTTGATCGCCTTCCTTACAGTATGATACAGCGTTGATAAGCGTTTTTCTTGGAAACCTGGACGGATAACAGCACGGAGAATTTCCAGACGCACGTGCTCCAGGAAGTGGTTAACTTGTACGTACTAAGTACAGATCCACCCCGACCCATGGAAAAATAAGATTGAGAGATTACCGTCCTTGGCTCCCGCGCTTGGCAAGGGATGCACAAAAGCTTCGCTCGCTTCGCTTCTTCTTGTTTTGCTTGACTGTTTACTTCCTCTTCAAGTTTCAAGCTTTTTTTTCTCCTGTTTTTTTTTATGTTGTGTTCTCACTTGTGGAATGCAATGGAACGAACTCCATGCAAAACAAAAGAGCTAGAAGGGGGGAGGATCTGTAAGCCAGAAGATAAGAAACCAAAACAATGGCTCTTGAGCAACAGAGTAAAAGTGCCGTACACTATCTACGGAGTATCCCATCACATTTCGTCACAATTGCGTCACGGAAGTAAACCCATGATAGTTCAAGCCGCAAAACGCGCCGCAAGACGCCGTAGTGTGGTGTTTCGTTTGTTTATTTGCATCCACGCCAAGACGGTAGGAGTCTCGCCAAAGCATCCCAACTCCTACTGCAGGAGGGCCCAAGAGAAAAGAGGGCATCGGTCCAGGCGCGGATCTTTCCGACATTCCTCCGATGGGAGCAAAAGCAAAGAAAGGGCTCCCCGAACCCCACCCCTACCTAACCCAGTGCCCACCCAACCCACCGAACCGTCATGATCGACATCCAACTTCCTTTCCCAATGACACAATTGTCTCCGTAATCAATCGACCAACGAGTCAACGACACACAGAGCCGGAATAGTAAGCAGTCGACATACGACGCACTGCTAGAACAGTAATCAATTGATCGACAGACGATACAGATAGCCGGAACAAGATGCCACGCGACTTTTTTTTTTTTGCCTGCGATCCACTTTACCAGACGGGTTTCTCGGAATCAGCTCACTGCCGGCTCTCGCCTCTGGAGGAAAAGTGTATTCATTCCAACGAGCCCGCTAGCTCTACTCTAGCGTAGAGCCTAGCTCTGAAGCCTTCCTTCGCTCACTTGCCATGAGTTTTACTACCTCAAGACCTTACAAACTAATCGTAAACCAAGAAATCCGTTCCGTTCCGAAATCGCTTCAGATCGCTCTATCAATGCGCGTAAAAAGTAAGGAAGAAAGAAGCTCTTCTCTTCTCAACCTATAGTAAGCCTTAGAAGCATAAAACAGTTCTTAGCTTTGTCTTCCCAAAGAGAGTATGCAAAAAAATATCTTGGTCTTTTCAGGAATATACAACTTCTACTATCTAGCTCTAGCGACGCTCTTACCTCTTTGGTGATAGCGTGTGGCGCAAAGCCACTTACAAATCCCACCCTGAAAAAGAAAAAAAAAAAAAAAAAAAAAAAGGAAGAAAAAAAGTCTCGCTAAAGAAGGCTCTCCGTACTCGTCAAAAAGTGACGACGGGTGTTCGCCAAGGCCCATCCGCAGTTACCGAGTCTGGCCAACGCCGAAATGAGAGGAACGTACTGGTCCCGAGTCCTGCCGGATCTTATAGGAAGGAAGCTTATAAATGGCTAAAAGCCTCATTGTTGAAGAAACTTTTCCAAGTTATCTTATCAAACCCACTTGCAAAATCACCGCTTCCGACCTTTATCTCAGGGAAGGGGGATAGTAGAAGAGGAAAGGCGATAACAATCAACCCATTATAAGAAGCGTCTGAGCCCGTCGAACCTCGCTCACTCAATTCAAGTCCATCCTAGCCAGCGACTTTCCTGGACAGCACATTCTTTTGGACCTTTCCTCATCTTCTCTTTTCGATATGCGCTCCTTCTTTAAAGCTCTGCCCTTCGTGGCTTCGGTCCTCGCCGTGCGCCCGTTCCTCAACGAGGCTGATACTGGGTAAGATCCCCGACATCAGCAACCCGAGTGGAGAGGCAGGAGAAAGAAAGGGCTAACGGTGGCTACCAGAATTGACGAAATCTTCGGAGATGTCGCCAACGGCACTCTCATTCCACTCGAGAACATCGTCGGCCTGCCTGATTTTGAGTGGGCCGCTCGAAGATACTTGAACGCCACGGCGTACACCTACTACCGTAACGGTGCTGGTGGAGAGTGGAGTTACCGCAACAACTTGGAGGTGTACCAACGCTACACCCTTCGTCCTCGGGTCATGAAGAACATCATCAACATTGAGGACTCGCTGGAAACCAACATCCTCGGCTTTCCGTTCTCTGCGCCCATCTTCATCTCCCCATGCGCACGTGGTAGCTACGGCCACCCCGAAGCCGAGGCTGGTCTGGTCAAGGCGGCTGCATCCGAGAAGATTCTATATATAGTGAGCACACATGTCTGGCATGAACGAGGAAGATGATGCTAACAGACTGCAGCCTTCGTTGTTCGCCAGCTTGACAATCGAGGAAATCGGTGCCTTGAAGTCCCCACCCATCAACAGCACCAACGAAACACCCCAGGTTACCATGCAACAGGTTTACGTCGATAGCGATCTGGTTGCCGCCCAGAAACTTTTCAACCGCGTGGAGGCTGCCGGCGGCAAGGCAATCATTTACACCGTTGACTCAGCTGGAGACGGAAACCGCCACCGCGCCGTCCGCTACGGCGTCGGGTCTGCGGACAGCTCCTACTCTTTGATTACCTGGGAAACGTTCCACACTCTGCAGAATCTCACCTCCCTGCCCATTATCCCCAAGGGTATAATGACGGTGGAAGACGCGCAGGACGCCGTAGAGAATGGCTGCAAGGCCATCATTTTGTCGAACCACGGTGGGCGCCAAGTAGATGGTGCCCCATCTTCGCTCGAGGTTGCTCTTGAGATCTACCAGAAAGCTCCTGAGGTCTTCAAACAGACTGAGGTCTACGCTGACGGTGGAGTCAGGTACGGAACCGATGTTCTTAAGCTCTTGTCTCTCGGTGTGAAGGCTGTTGGAGTGGGCCGCCCAATGATGTACGCGAACGTCTATGGAGAGGAGGGTGTTACGAAGGCTATCCAGCTTTTGAAGAAAGAGATCGCTCTCGATGCTGCCAACCTGGGTATTGGGGATTTGAAGAAGATCGATGCTTCATACGTCAACTGGAACAGAAACAACTGGTACAGTTAGTCGTTTGTTGGAGGGATGGTAGAGGGGTAGAGGATACGGGTATACTTTATGAGATCTGTATATAATTTACATGGTAGTTTTCCTATATACCCAGATTGGAAAAAATGTCAAATAATGAGTAAATCCAAGCAAGACTTGAGGGTGCTTACCCAGCGCTGAAACAGTCAGAACGATGCTTCCGTTTCTAGGTGGAATCTTTCAAAATAGATAATTCCCGCAGTCTGACCTATACAGCCCCATTCTCAGTATCTTGGAACGATCCGCGGGCACCTCACCAAAGGTAATCATCACTGTGATCTAACCAAAAAAAATTCAGAAACCAACATAGAGGTCAGAAAGAAATTCACAAGACCGACACAGCTGACAAACTGAATATTTAAACGAGAAAATGACGAGGGCAATGCGGGAGAAAATATTTAGACTAAAATGACTGCAACTGCATATGGCAGGAGTCGAACGAACCGGAATCAAAAGGCGCTGCAAGAGCAGGCTTATCCTCTTCTGCGAGTAGTCGGGCTCTTGCCTTTGGGGATCGAGGTCGAGGTCGACTGTCCATAGGCAGCCGCAACAGGCAATTTCTTTTTCTGCTTCGACTCCGTTGATTTATTGGCCGGCGCATTCCAGTAATATACCATCTGGGTGGCCAGGACGGCATTCAGCGCGAAGCCAGCAACGAATCCGTACAGAATCAGCTTGTCGTCTACCTCTTGCAAAGTAGTGAAAATTCTGGAGAGGGAGCCAAGGAGATAGTTGAAGACCTTTAGCATGGCAAATTTAAGTCTCTGTCATCCTTGAATGGTGTAGAAGGATAGGATTCGACCACTTACAGCGAAAGCGCTCAGCTGCCCAGTTCCACCTTCTTGCCAAACGGCCAAGATCTGCGGCAGCTTCGCGGCAACACCCAGAGCTCCAGCACCAGCCTGCAGGTATCCCAGAGTCTTCATGTCCACCATGTTCTTGCTGAACAACGTGAAAGCTCCCGTCGCCAACGCCGCAACGAACAGTCCCGCGGCGCTCTGCTTCCCGCTGTAATGCAGCACCAGCACGGCAATCGCGACATTCTGCACCATGATCAAGCCCGTCTCCCCGTACGTGCTGAACGGGAACTCCTGGCGCACGTTGTAGGCGAGGCTAATAAGGTAGGCGGCGGTCTCGAGCAGGTAGGAGAGGAAGGAGATCCCCGAGGCGGAGCGCGAGTTGATGAGCTTCAGGATCTGCGGGACCTTGACGATGGATGAGGCGGCGATGATACCGATTCCAAGGCCCTTGGAAATGGCGAGCTTGAGGCATTCGGGGGAGGAGATGTCGATGTCGAGGAGCAGGGTTTTGTAACAGGTCTCGCCCACGATAGAGACGCCGAGGTCGTGGATTGGAGCGGGTAGATTGTGAGTGATTGGTTGGAGAGCGGCGCGGAGGGAATCCATAGTTGCGGTTGCGTGAGTTTTGAGATGGCAAGAAAAAAAGGTGCTGCTGTTGTCGTCGTCGCCGCGTCGGGAGTTGAAGAAGACATCTGGCGAATGTCCCGAGAACAAATATACCGGCCGGAGTTGAGTTCCCCCGAGAGCTAGTGCCAACTTAGCTCCACCTACAACCAGTCTGCCCTTTTCTCTCCAACATCTTTTGCCTCTTACAAACATTTCAGAAGCAAAAGACTCTCGGCTATCTATGAGGACATTATCCGAGAAGCGGCAAGCGAGGTATAAAATTTCTCTTACGGTTGACGCCAACCTTCCACGATCCTATGGTGCAGACACTACATTTCACGATTTCCCAGCTTACTCCTTCGAACCCTCTCAAAATCTCGGTACCTTGGATAGAATGAGCTTTCTTCTTCGAGTCCGAAGTTATTTCACTGAGTTCCTTTCGGTAATAATAGATCAACCAATCGGTGAAGTGGTTACACGGGATTGAGGCGTGAAAGCCAACAGACAGCGAAGATGTTTGTAACGACCTGTTCAGCGGATGGGGGGCCACCAAACTCAAGAAAGATCCACCTCATCGTTGCACGGGTTGTTCGTTTATCTGCCACGATAGCTGTGGTTGTGTTGAGGATGTATACACGTGCTTCTATTCGAACTGTGGGATGCGTCCACAATCGCCCGAGTACAGAATCTCATAGTATCACCACCGCATCTTCTCTCTAACTACAGAGTCCTCCTCAGGCTACAGCTAAAAGGGCTGCCGCCTCTCGCTCTTCGCGCTCTCGTGTACATTCTTGCAGGACCAGGTCATCTTCCTTTCAAGCAACCTTAGCGGTTCTCTCTTTGAGCCTGTTTCCTCTACTGCGTCCTTCCTGGTAGTATCTTCCGAGATCGCCATTTCCCGGTTCAGACTCACCATCATCGGTACGTTAGCCCCCGCCCTTTGAAGTCTTCGTCGTTCGCACACTGGAAATATGCACCTCGTCTAACGACCACACTCCGACGAACATGTTGCAAACTCGCCCGCTGGAATCTTCCATTTTCTTAAATATAGAAGGGCCAACCAAGGACTGGCGAATATGTGCCGTGCAGATGTAAGCGTTGAAGAGGGAGAGGCGGTCGGCGGCGTAAAGGGCATGGTGATACGGATTGAAGGTTGTTTACCGACAAAGCGTAACTCTGCAGGCAAAGAGGATATCGTGGAGGTTGAGGATGCACGGGTACCGTTGGTGAAAGTATTCAAGGGCCGGGACGCGGGAATCCGAAGACGGGTGAATCCTCATCTCATAAGGAGCTGAAGTCAGATAAGGGGAAATTGTGGCGTCGTAGAGGGGGTCGACTTCGCGCCTCGAGCATCGACCTGAGTTCCTTGATATTTTGTACTTTGGCTTGCGCGGGTTGGTCCGAAGGCTACTTCGTTTTCCGCCTCCTCACAGCTCTCCTCTTCTCGACGGTAACATCAACCTCGAAGTCAAGCACGAAACTCGTACCCTTACCCATAGCTTCAAACCGGACTCCATCTGCCGACATACTAAAGCCCAACTCCCCGAATCCTCCTGGGGGACCAAGTATCTCTCTCATCTCGTCCATTGCGTCTTGGCCAATCCAAAGATTCCAGCCCACAATCCGGTGTCCTTCGTTCGGATGGTTCGTACGTTGGAGACGTACAACATAGTTGGAGCTATCGGGGCACGGATCCGATCTAGGGATCACGGGCAAGACGGGAGTAGCCTTTGGAGTCGTGGACCCCAAAACGACAGCGTGGAGGAAGGTATGGGTGAGCGCAACGCGAGAGAATGCCGTGGTGACTACCTCTTCCCAACTCCTCCCGCGGTCTTTGGAGAACGGGATGATCACGTCTGCGAAAAACACCACGGTGTGGTGTACGAGCCACGAAACGAAGATCCGGTCGACTACCGATCTCAGACTCACCTCGTCTTCCACAACCAGGCCGATGTTTAGCGAGGCCGGAAGCGAGAGCTCTTCCAACACTACTTCGAAGACCGCCAGACCGATACCGTTCAGCATGGACTGGCAGACCCAAAACAAACCAACGGCCGCCCAAATCTCGGTTGCCTGCGGGATCGTCTCCTGCGGCACAGTCTTTCTCATCCGACGGATCCTCAAGAGCCCAACCTGTATCCCCAGTAGACACACCCAGGTCCAAGTTCTCAGCCCCCAGTAGAGAAAGATCTCCGTCTCATCGCCCCGTCCCCTATCCAGGTACCTCCTCTCTGCTTTGTGGCTTGGGAAGATCATCGTGTCGGAGCTGCGAATCGGTGATTTCCAAACGTTTGCCATCTTTCATCGTTGCGAACGCATACAACGGGTTCTTTCCCACATTGAGCGAATGTGTCCGTACGTTGAAAATAAATGAAAGACAGCTTGAGAATGAAGACTCGAAGGTGGAGAAGAGACAGAAGACTCACTCATTCTCCGCATTGACCAGATAACGAATTAAACTCTGGCGGAAGATCGCAAGGGCATGTGTGGGGGGGGGGGGGGGTCGTGGGATGCAAGGGATGCCTACCTCAAGCAAGGGAAATAAGGCATGTTGGGGAGACGAACGTGATATAATCATGCCATTACAACAAGTGCAAAAGTGCAACTAGGACCACCGATTGGATCTCCAGAGGTGACTCGATATTGGGATTGATTTACATGCTGAAGGGGGCTGGTTGTTTTTCCCGAGCTCTTTTAGACCAAGACCACAGTAGGTGCTTTAGTTACCCCCAAAAAATCTCGTTGATATGATTAATTCGGAGTGGTTGGTTTTCTTGGCCGCTTACGAAGATCACCTTTATACTTTACTTATATTGCACAACATACCTATATATGCTTTACTTGGCATTTAAAGGTCGGGATAGTAAGCCAGATTCCTTCCTTCCGACCCTCGGCATCGTACGGAGATGCTTCATTCATTCAGCTCTCCTCTCACATGTACCCACTCCTACAGTAAATAATCCCAACCATAAACCGTCTCGCCCGTGGAAATGCTGTGCAGTACCAGTTTAACTCGCAGTCGGTCAGTATTCTTTTAGTGAAGATACATTGGGGGGGGGGGGGGGAGGTTAATGGTTAATATACCGTATTGAACGTAGTAGTAGTAGCTGTAGATGATGAAATCTTAAAATATACATTCCAAAGACTAAAAATAAAAAAGATACTGTCATTCCCTTTCGTAACCAAATACCTTACAGTACTAAGAGTGGGAGTTGAGCGAGCGGGATTTTTTTTTTTTTTTCAAGCTGCATGCAGAGAGAGAACTCTAATAAAGCAACGAAAGGAAAACTTTACGAATTCTTCTTGCTCTATGGAAATAAGAAAACGATCGCTTTCCGTGAGAATTAAGCTGAACTATTGGATGATCGTCCGGGAAATATCACCACCCACCACCACCACCACCACCTGTAGCAGCTGTTTTAAGCACCAGGAGAAAATTTAAGCTGAACTATCTCATGAATATCTCCGGGACTTAGATAGTAGTTAATGCAAAAGGAATATTTATATAGTGGACCGGTTAGGCATGTTACATATTGGGTTCTCGATATCCGAAAGTCCTCAACGACGACGGAGGAGAGGTGAGGTTTGATTATACTTGACGGGGTGTCGCTAATTTGGCATAATAGCTATTATCCCGTCCCCCCTTCCACAATACTCACGATAGCGCTCCATAGTGCTTTCATCAGAGTGCGGGAATGGTGGGCTGATTAAAAGTTGCATGATTACTCCGTCAGATAGGAAACGCCGGCCCCGTCTACAGCTGACTGAGATTGCAAAGCAAATCGCCGCCACCTTTCTTTCTTCGTTAACGCGAGAAAACCACCCGGACCCCTTTACTTCCCTTCTTAGGACCCGGAACGAACAAGTCGCGATCTGACTCCATATCCGCCCTCGTCGTCTTGAACAGGGATAGCGTGGCTGCTGCTGTCGAATCCACGCCCGCCACACCACCGTACCGACCAAAGACGGCGTTTAGACGCAGGAAGAGCTCGTTGTAGGCGGGATTGATTCCGACGCACTGTCTCGAGCCTTTGCTAAACGTGACGAGGTATCGTCCAAGGCCTTTGTTGTTTGCAGCCATGCCTTTGTCAATCCTCGTCGTGATGAACTCAGGAATAGACAGCATCACAGGCAACAACCAGCCGAATTGTTTCGCTGCAGCGCGGAGGTGATGCATCAAGTCCATCATGCCAAAGAAATCGGCGTTAAAACCGTCTTTTTCCAGGTAGTGCTGGCTTTCCCCAAAGCCATACTCCATTATGATATCGCTCGTAAACGCACTGTATACAACGTTCAGATTGATAGGCTGGCTCGTGAACTCCAGCTCATACATTCTTCCCATTAGCTTGGAGATGTTCGAGTGGATGATGGGTTCAAGTTTTCGAACATTAGATTTCGAGAAGAAGGAGCTGATATCCGCGGGCCGCATTCGGTGCAAGTCGTGATCTACCGTCCCCAGAGATCCCTCAGATTGCCCAAACATTTCTATAGCCCACGAATATTTATCTCTCTTTCTGCCTCCTGCTGCGTACAATTCTTCATAGAAGTTGGGATCGTTCACATGTAGCTCGTAGGGGCAGATTCTGCGTTTGAGAGTGACGATTATGGGTCAAGGGATCGTGTGCCCTGGAAAACGGAAGGCTGACATGAGACAAGGCGCTCTATCTCCACCTCCCTGAGCTCAAGCATTGCTCGGTACCGGGTCGAAAATGGAAGAAGTTATCATCAGTACAAAGATGGAGGTGCGCAGTTAAGGAGACTGCTTCAGTGGCGATGCTAAGATTTCGCAGAGTATGCGTATTCCGATGACGAGGTACTAGCCTATATATTTCTGCTTGGTCACACATGGTCTAACAGCACGACAGCTTGAGAAGGATCGGTTGGGTATTTCTTTTGTCAACTCTTGGGGAAGCTTTATTGCGCTAACGAGGCTAGATTTGCAACACCACCTGTTCAAATTGATGATGGATCAGAGGCCGTTCCTTGCCCCCATTTAGATAGATCCACAGCATTTTCTGGATATCGGAACAGGGACAGGACTGTGGGCGATTGAATTCGGTGTGGTATTAACGCGATGTGCAGAATTCGATTGTTGACATGGTCCAAAGCCGATGATCATCCTTCGGCAAAAGTTCTCGGTACAGATTTGTCACCAAATCAACCTGACTTGTGCGCCATGAATTCGTCAATTAGCAAGATGTACCTTAGCTGACTGTAGAAGCGTTCCACCAAACCTATCTTTCATGATCGATGATGCTACAGAAGAATGGATCTTCAATAATCATTTCGACTTTATTCACTCATGTCAATGGCATTGCGCCGTGGAAGAGAGGAGGTTGATGGCGCAGGCTCTCGAGTGAGTCTGAAATCCATCTCAGCACTCGTATAGCCCCACCCTTGGCTTCGTCTAATAGGAAAATATCATAAGCAAATAGACACATCAAACCCGGAGGCTGGTTAGCAATGCAAGAGCTCTGCATTCCTGCCCGCTGTGACGACGGCTCAAAGGATCCCGGAAACTCCATCACGAGATAGAACAACCTCATGCTGGAGGCTTCGATGAAGATGGGAAAGCCGCATAAAACCCACGCACTACGCTCAGTGGATGATGGCTGCAGGCTTCACCGATGTGCATTCCTCGCTGTACAAGTGGCCGTCAAACACTTGGCCAAAAAGAGAGAAGGAGAAGACACTTGGGCTATGGAATATGGTGAACACGCTCGATGGAGTAGAGTGATTTACACTGGCCATGTTAACCAGGGTATTGGGCTGGCAGCCGGAAGAGGCTCAATTGTTTCTGGCCGGGGTGAGGAAGGACACCAAGAATAAGAAGTTGCATAACTATTGGCCGATATCCGTCTTGCATCCATTTGTAAGATAAAAGCTAACTTTGCTAGATATATCACGTATAGAAAAAAGCCAGAGTAGTCGAGGATCAATGTTTTCAGCCAATGAAGCACAAGGGGAATAACATCTGTTCCACCGGACAGCGTCAGGCATTGCCACGTGACCAAAAAGACCAGCCCAGCTGAACAACTCAAATAGGGATGCAGAATAAAGGCATCAAATTGATAAAAGTGTATGGCTCTAGGTATTAGGCGCCGCTATTCAAGTAACAGCGGTAGAAGTATATAACTGTAAATCCTGAGCGAATATTCGGAGGGAGGGAAGCGAGTACTTCACGAGCTTCACTCCACATCTCTTCCAAAATCCAGAGCTTCAAGTAAACAATCGAGATTATGCGAGGAAGCATATAGGAGAACGAACAGGTACATAAGTAAAAATGGATCTTAAGTGCAATACATAGAACCGAAACTGGGTACCAGAGGATACGAATAACGAAACATGAACAGAATTTTGGATCCTTGTCCAAGCAAGCCCATAGCATTCGATAAAATCTCTTTCCGGATCTTCAGAACTTCCAGGAACTTTGATTCTGGGAGACTGCAGTCATGTGAAGACCAATCCAGTCGTACTAGACGAGTAGGTTGATATGTTGAAGTTCTGAATTAATATAGAACAGGAGGGTTGGATCGATCGAATTGAGGTTGAGGTTGAGTTCAATGAGCTCCCGGCTGACTAAGCTGACTAAGCTCCCTATGATTCCAGATAGACCCCTCGATTTGTACCCCGCCATCAAAGCTCCCACAGAGGCATCCCAATTCATTACGATTCATTCCAATTCATCCCAATTTATTCCCGGAACACCCTCGAAATGCCACCCAACCACGGTCTCACCCACCTCAAAGAATACGATATCAAGGATAGCAATGTCGAACTCATCGGCACTGATATCGACCACCGGGTAAAGTACAACTCCGCCCTCACCGAGCCCGCCTGGAACGATGGCCACGTAGGCAAGGTCGCGGGCCTCTACATATGGCGAATCGAAGACTTCGAGGTCGTTGTGTGGCCTAGAGAGAGGGCGGGTCAATTCTACGACGGCGACAGCTACATCGTGCTGCATTCGTACAAAGTCGGGGAGAAAGAGGGGCAGGAAAAGCTGGTACACGAGATATTCTTTTGGCTGGGGAGCAAGACCTCGCAGGACGAGGCAGGAACTGCGGCGTATAAGACAGTTGAGCTGGATGAGTATTTGGGAGGCGTGGCAACGCAGCATAGAGAGACGCAGGAGCAGCCTTCGGAGGACTTCCTCGAGCTGTTCCCAAGGTTGAGGATCTTGTCTGGGGGCATTAAATCGGGCTTCAAGCATGTGGAGGAAGAAGCGCCTAAGGATGTCACGACACTATTGAGAATATTCAAGCACCCTGCTGGTCGGGGAATCGTAGTGGTTGAGGTTGAGCCGACATACCACAGTCTTGACGAGGAAGATGTGTTCGTTTTGGATAAGGGGGAAAAGATATGGGTCTGGCAGGGCAAAAAATGCAGTCCCATGGAGAAGGCAAAGGCAGCGCAGGTCGTTAATGATATGACGTTAGCGAAACACATCGACGTGGAGGTTCTTGCACAGACGGACTCGAGGTCGAAGGTATTTATCAATTTGCTGGGCGGCGAGGGCATCACGCAAACCGAATTTAAAGCTGCCAGAACCATCTCTTCGTCTCCCAGTATTGCGAAGCCGCGGCCCAGGAAGCTTTTCCGCCTCAGCGATTCCTCTGGGCAGCTATCTTTTGACCTCGTCAAGGACAGCCAACCGGTCAACAAAGACGATTTCGACGGTAACGATATCTTCCTTCTTGATGTTGGGAAAGAGATTTGGGTCTGGCGAGGACTCGGTGCAAGCAGAGGGGAGAGGGCTTCCTGGCTCAATGTGGCACAGTCGTACCTTCGACGACTCCAGGAGCAGTCTGGAAGTTCTGACGCGAATGCTACGCCGTTCGCAGCAGTTGTCGAGGGTAACGAGAGTCCAGCTTTCCTGAGAGCAATCCAAGTTTGAAGATTTAAGATCGAGGTAGCGATCTGCAATATATTTCAAATATTTCAAGTTCAAGCTGATAGTTCAAACAATTACAACTTGCTACCGAGCCCTGCAGATTACAGGCCTCGTCTTGTTACATCCACTTCACGCATCATGTCTTTTCGGCCAATCTGCTTCTCGTTTCTTCTTTTCTGTTTTGACGGCAGCTAGGAATTCATACGCTGGCCTTATTAATGAATAGTGATATCTGTCACTGGCGTCGCTTCTGTTTGTTCTATAAGAAGAAAATTGAGTCTTATTTCCGATTGAAAAAAGCTATATTTTACGATATTAGTTGCATTTGACAACAGCTATATAAATAAAATTCGACAATTAAATAGAGCTCGATTATTGTATGTCGTGCATCTATTTTTAAATATTATTACTCGTTGCGTTATTGACTAATTCGAGTTAAATCGCATTAATTCTACTTGATATTTTGAAGTTCCGAAGCCTTTCTTTCAAGCTTAATAATCGATAATCGTCGGCTCGCTTAGGTGGGCCTCCTTACATCCTTTTATTAAGTTAAGCTGCAAGCTTGCTACGAGTTTTCATTTTCCAAAAACCTATCTTTTACGCAATAAATATTATAATAATTAATGCTTGTCCTGACTGGTACCGAGAGCCCGCAGGTAAAAGTCAGCGCACTGAGTATTAGATGGATACTTGTTTCGAACGGAATCACACGTCTTCCGCTAATCGAGGCGAGAAGCGGGCGCAAGGCTCTAGAAGCCAACACGAAGAGGATATTTTGTTACACTTCCGCCAATGGTTGGGATGGAAGCGCTGTTCAAGATATATTCATCCGGTATGACTTGGCGGCGATTTTTCCCGAGCATTGTGTATATGCGCTATCTGCGTGTTCTCTATTACATCAAAACCTGACTCTGTTTAAGTAGATGTCGCTAAGGCCGGTAAGGGAGTTTTCGGCTTGACTTGAAAAGGTACCACCGTCGTTGATGATCTTGAACTATGCAAGGCGGTTACGAGACGATGCTGTTCCGGGAGGGTGAAGGATGCCTCTGGGAATGGTTGATGAGCGTCAGATGAGGGGGCATGGGTTGATGATAAGGTTTGCGCCTCGAAGAACGGTATAGTAGAATGCTGACTCGGAAATCATTCTTCTTTCGGCGGGGGCAGGGCAAAGGCAATGGAGGAAATATTACAGTTGGGATACACGTGAGCCGGTATAAGACTGCGACTGTCAATACCCTCATACTCAAAAAGTTGGCAAGGCTCAGTCGTGAGGAGAAATTGGTAGGTATTGGATGGCTTATTCTCATAGGGGAGGCTCGATCACAGCCAAAGGGCGTTCCGGTTTAGCGAAAAGTAGAAGCTCAATTTCCTGACCAGCAGGATCTTAGAGGTGCACTTTTGCTGCACCTGAAAGGCCTCGGCCCTGGCCATCACCATGATCCCGGGCGATTACCAGGTTCTCGCGCCTCCAGCGAGTGCGAAATCCCTCCCTTAGAACTTCAACTTGGCTCCGGCGGAGCCCTTGACAGCGGCTGCAACATTGTCCGGACCCAGAAGAGTGTAATCGTACGGGACCTTGGTCAAGGTGCCGACAGGGAAATCGGTGGTTGCACCTCCAAAGTCGTTGTCCCTCTCGACGGCGTGTCCGGCCGGGGTGCCGTCGCTGGTGCTGAAGATCGCCTTGTTGACATCGCCGGCCCAGGTGTTGGACTCGACCAGGACCTGCGCGTCGCTGCGGACGTGGATCCCGTCCGGGACGTCCTCGAAGTACGAGTTGAAGACGTGGCCGGATCCCCATCGGTAGAGCGGGGCGCGGGAGCCGACGTTTAGGAAGTAGCTATACCGAGATCAGCTTGTGGATTCAGCTTCGGATTGGGATGTACTGACTTGTTGTGGAAGGTCACTCTCATTTTTCCGCTGTCGATGGATCCTGTGTCATCGCCGTCTGTCGAGACGCCAGGAAGTCAATGATTGCCTTAATGAGAAACGTTGGGGGGGGAGACAGAGTAGGAAAAGACGGGATCGCCTGGACTTACTTCCAACCAAAGAAGCCTTGTCTGTTCACCAGGATTTTGTGGTTAGTTTATTTCAGTTCTTCATTGAGTCTCAGAAGGGATTTGGGTTTGGGGAAGGGGGGGGGGAGTATAAGGGGAGTATGCTTGAAGTAGCTCCTGAGATATCCAAAATTCGAGATGGCACTTCTAACAATCGACACTTACGGTGGTCATGGATGAAGGAGTTGGAGATAGTGATATAGTCAGATCCGGTTGTCACCTGGCGAAAATGTCAGTGTAGATCTTAACTGGAAGAACTGGTGGACTGGACTAACATCAATAAGACCGTCATAGGTATTCTTGTCGCCGGTCATTTCGGACGAAAGATCTACGTGATCAATCCAAACGTTGGTAGAGGTGCCTGGCATAAGTCAGTATTCGCTGGTCATATTAGAACAGCGACAAGAGACTACTCACTGACACCGATAGCGTCACCATTCTTCTCGAGGACCTTTTGGATGGTCAAGTTACGAATGATAACATTGGTCTTACCCTTGACTAAACTGCATTCTGGTCAGCTGTGTTATTCTTCGCTGATTTTTGCTAGTCGCCTTACACTCCGAAACCGATCAGGATCGCACCGCTGTCTTTCCCCAAGAGACTCGTGTTGCTTCCAATATTCACTTGTGCGGCTTCCATTTTAATGGTTCCCGAGACGATTACCGTTTTGGCTTCGTCGCCGGCAACGGCGGCGACAAGTTCATCAAATGTGGTCACTGTTGTAGTCGGTGCGCTGCCGCCACCGGTGGTTCCTCCGTTTAAGCTGGCATACTTTGTAAACGTTAGCACTGCATTGGAAGGATTCAAGACCTCGGAATCTTTGAAACACTGAAAATAAATAAATAGGATTACGTACACCGATGACCTCGTCGTTGGTCTGGCGCTTAGCGAGAGCAGCAACTGCGTCTGTGCCAGAGAATAAAGAGGGTAGGGCGCTGACTCTCAAGCCGAGAAGAGAGAGCGAAAAAAGTGAGAACCTCATGATTGTATAGAGAATAATGTTTTTATTTCATAAAAGGAAAATAATGTATAGCGGCGATTTGAGCAGCGCGATTAAAACCGAAAGAAAGCCAGCTTCTGCGAAATGTTTACTACTGACCACGAAATGAATTGTCGCGCTCTAGGACTATATACAAAGTACGTAGTAGTAACACTTGTTTAGAGTACGTCAAAAGCCTCACGGCGCCGCCGAGCAAAAATTCAAGTTTCGGGCCATGGCCAAGCTTGTCAAAATGATACTACCCCCCGTCCCCGAGTCAGAAGCAGGACCCAGTTTAGCCCCGTAGCTCGTAGAAGGGCGACTTCTGAATGAGTGATAGTGATAGGATTAAGCAGTACGTACGTAAGGAGTACTGTTAACAGTATGAGGTAGAGACCTTCGCTTTCCTCCTACCAGAGCTAGCCAGCCTCTTAGCTTACCTCTATTGTAGTATACAGAGTACATCTCTCAACTCTCCCTCTCTCCTGCTGCACTACAGTCCTTGTAGAGTAGTAATAAACCTTTACAGCTAGCAAATACTCCGTAGTCTTGTCAATCCCATTGCACAGACCAAATGCTTGCTTTGAAGCCACTCTTCAAATCAGAATGTTTTTCTACTGGTTTGTGAGAGCCCTTGCACAATTCCGCTTTCGCATTTTACAACTACCGAACTGGGGTTACGGATGAAGTATGGAGTAGCATTACGTTGTATGTTACCCCAAGATGCCTTGGCTCTTCTTGACTACAGCTTGGTGAGATGAACCAAAGTATTAATCCTTACTTGGAAGCTCTCGACTGTCCTCTATGCCTCTTGATGTTCTTCTATGACTTCCGCATAGTCTCTATGGATTGGGGCGATTCATTATCTAACAGAGTTGTTGCCCGATTGGAATGTGTACTCCGAACTGCTAACTCTACTAAAAGGAGAGAACCTGCAGGTAGTAGGGAGGTTCCACTGCCTATATTCGAGGCATTCGAAACACTGGGCCCGGATTGATCAGCCGAATCCGATCTTCGGCAACCGCACAGCCCCGACGTCGAGCATTAATTAGGATGCTTCCCGGCATCGCAGATCGCCCACCACTCCCACCTACCCCGCTTTCTCTTTCTTTCTCCGGCTTCAAACTCTCTTCTTTCTTCGGCTTCAAACTTAATTCTCTATGTACGCGACCAGCTCCCCGCGTTTCAATTGCGTCTAGGCCGACAGAAGAAGAGATGCCAATAATCCTGACGAGACCGGCGTAGAGGCTGTTCAGGTGGTGATAGATTGTACTACTTACGATTCTTTACCTGTTCGAGGTGCCCCTTACGAACCTTTAGCTTTTTTTCGACAAAAAGAGTTTAGGAAGCCGAAAATAAATCAAGGTAGCCTTTCGAAAAGATTTCTCCTAACCGGCGATCCGAACGAGCTTCTTCTTACCTCGATCACCACGCCGATTACGATCCATTTTTAACTAGCATATTAATTGAAAATACTAAAATGATTTGCGACAAAAGGAAACAAAGTAAAAGAAATCAATAAAGGGTTAAGACGATTTACGATATTGCGCTTTCGAAAGGGCCACTGAACCGGCTCCGGTCCTCGACAATTGATACCGATATACGTTACTTACGCTACAGCTTGCTTTTAAGTTTTTATTGTTTTTACCAACTTTTTTTCTTCTTTTTTTGCGATTTAATTTATCCGTTAAAGAAAGGCACAATCGATAGCAGCTGCGTTGTATCAATTTGAAATGCTTTTAAATTATAAAAGTTATGCGATACCGCGGGTTCAGAGACTCGAGTCTATCTATAAAAAAAAAGCTTTTTCTCAACGTGGTTTTTACTTTCGATTAGAAAGTACCTTATATACCTACTATAGTAAGTATACTATAGTAAGTACAGTAGTAAGTATAATTCCTTTACTTAACACGTCGCCGTACTTTATAAGAGGTCCCAAGACGGCAGGCAAAGCTTACCACCCGACGTTAATCTTAAGGTCCGGGGGTGGATTGGTCAGCCAAGGTTACATGATATCCCCCGCCTTAGGGGCTGCATATACTTTCGGTCTCGTTTTATACTACTAGTTCTCTTCTTCTTCGCGTCTTTCTTTCACACAACGTAGCGTATAAATTGGTAGCTATTATAATACTACTTTTCCTGAGCTGTAATACAAAGAAAGATCGCCCACTTTCGCTGCGATATACGTAGTATTGACCCCGTTCCTTAATAAACTTCGATTTGCTTCCGCTGCAACTCTGAGCTATTTTTAGATTACAATAGCTCTTGCTTTACCTCAGCTCGAGTACCTTAAATTGATTCCTTTATAGATTATAATCTTGAAGAAAGCTAGACCTTTTTCGAATTTCCACCGCTGCAATTCGACTCTTCCCTCCGCTTGAATTGTTTTGCTGCAATTCATGACCCCTAATTCCTCTTCAAAACTCATAAGGCTTTCGTGAGCTTTTTACGAATACGATATATCATAAAGAGGATTCCGAAGCTCTTTTAATTGAAATAGTGTTTAACATCTTTATACAAACTTTAATTAAGGGCCGAAAAACGTGTACGCTTCGTGTTGGTTTGCCGGTGATCATAAACATCAAACAAGATGAAGCTTCTTCTGTGTATCTCAACAGGTAAAAATAGTAATCTCATTCAATATTGATTCTGGTCTATGATTCTTGATTTTGTACTAGCTGAAAAGGATTCTATCTACATAACGCATTGGATAGATTAGTCTTACACAGCGTGGAGACCGTGTAACGAGGAAGTGAGTGCTCCGAAACACATATGAAGCCGGCCCAAACGGTTACCGAGACCTAGCAGAGGGGGAAAAACAGATAGCCAGCGTCATCGTGATCTCCTGACTCGTAGCTCGATGAGTGAGGAACCAACACTTCGCTTGCACGAATCTTTTTCTTTATTTTTAGTAATTGTTATTTAGCTTCAAGTTCCTCTATTTATTGCTTAGTTGATAGCTAGCCCTCCCGTTGTATCGTATGTACGCGTCTAATCTGCTTTAAACTGGATTGAAAGATTAAGGCTGCAAAGGATACGATTGTTTTTTAAAAAAAACTTTTAAACTCGAATGCTTTTTCTTGAATTATGCCGCGATTCATTGACTTTTTGATTATCGCACGCAAGCTCAACGCATCTATTACCATAAGATATTTGATCGCTATTCGCATTTTAGTACTCTTAAGAATTTCTAAGAACGCTAAGGATCATATTGTAAGTCACGCTCCTTTTTAGCCTCCGTCCGAGGCCTTTGATCCTTCTTTCGATTTTAATATTGAATAGACCGACGGCAAAGGCAGTAAGTTCATAAGAGCTCTAGACGCTTAGATTAAGATTGCTATGCTTAAAGATAAAAATAGTAATAACGCACTTTCCTTTTTTTGTATTAGCTGTTTCTTTCGATAACGCACTCCTATTCTCATATACTTCGAAGCCTTAATGAGATCTTCAGGCTGCTGTTTTCATTATTAGACGTTAGCAATTCGTCTTTCACCGATTTTTAATGAGCTTGTTGGATCGCCGGTAAGGATCGATCATCGATCGTTCCTAGCGTGCAGCGCACGCAGCTTCTTGCAATTGCAAAACTATCGATAAAAATGGTATCTGATTTCTGTCTGCTCCCCAAGGTTCAAGTGTTGGATCGCCGGTAGCGAACGTTCGTAACTTCTTATCACTAGCGTGCAGCGCACGTACCACGGTACAGGCCTAAGTATTACCCCTCGTGGGTGCCTCAAAAGTTTTTAGTTTCCACTTTAAACCCCCTGGTTTCCCTACCCTCGAGGGGTAATACTTACGCCTGCGACGTAGTAGCTCCTTGCAATTGCAAAACAATAGGGTAAAAATAGTACCTGATTTCTGTGTACTCCCCAACCTTCAGGGGAGCTGACTCCTTCTAGACGATTAGAATGAATCACGTGCACTAGCTATATAATAGTGTTTCTGCCGAAGTTGGGGGTTCCCTGAAAAGCGTGCCACGCTAAGCGAGGTATGCTCATCCGTGCCTGAGATACCCGAACCTGCCACTTCGATACTGATATACCGACATCAAGGGAGTCGATTCCTCTTATGCGATTAGAATAAATTACGTGCACTAGCTATATCATAGTATCTACAAGGGAGTTAGGGCTCCTCAAAGGTATGCCACGCTAAGCGAAGGCATGCTTGCTCATTTCGTACCCGAGATAACGGAGCCTGCTCTTTCCTCCAACTACTACGTCGCAGGCGTAAGTATTACCCCTCGAGGGTAGAGTAACTAGGGGGTTTAAAGTGGAAACTAGACTTTTGAGGCACCCTCGGGGGGGGTAATACTTAGGCCTGTACCGTGGTACGTCGACTCGATATTGATATTACCGACATCGGCAACTCTCTCTTTGGCAATAGCTTTTGGCAATAGCTATATGCCGAATACCATATCGACCAAAAAGGAAAGTGCGGCTTAAAAAAGAAACAAAGGAAGAGGACCCATTTTCCTCCTCTACAGTACAAAGTCTTCTTCTTTACACTACAAAGGCCTCTCAGCCTTTCCGTCTACTTGAACCTCCAAGCTATTAGTCGAAAACGAGCTTCTACAAGAAAGCGTTAGCGCCGATTGTAATCATAGCGTCGGCGGAATTAGATTTGCTTTTGATTCAACGTGCTTGAAAAAGCTTACGCCTTTGGTGTGAAGGAGATAAGATGATAGATAGGATAGCTTTTTTTCTCGCAATAGGCGGAGGCGGGGAGGGTGACCGGCGCGGTGCGAAAGCCGAGAATGTGGATTTTCGATGCTGGTCTTGGAATACGGTAGCTGGCGAAGAAACTGTGGTAGTAGAACCACGCGATCAAGATCAATATGTGAATGGGATTGTGTGAAAGTGAAAGGGGGTCCAACACAATGGAGCAGGAAATGAAGGCATTTAGATTATTCTTTCATTGTGAACATCGGCCCTCTTCTATGCATAATGCATTCAATGTCCTTGGATCCGAACAGTCCATTCATTCATTTGTGCCCTTTAGCTCCGAGTAGATATTTCTGGACATCAAACTATAACCCAGAAGCGCCCACCCGTATATACCCAGCCTCCCATCCCTCTCAACCAGACTAGTCTAGTCTACCGCAGCCCGAGCTTCAATCAGACTCCGCATCATCGGGCAACTCCTGTAATCTACCCTCCGAGTAGGCTTTCGCGACTGGGTTCTGTACGTCCATGACGCCGGTCTTCTTGAGTCTAGTCATATGTCAGTCCATAAACTCCGTTTCTACGTTCGCCTTCAATAGAGAGAAGAGCAAAATACCTCTCAAACAGCACAAACAACTTCTCCGCCTCCTTCTCCTTCTCCTCCTCCGTCATCTCTTCCATCTCAACATGCTCTTCCATGTCCAGCAACTGCCCCGTGATAGGATTTACCCTTTGCGCCATACTATCCTGACTCGCTCTTGTGTTACTACCCTCACTACTTGTACTCCACGCCTCCAATGCATTCTCCGGGATAGGAACGTTATGCTGGAACAGGAATCCAGATGCGAAGCCGTAGCCTACATTTTGTACAAAGGTGCGGGCATCTTTGTTAGAGAGCTCGAAGAGTAGGGCGGAGACAGACTCCCGGACCTGTGGGCTAAGAGGATTGTTGGTTAGGCGGAGGAGACGGGAGGGCAAAGTTTCGGTGCGGCCGAGAACTTGTTTGCGGTCTTCTTCGGAGGGAAGGAGAAGCTTGCCGAGATAGGTTTGGACATCTTTTGGGGCGAGGGGTAGGACTTTTCTGATTACTGTCAAGAGAGGCGAGACGTTATGTTCGAGCTCGTCCTCAGTGTAAACTTTCACACTCTTTTCCAGAAGTTCAACGAGGCGGGTTATATTAACGTTTGGTGTTGCTTTGGGGAACAGAGTTGCCACATTGTCCTTATGCTCCAGGTCCAGGTTCATCAGGGCATTGACCAGAGATCCGATCGGAGGTTCCAGGGGCTTGCCACTTGGAATAGTACGTTTCGTAAGGATAATCAACATTGGCTGGATGGCTGGCGAGAAAGCTCCAATCCGTTGGGGACAGTAGTGTGTGATGTTGAACATCAACTTGGCCATCTCAATCAAAGCCATTTCCTCCATAGGGTCGACCTTCGTGACGTATTGTTTCGAATTCCTGCCGATGTTCTGGCATATGTTCTCCGCCAAGTGGTAATCGTCGATCAACTTTTGAAGGTCGAGATTTGTATCATAGGTACTGAGGAAGAGGATCCGGGAAATTAGAAATTCATCGTCTCGACTATCATTCTTCAGCTTGTTGCATGCCTTTTGCTCAAATCCCAGATCCACGAATATTTGTCTCGTTTCGGGTTTGAGAAGGAGGGCGTTGGCTAGGACTCGTAGGGCATTCCGGGAAGTTGTAAGGGAGGGGCTGTTGAAGGCATGGCGGGACAGTGTCTCTATGCCCTGTGACAGTCAGCTTCTGCAGGTATAGCATTAGGCTCTGTAACTTGCCTCTCTCGTGAAGATAGGATCGGAGTCAGTAGGGTCGCGGCCATGAACCTTGACCTGTTCTAGGATTGCATCGCGTTCTACAGATATCAGCACGGTCGCGGTTGTGTGCAGGTTCACATACGGTGCGGTAGTAAGCTGATCTTCTCTAGGTCTGCTGTGAGCTTTCCCATGAGGCTGGTAACCTCGTCCAGTTTCCCTGGCAGTGTCAGCCGGCTTCTTTACGTATGTAGGAGCTACTAACCAGTCCCCTTCAGCTCAACAGATGGTGTAGCCATTCTTGCACTTGCGTACGGTCTTGGGCGAGTTTTTTTTGGAGATATAGTCCGATCGAAACTGGCGTCCTCGTGGATTTCTGCGCAGAAGCTAATCGAAACCTCGCTCTCTCCGGTCCAGCCTCTTTCTCCTTTGTCCAAGTTCAAAGTCTTTGCTTCGTAAGTCTACGATCTATGGACAGAATCGTTGGCACGCCGAGTCGTAGGCCTGAAAGTCAACCTAGTTTCTCCCAATATCTCAGGTTGCTATAGCCCAGGTTTATGTTATGGAGAAGGCCTCGATCTCTGGCACCCAGATATGAATAGCAAAGAATAGAATGCAATGCGTGTATTGTATTTATGTGTTTCTGCTGTCCTCGCGCAATGTGGTGAGGATATCCCCACTGATATCTACGATCGGGCCTCCTGTACCACGTCTCTCGCGCCGTGGGATGTAACCTGATTTTGTACAGCCTTTGTATGCTGGACCCGGACTAAAGCTGCAGCGGATCGGTGGGCATCTGGAACCGGATTCAAGAGGTGCCACGAGGGGCGCAAATGGCCATTGCGGGGTAAAAGATAGAGAGGCAGTCGGTCCAAATGTGAGGAGTTTAGCAGGTGGATTGTTGTCGGCGAGATCGGCGAGGTCAGCGACGATAGAATCAAGTCTCTGACTGTTGACGTGGAGGTTTGTCCTTGTCATTTGTTAGCTGTTAGCTGTTAGCTTTTAGCTGTTAAGTCCGTAGTAGTCCGCAGCATTGACATTGACTGCAAGAGATGTTTGGCGATCAAGTTATGCTGAAGATAGGACTGGAGCTTCGGCATTACTATATCCCGAAACAAACAAGCTAATAATGCCCAGCGATCTCGTGCACGATATCACGTGTCTTGAAGCGCAGCTTCCCTCTTCTTTTCTAAGAAAATGGAGGGCAGATACTATCGCTTGTTATTTCAAAATGATATAGCCCCTAGTTCTTTGAACCCTTTGCGGTACTGCCACCTGGTACGGTGAGTGACAATGATTGTATTCAATTTTGTTTGTTTATATTATGCTCTAGAGCTTTGTGCCGAAGTTCTAGTCAATGCTAAATGCTACCGTACTTAATTAATTTCTACTGGCGCTACTTACTCAAGTACCTGAGAGGCCGGTTTCGCTATGGTCGCGTGTCATTGGTTGCACACGATTCAATAGCGACCTCTGTGGTCAGTTCACTCTTGCGAGAATTCAAATCGAACAGCATGGTGTCAAATTTGAAGCTCTACAGAGCTGCAATCAGTATTCGATGAGATGGCACTGCATCTTCGAGGAGTTTCTTTTCCAGTTCTGTTAGAGAGGAAGCATGATCTATTTGCGAAGGTATCCGATTTTGAGTTCTCTTGGGACCTCAGTCCATCACACGATCTGGGCCACGACATAATCTATGGTACAACTCGAGTGGCTCTTGGTAGTCGCACATGGCTATCTATCGATCTTGGAGTTTCAAGTGGACGCTAGAAGAATGCATGCAATAGCAGCTCTGGAAGTAATCTCTCATCATTTCTGGCCATTTTGAACTATTCAGATGGTTAATTTTTCTCTCAGGGGTCAACTGGAATTATCTTCTAAGGATCACATTCTCCGGAGTCAAGAACGACGAAATCAAGTTAAGTACGTACCTGCGACGAATTTTTTGTATCTCGGTGGTTTGGCAACATCGACAATTAAAACTCGGTCTTCATGATGGCCCCCCATTAGGTGGATCTAATGAACGTTGAAAATTCAATGTCTGTAAGATGCTCAGGTTGTCCAATTAAGAGGGCACTCATAAGAGCGCTGCATTCAATGGCAAATTTGCGATAAAAGTAGAAGACTCTCCTCGCTGGCAATAACAAATCGATTATCAGTGCATGTTATCGGACCAAAAAAATCATCTGCTGCCATAGCAAAATTAATTACTCTTTGAGCAGCACTTCAGCAGCATGCCATAATCGCCAATGAGAATGAAACGAGCAAAACCAGCGGATAATCCCATGGCCAGAAGCGCATAGAGTATTCCGGTTTCGGCAAGTAGATGTACATCAGTCCAATCTTTCAAAACATCCGGATCTCTCAATGCGCGCCTTAAAACCTAAGCCGCTCTGAAGGGGGCCCGAGAGTGTGCAGGTTTTTTTATCGACTCGGCTCAAAACCCTACTACGATACTTCAATCCCAGATATGCAACTGGTTCGTGTCTCTTCGAACATCTCACCATTGGTACTAGAGCCGCAGGACTCGGAGAGCCTGAACAGATCCAAGAATAAAACTGCTCTGGCAACCAACCAAAACTCAAGTGCCCGAGAAATGAAAGCGAGGTCCGGGAACGTGGAGGATGTGAGCCTTTAAGAGGGCTGTAAGAAAGGCCATTTTCCAAGGACAAGATGGCGATTAATCGGCAAAATTGAGGCCTATATTTGCTGTTCTTGCCTCGAAGGTATACGTGGTTGAGCGGTTTGAACCGGTAAGGTCTTGGGATCTGGTTGACATTCTAGGATCTAGCCCTGATTATTGCTCGTCGCTTCTCAGGACTTTTGCCACTTCATAATTGCTCAATGAAGCTACCATTACTAGCTCTGCGACACACAAACATAACAGCGCTGTCTATCTTAAAGCTCGGGTTTTACGTTACACCCGATCCGTATGTGCGGCTACGCAGCGAGGATGGCCTGATATCCCCATTTCATAGTTAAGAAGGACCAATATGCGAAGACCCGCACTCACGTTTGGGACAAGTTTATATTAGCATTCTTTGCATAGAGCTGAGAACCTTAGGAGTATGCTGGAAGTGAGCCAGATGAAAGATTTTTTTCTTATAAACCAAACTTCTGCACCCCTCCTTTTCATCATCGCCCTCACCAGCATCAGCAACACCTTAAGAGAAAGTATAAGTCTAGCACGAACAAGCCACTATGGAAACAGTACGAACAAAGTTGGTACAGCGGGTTGAGGCTATGGCAATTTATTCGGAATTCTTCTTCAGAAAACCGAAGGGAGGGAAGGAGGTGTGGTGCGAACAGGGGCTTTTGTTTGATTTGTTTACATATCCCTCGCTTAAATTTCAGCCCTTCCTCAACCCGAGAGCCAGGCCCAATATCAGCTAGGTCTTACCACGATTGTAAAGCGTCGTCTATTTTTACTTTCAGCTCTACCACCAGCTCAGGATTGCCGTTGCACAGCCTCGTATCGCTGAACATGTGACCCACCCTCGTCACCTACTGACCGCGGCATGATGGTGTGAAGAGGATCAGGACACAAATGAGTAGTAGTAAATGAGTGAGAGACAGGCTATCCGCGATAAACTGGTGATAGTCTCGGAAACGCACGATGTGTCGCGCAGCAGATCCTACGGTACTTTTAGATATTCGGTAGGCTCGCTCCTCCGCGCAACGCGATCTAGTGCCTACTGTACCCGCCGCCCCCTCTCACTCTATAAAGTCCTCCTCGGAGCTCACAAACCACTTGATGTATCAAAGCGATACAGAAAACTCATAGCTATATCAAGAACATTACAAACAATCACACATATATCACCAAGACCAAATCCCCGACAACCAGCAGCAACAACTATGTTTCCCACCACCTCTCTTCTCATCGCCCTCCTCCCCCTCCTCACAGCCGCCAACCCATTGGCTTACCCAGCTCCAGATAACCCCTTCTTTACCTACAAGCCCCTAACGCTCACCTTTCACGGCGGCCCAGCCACCTACGACCTCGCCCTCAGGGCTGACGGCAACACCTACTCAGTCTCGAACCCTCTAGCCGTCAGCGAGATCACCGTAACGCCAGCCGACTTCGACATCTACTACAACTGCAACTTCTACTTCAAAGACGACGGCGGCAAGCAGGTTGCTGTGACGCGAGACGCAGATGGCAACGGCGTGCATGTCGGCCCACCCAGGGCGGTGACGGGCGTGAGTTGTCAGCCGACGGGAGATCAGGGCATTTGTTTGCCGGTCTATGGTAAGTCTCTTTCCCCTCTTCTTCTTCTTATTCTTCTTGTTCTTCTCAAAAATTTATGAGGGCAAAAGACAGCGCTGACAGAACGTGATAGCTACTTGCCAGTGGTGCGGTGGCATGAACGGACAGGGCGGATGCCGTCTTCTCAACTGCTGCAGTGGCTACTGCGCCGCTACCAAGTGCCGCAAGACTTCTTGATTTCAACTGCGTGATTTTCCTTCCCGGGTTATAGAAGGAGCTGAGATTTCTACTTGCCTCGTCCACTGTCGCTCTCTCTCCGAAAAAGAAATCACTTGT
The DNA here is from genome assembly GCF_022702325.1 of Drepanopeziza brunnea f. sp. 'multigermtubi'. Classification (NCBI taxonomy): domain Eukaryota; kingdom Fungi; phylum Ascomycota; class Leotiomycetes; order Helotiales; family Drepanopezizaceae; genus Drepanopeziza; species Drepanopeziza brunnea. The sequence goes on along the minus strand of NW_027094071.1, from coordinate 889,793 downwards.
ATGGTTCCAAAGGAGAAAGTCTGCCCTCGTATTCTCGGACTTGAAGACGAGGGTACCGAGTGTTTGAGTGTAATCTTTGAGTTCCTGCATGGCGTGCTTGTATTGGGGGGGGGGGGTTCTTCTTCTTCTTTTTTTTTTTTTTTTTTTTTTTTTTTGACTTTCAGCGTGCCCGTCTTCACCTATTTGTAACAAGTAGTGTTTTCTTGCCGACTATCGCAAAATTAAGAGCTCTCAACTCGCGACACGTCAGTATCGTCTCTCCGAGTCTCTGTGTGCGATTTCCTTCGAAATTTCAGACATCGAGAATAAGTGGACTGAAGTGTACAGGAAGGTACTGCTGAAAACAAGGGAACAAGAAGCCAAAGTTTTGAAGCGAGAACAAAGTAAAATGTTGCTTCTTCTGCCATCACCCCGAGCCGGTTCTTCTCCCAAGTCTCACAAGCCAGCTGCGGTCGCTCGCTATAGCGAGAAGTGCTTTCGGCAGGTCGGGGACTGTAGAGTCTAGGTCTGCGAAAGATGACCTTATCAGGTACGACGCCAGTTAAGTATTCATCCAGGGTCCAGTCCACCCTCGATTCCTTCCTCAACCTGTTGTATTGCCAAGTCAAGGAATAACAAACTAACAGTCCTATTAAGCTCCTAACGAAAATCAGGCGTAAAGCCCGTTCCTATCATCTTAAAGAGCTTCGTGATATATACTTATATCGATACTATTGAAACTTGGAGCTTTACTGTAACATAAGGTGAAGCTAATGAGTCCTGGTCACTACTCTTACCATGGATAGGGGCGACCAATGTCACTCTCCTCTTGTGCCCATATTCATTTTTTTGTAATACCTCCTGTGATGGTTTGAGTTTATTCAAATATCCAAAGATATATCAACACATCAGAAATCTACATATGGTACCTTGCTCATTGAGCTCACTACAAGGCAACCAAACCCGCCAATTATTATTGGTATCTCTTTCTGTCTCTACACTGAGTTCGTCATGCTACTCCATCAATGCCACCTTTGTACACCTGATACCTCATAAAATGTTCACCTGCCCAAAAGGGTCGCCTAAAAAAAAAATCCAAGCACTTCGCTGTGCAACGCCACGCCATGCAAATTTACAAACCCTTATCCGCTGATCGCCGGCCCCTCCGTGCAGCATCATACAAGTGCCCCTTCGCATCCATAAATAAATCCTCGAGTCTGTTCACGTCCTCTCTGCTCAGCGACGCCGTCTGCAAGTCCTTGAGCAAACTCTGAAGTTTGTGGGCCATGCTTTCAACTGTGACAAGCGCTTCCACATTAGTTTGGGCCCCTAAAAAGACTCCCGGCTCTGTGGCAGAGGCCTGTACTATGACAACCTCGCGCGATACAACCTCCTCCTCAGGTCTGACCCCCGTCTCGGCGTTTGAGCCAGAGCTATCCAACGAAATCGAATCACCGATAACTTTTTCTTCAATGACGGGCGAGCTAGATTTGCGTAAAAAGCTGGAATCTTCGACGCGCGTCTCTTCAATGATGACGACAGATGGGTCGTTTGTCCCGTAGGAGCCTGAAGAACCTTTGTCAACGCTACCTTCGGTAGCAACTTGTTGTTCAATTTCGGGCTCCAAATCTGCCATGGTATCCTCAATTAAAGACTCTTCAGTAGTTTGGCAGAATTCGAGGCCCCTGAAAAGCGTCTCCTTGGGTCCATGGACGCCACCAGTCGAAGAAAGCTTAGACTCAACTTCCCCGAGAATCTGCTTGTCACTTCGAGCATGCTCTCCTTCGACTGGATGTTCGGAGCTCTGCGTGCTTGTACGGGCGACCTCTCCGTCGATGTCCTCCATCTCAGCGTCAGCAAACGACACCGCAGTGCCGTCGACGTTCGTTCCCGACACTGGTGCATCGAGATCGACCGATCCATCATACATATCTTGACTCGAGTCGACCTCTTGAGACTGTGACTCATCATGTTTAATTTGAGAAGCTCTCTTAGGTCGTCGTCCTCTACGTTTCTTCTTCTTTGAAGACGACTTTCTTGGTGAAGTGTCTATAGGCGTCAGTCAAAAACCTGAAAGTGAATGCAAAGAACCCACTATCCGGTACAGCCGCGGAGTCCTGGCTGTCAGGTATTTCATTCGAATCTCCGTCGAGGTCTGGATGCTTTCGCTTTCTACCCCTCTTGCTGTCACGCTTGGCTCTAGGCTGGTATCTGTCAAGGCTGGAGGTGTCGACGACGATAGTATCTTCCTCGTTGTATTCGACTCCATCATCGCCAATGATTGGTATTCTGGCCCTGACACCGGGCGTATCTGGGATCAGCGAAGCTATCGAAGAAGACTTGAGTGCATCTGATTTATAGGTAATTTCTTTGTCCACGAGATTCCGGGCGTTGGTTGTTTGCTTCAATGGTGATTTGCGAGCCGATGCAATCCGAACTTCTGGCGTAGGTGGAATTTCCGACTTCGACAAAGATACTCGAGGACTTCGTCGTGTAGAATTGTTTGTGGGAGAAGCAACGGGTCTTGAGGCAACGGGTCTTGTAGCAACAAGTTCATCGTATTCGGCCATCATACGAACCAAGCTCGAGTCATTGCCGAATTCGGTTGGAGTTGATGGTGTCTGGACTGGTATGGGCCTACCCCTCAGCACGAATGGAGAGGGTACGGCATCTCCAAAGACCTGCTTGTCGGAAGAAGCAGGGCTGGAGTTCGTATCGATGAAATCGCCGATTGGAGGGCTAATAGGGTTGACAGAGTGCTGAGCAGGCGTGCCAGGAGGCCGAGAATCATATATAGGCCTCATGGCAGATTCATTTAGGTTCGCAAGTTCCGCATCCAGTCCAACTGGTGGGGATTCTTTGCTGTCGATTTCCATTGCCGACTTCGGTTCTTCTTCTTCTCTATGAGGAGCTATCAATTGACCCGACGGAGCGTCTTCCGCAGGTGACTTATGGCGTCCCGTGAGGGAGAATTGGACGCTTGAAATCGTGGTGTTGGTAAATAGAAAGGGATTTACTTGAGCAGAAGGTCCCAGGGAAGGTGTCTCGTTGACAACTTCTTGACCCTCATTCAATGGCTCAAGCTCTGGAAGTCCGAGACGCGCCTCATTAATTTCCGCTGTATGATCTAGATCCATAGTCTCATCGCCTTTAGACGTCGTGTCCGGTGGAGATGATGGGATTTCATCATCGGCGACAGGCTTTACAGCTTTACCAACAAGCACCGATTGGCCGTTCTCGGACACTGGTGAAAAATTGGGAGATGGAGTGGCCTTCAAGTAAGGGCTCTTGTGGGGGCTCTTGTAAGGTCTGGCTCTTCTTGATGCGGCCTCGGGTAGAGATGATAGAGGGTCTACGATTCTACTTTCATCCCGAATTGGTCGTGTAGGAGTCGGGGAAGAGGCAACAAAACCATCGTCGTCACTTGGAAGGACAAGACTAGGTGTGGTGTCTCGATCAATCCCCGCATTTCTAGTCCGCAGTTGCGACGAGGAACGATGAGTAGGAAGCTCTAGCTCAGGACCTCTCGGCGTCGACTTCTCTCTAGGCACCGGAGTGGACTTGAGGTCGGGAAACATGGCCTGGTCAGCGTATTGGCGCTCCTTGGTCTCTTTCTGCTTATCCGTCAAAAGCTGAGAATCCATGACTCTATCTGCCATTGGCGAAGACTCAATAGCTTCGAATTGGACCTGCGAGTCATCATGACGAAGTCGTGGCGTGACGTCCGGTTTTCTTGGCTTCCGTTTACTGAAAGTAGGGGTACTCTCGCGAGATCGTTTTGCCGACATCGACCGACTGACCTGGATCAGAACTTGGGGCGTCGTTGACCTCAATCTCTTTGTCATAGGAGACTCTTCTTCTGGAGGGGGATAGAACGAATCCTGGGTATCGAGAAAATCTCTCGGTTGTCTTGTCTCTGCAGAAAGGTCCTCATCAAGGTCGTCTGGGAAAGAAGGGAGCTGGATTTCAGCAACTCGACGGACTCTTAGAAGAATTTCTTGAATATAATCTGGGTAGTGCAAAGGTTCTTCGCAGGAGCCAAAATAATCGTTCCAGAATTTAATAGTTCCTGCGAAAATTCCCTCGTGCTTGCTGTCTAACCCCGCGCAAATCAACATCTCCAGCTCATTCAGAACCTTCGAATGACTATAATCATCGAGCAATTGAGAAATCAGCTTCTTTACCATCGCCCACATGGTTGCAACCTATATCTGTCAGCAAGCGATCGAGAAAGAGAACCAAGGTACTCACTTCTTTCGACAAAAAATCTCCACTATCCAGCTTCGCCTCGCTATCGATGATCCAGCATGCGATGCCCGCTTGTAGTTTGGCAAGAACAGGCAGAATCAACGAAACGGGACATTTCCTTAGCAAATATGTCGTGGCTGAAACGATATCCGCGTTCTCGGAGAGGTGATCAGTAGAGTGGGTGTCATAGGCTGTCTCCAAACCGATTCTTACATACTCGTACAAATGAATGTATGGGTCAAAGGTCGAGGGCTTTTGGGTGGCAGGACCCCCTGTTAATCTCCTTGAGGCTGCGTCCAGAGCCCGTCGGTCTTTGGGGTAAGTTGCGCTTTCAAGGATGAAACTGAGATAGAACAGTCCTCTTGATTCCGTATCGACATCTGGTACTGAGGTAGTAAAAAACTTGGCGAGGGGTTCAACAACAGCGATGGCCCTCCCTGCATCGCCGACATTGATAGTGACTGAGGTAATCAATGCATCGAAAAGAGTCTCCCAATTGTGAGGAATGGAATTTGGGGAAAAATTGACGCCGAGTCTTAGAATCTCAACCAGCTCTTTATATGCCACGCCAAGTTGTTGCTCGTCACTTCCACTATCTTGATCTTCTCTCATGCTGATGATGGTAGCGGCAAAGCCGGCAAGAACTTGCCAAATAGCCCGAGACGAGTCGCGATTATCAGTGGGCAAAAGGTGGAAGAGACTTTTGATAAGCTCCATCTTGGCGTTTTTCTTTGGCCGAGCCCCCATGAATTCTGACACTACGCGGTGGACCATATCCATGAATGGCTGGCTGTACTGCAGCCCAGGCGAAGAACTGGTCCACAGTAAGACAAGATGCTTCAACGGGGTCCTGCTTTCGTTGCGAATTTTCCGTGGCTGCTGATGCGTTGGGGTGTCGACCGCAAAGAAGGAATCGTGTGCAATTGAGATCTTCCTCTCGCCCTCGAAGGGTGATAAACGAAGACCAGCAATGGTTGAAGAAATGATGCATTCGAATCCTTTCAAGAACGCTGCTGACTTCTCGGCCGTAGAAAAGGCGTTTGCTGGGGGCAAATTTCCGAGCTTTTCTCCACCGACTGTCCAAAATTTGTGTAACATGCCAAATATCGAGGCAATGCAAGACATGGTATCAAGATGAGGTCTAATCTCCGTCACTGCTGGCGAAGAAATGGACGCAATGTAGGTCTTCCAAAGTCGTGTGATAGGCGTATCGTGGCCAAGATCCCAATATAGCTTCTCCATCAGCGGCGCCAGGACCTTAAAAACTCGAGCATGATTCTTGCGTAGCCACTTCGAATCGAGTGCTGGGAGTTCTGACGAGCTCATGACAGCTTGTTGAAGGCTATCGATAGCCCTCGTCTCCGACCACTTTCGTTGTGTTGTCGTGTCAAATAGGCATCGGAGAATAATACATGCATCCATAGCCTCTTGCTTGGCCACTTCTGGACCCTCACGCTCCTTTGCAAATGTCAGACACGCATCCACGAGAGGAGCGACATATTCATCCCAGTAAATTTCTAGCTGAGTCGCGGAAGATTGAGGCCTGAGTGCGTAATATAACAGAATATTCATACTGCTTAGTGCGGCTTTTCGCCCATGTTTGCGTGACTTAAGTTGGGTGAAGAGAGCCTGAGAAAGCAAACCGCGGAACTTTTTAGAAGTCTTTTCGTTCGGTTGGAGGGCGAATATGAAGCGATTCCAGGCAAAATTAGCTTCTGTCCGGGTCGGTATATCGCTAGAGTTGAAGCACAACTGGATGATGTTGAGGAACGAGTTGAAATATTGCCACTGTTCCAAAGCGTTAGGGCTTGAACGGAAGAACAACATCACGATGCTCCATATTTGTGGTACTGTAGCGCTATCCCAATCAACTTTCTTCCTCAACATATCTTCCAATTTACCGGTGTAGTGTTTCGCATAAGATTCCTTGTCATGCTGATGTGCGAACACATGCGTAACGGCCCTGGTAGCGTTGCTCTCGATACCAAGAGTAATGGCAGCCTCAAAAGCGAATATGATTGCCTGCGTGCGGATTTCCTTGAGACTGTTGAGCATGCCGTCGAACATGTCCACATACCATGACGAGTTGGCCATCATATGATTACGACACTGCCGCAATAATGCCCGAAATATGCTGATCCTCCACATAGCAATGCTCTTGCCTTTGAGGTGGCTTCCGATGTTGTGTAACGCCGTGATCAACCTCCCGACTCTTTTCTCGTTCATGACTTTCAAGGAGAAGTTCTGCTGGGCCAAGATGAACATCAGATGCTTGATGATTTCCTTGGACGGTGCCTCTTCCTCAAAGGTCTTGATAGAATGATCCACAAGTTGTACGGAAAATTCCGCCGGAAACATTGCTGACACCGCGTGTTTCTGAAGAAAACTCGAGAGCAGGACTAAAGCATTGACCACCAGAGAGGTGTCGGGCTTGCCATTCTCCAGCTTCTGAGAAAGATCCTGCCCAATTAATTGGCACAGAATTCCCATCTTAAGCTTCAATGCCTTCAAGTCCGGTACATTTTCAGACGCCTTCAGTGTACTGGACAACATGAGGTATGCATCCATTTTCGAGCTCCTATCATTTCCCGCCAACTGTTGTACTATCGAGTCCAGCATGGCTGCAAAAGATGCGTGATGATGGAGAGGTAGCAATTTCGCGTTTGGCCCTACACCATTGTACTCTTGTTCACGGACATTGTATGTCTTGAGGATAGACTTAGAGGGTTTTCGTTCGGAGGAAGGGGCCAAAGGTTGGACCATCCGGGTGATATGCTTTCCGTCGAATGAAGCAGTGGGGGGGTCTGAGTATTCCGTGAACTCTGACCACAGAACCCTCTTCTTCCCCGACTTTGTTGACGAGCCAGGATTATCTACAGGCGAGTCGTCTGTGGTGACAGAACTAGCGGCTGGTGCAGATGCCCTTCTGTGATTCGAATTGGTGAAGTGAAACTTTTCGAGGCCAAGAGAGCCAGGTTTCGGTCCGCTGTTAACAGATTCTCGGGGTGGTGTTGGAGGTCGTGCTTGGAGGGATGGTGGTGGATTCAAAGCAGCCGCCGCCGACTCGAACATGGCTGCTGCGAGCGCTATGGCTGGATCCCCTTGGTGTAACCTGCATCGAGACCTACTTTCGTGACTCTACTCCATCTGCCGCAAGCATATCCTCACTTTTGATGTTGTCGAGAGGGTGAATTCGATGAGGAGGAAGCCGTGGAGCTGGAGTTGGAGGCGCAGATGAAGTTGCAGTAGGGTTGAGAAGCGATGGACAAAATCGCGTTCAAGACGCGGCACCAGAACCACTTTAGCTTCACCGCCTTGGGCAGTATTGCGTCCTCGCGATTCTTCAAAATCTAGGTACCTAGTACTTTATTCCATGCAACTTGGTCAGCACTCGGTCTTTAGACGATACATACATTTACAAACTTGCAGCGAGGAACTATCACTTGTGCAACCAGTGATTAGCGTACATCTTGTATTTATTTTTATCCTTTCCTTGTATCGTTATCCATATTTATGAGGTTTCGAAGATATGACTGCAGGCCCGGTGATGCCGGTGGAATTACATTACCTCCTGAAAACAGAAATATTCTAGCCACACTAGCATCCCCATGATTGTAGGGGCTTTGTCGAATAAATCCTTGATACGCTTTTACTCAATTGTCGTGTCGCTAGCGCGTCAAGTGGTGGCTCGGTCAAGGTCCCGAGGACAGTCAGCCAGGAGAAGTTATTTGCCAACTCCTCAGATCTCCAGTTCAGATTAGCATTAGGCCCCATGGCCATGATTATTTTATTGTCGGAAATATATGGTGATATATCTATTTTCCCGGTAGTTCTCGGGAATTTGAATGCTAAAGGAGCTGGCAGCTGAAGGATGAGACATTTAAAAAGGACCAAATCATCAATGCGATATAAATTTACAATTGAAAGGCTGCTCATGTTGTGTATAAATCAACGATTCAAGATCGTTCAGTTGTTTTACTTTGATGCTCAAGATTTCCAAGCTGTGAATGTGTTTTGGCCGAATAGGGGCTCGAAGCGAGCTCGCTTCGATTCGTTTCAATATGTTTTGTTTTGGTTAATATTATTCCTGCGTAGTCTTTCAACAGGGTGGCAGAGCAGTATTTGCTCTCGAAGTATCACAGACTAGTCTCTAATTCCTTCCTTCTAATAATCAAGTGTTGTGAAATGGTTAATCTCAAAGCTTGTTCCTGCCTTACACATCAGATCTATCTATGGCAACGAAAACAGCTGATACAATCGTATTGAATACCAAGTAGAATCTGATGATAGCGAAGATGAAAAATTCAAGTAATATTGCTGGAATGAGGGAGACTGAGACAAATCCTGTAAATATAATATTGGTCTATATAATGACTAGTCAGGCACGATAAAGGGTAAGGCAGAACACAGTTCCGGGAGATACAAAGCGTCGGCAATATTATACTAGGAAAAGTTTGCCGGGCAGCTAAAAGCGTTAGTCATTTAAATAAAGTTATTCAAACTATCTATCAGACGTAGTGATAATTAACTGATATCACAATCTACGCGTCTTCTTACCATATACATATACATATACACACACATATATATATATATTATGTGGCGCATACAGAGCCGAGAGGATGTTGGACGGTCTAGAGCACCGGATGAGCTGGCAATAAAAATTCGCCTGCTTGACGTTACACGCTCAGCGATTATCCACGAACGCCTAGACCGTCAAGCCCCATCCTCTGGCATATTTCCTAAATGCTTCTCTTGATACTGGATGGAATCGCAAGGGAATAGGTTGAATGCATATGCTGAAGACGCATTCGGAGCCTAGCATATGCGGAGTGTACATCTGCACGCTGTACATACATTACCTGAGGAACAGGTCTTGGCCATCACGATATGCTTGTATCGCTTTGCTCTGGTCTTGATTGAAACGAAAGGTGGCTCTCTAAATAACGTGATCAGTCGCATCCAGGCGCATCTCCGTACGGATTGTTTTCCAAGGTCTTATAATACAATTCCAAATGTAGAAGGATCTGTACGCGAAGAGAAACAGGAGCAGCCGGCCAAAAAATGTATATATACATATTGGCAGTATTTCCGGGGTTTGTTGAACTTTATAGGAGACAAGAAAGTGGCCGGAAGAGCTAGTTTAAAGTCGAAAGGTTCTCATCCTCGTGATATGCGTCGCGTGTATAAAGCCTACAACCTACAACTGTCAATTTTTTATCGTTTGTTGACGGCCTAACTTTCACGAACGACAACTATGCCGGCCATCCAAACATGTCCAAAAAGTCTTTCTCCAAATAAATTAGGAAGAGAGAATCGAACGGGTGGTCAGTCTGGTTGCAAGACACCCCCCTCCCCCCACTCTTCATACGTGATGGACATCAGACTCAACCTGGTCGACGAGGAAGAATACGTCGACGTCGAAATTTCCACTAGCCAAGACCAACATTCATCGCAAGCATTTGGTAGTATTGATATCGGTCAGTTGAGTGTAGTCTCCGGATGAATGCAATTACTCACCAAGTCAGCCCAGGAAGAACCCTTAAAATATCTTGACTTTGTCTCCAAGTATATCGATTCAATCAGCGAGGCTCTGCGACCTGTCAATGTCAGGATCCACGACAACCCAGAGCTGAAATATGAAGAATTTTTCGCTCACGAAACCCTGACGACATTCATGAAGACGAGGAAAGGGTGGAAGGTAGTGCCCTCTGCATACGGCATCCCAACAGCTTTTATCGCGGAGTATGATAGTGGGAAGAAAGGGCCGGTGATTAGCTTCAATGCCGAATACGGTTGAGTTCTCTCTCTTGCTGTGGATTTTTTTTTTCTTTTTTTCTTTTTGGCTAAATCTGACTTGAGAGATCAGATGCGCTCGAAGGGATCGGCCACTCATGCGGCCACAACCTCATCGCCACCTGCGCTTTGGCGGGGGCCCTCTCAGCCGGCGAAGCAATGACCAAGTTCTCCCTTCCCGGCAAGATCATTTTGTATGGAACCCCAGCCGAGGAAGGAGGTGGTGGGAAGATCAAACTGCTAGATGCAGGAGCCTACGCCGACCACAAAGTCGACATAAGCCTCATCTCCCATCCAGGAAAAGTAGCCGACTGTGCACTGATGCGGACAAATGCATACGTGAGCTTCAAGGTCGAGTATTTTGGCAAAGAAGCACATGCGGCTGCCGCTCCTTGGGAAGGAATCAATGCTCTTGATGCACTGATTACGGCGTACAATGCGCTGAGTGTGCTGAGACAGCAGACGATGCCAGGGGATATCATTCAGGGACATATCACTGATGGTGGCGCTACTCCCAACATTATTCATGCATATGCCGCCGGCGTGTTCGTTGTAAGAGCGCTGAGCAAGCAAAGACTGGCAGAGCTGAGGACGAATGTCAACAAGTGCTTCAAGGCTGGAGCCGAGGCAACCGGAGCGACGTTGAAAATAACTGAAGTCATAAGCTATGATGACCATGTCCCCAACCAGGCTCTCTGCAAGATCTCGAGAGCTGCGATGAATGCTCTCGGTAGCGATATTCCTGTCTCGAAGATAGATATCGTCCGAGGCGCCACGCAAGCGAGCACAGATCAAGGGAACATCAGCTATGCGATGCCGAGTGTGAGCTTGGGCTTCAAGATTGAAAGTGTGGAGGGGCCTCATAATCCTGGATTCGCGAAGTCTGCAAGGACGATGGAGGCTCACAATGCTGCTCTGAGAGCTGGAAAGGCCCTCGCTGCTACAGGCTTGGAGGCGCTAACGGACCCGAGCTTGATGAAGGCTGCGAAGGATGAGTTCGAGGAAATGATCAAGAGACAGGGCAGCAACATATGAACGGATTCAATGAGCACTTTCGGGGCTTTAGACTCGAGATGCAGGCTTCGCGCAACAACAGCAATTCAAAAAAGTTCTCTGACCGAATAGGCAGTTTCCTAATTAGGAAACCACGCACATTAGTTTCGAGGAGGCAATTTCCAGGGCCAGAAATTCAGAATAGCTGTTCCCCAAAAGATTTAAGCGCAATTGGGTAGTTATTTATATTCTAAACCGAGATGAGTTTGATGCTTGAAGCAGGGGAATATAGCTAACTATGCACCTCGCTAACCATAAACATCGCTAACCAACCTCACATACTTAGACGTAACGACATAATGAAATAAGGATATAACCATTTTTCTGCTCGCCCCCTTCCTCCTTCTGGTCTACACGCCCGGCAAATTAAACCCGGCCAACTTGGGCCAGTTCCCAAGAGACGCAGGGTCCCCTCCGATCCTCACAAACTGGCCCACGGAAGGCGTCGGCCCATCGAGCACGAACAGCATATACCAACCGGGCGGGCAGACGTGTGAATTTGGAGGCGCTGTAATCGAGCAAGTAGCCCCCGAGCACGAGACAGCGGGGAACAAGGTGCGCTGGCCCATGCTGTTGCCGTGGGTCGACGACACGGAGCCGAGAAGCGACACTTTCAGGTTCGCCGTGGAACCGGAAGTGAGCGCGAATGCGTAGGCCGCGCCGTATTGCCAGTCCTTGGTGGCGATGGTGAAGGTCGGGCGAGCGAGGCCGGAAAGCAGGTACGGGGGCGTGAAGACCTCGACGCGGTACTCTTCGGGCCAGCTGCCCTGGGGACTGTTGTAGTCGCCGGTGGGATCCGAGCCGGAGATCATGACGCGGCCGTCGAGGAGAGTGATGGCCTCGGAGTGGTAGAGGCGGGCGACGGTGGTGTTGGCCATGACTGACATGCGCTGGTTGACTGGCTTGGACGGGTCGTACAAAACGGCATTGAGATTGGGAGCGCCGCCAAGTCCGAAGCCGGCAACACCGTGCTGGCCGCCGCCTGTAATGAGGTAGGTTCCATCTGGGAGACCGGCCATGCAAGGCAGGACTCTCCGGGAAGGCTGGCACGTATTAGCGACATCTGAGAAGCGAGGAAAGCAAAAGAGACCCCACCATCCGCTCAATCGTCCAAGCTGGGTTTGCAGCTTCAGGTTGCGTAGAAACACAGTTATCAATCGCATATCCCCCGTTGGAAGTGGACCCGCCACAAGCCAGGACGCCTACGGGAGCCGTGAAAGGCGCATACTGCGGCAACGCGACCATTGAGCCCTGTAGCTGATATGTCCGGCCTCCAGTGGCATCATTGACAGCACCTGGCAGGTTCGGCAGAATCTTGACCGTAGCAAACGTCTTCTCGTCTAGGATCCTCGCCTCGTTATAATAGAGGATAAATATGCCTGATGGGACGACCATGATGAACGGGTAGAGGTTGAATGGATGCGTTCGTTGCAAGAAGTCCAGGTAGACAGTTCCTCCACCTGTTCTTGGGAGGATCTCCAGGTTTGGCTGCTGATCTGCGTTCTGACCAATCTCACCACCGACGACCAGGATCGAGCCATTCGCCATGATCATTGCCGAAGGGTACCAGCGCGGGACCAGCAATTGGAGGTTATTGGGGTCCTCAGTCCATTGCTGCGTTCCCTTGACTCCAGCGGATCCATCTGGCCAATACAAGCGGATACCATAGTTAGACGTACCAGCCCAGCCACCAACGGTGATTTGCCTTCCGGCCTTGTCGGGAAGAGTGAGACCTGCAGCGCAGAAGACATCTGTTTTCAGACCAGTCATTTGTCTCCATGCAATGCTAAAGGTGTTAATTTGAGTAAGATCAACTGTGCGACACCGGGGAGTCAGTGTTTGGCCGACTAAGAAGGTTTCGAGACTAGAGCAAAGATGCCTTGAAATAAAAAATGATACCGAGACCGCTCGTTACATACGTTCGTAGGCACCAGTGCCATTGGGCTCTCCAGTTCCAGCTTTCTCCAAAAACGTAACTTTGCCAGTAATCGCTTGGGATACTATCAGGGGCACAACAACGCCTCCGATCAAGAGCGAGTATTTGCCACCCGCATTTCCAGTTGGGATTGCCCAATTGACAGGAGAGGTCGTCCAAGTATAGTAAGTGAGTCTGTTTCCAGATCCGCAATAGTAGTTCTTGTTTCCCGAACAGAGCGCGTTGCACACAGAGTCGGCGTACTTGAGAGGAAGGGCAGAGTACGTGTACTGCTGAACATCATTGGGATTTGTCGAGGTGGTTGGCGCAGATGCGACCTGGAGGTTCTGGATATCTCCACAAACTGCGAGTGTCAGTCAGCGTATGTACCTATCCCGGACCAGATTCGAACGTGCGTTTACCTACAGCATTGTGAAGAGTACTCAGGTCCTGCCGCATTGAACCCAAATTGCTGACAGCGAGTGATACATGAGACGGGATCGTTCGTCTGCGTATCCCAGACTTTATACGGGAGAACTGACAATTTAATATTCCCATTTTCTTTCGCGGGGATGTTGTCCCTGATCCATTAGTATTGGTTCTTGTCAAGGAGGGAACTGGACATGCTGTAGACATCCTGAATACGCCCACCCAGCTGGTATGTCACTCTTTTGGGGACCCGGACCAGCTGGCTGAGTTGACGCGACAGTTGCTGTAGTCGCTGCTACTTTTGTCGTACTGCCTGCATTGGCCGACGACACCGCTCCTGTCAACCTTTCCGTGTAAACAGACAGCCGGTTACTAGCTCCACACTTCTCAGCAGAGTTTCCTCTGCAGCTAAAGCTGCAATCGGCTGCAGGTGCAATAGCAGACCCAGTTCCGAATGCGTTGCCACAGTAGCCTTTCTCGTGTCAGCCTGCACAGCCGCGAGAAGAAAGCAGTTCCTACACTCTCGGCCGTACTCCGTGCCAAAGTAGGTATATCCTGCACAATCGCTGGCACAAGACTCGAGGGTCATACTATCATATGCTGTCGACTTCGCAGCAAGAGCCCGCACGTTGGTGCCCTCTGTCTGACATCCATAATATGTCCATCCTGTCACAACGGACTGTCTTTTCTCCACAACAACGGCCGAGAAAGACGACGTGAGCTGTAGATGTCAGCGAGCTATGCCAGCTTTAGGGCTGTATGGCATACCAACGAAGCCACCACAGCTGCTTTGACAGCATATGTAAAGTTTCCCATGTCCCAAAATGTTTGTTGATAGAGCTAATGTAAGTTACAAACGAGCGTGCCTGCGCAGAATTTTTTGCAGCTAAAAGATGCAGACCCAAGAGAGGTGTATTGTAAGAAAACGAATAGTTCTGGCCAGAGAAATCTTTATAACATGGGGACTGAAAAGGAAACAAGCCGTGGAGGTGAAAATGAGGCTTGAGACTTGTTCCAAATAATGGTAAGGGCTGATTATCCCCAGGGTGCGATGCCGGTATGCAGGCCAGTACGCTGCACCTTTCGTATCCATCCTCATCACGCGGGCATGGCAGACACTGGTCGTCAAGTTCCGATGAAATGTATGTGCATTCGCGAATCAGCCATGTGTGTTGTGTGGCTGAACCAGGGCGTCCTTCCATGCTGTCCTTTCCATGCCGCTCAAACGGTGATTTCCATGCGACAGCGGCAGTCAGCGTTACTATTGACGTGCATCATACGTGCATGCTGCAGGTGTTTGATAGCGCCAGGGAATTAGGATACTGGTGAGTGAGTAGTGATACTGGTGACTTGTAAGTAAGTAACACTGGTAAGTAAGTACTGCATAATCTCCGCATAATCAACCGTTGAAGTCTAGCCGAGCCTGCCCAGCTGCCAATCAAGCAACAAAATTTTGACTCTCCAAGACGTACTCAACTAACTAAAGCAAAGCTTGAATAGAGCAAGAAATACGACTCATGACTAACGATGATAGCTACGTAGAAGCTCGGCTGGAAAAGGGGAAGAAGACTAGAGGTGAGACTGAACACCAGAACTTGACAAAAAGAGAGTTCGGCTAGGAAAAAACAGACCCAAAATGGAAGACAAAAAGAGAAAAAATGAAGATAAAGATAACCGCAGCCCACGACGGTACAGGCATACGTAGGTCATCAGACTTGATAATCTAGCTGTATTCCAAATTCCAATCCCCAGAGCGATATAATCTGGCCAAATAGTAATGAACATGTGCTCTGGAATGACTATGTCCTATTTCCGGACCCGAACGGTCCTCGTATCCTGAGTCACCAGGCTCCGTCTTACGGCGAGGCAGAATGGGTATAAGGGAAAGCAACTAGACCTTGAGGGTTGCTGTGCAGTGCTGTGCTGACAAGATGCCCGGATCGGAATGTATCGCGGTGGTGTGGTTGACAATGGTGTACACATATGTACGTACTTACACGGCGGTACTTGCGTCTCGGGTCTCGGAGCAAATCAAATCTCCAGTCCAGTCCGACAGCAACCAACATCTTCGAGACCATTTCTTATCTCGAAAAGAAAAACTGGTCATCCCCATGATCACATCCGACGTTTACGTTGGGTTACACAGAAAAGTGTACGCACGAAGCCGGTGGGAGAAATCGTGGCCAGCTTCTTCTCGCAGCAATACTACGACTACTGCCTTGTCATCGAACTGAATTCTTTCTCCTCGATTACAGCAAGCAGGAAACATCTGACTTGCGCCCGCCGGTACGATACCTATTGTTGCATCGTTCTCTTACTTGTGAATCAAAGTTCGATCGGCATGATGATTAAGTAATAGTCGTATAAATCGAAAGCTCTCCTTCGCAGTGGTGAGATACGGGCCAGTACAGGTAGCCACGGCAAGCAGTAGATGCCAGTGGTACAATCGCAGAAGCCTCACCGTTCCTAAATAATTTGTAAGCAGCGAAAGGGCGAGGACTTGCCAACTGCATCTTCACCCCTTTCCATATAAAATTTCCTAAGTCCCTGTGAAGTCTATTTCGTTCAAATTGTGAGCAGACTCTAACAATACAGTCCCAGCTCAAGATACCTTCTTACCACCAGACTTTCTCCAGGAACTGGCCCGAGCGCTACTTCGACCCTTCGGCTTTCCCTTGCCCTTCTTCTCCCCACCCATCTTCAGACCCTTCGGTTTTCCATTCTTCGAGCTGGCCCTGTACCCTTCAAATACGATACTCTCGGGCGTCTTCGATATACCTACTACTGCCTTCCCATCTCCCTTCTTTCCCATCACCGTGCCGTTGGCGCCACTTGCTGCATTTCTGAACTGAGCAGCTCCGGCTTTTCCTAGAAGCTTGCCTGCTCGGCCCTTCAGAGATGACAATTCTGCGCTTGTCTTCGGTTGGTAGATACGGGGTTTGGAGCTGACTTTGCCTTTGCGAGGATCTGGGCGGGATGCGGCAGAGGCGAGAGCAGTTTTGCGGACGGCTTTAGCGCGAACCACACGCAAGACACGGGGTAACATAGGAGGGTACTTCTTTTCGTTGAAAAGAAGTGCTGCTTCTACGGAATTTGCGTCCTGGAAATTTTAGTATTTAATCAAATGCGGGATAGGACGTACCGACCTCAAATTGAACATAAGCGAATCCCTTTCCGACTCTGGTCTTCTCGTCACGTACGACACGAACACTTTCTACTGTCCCTGCCTTACCAAACTGTCTCCACAAGCCCTCTTCGATATCCGAAGGAATCTTGGAACGTTTGCGCTCGTTGTCTCCACCCTGTTCCATCATGCTCTCGTCGTCAACGAATCCGAGGTTGCCTACGAAGACACAGCGACGGTGATCTGTTTTGGCCGGGTGAGCCACACCATCGACACGTAGATGACGATCTAAGACCATAGTGCCATTCAATTTCTTGACTGCTTCTCTAGCCGCAAAAGCCGTAGAATAGACTACATAAGCATTGGTACTCTTGGTTGTCGCAGCCATGAGGTCCTTCTTGGCGAAAGCGGCCTTTTTGGGGAGAGCAGTACCGGCGTAGGCTGTAGATCGGAAGCGGAGAGACTCGATTTTATGCTCTGGCTTGCCTGCCAAAGGGGCAAGCGAAGAGAGGAACGAGCCCATGTGTCCGAGTAAAGTCTTTTTAGCGGCTTTATCGGTCATCGCGAGCGTAGATACATTGGCAAGGAACACTGTCCGAGAGGCCTTCTCAAGTTCTACGGCATCCTTACTCGGGGCCAGAGACTCGTGGAGCGGAACATCTGCTGGCGCAGTTCTTGCACTCTTCTCAACCGAATCAGAATCGCTCCCATCGTCTTTTTCAGAGTCCGAGTCGAGATCCTCGGATTCTTCAGACATGTCCTGATCTTGCGTGGCCATCGTTCTTTGGCGCTTCAACCGTCTCTCTGCCTTACGCTCAGCCTCTTCTTTTTCTTCCTCTTTGGCAAGCTTCTGCATATATTTCCCCTCGAGATCTTCTTCTTCGGCCTTTCTCTTTCGCTTGCGCTCGGGTTTGGCAATGGATGCCTCGATGATTTTTTCTAGCTCAACTCCGACTTGTGCTTCATTTTCGGACTCGGAAAAATCTCCAACGTCTACATCGTCGAGGTCCCCATCCACGCTGCTCAGGTCCTCGTCGTCGCCTTCGGATTCGGCTTCCCCCTCCTCGCGCTCTAATTCCTCGTCGACTATTTTTTGCTTCCTCGGCGGCGGAGGCTCCTGGTAACGGGATTTTGGAGGAGGTTTGACTGGACCAGCCTTTTGGAGAGATCAGTATTCAGATACCGAATGCCACTGTGCGTTTAGGTGACTTACACTTGTCGCAAACAGCAAGGCCAAGCTCGGGTCGAGGACTGCCTCTACAGGCAGAGACTTGTTGCTCTTGCTTTTCCTGCTGGACTTCTCCTCCTTCTTTTTCTCAATATTTTCAGAGGCCTCCCCATCTTTGCGACTTCGTTTTCCCATGTTGAGTGTAGTTTTCAATATTCAATAATTGTTCCCCAATACTGAATGAGTTGTGCACTTTAAACTATTCAAGAATTTCTACCTAGACGCGCTAGTAGTAGCTTGATCGGCCCGACGATTCGCCGAGCCCTTAATGACCAGGGTCTGTTGAGCTTCACCCTCATGCACGCACTACCTACACCACCATTTTTCCACCGCGATCCACCTCCTCATATTCTGCTCGGACTTCCTGGCGCCAGCTGCCTCGTGTGTTCCGCTACTCGCCGCTACTCGGTATCCGACAAATTCTGCTTCACAACCCCAGTCTCGGGAAACACTTGCGCGCACAACCCTCGCCCCGACTATCTTGTCCTGCTTGCTGGTCGAACAGAGGGCATGTAACTACTGCAGACCTAAGACTTATTCGGTACGGGCATAACAAGCGTATAATGAGTGTTTCGATGGACTTAGGGGTCGACGCCCTGCTGCAAGCAGCTCAAGCAGAGGAGGCTCTGAATGAAGTTGAGGTCGGTGATGACGATCGCGAAGACGGCTCCAGCAGTCTCTCCGAAATTGAGGACAATAATATCGACGAGGAGGAGGATGAGGACTTAGAGGGCTCGGAGGACCTCAGCAACCCCTCCGAAAACGATTCTGAAGCAGAGACGGAGCGTCTCGAAGAATCTCCCATTAAATTCCGACAGCAACAGGACCTCGTCATGTCCAGCCAAAACTACAAACACAGTCCAAGCAAGCTCAACAAACAAATCTCACCTACCGATATGGATATGGAAGAGGACGATGAGGACGACGATCCGTTATCTTCTGACGATATTTCTCATAACGAATCCCCAGACTCACCGAAGAGCTCTGAGCAGGGCGAAGCTGAACTCGAACCTACAACTGCTGCTACATATCTTGACGAACCTTCGGGCGATATCGTCAAGACATTACTGTCTGCTTCAGATGCCGATACAAGGAAGCGCAAACGGTCCATAATGGCTGGAACTTCGTTGGACGACGACCTTGAGGAACCTTTGCGCAAGCGTACTGGCTCAGTGATGACACCCGGGCGTGATTATGCGGTCGAGGACGAGGCTAACCCTGACTACGAGGAACAATTATCCAATCCAATCAGCGGGAATGTGTCTGGTGAGGAGGGTGAGGCAACGCAAGAGAATGAAGGTCCCGAGGAAGCTGGAGATGCTGTCGTGCCTGAGGAGCTGGCTCCAGAGATCATCGATGCGCCAACATCGCCAAAGAGACGAGGGCGAAAGAAGAAAAAGGTCGTGGAGAATGGCATCGGTGGTCGTGAGGATCCGGACGCCGACGTTGCTGTCAATGGAGACCACGAAGTCAGGAATGGCGAAGAAGGCTCGGCAGAAAACGAGGGTTATGACGAAGTCGAGGCTGCCAACAAGAATGAGGAAGAACGTAAGTCCGAGCTTTTGCATTGCTGCCTGGGCTCTGTTGACAAGTATTAGTCGAGAAAAAGCGAATTGCATTAGAACAGTTGAGTGCCATCGAACGGCAATTTACTGCCTTCCGAGACAGGTAATGTTTTCAAACTTCGAGAAATAACACGTCTAACTCGCTAGCAGAGTCTACGATGAACGATTAGAACAACTGAATCGAGAAGAAGCGATGCTGCGACAGAACAAAATTACACATCCAGACTACCTCGCAATGATACAATGTATCGATGCACGGAGAGACGATAAGCTTCGAATAGCGGACAACCTGCGCACGCTTGAGATGCAGAATCTCAGGAACCATTCAGTGGCGAAAAGAAGTCAGATTCTTGTTCAGTATCAACAAGAAGTTCGCGAGATCCGGGAGAGGAAGCTTGAGCAACTCGGAAAGCAATGGTACGAAATCCAACACGACAGGAGGAATCATGCTGGTAGCATTCCGGACTACACTCTAAAGTACCCGGCAACGAAAGCACAGCAAGTTCAGAACCAGATGGCTTATAACACCGAGGTGTCCATTCTTAGTGGAGTTGCGAAATATGTTGGATTCCCTGCAGCTCCGACAATGGCATCGGCCACAGCCGCAGAGCTGGAAGATGATTTCGAGAAAATGGGGGTCAGTCTTCTAAGAACAGTCTCCGAGCGAACAACAAGAAGCTGACCGTGCTTAGCGAACGAGACAAGCTCAACCAATGCCGGTACCTATGCAGGAATTGCAAGCGCTCCGCAACGCTGGTTCAAGGTCTCGATTCAAGCCGGCTGAAGAACAGTTCATTGAACAGACGCCGTGGGCTAATCCTCAACATCCGTCCCATGCGCATCTGCTCCAGAGGCAGACACCGGCTCAGCAAACGCCCAGAACATCGACACAAGCGCCAGCTCGAAGACACTCTCACCAACCTGGAGTGCAGCCAATCTCTGGTACCTTCTCGAACAATTCTAGTTCCACAATGACGGGTCGTATTTCGCCTCATAACCCGTTCGTCAATTCGCACTCACATACCATCGTACCCTCCCCGTTGGGAAGTCGACAACCATCACTATCCCCGCAGCAAAACCGGCACCCACCGTCGCATAGCCAAGATTTCCCAAAGAGCAACATTGTACATCATCACTCGCCTCCTGCGGGTCCCTCTGAAGTACCGCGCGAATTCGCGCACGAGGTGAGGCGAGAGCAAGCTGCTGCGATGATGGGTCGGTTCTGAGTCTCCTTTTTCATACAACAACCAATGACAGACAGGGCACATGTGGCGCAGGCAGGCGTTCGAGGTTATTACTTTTAGCACCTTTAGCACGGACGATGCTTGGTTGGAATTTTGGATTGATGACCATGTCTTGTATACATACATAGCTAGACAGACACATGGGCCCATGGCAGGCAGGGTGGCAGTTATTGGCGTAGCATATTATTACCCGGGGATCGATATGTGTGGTGAAGCAGGCTGCAACTATCTATGAGATTTTCACAATGAACCGGACCGACGCCCCAAGAGAATTTCTGGCATGAGGTCAAATATCTTAACGAATACTAAAGAATCCCATTGTTACCAAAACGCCGCCCCTGTCATGCCATGCCGTGCCGTGCGATCATCCCTATTTGCGAAATCCTCATGTACACGGCTCTTCCCAGGCTAATCGATCGATCATACACATACATAGAGGGGACTCTTTCCTGCCTTCGCCTAATCCAATTCGAAGCCTACTTTCACTATTCCTGCATACGCCCTTATCCTTATTCTATTTGCCAGCTGCTGCTGTGTCGAACTGCCTAGCCATCGTACTCGCGCCAGCCGTCGGAGCCTGGACCGGCGTTGCCGCGTCGGGAACCTTGACGTCTTCGAAGTCGTCCTGCGAGACGGCGCGGATGGTGAACCAGTCTGAAGAAGCAAAGCAGAATCAGCAGATATCCGAATTGGATTTCAAGAAGTTATGAGTATGAGTAGGAGGAACAGTGAGAGGAAAGAATTGGGCAGCTCTCACAGACACCCACGCAGAAACCAAACAGGCTCACTCCCGTCGCTGCGTTCTTGAACAGGTAGGGGCGGCGGGCGCGGATCAAGGCGGCGGATTGCTTGTAGTGCTGGTCATAGTAGGAGGATTTGGGGAGACTGCGCCGTGGGGGAGGGGATGGTCAGCGCGGTATTGATAAGTTGGGGAGGTAGGTGGGTCGGTGAATGGATATATCATATTAAATTGGAAGATGATTGGGTACGCACAGTCCCATATTGACGGCTGGGTCGAGATCCGAAGGGAGGTCTCTTAAGAAGTCGTTGGATGTTTTGATAGGTATGGACTTTGAAAGTTCCCGCCTCCACTGTACCTACTTGGTTGCCTGCCTAGGGTTCGGGCCAGCCCATCCCCGGGTCTCGGCCCGTCTATTTTCCAGAAGGCGCGTCAAGTCAGCTATGAAGGAAGCACAAAGATACTTACCACCTACCAATACATAGAAGAGTTCTCAACTCAACCCAACTCCATCACGATTTCTCCCTTCATCCTCGCCCGCATCTTCCGCGACAACGACATATACCGTACCTACTTGATGCCACATTCGATTGTCACACCCGTAGATGCAGGCCTGAATTTCCTCTTAGAGCTCCGTTTTAGCTGTTGAAAGCGCCTGCCCTGCTCCTCTTCACCATGGACTCCTCGGTCGAGCTCCAGATCAAGCAACTCGGCGATGCGCGCAAACTCGTCCTGAGCGATGCTAGTCACTACCCGCAGATCATCCAAGGCATTCTGCCCATCGCTGCACCCGGCGCGCGCGTCGAGCTGCGAAGATGGGTTGCCGATTTCCTGGCCGAGACGTTCGCGGCCCCCTCCCTGCCATCGCAGCAGAAGGAGACCCTGAGCTTGCTGGTGCTGGAGACATTGAAGAACATGATTGAGAATCCGCAGGAGGATCCTGCCGTGGTGAGGAGCGTGGTGCAGACGGCGGCAAGCGTGTACCCGCTGGTGATGAGATGGATGTATGTAGCCATTCCTCCCCCCTTGGAAATCCTATGCATGTGTCTTGAACAACTGCCCGTTATTACCTATCCTCGCTGTCTATATAACCCGGATTGATCCATGGCTCTCTGCGCTTGGTTGTTTATGATGATGGTCGCGTGGCGGGCACATCTGTCTTAGCAAAGGGTCGGGTCTAACTTGCATGCCTGGATAGTATCAACAACTCGTATGATAGCACAACATGGGAGCGGATGACTGCGATTAAATCGAGAATTCTGCGGATGTGGGACACGGCTATTCCTGGTGTGCGTATCTGTTGCATCAAATTCGCCCAGAAAGTAGTCCTGGTACAGACCAAAGGCCCAGATGCTGACCCGAGGGTATGGATAATCCGTTTTTCAGCGGTCGTACAATACTTACTTCCTCCCAGCGCGGCACACCACTCGAAGTCTCTCTGTCTATGGTACCGTCAAATCACCCTCTTATCCCACCCAAGAATCTTGAAGCGGAGGCATCAGGTCTGTTAGATAGGATGCTAGCAGTGTTCCATGAAAACAGCAGGTCTGTACTCTCCCATCCCATATGCGAACTAACTGACATGAAAAGCGATGCGATCCTCGTCGATGCCACCCTAAACTCCCTTTCCATCCTGATTCGTTCCCGTCCCCAAACTTCCAATAAGATCTTGAACATCATCCTGAGTTTCAACCCTTTGAAGCAAGCCAATTCCCCCATGAACCCCAAACTCCGTGTTATGGTCAAATCCATGGAAAAGACCACTAGATTGTTGCTTCTCCATGTCCTCAAGCGGTACCTATGCCAGTTCCCATCTAACTGACTGGGGAAGTGCTGACAGACTTTAGTGATCAACAACATCCACTTGCTGGGAAGATGCACCAGTATATTGAACGGATGATGAGAGCCAGGGCAGATATCTTTGATGAGTCGTCACGGAAGCGAGGTGCCCCCGAGCCTACAGATGGCTCAGATGCTGCGAAGCGACAAAAGCTGGGAGCTCCTGCCCCGGTCCTGGCCCCGAAATTTCATGTTCCTCCTCTGGCACCTGGGCCCCATACTATTGCGGAACTCTTCACTGTTACTACGGATGAGGCTTTGAAGGCTTTCGATGTCTCACAGCTGCCAGATGATCTGGTCCTTAGGATTGGCATTACGATATTGCAGAGGATTGATGCCAGTACGCTGAATCAAGCAGTCGAGGTACGCATTATCTCTGAGATATGAATTTGGAGACTAACGAAACTTTAGGGTGTCCGTCAAAGGTACAAGATTTTGGAAGCCACCAAGCCTGCCGTAATCACTGCCGCAGCTCATCTGGATGTGGAAGAGGAAGATGACTACGAGCCAGACTTTGATGTAGCAGAAGACGCAGAGCAAATTTTAAACAAACTCGACGGTGCACCTCCGGAAGAGCCGAAGGTCGCAATACCCTCTTTCTCTGGCCGCTTTACCCTCCCTGCACCACCACCCTTAACAACAGCACAGGCCAGCGAAGTCGGTCTGTCGACAGTCTACAAGGTATTCGACGTGATGAGGGGACTGGAAGAGAGAGGCAAGAAAAGCAAGGCCGGCATCAACAGGCTTGCAGCTAGCGCATATGATCGAGACGCATGGATCACCATCCTGACCCGTATCGCTACACGTGCTCCAGCCGGGCTCGAAGCGCTCGATTCCTTGAAAGCCGAATCGGACGTCCCATCCTACATCTCCCTCGCCGATAATATCCGTGAGTTCTTGTGCGGCTACGTCCTCGAGGACTTCCGGAAACGCATCGACATCGCCTTGGCCTGGCTGTGCGAGGAGTGGTACAACGACAAGATGCAGATGAAAGAAGCCGACCAAGACGCCACCATCCTGCACTACGACAAGTGGGTTTTTAAGATCTTGGATGGCATGGTGCCGTATCTAGACGGCCAGGATAGAGGTTTGGTCATTAAGTTCCTCAGTGATATCCCAGGCTTGAGCATGGAGGTTTTGGACCGGGTGAAGAAGCTGTGCCGGGATCCCGCGACGGTCAACATGGCGCTGCAGAGCCTTCTGTTCCTGGTTGCGTACCGGCCGCCCGTCAGAGAGCTGGTATTGAATGCTGTGGAGGATGTTTGGGATACCTGTAAGCTCCCCTTTCTACCTTCTAGCTTCTTGTGACTGTTCAAAGATTTAATTGACAAAATCATGCAGACGAGGACGCGAGACCAACGGTTGTCAAGCTCTTTTCCAAATGGCGGCCGGGACTAACCGAGCGCTCCTCCAGCTCCAAGCCCGCCACCGAGGGGGACAAAGAGATGACGAAGCCTTTATTGAACAATGGTGGCGGCAGCACAGTTGCTGTAGTTGCTACATAGATACAGCTTCTACAACGTCACAAGTGAATCTCACGAAAGCGATGAGCTAGCTAGCCTTTGTCTGTACATTAGCTCCTTCGTTCTTCCTTTCCCTCCTTGAGGTTCTGGCTTGGACTTTGTCTCTTTTTTGAGCGTGCATGCATGGGTGCTTGTTTGGCTTGGCATTGACATGGCATTGGCATTGGGTGGCGTTTTATTTCCAATCTTGAGCACGTCAAAGGGGGTTCAAAATTCGGTTGTTTTTACCTTACTTAGCGGAGATGGCGGCTGAGGGAGGGGTAGATGGAGGACTTTATGGATAGTTGATGGATACAATACCCGAGCTTGGAGTGGATGTTGATAGATGGATGGATGGGTCTCTTAGCCGCGAGAGGACTGTGGATACCTAGATGCCTAAGTCTTTTGCTGGGAGATGCTATGCTGTGCTGTGGTGGCGGTGCTGGTGGTAGTGCTGGTGGAGGCAAGCAAGCATGCGAGCAAGAAAGCGTGCAAGAAAGCGCGCAAGCAAGAAATGAATGAATGAATAGATGAGTAATAAGACTGCATCTACTGCATGTTCATGGACGTCAAGGTTTTATCTCTGTCTATACTTCTTGCGGTGCAAAAGATTGGACTGAGTGATGAATTGATTGGTTGCAATCCGTATATGCATAGATATGTATGGCTTGAATCCGCCGTCTATTAGCTAATATATTAGTTTGTATCCGAATTCTTCCATTACGGTAATCTATCCGACGTGGACGAGCTGGGCGATCTTTAGGATTTCCTTGGCATCAAGTATACAGAGATTTCGCTTATAAATAGTTTTATTTCTGTATGTTGATATTTTTTTTTTATTTTTTTTTTCCTTTTGCGAGCTTAAATTTGCCCTTGTTCTTAACTGTTTACTGTTAATGCTACTAAGATACAGATTGTTGCGACTTTGGCTTGCGATGATACTATTGAAGGTGATATTGCGCTTTTGTTTATTTGCATGGAGCCTAAGAGAGAGGGTGAGTACTTGAGCGAGTGAGCTAATCGGCACCGTCATCAAGCCTTTTCAAAGGGCTTCAAATTGCAGAGAGGCAGTTAGTGCTCTTCCATGTGTCGTCTTATACCTTAAAATTGGAGGACTCGCGTGGAAGACGATGATCATTATAACCGCGTTCGAAGAAGAAAAAGGATATTCACATCGGCTCACTTCTGACTCTTATTTTCTCCAGGGGAAACATAGCGTAGATCGTAATAATAAGTCTTGATTCAAGCCCTTTGCTTATATCACGATCCGGCACCGCTAGAACACAGAAAGAGGAAACTTGTTATGTTTTTCAAACCAAGAGCCCGAGAGAAAAAAGAAGCGTAGTTGTTCGCATCTGAAATTCCGATTTTGGAGTACTCTCACTGCCACCATTCCCTTCCATCTTGCGTCCTCTGCCCTGGCACACCAATCCAGCTTCCCTCTTCTTGCACCCAACATCCTCTGAACTCCCTGCTCAACAGTACTGGTGCTAGCGGTAGAGGCACCCCATCTGGGAACCCTTAGCATGCGCCAGGGTCAGCACTACTTAAACATCAGCAACGGCCCCGAAACTACAGTATCGAATATTTATATATCGAGTCGCTTACCGGAAGTGCCAGCCTGCAACTACAGAATCACCACCAAGATCACACTCAAAGATCAACCTGTTCAATTCTTTTTCGCAATCGCCGTCTCCCAGATCGAAACCAGACTCTCGGTTGAGGTTCTCGACGATGAACAGCAATCCTAGCTTCCCGGATTGAGGACACATTGACTTGAGCTGGTGTGCCTGGTAGAAACCGGTGAACATACCGCCGTTCTTGTGACAGGCGTCGTAGACGAAGCCGCGTGCCTGCTCCTTGTTGGGCCAACCATCGCCGCTGCCGTAGCAGCTCGCCGAAGCTAGACTGAAGAGCGAGGTCAAACTGACGAGGACGGTGGTGGTTAGTTTCATCTTGGCGGAAGGTAAAGTTTTGGGAGTTTTGCGATTGAGATAAGAAGATGGATGATGAGGGAACTGAAGAAAAAAAAGGGACGAACAAACAGCGTCCTTTTATACCTTTTCCCGTCGTCTTACCCGCCGGTTGATCCGTTCTTCTTTCGAAGTAGGCTGCACGCTCTAACTTAGCGCTTATTCTGTCTCTGAACCTCAGTTTTTCATTCTAAAGTCGAGTGATACCGCACTCCATCTCACTTTTACGTGAAATTCGGGCAGTTTGAGACTTCGCTTCGCTGATAGGCTATTTTTACGACTTCTTCCCTGTTATTCGTTCGTTCGTCTAGACGTTACGAAGAAGATCGCATTCTGTGTGCATCCTGATCGAATTAGCCTCGACCCTGAGAAATGGATTGATCGTCTCGCGTGCCGAAGCTCGGAATGCCAAAACCTCACCTAGGTGATCACGGTACCCGGGCAACCTGTCGCACATTCTCACATAAGATTCGGAAAGCCAGATCATACGCTGTATATGATAGAGGTACGGTGCTGATGTTGCTAACCTCGTCAAGCAGCTAGGCACCGTGAAGATGCTCCAGTGAGGATCTTTGCTACTTTTCGAAATGAGATGAGGGGGATTTCCGAGACTTTATGCAGATGCCAGAAGCGAACATACACACAACGGGTACGCGTGACATATATGTACGTAACGACCCCTCTGTACGAAAATTGATTGGCCTCCTCCTAGAAGTGCCCATATCTCGTCTGGAGGTGGGATCTCTAACTGCAGCAATTGGCACGATATGATATGGAAATGGGAGAACGAGCTCGGTAAAGTTTACCTATGTACTATATCTTGAAAATCACGGAGACCCTATGCCTCTCTTTCTGCGTGGACGGAAGGAGACAACAGGCTAGAAGCTTACTTCAACAACGTCAATAACACCATCGATGCCGGAGGAGGGATTCGCGACCCCGATCGTACGGAAATGGGGACATGTCTGGTATTTTTTTCTTATCTGATCAGCCAAAGTGAAGAAGCCATTTCAATTCATTCCTTCCTTGCCGCATCCGAGCTTAGGATGATACATTATAAAATAATCTTATGGTTTCGCTTAAAGTAGGCGAGCGGGTTTTCTCCAGCGCCTGAATAAGGGAATTCTTATCTCAGGGGCATCAGACTAATGAAAGTCCTCTCTCGTCCTCGAGGAATCATAACGAACATGTACAGTTCTATAAAACTTGAAGGCCTACGGACGGTAGAATATTCATAGCGAGTCACCGATATCTTAATTATGAATGAAAATACTCCTACTCCAGGCTTGGCGTCGCGATGCTTGTTTTGTTGTTTTTTGTTTCTGTTTTGTTTTACGGACTTCCAACTACGTACAGACCTCTCTCCTTCTTAAGAGGGCCGGTTGGAAAGCAGGATAAAATGTGCCGTAATACACGTACGGTATTAGCATGATTTTATTTTCCGTAGCTTTTCTCTCTCCTCTCCTTCATCTTCCTTTCTTCCTTCCTTCTTTATATTTTTCTAGACACGACGGACAACCTCCCCTCCCACTTCCAGGAGCGGAAGGAATGAACGAAAAAGGCAAACTTTTTCATCCCGTCGGCTTCGGCGCACTTATGTACCAACTTACCATTTTCTCATCATGATCATCCATGTCATTAGGCCATCTTCCCACTTCCCACTTCCCACTTTCTACTTCCCACGTACCGCTTCCCCGCCTTATACCATCCTAAGCGAAGCCGACGCGGGGAAGACACTCATATCACTCGGCAAAGAAAGTAAACAAGGGCAGGGAAGTGGAGATTAGTGTATGTACTACCCCATAGTCCCGTTATAATAGAGCAAAACAAAAATGTAAAAAGGCATATAGTGACTTATCTTTCCGATCTACGGACACTGCCGAACCAGGTCAGGGTCAAAATCAGGATCAGCAGGAAGATCGATAGTCCATGTATGTATGTATGTACCCATCTATCCGCCCTGCTTTACGGAGGTACAGCGGTTATATATTCCGATCCACTACGGAAACTAGCTCAATGGAGTAATGCCTCTACGGTCCTTCGCATAAGCTAAGGATGCGTGGGAAAAGGTCGGCGAATTCGAATTTTAAGCGCTAGTTGAGAGTACGCCGGAGGGTTATCGGGCTGTAATCGAAGCTGATGGAAACTGATTACATATCAAAATGAGAATCCTTTTCTACAGAGTACGTATTGTATTGTCGCGTCCAGCCACACGACGCGGAGGACCGTAG
The DNA here is from genome assembly GCF_022702325.1 of Drepanopeziza brunnea f. sp. 'multigermtubi'. Lineage (NCBI taxonomy): Eukaryota > Fungi > Ascomycota > Leotiomycetes > Helotiales > Drepanopezizaceae > Drepanopeziza > Drepanopeziza brunnea. The sequence continues at coordinate 860,928 of NW_027094071.1, read as the reverse complement.
AGGTTTTTCTCGATTAAGCTAGTTTCCGTCGTGGGTCGGAATACATAACCGCTGTACCGCCGTAGTCAGAGGCTCCGAGCTGGTGGTAAACGCAAAAAAGGTAGGTATATTCAATTCGATAATAGGGTACGGTACGGTGCAGTGCGGAATCACCGAGATGGGATATCTATCGATGACATACATACAAACATACCCACACAGCTCTGCAAGGGTGATGCGTTGTGAAGTATTGATTACTTCAACGCATAGAGAAAGAGTACAAATAGCAAGCTGCAGATGGGCACTTCCAGAAAATCCCAGGAGAAGCCGCTCATTCTTTCTCAGACCAAAGTTCATCATTATCAGTCTCTCGTCCCCCCCTCCCCCCCCCCACCCCGGCTGATCTTAGACTGTTCCAGTCCGTTCGTTTGCACTTCCGAGTCCGATTTCCCTGAAACTAGCTCGGTCATGAGAGCCGCCATTCTCTTCTTGGCTGTGGCCTTAAGCCTCGTGGGTAGCGGCGCTTATGCGTCGAGGAACCGCACGCTGGATGCCTTGGTAGCCGAGTCCAGCGCCAACATCATGGCGATCCTCGAGGCGAGGTTGGCCGATGCCTCGGCGACGTGCACATCCCAGAACGTGGTCGTCCGCAAGGAATGGCAAGTGACCCTTCTACCACGGGCCAGAGACAGATTGGACGCTGACGGCAACGCAAAATTGAATGGCTGGTTGACTGACCGACTGACTGATTGGTTCCAGGTCTGCCATCTCGTCTGCCGAGAAGCTGAGCTACATTGCGGCCATCAAGTGCATGCAGAACAGCAGTGCCATCACCCCCGTGTCCGCCGTCCAAGGAGTCCGCAGCCGCTTCGACGACTTCGCTGCCCTGCACATCAACCAGACCACGACCATCCACTGGACCTCCGTCTTCTACGCCTGGCACAGGCAGTACACCTGGCTGTACGAGAAGGCCCTGCGCGAGGAGTGCGGCTACACCGGGTACCAGCCCTACTGGGACTGGTCGTCAACGAGCACGCACGCCGCCCACCCGCTCTTCGATGGCAGCGAGACGTCCATCTCGGGCAACGGCAAAGCCGTCGCCCACAGCAGCTACGTGCTGATCCCCACGCCGACCGTCATCAACTCCACCGCGACGTCCGGCACGGGCGGCGGCTGCCTGACCTCCGGGCCCTTCGCCAACTTCACCATCAACCTCGGGCCCTTCGGCGCCCCCGTCCAGGACGGCTTCGCCTACAACCCGCGCTGTCTCACGCGCGACTTCCGCGATGGCGTCCTGCCGGCCAGCCTTTCCTACGACAACGTCACGCTGGCCCTGTCGCAGGACGACCTGCAGTCCTTCACGAACCAGATCGAGGCCGGCACCGCTCTGCATAACAACGGGCATACGACGACGGGAGGCGTACAGGATGACCTGTGGGGCAGCGCCCAGGATCCCGTGTTCCATTTCCATCATGCGCAGGTGGATCGCGTGTGGACCATCTGGCAGGGCTTGAACCAGACCGTCCGGACGCTGGAGATCGCTGATACCATGACCATTAAAGATTGTAGGTTGCATTGCCCCCCGACTCTCGCTTAGAATCCTGCAAGCGAGGGAGAGTAAGTGAGTGCGTTGCGTGCGTGCTGACGTTGAGATAATAGCGCCGCCGTCTGCTGCAGGAAACTTGGACTCGGTTATCGATATGGGGTTCTTGGGTGAGCAGTCGACCATTGGAGATTTGGTCTCGACTATTGATGGGCCGTTTTGTTACATCTACGCTTAGATGGTGTGACACCACCACGGAGTGATTTAATTTTTAATTTTTACCTGTCTTTAGACGAATTGGCGGTAGCGAAAGCTGAGTGACGGAAGAAGTGAGTCGAATTTCTCGTACCTGATATATTACGCTATGCAGACGAAGTAATAGCATTCAAGCTTCACCTCAGACCTTCAGGCTCGTCCATTCTGAACTTGACTTCATAGCCAGACGCAAAAAGTAGAAACAAGTCCACGAAGATGGGCGAAAGATGTTGGAAATCCGAGTTGGCTCTGGAGAGGTATACAGCCCCCTTTCTTGGACTAGGTATGTGTGTGTGTGTATCGCCCGGCTTTTTCGACCGCAGAGACCGACTGCTTTTCCTCCCTCTGATTATCCAAAAGAACACTCACCTGGAGGGGTTTCCATCAAGCTATCTGCGCTGCATGTTCGGGAAGCAAGCGGAACCAGGGAAAGGTAAATAATAATAATATTAATAATAATCGATTTATTCATCAAAGCTTGAACCCAACGCTGAAATTATGCGTCGCTCCCCCCTCGACTGCCACATTCACATAGCCATTGTCCGTGTCGCCCTGCACAGCTTGCGAGTCAAAGTACACCGAATTCGTCTTGTCCCCCCTCGGCACGCTCACCACTCCTCTCGTACCCGCCGGCCCAGTCACTTGCAGATAGAACAGTCCCGCATCGTTATGGTTCCAGGAGACTTTGATCGGACCCTTGGGCGTCGGCACAAGGCCCTTTGCCCACCTGACGTCGCCTGGGATGGGCTTCACGGCCCAGGTTGAGAAGCCAGGGCCGGAGGGCATGACGCCAAGGACGTAGTTCGTCAAGGCTGGGACGACGCCTGTTCCCCAGCCGTGCGCCATGGACGTGAAGCCATCCTCGTAAGGCTCGCCCTTCGGGCCGATGCCTTCCCACATCGTGATCTTCGGGTCGTGGGTCGACATCCACCCGTACAGCCGTCTGATCTCTTCCAGAGCAGAGGCGGCTAGCCCCGTCCTGAACCGGGCTTCGATCTCAAAGTACGAGATGAAAGCATAGACGCGCTGAGAGAAAGGCCCGAGGAGATCATTATCGTAGAAGGAGTTGCCGTACGGACGCTCGTGGTTGGCGGAGAGGTAAGCGAGGATGGATTCCGCTCGCGTAGAGTTCGCTACGCCGCTGACGATGCTCAGACTGTTGCCATCCTGAGCGTGGGTCTGGCAGAATGCCTTTCCACAGGTACCGTCGTAGAAGGCGCCGGCTTTGGGGTCGAAGTTCCCGTCCAGCGCTTGGGAGACTTTGCGAGCTCGTGCTGACCAGCGGGAGACGTCTGCTTCGTGGCCGAGGTATCTGGCCATAGATGCGGCGTTATCGAGCGCCATCACGTAGAGTGCGTTGTAGTAGGTGACTGGACCGGAGCGAGGGAGGAAGGCGTAATCACCATAGCCACCCGTTCCACCAAGGCCTTTTCTCAGCAGTCCGGTTGCTGGGTCAGTTGTTGATGGGTAGAAGGTGTCCAGCACCTTGACGAGGTTGGGATAGTACTTGGTCACGTATGCCGTGTCGCCCGTATACATGAAGAGATCGTAACTACAGGCAACCCACCACAAGGGGTAATCGTATAGTGGCAACGTGTAGCTTTGGATGCTCGCCGGAGGAAGCCACCCATCCGCCCGCTGATGATCCGCAATATCAGCAAGCACGTTTCTGGTGGCTGCCGCAACGCTGTGACTCAGGTAAGAGGTTCTCGAGGCAACGGCGAGGTCTCCAACATAAGGATCTCGATCTCGATTCGCGCCATCGTGAAGAACCAGCTTCCCCATGAGCGTCGGGCTGCCTGCACCTCGAGGATCGGTATCGTTTTCTCGGAACGTGTCGATACACAGGTCGTTGGTATATACCCCGTCGTACCACCACTGATTGAGCTGATCGTCGGAGCTCTCAAACCAGCCGGTGAAGGTATTCGGGGTGCCCAGGAAGCCCGTGAACTCCAGGCTCATGGAATCGATGTTGACCTGGCCATAGGAGGAGGTGTAGGGTGCATCAGCCGGAAGAGCATCCAGATAGATTTTCATATATCTGAATCCATGGAGGCCGTCGGCACAGACTTGGTCGCCAAACTCGCAGCCATATTTGTCCGTCCAGGTATATGGTGTCGGACGAACCGCGATCTGTCACGTGTTAGCCATCACGTGCCAAATTATTGTCACGTGAATGTTAGTATCGTTACTCGAGCCGAGCCGAGCCGAGCCGACTTCCTCGAGAGGTCCTTACTTGATCGCTTCCAGGAGTTATGGTTTGTCCCTACGATACTTTCTATCAGAAATGCGTCCTCCCATTTTACATATTGACATTCATATCAAACCCACATTATCCGATCGCGAAAAGTCGCTTCGATTGCTGAGGAACTGCAGCGTTTCCGAGAATGCCAGTCTAATACCTGGAAGCCCTGGGGTGGTATTGAACGACCCTCCAAACTTGATGGACACAAAGCCAGCCATGTTCTGGCCCCAGTCAACAACGACGGCTGGTGGAACGTCAGACGCGTCTGCCGCCATCGACGCGCTCTTCGGCAGTGTCCTGGTCAGGATCGTCGATCCCTTGCCCGTGAGAAGACCCTCGGCATTGGTGACATTCCCCCGTGTGAGAGTCCCGAGCACGCGGCTTGGTCGTACAACCGCACTCGGGGGAGAGCGTACATACTTCTGCCAACTCTCGCCTGTGCCAATGTCGATGAGTGGCCGCTGGTCCTGCCATTGATAAGAGCCCGCGAGAGTAGGGGGGGCTAAAACCAGCAATGGAAGAAGGCAGGTCAATATAACGAGCATAATCGGGATTAAGAATGTGAGGCTACATTGATGTTGGCGATGCGGAGGCGTTGATATATAGGTATGGGTACTTGTTAGGCTTCGATTTACAGAGTACGGCTTGGAATGCGCTTACGGAGAGGGTGCACGGGCGAAGGGTGGAGCCTAAGCCGAAACACCATGGAGGTGTCATCATCCCATATCGTGTGATCGGAATAAGACGAAGAGGCTTGAGCAACGGCCGGGCAAATTATGATCAACATCGCCCATCACGAGGGGATGGATGCTTTGCCGAAAGCGATCAGTGACCTTCTTCCTTGCCCCTGCAATATTCACACTGCTCTCGCTCAATCCTTCAACCAGGCATATATATGTTTCCCTCACCTCGCCCGCTTTCATCCGAGATCCGCTTAAGTCTTATTTGCGACCACGGAGTTTTGCAAACCAGCCTATCTATACATTACGGAGCAGAGTTGAATCTGGATAAATTTTTGCTGACGAGCTTTAACATCTGCTCAAGATATAATTACCCGCCAGCGGCAGCTTTTCCAAAAAAGAAAAAAAAAAGAGAATAAAAAAGAAGAAAAGTACCAAGCTAATAAAAAGCATCAACACATCACATCTCCAGGGCCATTACTGTTCAGAGACTCATCGTATTGAGGGACTACTAAGTACAATTTCATATTTGGTAATTGCAATCTAATGCGCTACTACCCCCCTGAATATAGTTGGACCCAGTTTAGCCCTATGAATCGTAGAGCGGTGGTTTCTGAATGGCTCAAAGCCTTGTCAACTCAATCGCACAGACTAAATACTTGCCTAAAGATACTTTCCAAGGCTTAAGTCCTATAAGCTTACCTTAAAGGCAGGTAGAGGGTTATTTAAATCGTCAGCTGACAATCCAATGACGGTTTCTTTAAACGATAGTCCTAAGAGGTTAGCATAGTTGATAGATCACCTGAGGCAGATACATGAGATTGAATAGAATCTGAAAACAAACGATTTAAATTATTTAAATCGTAACTAAAACAAAATCATTTTAATCGATTAAATCGACTTCTCTAAGAGCTCGTTTTTTCCTTAAAAGAATATCATTAAAACAAAACCGTTTAATCGATTGGATCGTCGTTTATAAAAGTCGGTCTTTTTATGAAAAGACCGTCTCCGAGCTTTTTGGGACCATTTCAAGATCGTCTTATGATCGTCCTAAAGCCGTCCCCGAATTTTAAACCGTCTCGAGGGACTTAAATTAGTAAGCAAACGAATAGTAAAATATGCTTTTCAGCTCCCTTTTCCTTTAACTTGCCCCTTTCCTCTTTCTTACCCTCACCTCCCCCAGCCCTTGGTAAGCGAAAGAGCTGCACGGTAGTAAGTTCACATTTGATAGATCGATCGATTCTGATTATGAAGTCTTTAGAGCGTTGATATATAAACCGTAGCAGCGAAATTGAGAAATATCTTAGCATCGATTGTATTAAATTATTATTCAAACGATAGTATTAGAAAAACGGTTTTGTATTTTAATCGTATATGATTAAAAACGAGCATTAGATTATCTTAAATATTTGAAACGAATTCCTTAATAAACGTGTTTTGAAAATCTGGACGGGGACGGCTATAGGACGGTCTTGAGCTCGGGGACGATCAAAAAGGTGAACTATTCTTGATTTGTAATTAATATTGATTTTAGACGGTCTAATTACCTTTTTTTTATCAAAGAAGGTCAGAGGATCGCTCAAATAACCCTCTACCTGCCTTCAAGGTATTGGTCCAGCCCCTGGTAATAGCCCTTGCAAAATTACACTCTTGACATGTAGGTACTTGAGGAAGAAGCGGGGGAAGGCGGGGTAGTATTTATTCGCTGATTGATTTATCTGCATTGGATAAAAACAAGTCAATATTGACTTCAGCTGCAGCCGAAAAACGCCAATACCTACTTAGCAGGTAACTGAAACGGCATTTTCGAATTTTGAAGTTTGGAAGTTCGAAATACTCCGGAAAGATCTTCTGGGTAGGTATCTGTGCTAAGCTCGCTTTACTCCATTCGGGTACAAATTATTGCTAATGGCTTGCGCGAAAATGCGTCTCGGATAAGGGATTCGAAGTGGGGTATTCGTGATGTCGATAAATGTTCATGCGGGGTATACTCCGTATACGTAGATATCGCGAGGCCTGGATCCATACATCGATTCGTATACTTGTGAGTCGTTATTTATACTGCTTATGCATGATTCAATTTCGGGAGACGCTATGAATAATGAGAATGTTCAGCATTTTCGAGAAAGTGATGCGATATCCGCCGTATCGCTCCGTATGCACAGCCCGACCCCAGCCACGGTGCCAATGCCGCCGCGTGCGGCCAGATGCAGGTCGAGAAACATAGGTAGGTACATATCTAGAACGCCTCATCCTCCCCTCCCCCGGACATAGAACGTCAGAGACTCGATATCGCGGAAGGAAGAGAGTTACGAAGCGGTCCCTAAGATAGTCCTACTACCATTGCCACCACCACCATCATGTCCACGATGCAACAACGCCTGCAGGCCGCCTCGGCGCAGAACACACACCTGCTAACTCTCATCTCCGAGACCGAGTACGCCGTGTCGGCCTACCAACAAACGCAGGACTACATCCGCGACCTAGAGAGCGCCATCGCCGACGCCGAGAGGCGCCTGGCCTTGCTGGCTAAGCACGTTGACAAGGAGTACGCGGAGCATCGGAAGTTCCGGGACTCGCACATGCGGCGCCTGGCAAGCCGGATCAGCGGCCGGCGGGAGAAGTTCCAAGAGGAGGCGTCTCGGGAGGAGAAGGAGTGGCTGGACGCCGTCGCGACGCAGCTGAAGACGCGCCAGGGCCGGGACCACCTGCGGGCCCGAATGGCCGAGGCGGAGGGGACGAGCGAGGAGTTCCGGCGCGCGGTGGAGGCGCACGAGCAAGCGGCGCGGGAGCTGGACGCGCTGTACCACTCGCTCTTTGGTGGGCCGACGCCCGAGATCCCCGAGGAGGACGAGCGGGAGCGGGCCGTGCTGGAGGCGGAGGCCCGGTATAACGAGGTGGGCTTGGTGCTCAGCCGGGAGAAGCAGACCCGGGACCTCCTGCTGGAGGCCAACGCGTCGCTGAAGCGCGCGTTCCGCGATTTGCAGGAGGTCGAGAGCGACGCGACCATGGACGTCTGGGGCGTGGGCAGTAGCTCGTTTGCCGAGCTGGCGGAGAATAGTGCCCTGAGCCGGTGCCAGCGCCACGTCGCGCAGGTGGAGCTGCTTGTCTCGCAGGCTCAGCGGATCCAGCCGGCGATGGGACGTGTCGGGCCCATGACGATTGCGCAGATGGATTTCTTGAGCAGCGCGGTGTATGACAACATCTTCTCCGACATGGATATGCAGGAGAGGATTCGGAGCTCGATGCTGCAGCTGCAGAATGCACAGGCGGAATTGCATAGGGAGATCGGGGCGAGTGATAGGCGGAGGGACGACGTGAAGAGGTCGTCGGATGAGCTGAAGACGGTGCTGGGCCGGAAGAGGCTGGAGCTGCAGACCGTCCGCCGGGAGGCATTTGAGCAACTGGCGACTTTACCGCCGTATGCTGCTGAGCCGCCACCTTATGCATGAGGGGGGAGGAACGCCGCAGCAGAGGGCTGCCAGCAGATCCTGTCTTGGAGAATGCGTAGTGTGTGGGCGAGAGGAAGATGATCTCTGATCCGATCTCCAAGCTGTGTCTGTTTGCTTCCCAGTTTGACTGTCTGAGCATTCAGCAATATTGTTCGCTGATGGCAACTTTGCCATTGCGATGCAGACGGGGTTTGCAGTGTCATCAACAACTGCGGAAACTGATGCAGTTGTACACCAAAGAGCTCGCAACTGCGCTGCAGATTGGAGTTGCAACTGCAGGAGCCGAAGATGTGGGAACGCTTTACTTCCATGTCGACTTGGCCTTTGCAGCATCAGTGAAACTTCTCCACTTCGGATACCGATAAAATCCGATAAAATCCACTCTGGGGGTAACCGGCGAGGAAGCAATTCGGATTGAAGAGCTCTTAGAATCGTGATTTCTTGAGAGGCCCAGTGGCTGGGGCATTGAGTGAGACGGGGGCGATGGTTGTGAGAATGGGGAAATTCGGGTGTTTCTGTGGAAAATAGCAATAGGAGGGCTCAGAGCAGGATTTTGAAGTTAACATCGTAAGGGATGGAAGGAAAGGTTCTCTCATTTCGAGTCATTATCGGTATATCGTATCTGACTAGCTGGCCTAAGCCTTGGTGGGGGGGAATGTAGAGGCGGAATCCCGAATACAAGATGTACCGTACATGGAGAATATACAAGAAAAACCATCTTAGGTGCTGTCTAGACCCTCTTAATCCCACGACACAGTAGGTTGAATGTCTCCCGGATGCTCGTAGACCTCCGTCGGCAAGAGTTTCGGCTCTTGCCTCTCCATCCTGTCAGACCCAACTTTCTTTGTGATCTCCGGAATCATATGATGCATCTTCATGACCCTGAGTTGGTCCTAGGTCTCGTTAACGACATCCAGCAGAGATGTTTCAGCCCACTTACCAGATAATTCGACTCCCGTATTGCATCCACATACTAAATAGGTGTCAGCAAACAGTGGTAAATAAGAGAGCAATGCATCTTACGCCTTGGTCCACCGTCCCTCTCTCTGCTTCTTCTTCGAGTTCGGCTAAAAGATCCCTACTAGTATAATAATTGTTCACAGCAAAGTTCAGTGCGTCCGTTAGGTCGTACCCAGCTCGACACATCGCCTCCAGCGAGATGTAGGTGCAATCGTTGAAGTCTTTTGCCATGACATCGAGGCTCAATCGTCTCTTCATGACAGCGAAATACAGGTACGAGTAAGGTAGAGCCACGAACCAGAGGCGCTTGAGGAAGAAAGAGGTGACGATGAGCTGAACAACTGGAAGTACGGCGGCCTTTTCAAAGTAGAAATGGCTGGCGTCTACAGCAAGTGAATTCATAGTCACTCGTGCGATTGCACCGCTTAGCATCATTGCCATGCCAGCTTCATCGTATGCTGCATGGAGGGATCCGCTGTACACCACTACTTGCCTGTCCAAGCTGGCCACGCAAGCAGCAATGGCTATGCTGTCAGCACACCTGAACGCTATATATTATGGGGTGAACCACACTTACAAGGCGCATTGACGATATGTAGTTTCCACAAGCTCGGGTCGTATCCGCTGGCTTCTAGCAATCTGATCCAGATTTTTCTCACCACCATCGATGTAGGATGGTCTTCAGGCCAAAGGATTCCAGGTTCTTGTGGAGCTATCTTATTCACGATAGCATGGATATGCTTTACGTGTATGTCCCATTCTGCTTCATGTCGTAGCATCCACTCGTGAGGAATGATGTTGAATTGCTTGCCTCCTACGACCGGGATTTCTTCTTGAAACGTGACCCCTATGTGAACGAATTAGTATGTATTTGAGCATTGACACCCCTTCTTAACAGCAGAATTATATACTATTAAAGATATTATCAATGCGATATGCGATTTGAGACAGAGAGCTGACTCTCGGATTTGCTAAAGCACTTACATATGAGCCCCATCGACGCGGCCATGAACGTCGCTATTAACCCAGACCTCTGCGCCCATTTTCTTCTCCTTACACCTCTTTGGTCTTGGAAATATTCTTTGTACCCCCCTTGCGTTGGCTGACCATAAATGCCACGAGGTTGTCCATATTGGTTGTGGTATCCCGGAGCTTGTCGCCGTCGGCCAAAGTGCAGCGAAGAATTGTTATGGCGGGTTAATGAACCAGTAGATAGAACTGGTGCGCTCCTCCATCGGGAACCAACAAAGCCAGTTCGACTGAGCATTGTGGCGGAGGTGGAGAGAGATTGTGCTGGTAGGATTGGCCTGGACTGGAAAGTCGACGAGGTTGCTGGGAGACGCGTTTTTTTCTAAGCCTTGTTGTGGGACAGTCACGTGTGTCCCACGGTAGCTGTGGCTGGTGTCCGCGTCGGTCAACTGCCTCGAAAGAAAGGGACAATGTGGTCCAGCCGATGCTGGAAAAGAAGGGAGATGTCCATCCTCGTGGTCTTTTTTTCCCCTTCTTTTTCGTCTTCATTATTTTTTCTTTTTCCATTTCTGTCATGATAAGAAAACTCCATGTCTCGTAGGAAGATTTAAGTGATGCAAAGCCACGAATTAAATACTTAGCGCTAGAGCTTTAAAACAACGACCTCTCACTTTATCCGGCTTTCTTTTACCATTGCACGACCATCAAAGGATCTCTCTCGGATTTTCTTATTAGTTTTTTTTTTCTTTCTATTTCTGTCTGTTGGATTCTATTCGTTGATGAACCTACTCAATGCTTTTTACATTTCCTCATTTTCATGATCTTTTATGCAAGGTTTCTCTCTCTTCAGCGACCTGCTCTTCAGCTTCCTTCTCTTTCAAGCGCATTTCCCCAACCCTGAATCAGTCGATAACTGCAGGGCCGAATCGCTCTATACAGTTATCCCCACCGACACGTACAGAGTATTTCATTAGGTTTCGAGGAAAGCGATATCAATGTCTCAGACGTTAACAAGGTATGCAGAGCGCGTAAGGGTCACGTTTTCATACTATCCGCGGCTCCATGCCTTTTATATTTTCTGTCCATCTTCTTGAAGCCGGCTTCCTATTTAAATTCAATGAAGAATCGCTTCAGGAGGATATATCACATGGAGAGCTGTCCATAACTTATCTTTAAGCTTTCGCAGGACGCTAATACAGACACAAACAATTGTTGTCGTCGAGAATGTCAATCCATTCTTGGCTTTGGCTTTGTATTTTCGCTATGTCTCATATAGTATCTAAGCGAAGATGCTATCCCGCCAACCAAGAACTGGCCCATCAACTTGGTCTATTGTTCCTCGAAATCCTGATGCAGAGCCGGGAATGGCATGTACCCGCGTACTGCTGCATATTCCATTCCTCATCACCAGCCTTGGTCGCGATAAGTACGAGAGGCCGCGTCTGGATTTCTCCTTCAACATATTGTCCTCCATCATGCGATTCATTGGTATTCTGTGCGTCTTGGGATTATCTGCTCTCAGCTCCGCACAAGTTTGATACTCCCATCAGAAGCGAACGAGCTACAGAAGCTGACACATCCAGGTGAACCTGGGAGCGGCCCAATCTTATGGTATTCTAGGTAAATCGACCGTCACCAACACCGGTAACACGACAATCGTCGGTGATCTTGGAACAGGAGGAATCAGCATCACAGGGCAAACCTCGTTGGTGGTCACTGGCCGAATCGTTATTGGCGATGAAACTCTCACAGCCTTCTCAGATGCCGGAGCCGCTTATACCGCGATCAATGGCTTCGGTCCCAGTCTGATACCAGGGATGGAGCTTGGAGGTCTGGTTTTGTCTCCTGGGGTGTTTAGATTCACCAGTAGTGCCCAGTTGACAGGAACGTTGACGCTCAATGGGACTGGTTCGCCAAACGATGCATGGTACTTCCAAATTGCATCAACCTTGACAACAGCACCGGATGCTGCTGTGGTCTTCATCGGGGGCGGAACACCCTGCAACGTGTACTGGACGGTCGGAACTTCAGCAACCATCGATAGAAGAACCTCATTTGCCGGAACCATACTTGCATCTGCTTCGGTAACATTCAATGGCAATGCTGTACTTCTTGGGCGGGCTATCGGGCTAACAGGGGCCGTTACTATGATCTCGAATGCTATAGTGGTAACGAATAATTGCCCGGTGTCCTCGTCTTCAACCTCTACCACACTGGCGAGCTCCACTCCGCCAGTTGGCCCTCCAGTTCCGACAGATTTATTTTCGATAGCTACCACCCCGCTTATACCTTCCGGTACACCACTATCCCAAGGTCCCGGAGGGCAGATACCTCCAAGTGTGACGGTGATACTGCCCAATTCTCAGTCGAGTGACACTTTGTCCAGGACAGTATCAGCTACCACCAGGTTAGTTTTAGATTTTTTTCGTCTACGATTCTGTACAACTGGCTATACCCCTGCTTGATTTCTCTATTATCTTTCCTTGTTGAGGTGATTGACTTCCAGCTCATGTACAACAGCTCTCAGCTGCCTATTCCAGAATTTCCCAGTCCTCAGACTGCCATTTTCCAGACTTTTAGCTCTAAAGTCGCCAGCCTCCAAAGTCTTGGCTTCCAGAGTCTCGGTTCCGAGACCTCGAGTTCTTACACCCCCGGGCTGCCAGCTGTTAGCTCTGGGGTAAGGAGCTCTCAGGTTGCAGATTCTCAGACTGTTCTCTCTCTATCCGCAAGCCTTTTACTATCTGGCTCCCAAGCTACAAGTTTTCAATCTGGCTCTCAGTCTTCCAGCTCTCAAACTACGAGCTCTCAAACTACGATTTCTCAAACTACGAGTTCTCAAACTACGAGTTCTCAAACTACGAGTTCTCAAACTACGAGTTCTCAAACTACGAGTTCTCAAACTACGAGTTCTCAAACTATGAGTTCTCAAACTACGAGTTCTCAAACTACGAGTTCTCAAACTGGCTCCCAATCTTCCAGCTCCCAAACTACAAGCTTTAAATCTAGCTCTCGATCTGCGAGCTTTTCATTCCCCATTTCGCAAACTTTCAGTGTCCAAACTTCAAGCTCCCAAAATGCAAGCCTTAACGCTAACAGCGCCGAAACCTCTAGCTTAAGCCTTTTGACCTCGTCCTCGATATCTTTCGGATACCAAACTTCAACATTCTTGGACTCGACAATTAATACCTCGCCTCTTGCAACGTTCTCCAGTGTCTCTTTCACCGGGCTGGATGTAACGACTATGACCTTCCCAACATTGTCTGGATCTACTACATCTGGTGTCGAATCGGCGTCCAGTACCTCAGGAGATGCAGTCGGCAGTGAAAGTACTCGAACATTCTCTGGAACTACGACAGAATCGGAAGCAATGATCACCAACTCTCAGTTATTCTCTGCCTCGTCTGAAATGATTGCCGCATTGAACCCGACCGTGACCGCCGCGGTCAACGTTCCATTTTTTTCGGGATCGGTCACGATTCAAGATGTGATTATTGTTATAGTCACGACCATTTCAACTCTGACATCGTGTCCTCACAAAGCAACATGTACAGGACAGACCTCTACTGTACGTTAACATCCATCTTATATTTTCTATCGCTGACAAGTGTGTAGTGGACTGGATCCGAAGGGCCTCTGCCATGTTCTGCACATACGACATGCTCGTGTGTCCTTCCGGGTGGCACCAAGACCGTGACCGAGCTGATTACGCTCACCTCCTGCCCCCTCGAGAAAACCTGTACTGGGCAGAAATCCACTGTAAGTGCCGTAGAAAACCATTTCTGCCTCTGCTAACCACCTCAAAGTGGACCGGGAGAGGTGGACCACTCCCTTGTTCTGCTGGAGACAGCTGCTCGTGTGTGCTTCCCGGCGGCACGCAGACCGCCACCACCTGTCCAACTAGCTGTGCATGTAGTGGCCAGATAACAAAGTGGACAGGTAGTAATGGGCCAACTACCTGCGCTGCCGGAGTTACGTGTAATTGGGTGTTGCCCAGCACCGGGCCTGTGGTCACAACAGAATCGCTGCCTCATTTCATTCCCGGAGGAATGACTTCAAGAGACAGCGGAACCGTGGCTGAAGCAACTACCCTGCCTTTGCCATTTACTGGTGGCGCTTATAGGGCTTTTGAAACCAGCCTGGGTTTCTTTGCTGGAATTGCGGTGATTTTGCTGTGCACGCTTTGAGATTGGAGCCGCTCGAGCATTTTTCTTGTTAAATACACTCTAGACCTTCTGAGGCATGCTTTGGGGGGACCTGCGACTGCGACTTGATTGCTATGCCTAATCTGAATTGTTTCTACCCAACCGTCTGGATTTCATCTATGAAGTGTGAAAGCGCGCTAATCTCGCTTCAAAGGATAGCATGTAAACAGTCTTTCATGCTTCGTCTTGACCTTTGTACTCGAGGACTCGGCAAGCCCGATCTGAATTCACTTAAAGAGTTACAATACCACGATAGCGTGTCTTGTTAGCTCGCTCGTGCTGATACCATGCGCTCGACTGCGAAAAAATAAGAGGCGCGTCGGGGGCCACAACTCTCATCCCACCAAACCTCAACCAACACCTCCGCATCGTCCGCCACCATGGATACCTCCGCGATGGACATCGACCCTCAAAACCCTGCACCTCCTGGTCTCGGAGAATGGCAGGACAGCTACGTCCACAACGGAAGGACGTTCTTCGTTGCTCACCAGGAAACTTTCTCCGAGTGCGATCTGCTTGATTCCCACGAGCAAGACGGAATCACTGCCGTCGGCGCGGTCTCTCCATTCTTCTCGTCCAGCGAGCCTGCCGGCACAACCTTCAAGCCGCTCCGTAAGCGTAAGCGCAAATCATCTGTCTCCCCCCGTGTCGACTACCTAATGGGTGATGCTGAGGCAGAGCACTCCCGCCTCTTCAGCCACGACGACAAAAACAAAAATAACAACAACAGCAACGAATCCAATAACACCCCCGCCGCAACCTCAACCATCGCTCCCTCTCTCGATCCCACCTTAGCCCCAACCGTCGCCTCACACCTCCGCCCGCAAATCCAAATCAACCACGCAGGCAATGGCTTCCGATTCAAGGACCTCGACGAGAACGTCCGCGAAATAGTCTACAGCCTCTTCGTCATCAGCGAGTACCCCCTCTTCGCAACCTCGCCCCGCAGTCCGTCCACCAAGCCCAGCAGATTCCCCCACCCACACACGACCGAGCTCGCGATCATGCGCGTCGACCGGCAGCTGAACGTGGAGGCGCGCGCGGTCTTTTTCGCAGGCAACACCTTCGCGTTCGGGTGCGGCGCCTACGGCTCCCCCACGGAGGCCAACTTGCACGGCCTGGAGCTCTTCGTGGCGCTCGTGCCGGCTGTCGACGTCGGCCGTATCAGGAAGATCGACTTGCATCTGTACCTCCCCGAGGGCTGGCTCAAGATTGTTGGCCGCGAGGGCGGCGCCGGCCGCGAATGCGTCGAGCGTGGGGTGCAGGAGACGCTGCTGGCTCTCGGCCGGTTGTTGGAAGGTAGCCTCGTCGGCGTGGAGGAGGTCACGATTGAGCTTGTTGGTGTCAGCTGGGGGCTGGGTGCGACGACGGAGAGGGGGGCTCCGCGGGCGGTTCAGGTTCAGCGGCAGGAGAAGCTCGATGCGCTTCTGGCGTTGGTGGTCGGTATGGAGAAGTTGAGTAAGGTATTCTTGCGCATGACGGGCGACCGTGGTACTTACTACCCACTCGTAAATATGCTTTACCATCTGCCACGGCGCAAGTTCTCGATTATTGAGCAGCTGGTTCGGGGTATTAAGGCTGGATGCCGGCCGATGGTCGATTCTGCACCGAGGGCAACCGGAGGGCTGGGTAGGGGTTACATCAAGCCTTAATTAGCTACCGAGAGATCGTACAAAGGAAGGTTACACATTTGGTATGGATTGGAATTATCCTCCTGCTTGGTACTACAGGTCTTGATAGGATAGTGTGCCAGCTAAAGCATTCTCGAGCGGGATGTTTGCAAGGCATTTGAGATTGGCTGTGGGCCGCTGATGGCATCTTTGCGAAGCAGATGTGAGGACCTTGACATTATCCATCTGCCAATCTCTAGTCTTTCAGATGATAGGAATTTCGATC
The DNA here is from genome assembly GCF_022702325.1 of Drepanopeziza brunnea f. sp. 'multigermtubi'. Lineage (NCBI taxonomy): Eukaryota > Fungi > Ascomycota > Leotiomycetes > Helotiales > Drepanopezizaceae > Drepanopeziza > Drepanopeziza brunnea. The sequence goes on along the minus strand of NW_027094071.1, from coordinate 844,747 downwards.
GGTCCACCACTAGGAACTTGTCTTTCTTCTCCGGATAATTCTCACACAGTTGCTTGCCAAACTGCTTGACGGGCAGCTTAGACCCTAACCAAAGGTGATCGCTTGCAGAATCATGGTAATCCGTGAGGGAGAAATAGCTATGAATATCACCAAGAGAGGCATTGTTGTCCAGTAAACTATCCTCCTCCCGTATAGTTCTGAAATGGGTGCTGCTATCAGAGGGCCAAGGACGAAACCGAATGTGTACATTGACAGCGGAAAGATGGCTATCTCTCGTTCAACGTGAAACTGTGACATTATCAAGGGTATGGCTGTGTATGCGGGTGTTGCTACCGTGCTGGTTTTAATTAGCAGTAAAGCGGGTATAGGCGTAGATGAATATATCCACATGATGAAGCCGAGCATCCTAATCCATTTTCGCCAAAGGGAACGCATTTTCAAAATGACTTCCTCCTGCCTGTGTTTCTGTACCCTCGATGTCATGGTGAGGTGTAGGTGATGTGGAATGTTATGAAAGAGCTGCTGCTTCGAAGTCCTTTTCGGAGGACATGGCCTCGTCTATATCAAGCAGTTTGATAGAATGTTTATGAACTGACACAGTATGGAAGGTTCATATTATATGACTTTAAGATGCAGGACGATGCTGTGAATCAAGTTTTATTTATTGTACATTATAAATCGCTGGGAGAGGAGTGGAGAGATCATTCTGGCCTCAACTAATGTACCAACTCTGTTAACTCGCATACGCACGCACAGCAAGGCAAAAGTCCGTCGCCGCCCCGAGACTACGAAGACCCTCGGCTCCAACTAAACATATCGGCTAAGCTGCAGGAAAGGAGGCTGCTGGATGAGTAACAAGACGACCAGCCAGTTTTTGACCGACGAGTCGGCGTTTCAACAGACCGAAAATCAAATGGACATGAAAGCAATATGTACGGATTTGGATCAGAAGCTTCTCTTCCGTCTGGGCCTCCATCGAATGAATGGAAGCCAAAGTCAACACCGTCAAAAATAGGCGACGCTTAGCGATCGGAATGCTCACTTGAACAAACCAACGTCTACCGTGGCCTGAAAAAGCATCAAGTGTAGTAAATCCGATGCGAAATGCTGGGTTTGAAGTGTTACGGACGAGAGGTTGCCCGAGCCAGCAAGCTTTACAATTCTATTACATCAACATAGTAATCACGCCCGCCGAGGTCTTGATATGTCAGTCACGTGTGCAAATAATCCGAAAAACAAACCACTTGTATGGGGGCTAGAGATCGATAGTGATACATGCTTTATCATACATATTTGGGCTTATTTTGGATTGATCCTCTGGAAAGAAATCTAGTAATCCTACGTACCCAAGTTCCAATGGAAGTTTCCTCGATGCGGCCGGCGGCGTCTCCCTAGCTCCGAGGCTTCACACCTAAATTTGCGCATTACCCGAACACAACTTCAACGACAAGCTATGATTATACGGTCTCCCACAACGAACGCCCTTGGATCCAATAGTCTCAGCACCGTGTGTCTGTCATGTCTACTGTCGACAGCAAGGCCGGCGCGCCGGACGGTGACGAGGAACTTCTCGCAGAAATCTAACGTTAAAGCTGCGCTGGCAGCAGCCGGATCGACTCCTTCGACTCCGAATCCACGATTGAGGGCTGGGTATTTCTCTGCGAACGCGATATTGAGTCGAGTGCGGTCGGTTTCGAATAGGGGAGCCGGGACGACTGCAATACCGGACTCGAGTTCCATCGTTGGGGAGCACGAAGTTGCGAAGTTCTCATCTACATCTATCCGCGCCACTCCGACATCAAAACAAGATCTCCCTCACCGACGACGACAGGCTGCGCGACGGGCAGCAAAAGAAGCAGATCTCGTTCTGCCGGAGAACTCGTCCTCCAATCTCTCTACATCCGCCGCCAACGCCCCCTCGAACTCCATACGACGGCTGATCCCCGTCCTCCTCTCCCTCTCGAAACCCCGCCTCTCGGTGCTGGTCGTCCTCACAGCTTGCGCATCCTACTCTCTATATCCAGTCCCCGAGCTATTACTCCCGTCAGCGACCGATACGCCATCTCTCTCTCCTCTGACCTTGCTCTTCCTCACGACTGGCACAACGCTGTGCGCCGCATCTGCAAATGCCTTCAATATGCTGTACGAGCCCAAATGGGACGCCATGATGTCCCGCACGAGGAACCGCCCCTTGGTACGAGGTCTGATATCTACACGAGGAGCAGCCTTGTTCGCCATACTAGCAGGAATTGGCGGAACAACAGCCCTCTACTTCGGGGTCAACCCGACAGTTTCCTTCCTCGGAGCACTGAACATTGCCCTCTACGCTGGAGCCTACACGCCCCTGAAACGAGTCAGCGTGATAAACACCTGGGTCGGCGCAGTCGTCGGCGGGATCCCACCACTCATGGGCTGGGCCGCAGCCGCAGGACAATCCGCGACGCACGGGGACTGGAGAGAGCTTCTGCTGGGCGAGCACAACATCGGCGGCTGGTTACTCGCAGGGCTACTGGTGGCGTGGCAATTCCCGCATTTCATGTCGCTCTCGTGGTCCATCCGGGAGGAATACAAGAACGCCGGCTACCGGATGCTCTGCTGGGTGAGCCCTGCCCGCAACGGCCGCGTCGCGCTCCGCTACTCTCTCCTCTTCTTCCCAATCTGCGTCGGGCTGTGCTACTTCAACGTCACGGAGTGGAGCTTTGCCGTTGCCAGCGCGCCCGTCAACATCTACCTCCTGCGAGAGGCAGTCAGGTTCTGGAAGCTGGAGGGACACAAGGGGAGTGCCAGGGGCTTGTTCTGGGCGAGCGTGTGGCATCTGCCTGCGGTGATGATCTTGGCCATGGTCGAGAAGAAGGGGATGTGGCAGCGCGTGTGGAGGGCTATTGTCGGCGAGCCGGACCTGGAAGACGAGGAGGATGGGGAATACTTGGATGAAGAAGAGGAGGAGGAAGAGGAAGACGGAAAGGCTGTGGTGCGTACTAGGGAAGGGAAAGGTAATGCCATTCTCGAAGCGCGTAATCCCGCTATCCCTCTCTCTGTAAGATGAAATTATATGATCTGGGAGGGCGATAGGGGAGGGGGAGGGCGTTGCTGTTGTCGTCGTTGCATCCACTGATTGATTGATGAATTGACTCGGTGAAGCCTGTACTAAAACAAAACAAACCAAACCTGGACTGGACGGACCGCATTCTTTTTTTTTCTCGGTAAAACTTGTAGAGTAGATACATAGATGGATAGATAGACTAAGTCGACTAGTAGGTATTTCCAAGCTATCTTATCGTGTCGTGCCAAATCTGGATCTCATCTCGTCTTTCGTCTAGTCTTTCGTCTCGTCTAGTCACTAACCAGGTTGTTAGGTAGGTATGTAGGTAGGTATGTACAAACAGGGATGGTTTCTTTTGTATCTGTATCTGTATCTGTATCTGTATCTGTATTCGAAACATTCCAATTTTGCATCACCTCTTCTCTTCTTTTAGATTCTGTCGGAGTTATTGATTGGGATGGTTGGACTGGTTGAATGTCTCTCTCTCTCTGTGTTTGTGTGTGTGTGTGTGTGTGTATGCACATGTATGTATCGAAAAAGAGATACAATCAAATCATACAATCAAATGATACAATCAAATCATACAATCAAATGAGATAAAATGAAGGAGTGGAAGGAAGAGAGAGAGAGAGAAGCAAAAGCAAAAGCAGTCTCGATAATTAACGTCGTTAAAAGTAGAAAGTAAAAAGTAAACAGATGTTTTAGCCTCCTAGCTCCTAGCTCCTAGCTCGCTTACGCCGAAAAAAAAAAAAAAAAAAAAAAAAAAAACCACCTCTCTTATCCAGCCCCAGCCCCAGCCCATGTCTATCTATCTATCCATCTATCTTGTTTTCCAAACAGACCAAATAAAATAAAAAGATAAGATAAAAAAGAAAGGCCTGCCTCCTTTTGATTTTTATCCCCAGTTTCGTTGACGTTCGTTCGTTTATGCATATTATATATATGCATGCCTGATGAAGGCGATTTCAACCGATAGAAAGATATCGATAAGATGAGCAAGTAAGTAGGATAGAACTCTGTTCCTCCCACTTGGGCCTCCCGCTTGATCTTAGCTCCCCCCCGTACGATTTACCCCCGTGCGATTAATGATGGCTCCAATCCCCATATCCATACTCGGCAACCTCCCCTGCCCGTGGTGCTGTTGCTGCTGCTGCTGACTGAGAAACCTCGGATCCCCTCCTGCCCCTGTCCCTCCCCCTCCGTTAATATTGATATTGACGTACCCGCCCATACTCCCATTGCCGCTGATGTTACTGTTGCTGTTACTCCCGTTGGAAAGCGAGTGCGAATGCGGATGCGGGTGCGAGTGCGAGTGGTAGTGGCCCCCCTGATATCCAGTCGAGGAGCGGTCTGAAGCGTACCCCGGCTCCAAGTCGAGGTCGAGATCGTCAGCATCGGCGTCGGCGTCGGCGTAGCCGGAATCATCGGCTTGGTGGTCGAAGGGTTTGGTCGTGGTGGTGGTTATAGGGTAGGCGTTGTTCTGGCTGTGAGAATGGGGATGGTGTTGGGAAAGATGGGAGGACGAGGACGAAGAGAAGTCATGTTGAGAGTGTGGCTGGTTGGGGGAGAGGACCAGACGTTCGCGGCGGGCACAGGAGCGGGCGGCTGTTTGGAGATTTTTGAGGCCTTGGGCCATGCACTGTTTTAATTGTCAGTGGTTGTGGCTTGGCTTGGGAGAGAGAGGGAAGAGACATGAAGGAAGGGACGGGAAGAAGCCAAGATGTAAAGGAAGGGGGGGGATATGAGGGTCTGTAGCATAACATCGCCTATCGGGAAGAAAATGGAAGGAAAGGGAAAGAAAGGAGTAAAGAGATATACACACCTTCTGCTCAACCACGTTCCACTTCTCTCCCGTTTGCGCCGCAAGCGAGGCCCATATCTCCCGCCGCATCACCATGTAATGCTTCGCTAGATTCTCGAGCTTCAATCCGTCCCAGTCGTCCGCGCTACGTCTTTCCATCAGCCGCTCGTGCCGCTTGCGACATGCATTTGGCGTCTTGGACGGGAAATACGTGGTTTGGATCGGGGCCCAGTTGAGGCCTTGTGCCCTGGCTGCCATGAGGGTCTGGTCGTCTGCGGGCGTCCAGGCACCGCTGGATGCGCGGATGGGTACCGGGGCCTGGGGCGCAGCGGGAGGCATGGATTGGTACTGTGGTGCAAGGGGGTGTTGGACGGGACCACCGTTGGAGACGTAGCTAGATGGGCCTTGCGGGTAGCCTCCTTGTTGTGACATGGTGTTGTTGGGTGCGGAGCTGTAGTACTCGCCCGGGAGTGTGGTTCGGGCGGAAAGGGGGGCGTATTGTGTTGCTGTTCTTGTTGTTGTTGTTGGGGTAATGGAGATGGGGTTTATGCGGTAGGAGCCTTGACTTCTAACAGAGCGGTGGCCTTTGGGCATCTCAGACATGGATAACAAAGAGTGGAGATGTATATGTGACTGCTCCCGAAGCCACGAGAGTGACGACAGATGAGTAGAGAGAGTTCGAATTAAGAATTAAGATACCTCGCCAGGAGGATTGCGTATCAAATGAAATGAACGACGACGACAACGATAGAGAGGAGGAAGATATGAAACGATGAAGACTGGAAAACTCGCATCGAGGGGTATCTTGGGTGGTTACGAAGGAAAGCGAAAACACAGAAACGGAGTCGCGGAGAGGCTCTACAGAAGAAGCAAGAAGGTCGGAAGGCCTGGCAGAGAAGACCGGATAGTCGTCTCTTATACAAAGTTGCTGCGAAACATGATGCAGCAGAGAAACCAAGAGATCAACGATGGAGAGGGCGCCAAACAAAGATGCGTCTATAGCCTTCCTTACTGACTGACGCCAGCGCGAGCGCAAATATCTTGGACTGCACCTGAATCGAGACCCCTTACTAAAAGATGAAACGGAGGCCTTTCTGCTTTTAGAAAAGAATGGGATGGCCGCGGGAAGAACAAAGGCTGAAACCCCCAGGCGCGATCGAGATGGCCCGGGGGAGGATCATCGAGTCTCGCCCGAGGACCGTTGGCCGCATGGCCGGTCCTGATATTGGTCGCGAGGACGCAGGGGCGGACGCGGGAGAACAATCTGAGAGGGAAAGGGGGAAAGAGGCTCTGTTCGTCGGCGCGTAGGTAGCGAGCTGGCGGTAAACACCTCAGACAGGGGAGGCGGGAGATGCGGTGCGGCGCTTAATAGTGGAGATGGGGGTGGTGGAAGTCAAAAATAAGTCGATGCGGCAATTCGGTTTGGAACTTGTGAGGGAGCGGAAGCTAGACTGACTGTCTGTCTAATGATTGCTGCTGTTGTGCTGAACATAATTCGTAAGACATATGTATATATTCCTAAGAGGTGAAGTATTAGCGAGACAGCATTAGCGAGACAGCTGGGCAAAGTCAGCTGATCCTCCGATCATGAAACCAGACAGGTTGACTGCAGAAGTCCATATCGAGATATCAAGTCTGTAGTCGTAAAGGCTGGTATATTAACTCTTCTTCTAGATCGTTCGTCGTCTTCTGAAACTCCAGATGCTGTCTGTCTATCCTATGGGATGTGGTTGAATGGGCTGGCAATGGCAGAGCCGCCGTCCGGGCGCTTAGATTATTATATAAGGTTCTCGCTTACCGCAAGTACTTCGGTTGACGCTAAATATATAATATGGTTGCTAGCATCGTCACCTGTTACTACGTAGATTTCTAGTTAAGAAGCATAAGAGGACCATGCATTAGGTAAAGGTAAATTCCTTGTACTTCGTATGTCTCTATGTGTTTCTGTGCTGTGCTGTGCTGGGATGCTCATAGTCATGACTTGTAATCTATGACTGATATACTGCGTATCGTCTGCATATCGTCGACTTATATTACTAAACTAACTTGGTTACTTATTGACTAACTATTTAATTCACCTCATGCATCCTCTTGTTCTTCTCGGGCTCTACACACATATAAATATTTACATTTTGGTAAGGACCTAACATATTAGGTTGATTGATTGGTTGGGTGGAGCTCTATAGCCTAGTATCTTAACCTTATTATCATAATGTTGTGCAGAAGCAGACCTGCGGCGCACACTGCAGTTTCCGGTATTATAACCCTACGCCGCACGACACATATTAGATTGTGTGTCTTTTAGCGTGAAAGATTAGGCAAGAGTGAGTCAGCTTCTATAATTTGTTTTTCTCTTATGTCGAGGAAGCGGCTGTGTCACTGGTTACAAGTCATTCTTTGCAATATATATATATATATTTTATATATATATTTTATGGTTTATTCTTGATTATTTCATAACTTCTTTGACTCCGTGTACATGTAGATGGATGGATAGATAGATGGATGGGTATAGCACAACCGGCCGAGTCTGCCCCCGAAGCCCCCCCCTTCAAGATAGATTCATGTCCCAGCTCAGCCCAGAGCATCCTAGACCTAGACCTGCTCCTCCTTCCCCACGGCCTCCTGGTGGATGACCTCCTTCTCCCTCTTCAGCTCAGACGTCTCCGGGTGGCGGCTCTCCGCGACGACGACGGCGCCGAGGTCCCGCAGCATAGCCGTCAGGCCAATCTCGGCGTTGATCTCGTCCATGCGCTCCTTGTCGGCCTGGGCGGCGCCGGGGCTGCCGAAGATGACGTCCATCTCCTCGAGGCTGACGCGCTTCGTCTCGGGCACGAAGAAGAAGATGAAGGCGGCGCCGAGGAAGGTCAGGCCGCCGAAGAGGAGGTAGGTGCCGTAGGAGACGTCGTCGATGAGGTCCGGGGTGACCTGGCCGACGATGAAGTTGTTCATCCAATTGGAGGAGGTTCCGAGCGCGATACCGTAGGTCCGGGTCGACAGCGGCCAGATCTCCGAGACGATGATCCACGAGCAGGGACCCCAGCTGTATCCGAAATGCACGACGAAGAGCCAGACCATGGACACGGCCGCCCAGCCGGCGACCTTGTTCTCGTCCCACGAGTCCCGGAAGGCGGCCACGATGGAGGCGATGATCACGTGGCAGATGGCCATGCCGATGGCTCCCACGATCAGGACGGGCTTGCGGCCCAGGCGGTCGATGTAGAGGACGGACGGGATGGTAGCGAGGAACATCACGACGCCGACGACGCCCGTCGCCAGGAGCGAGACGGTGTTGCCCGACAGGCCGAGGTTTTGGAAGATGGTGGGCGCGTAGTACAGGATGGCGTTGATGCCGGTCCACTGCTGGAAGAACATGGTCACGGTTGCGACGACGACGCGCTTGAACATGGGCTTGGTCTCAAAGAGGGAGCCGATGGCGATGAACTGGAGCTTGAAGGTGTTCCAGGCCGTGAGCTCGCGCAGATCGGGCCAGCGCTCGGCCACGGTGCGCTTCTCAAAGAGGGACTGGCCCTTGATCTCCAGGTACTCGAGCTCGATCAGTTCGTGGTCGATGGGGAGCTCGCGGATGTTGGCGAGGACCCGGCGCGCCTCCTCTTCGCGGCCGTGGTGCACCAGCCAGCGCGGCGAGAAAGGCATCCACAGAATGCCGACGAGGAGGATGACGGCTGGGATGAGCTGCAAGCAGATAGGGATGAGCCATGCCGAGACTTTCTGGCCGTCTCCGGTCCCGCCGATGTAGTGCGTGCCGTAGTTGATCCAGAAGGACAACATGATGCCGAAGGTGATCGCGAGCTGCTGCAGTCCGACGAGGGAACCACGGACTTCGGGCGGTGCAACCTCTGCGTTGTACCTGAGGACGTATCAGTATGAGTGCAAGTGCGAGTAGCTGAAGGAGGAGCTTGAGCCCGAGACTTACATGGGCACAATCATGGAGAGCGAACCAACTCCCATACCGCTACCTTTGGTGTTAGCAACCTTATCTCACGAGTGCCACGGGGTGTACTTGCGTGATGAAACGGCCTGCGAGGATACCTTCCGGCCCCGTCTCCTGGGCAGTAGCCTGGATCACAACTCCGATGATGAAGACCACCGTGGCAACCATGATAGCGTACTTTCGACTCAGGGCCTCGGCCAGGAAACCCGAAACGAGGGCACCAAACCAGGCTCCGAGCTCCAGAATGGCAGTGAGCCACCCCTTCTTCGACTGGTTCGTTACGTATGATCCCATATACCTCTCAAAGGAGGGCATAGTCAGGATGCCGGAGAAGACACCCTGGTTGTAGCCTGCGAAGATGAATTTAGTCGTGATCTGGGGGGCCATAGACAGGGGGGGGGGGGGGGGGGGGGGGGGGGGGGGGGGGGGGGGCAAGCACCATAGAGGAAACCTCCGAGACAGGCAAAGAGCGCAATCATAAAGACCTTGCTATTTTTGACCAGCGCGGCAGGGCCACTCGCGCCCATGGTGGCCTTGCGGTGGTTCAGCGCTGCATCGTAGACGCCGACGTGACCTTCGGTGGCAACCATCTTGCTTCTCTGTATGTATGTATAGCCACGGTTAGATCAATGTTTGATGGAGAGATGAATGTTCTTCCGAATAGGGGAATTAGCTGCAATGCAATACGAATGAGGAGAGGTGAGGGAGGTAGTGGTTGAAGTATGATTAGAGAGGAAGTCTGGGGTAGGATAGAGGACGACGCATAGGAGATGTTAAATGTACGGATGTGATGGCGCAGATGATGGCGGCCGCATGAGATTTATCCTAGACAAGCTTTCACGAGCAACTAACTGAACGACTGACAGCTCCGGTTAAAACTGCGTGGACGGGTAAAGAGACAGGCCTGCTCCTTTGGCGTGGGGAGGACTGGGTGCCCCACGGCATGGCGAAGTCTTGAAAGTCTTGAAGTCTTGAAGTCTTGAGGTCTTGAAAGAGCTGAGTCTACTGGATGTGGATGCTGATGCTAATGCAAATACTCTCTCTAATTCGACAAGGGACCGCGGCCTTGTACAATACCCACTGTTTACATTGTAGTTGTAAATTCCCCCGGCTGCCCGCTCAGCATACGGCTGCCCGCTCAGCATTGTCGACAGTATTTGTTTGTTTTCTTACTTAGCGAGAGGGAGAGAGACCCCAGCTAAGAAGAGAGAAGGAGAGCCGAAGAACCCCAGAGAGCTCGCGCCCAGCATCCCGGTTACCCACCCTCCACCGGAATAAGTCGAGGCCAGGGGACTGATTTAAGAAAATAGCGATGTCAGAGACGACAAATTCTAGGTGCCATCTCGGCCCGAGGCACGACAGTACTTACAGCTTACAAGTACAGCGTCAACCTGATACATACATACATAGATTCTCAAGCAAGCGACCGACCTTTTTTTGGGCGATTTTATGGTTTTGGATTGATGATGACGCGGCCGGACCATGGTAGAGTAAATACGGAGGAGTTGAACTCTGTCGCGAGCCATAAATCGACGGTAGAAGGGGTCGCCTAGGGGCGTACCGGCTCTAACCCTAGCATCAGCTGTCTGTGCATTCTCCCGAGCCGAAAAGATAAAATAAGAAAAAAAGTATATGCTCATCGCATGTTCCAGAACATCTGACATGGACAACGACGTCGCGGGCACTAGGTACTTCTTCCAAATTGTACTCTGTTATTAGTGACCTTAACCTGGTGGCTGGATGGTCTCAGATCCAATCAAGGGGGGTTAGATAGACACGGGACTGGATCGGCTCAATGGTCAATGGAGAAGAAGAAGGGATTGGGTTCATCGACCTGGGGTATGGGAAACGCGGAGCCCCAAAGTTTATTTGTACAAAGGGCCGTCGGTGGTCGGTGATCGGTTTCGGTTCTGGTGGTGAACCGTGAGAGAGCTGCTGTGGAGAAACTCTACTCCGCATCCAATTCCTACCCGTCTGGAGGCTCCATGCTTCCAGGCTTCTTCTTTCTTCCTCGTGTCGGTTTCGTGGGAGAAGAAATACTATCACATTCAGGCTGAATGAATAAGTAGGAAAAGATCCCGGCGGTGCGGCTGCCGTCTGGCACGAAGTACCCTGGAATTGTAGCCTGACTCGATGGCTTTGTTCACAAATATAGCACCATACTTACTCTATTATAGTGCCTAGAGGCAAGTATCGCTCATCTGCCTCGGTTTTCCACTCCTACATATTCTTCGGTTGTTCAATACAAGGGCCGTAGCATAACTCTTCGCTGTTATATCACACACAGCCCGTAATCTTCGATGACACGGGTAATCTGGTGAGCGCGGCCCTGGCAGACGCAGTAATGAGGAGTTGAGAAATATGTGCGTCCGATATTTCCGGATAAGGTGGTGATGATAATAAAAATGAAAATGATTTCAGTGTTGATTTCCGTTAGGCGGATGAGATAGCCCAGCCAATAAATAAGCTTGCGACGCGGACACGTCCTGGGAAGAGTGGGGTGCAGAAATGATAAAGTCAAAGAGTTGTCATTATTATTGTTATTGTATTTATTAAGTAAGTTGACGTAAACAGCGAGAAGCTTACGTAATCCTAAAGTGAGCTTAAGAGTGCACCTATTGACGTACCTTCAAGGCAGGTAAGGGGTCATTTGAGCGGTCCTCTCACCCTCTTTTATAAACAACGGTTATTAGACCGTTTAAAATCAATACTAGTTACAAATCGAGAACAGTTTACCTTTTTAATCGTCCTCGAGCCTCAGACCGTCTTATAGCGGTCTTATAGCCGTCCCTTTTTGTATTTTTAAAACCGGCTTATTAATAAGCTCGTTTTAAAAAATTGAAATAGTTCGTTAATTATTTTAAAGAAGATATAGTTGTAAATAAAAATCATTTCTTAAATAGAATCGTCTTAATAATTTAATAAATTCGATGCCAAGATATTTCTCGGTATCGCTGCCACGGCTTATATACTAACGCTTTAAATTTTTATAATCGGAATCGATCGATTCAGCACAAGTTCAACCGCGTCAGTGCGCATCCTTCGTCTACAAAGGGGTGGCGTAGTAAGGGGTAGTATAGTAAAAGGTAGACTAGCAAGTAATTGAAAGGAAAAAGAGATTATATACTTGCTAATTTACGTTCTCCGAGACGGTTTTAAGTTCGAAGACGGCCTTAAGACGGCCTTGAGACGGCTATAAGGCGGTCTTAAAACGGTCTTTTCGTAAAAAGACCGACTTTTATAAAGGACGATTTAATCGATCAGAACGGTCTTATTCTAATAATAATCTTTTAACGAAAAGACGAGCTTTTATAAAAGACGGTTTAATCGATTAAAATAGTTTCATTTTAAATACGATTTAAATAATTTAAATCGTTTATTTTCAGATTCTATTTACGCTTAAGTATCGGCTTAAGGTGATCTACTAACTATGCCCAACCTCTTGGAATCGTCTTTCAAAGAGACCGTCATCGGATTGTCAGCTGACCGTTTAAATAACCCCCTACCTGCCTTTAAGGTACGGTACTCTCAGCTACTTCAGAAGCTTGCAAGCTAGCTGTCATCACACTAATCAAAGCTCACGGGCGCCTGTCAGCCCAAACTCACAAGCTTCACCTTTTTCCTCCTCCCACGCAATCGAGTTTGAAGATAGACGTATACCTATTATACCTCGACGTGCAAATGAGTGTCGTCCACAGAATTTCCGAAGCCTAGTTTATTTCAAGTTCGAAATAACAGGACATCTTGAGTCTTCGATTATCAATACCTTTAGGCACATTCCTCCCCCTGTCTCTACGACCATAAATACTACAACAAAGCTCGCCAGCTCGCGCTGGTTAACGTCTAGCGGGCTACAGCGTAGTAAGTTGACCACTCCAAGATCTCTTACTTAAAAAAGGGGCCACGGGGCGCCACGGCACGTAGCCAGGTGGGAGCATCTCTTGCCGGCTCGCTAGAGCTTCTCTTTCTTCCTTAAGAATCAGAACTTATTCTAAGTACCGTCCCTTACCTCAGGAGTGTGCAACACCTAGTGAATACCTACCTACCTACCTACTTACCTGCCTCGCTCACTCCCTTAGGTACTTACCTACTACTAAACTAAAGACCTCACCTCACCTTAATAGCCCATCCATCTCCTCCGAACCAAGAACCAAGAAACCCATCCATCCATCCATCCAGCCATCTACAACGCATAAGAAGCCTCACCTCAATAACAAACATACATATATATACATACATACATACATACACACACACACACACACACACCCTAGCTCAATTTCCTATCCCTACCTAGTCTAGTCTTCCTCCATCAGCTCCTCCCGGTGCTTGCTCGTTTGAGCCTTCTGCTCTGCCTCTTCCGAAGACTCGATCGGAATCAGCATTGAAATTTTAGAATAAAAGGAAGCTTTGCGACTCGAGAGCTGGACTTGCTGGTTTCATTTCGTTTCGTTTCGCGGCACTCGCTCGTATTACACACACACACACACACACACACACACACATATATATACACCATCTTTTTCTTCTGAAAAAATTTCTTTTTTTTTTTCTTTTTTCCGAGTTACTCATTCCGTCCCAACTCCCAACTCCCAACTCCCAACTCCCAATTCCCAACTCCCAATTTCCAATTCCCAGTTTCCAAGAAACCGCAGCTCAACCCAACCCAACACAACCCAACCCAACCCCTCCAGATCAAGATCAAGATCAAGATCAAGATCAAAATCAGAAAGTCAAAAGTCCGATTACCTACCTACCTACCTACTTACCTACCTACCTACCTACCTACCCTTCCATCCCTCCTCCCTCCTCTCTCCCTCCCTCCCTCCCTCCCTCCCCTCCTCTCTCTCTCTCCAAAAAGTAAAAAAAAAAACTAAAAAAAAAAAAAGTCTTTGCTTCGACGCCAGCCAGCCAGCCAGCCAGCCTTTCTACCCTTCCACCCTTCCTTCTCCATCTACGTCCCATACTTCCGCTTCCTCCCAGCCAGTAGTATCCCATGACCGACCGGTACGGAAATCAAACCAAATCGATTTGCATTGTGTATACATACCTACCCCCCCCCCCCCCCCCCCCCCCCCCCCCCCCCCAAAAAAAGCCCCGCTAGCATGGAAAGAAAGATACGGCGTGCGGTGTAGAGGTTAGATAGAATACTGGAAACGGCAATGGTGCATTTGCAGGTCTGCTTGTGCACAATAAGATACCTTATGTAGAAGAAAAAAGAAAAAAGAAAAAAGAAAAAAGAAAAAAGAAAAAAGAAAAAAGAAAAAAGAAAAAAGAAAAAAGAAAAAAGAAAAAAGAAAAAAGAAAAGAAAAAAAAAAAGAAGAAGAAGAGAGAGTAGCGAGTGTAAAAGATAATGTTCTTTTCTTCTTCGCATCTATCGCGCTTGGCCCTCTATTCATACACCCCACACCACACACCCCCGCTGTATCTAGCACCCCCAAACCAGACTCTCCTTATCTATCTATCAAGTCACAATATAGAAACGTTCTATCGACGTCCATCTCCGTGCTCGCCGAGAATAAGCACCAGGAGAAGGTAAAAGACGAACAGAACAGAAAGGCAACGCTCCGCATCCCACACGCCCCACACTTAGGTTGCCCCAATATCTTGTCTACAGCCAGAATCTAGATATATAGCCTCGCATGGTGTACCGCTCGCACCATCCCCGGTTCCCCTCCGTCGGAAACCCAAGAGAAGCTAAATCAAGACAAGGAAACCTTTTCGCTAAAAATACTAGAAGGAAAACAGGCAAAAAACACCGAGAACACATAAAAACCCACACAAGGAAAGGAACGAAAAAAGGAAGAGAAAAAAATACCGCCGGAAATCCCGTACCTGCAACCACCACACACATCCGGTAATACAAAGTAAGAGAGGCGTGATCAAGAAGTCGAATCACGCCGCACCATTCGCTTTCCGCGCCACCTCTGCCCCGAGCTGGCCCTTCATCGTCACCCGCTTCTTATACATCTCTACCCTACTGCGCACAGGGAAATCATCCTGCCTCTTCGCCGGCTGACCGACCTTCGGATCGAACGCGCTTCCCGGGCCGAAATCCGGCACGCCACCCAAGGTGCCAAAAATGTCGCCGATGTAGTTCTTCGGCTTGACGCCCTTCTCAAACGTTGTTCGCCACCCGCTCAAGATCCCCTTGATGACGGGCGTACCAGCAAGATAGATGTTCTGCACGGCAGGTTCGAAAGCGCCTTGCCGCGAATAGAACAGGTTGCCCTCGACGGATTGGCCGGGGTACGGGCGGTCGAAGTTCGCAGCCGTACGCATGATGATTATGCGCGAGAAGTCGATGGTCTTATGCACAGCGGCGCGGATCATGGCTTCGAGGGTGGCGTTGTCCTCTTGGGCGGTCATGCAGTAGGTGGCGCTGCCGTTCGTAAACAGCGACGTGGTGTTTTCGAAGGCCTCGCCGAGGAGGGTGCCGGAGTAGTAGACGTCGGATGTTGCAGTGTCGCACTTGATGATGCCCGGGGCCCTGGTGGCCGCAGCGTAAAGGGTAGCATTGGAGGGAGCAGGTCTCGCGAAGTTTTTGCGGTAGATGATGGCATCGCTACTGTCGTCGAGCTTGGCCGTGCGGGCGAATTGGGCGGCGACGTCACGCAGGGCTTCGTTGACTTCGAAGACTTCGGTGCCGTAGATGCTGAGAGGGTACTGGTCTGGGGCAAAAGAGCCTTGGGGAATGTAGCCCGTGCTGTAGTTGGAGGGGATCTCGCGCGCGTCGAACTCGTATTGCAGAGCCACCTGGACAGTGTACTTGGAAAACGCAACATCGCAGATGGTGCCGTGTCTGGGGTTGATACCCGCAATGCCACCGACTAGGAAGTACGTCTTCTTGAGGTTGAAGAGAGGAGTGAGCATGAGGGCGGTGATTGTGGCCGCAGCGTTGATCTCCGACTCGCCGGTGGTGATTTGGCAGACGGACCCATCTGCCAGACAATGTACGTCGGCGAATAGAGGAGACAGGCCGGGAACGGTGACGTTGACTGCAAGAAGGTCGCCAATAGAGCCGGCCGTGTTGGCGTTGGTGTACCAGATATCTGCTTCCGGGGAGAACTGTGACTGTTAGAAATCGACATCACGGGAACGAAGATGGCTCACCATAGAGATAATGAATACTTTAGGAGTAATCAGTTTGGCGTTCTTGTAGATGACGGTGATATCTCTCGAGCCGACCATATGATCCGGACTGCGTCTTTCGACTTGTGCCGGTATCGCAGCTACGAATGCGAACACGAATGTACCAGCTCCGAGGAGGCCGGTTAAAGTTGTGATTCTCATCTTAGGGACTCGGGAGGTTGTGAAAGACCCAAGTGGGTATTGACGAGGAAGGGCTGTGGTTGGTCGTAGTTGTGATTGTGATTGGGGTTATATGTAAAGAAGAAAGTGACTTGACTTGACTTGAATTGACTTGACGTCGAAGCTCTTCATAAGCTTCTAGAAGGGAGCGTGTCCTGTCGGGGTTGTGATTGTATCAGGGCAGCCGAGATTGAAAAAAATCAGACGTCAATATGTGGGCAATGATGGACATAAGTATATCCGTACGCAGCTAGCGTAGCGGGCAGGAATGACTTTGATCCTTCAGAGAGAAGTAAGAAGAAGTAAGCAAAAAAGTCACTGACTCTCAATATCACTCTCACTCCCAATCTCACTCTCGATGCAACTCTCCCGGTCTCCGAACAGAAGAAATGCCACGGTGGTCGCCGACAGCCGCAGCTTAAACCCAATACGATCGCATGCGCCGCTAGTACAACCGACTAAAAATAAACATGAAGGGGAACCGGAGACAACAGAACAGATCG
Organism: Drepanopeziza brunnea f. sp. 'multigermtubi'; assembly: GCF_022702325.1. NCBI lineage: Eukaryota > Fungi > Ascomycota > Leotiomycetes > Helotiales > Drepanopezizaceae > Drepanopeziza > Drepanopeziza brunnea. The sequence continues at coordinate 828,133 of NW_027094071.1, read as the reverse complement.
ATTCGAACGGATTGCGTTGCAACCATCGATGCAGCTTGCTGGCATCGTTCGGTTCTGTTCTGTTCCGTTCCGCAGCGCCGGGCTGGGATATCCGTCCTCGGATCTCGATCATCAAATCACCACATTCTCACCGACGTCGGACAGCAGGCAGGCACTTTGGTTGCTGGGACTCTGCGGGCATGGGACTAGCACTTGCTGGGTTGCTGGGACGAACGGTATGACGGCGTACCAGATACGGGAACGGATAGATGAATAGGTACCAGTCAGTTAGTCAGTCAGCCAGCCATTCAGTATCTTGGACCGGCAAGCTGCATGCACACGGTTGAGCACCCATGAAAGGTCCAGTTGCGCCGCAGCTGATCGTCATGACGATCTGCGGCTGCATCGATATCGAAGGATTCTGTGTCGCGATCGCGGTGACTGTAGCCGTAGCCGTAGCTGAGATCAGATGTTACCCACGTCGTTCCGTTTAGTATATACGAAGTCGGGATGTTGAAGTTGAAGTTGATGTTGATGTTGTCACGGTCGTCGTCGTTGGGAAATTCCAAGTGCCAAGTGCCAAGCGACCAGGCCAGCTCAGATCAGGTGCAAGCAAGCCAGACCGGCTTTGGGATATATTCCCATCCGGAGTTCTCTCTCATCGCGCAAGAATACTCACCTTCTGCTCTGGAAATCGCGTCATGTGAGTCCCGGATGACCAGAGCGAGCGAGCCTCTTTATGATGGTGGATTTGGGTCCGGGTTTGATCGGAATAGCCATGTTGCGAATCGCTTCCACATCCCGAGCTTTCTCGGACCATAGGCAAAGCTCATGAGGCTCACGACTCAACAAGAATCGCAACTGGGAATCTAACCCACTCTTCTTGGGGGATTGAACCCCCCCCCCCCCCCCCTGCCACGTGACCAAATGGTCCCAGAAACTTCCCCGACCCGACCACTCACTCCCAATGCCACACACACACGTGAGATGTTCTGCCGCACGTTGCTGCAATGCGATGATGTCCCGACAATAGAAGCAGCGATCGGGATAATATATGATACGTATACGGATACAGCTCTTCGGGCCATGACCCGAGATCTCGATCTGCGACAACAGCCACGAGGGCCCGGTTCCCAGGACATCGCGATTCGACCAACCCGAGATCTCTCATCTGGGTATACAGTAGGTACCTAGGTAGGTGAACCATCTCGAACCTAGCCAGCAACCTGTCTCTCCCACGCATCTATCACTCACTACCTATCCCTCTTCCAAATCTCCTCTCCCTACGTATATATGTAGATCCGTATATATACCTCCAAGATCATCGCAATTGTGACGTTCCCCTTCCCTTCCCTTCCCTTCCCTTCCCTTCCCTCTCCTTCACCTAATCCCATCTAAATTCCCTATTCGTAATTCCCCATTCCCACTTCCCCATTCCCAAACCCAGTAACCAAGCCGTCGTCACAAGCCCCCAGCCATCCAAGCCATCACGCTCCCCCTCCCCCACCCCGTCCCCGTCCCCGTCCCACCCCACCCAGCCAGCAACCGCCCACCGCCCACCTGCTCTAACCCGCCCAGACCCAACAGCAAACATACGTACCTAGTAACCTTGAAGAGAAAAGGCAGCCGGCCTACGCCATCATCCTACCGGTACTCCACACCCAAGCTGCGCCACGCCATTCGCTCGCCCCAAACCAAGCAAAGCTAAACCAAGCCGCGAACGGTTGAGCCGCGTCATACATACCTACCTACCTACCTACATACCTATTGTATCTACTTATTGTATCTCTTGTACAGTATTATCCTGCAGTGCGCCTCTGTACCCGTACCCGTAACCGTAACGGGGCAGCAGCAGCTGAGCAAGCAAGCATACATAAGTACCTACCTACCTAGCATAGCACAGCACAGCACAGCACAGCACGCCGTCCAATCCCATCCTGCGAATCTATATATTGAAATCTATCAATCGGTTTTGTTACTTACTTACTTACTTACCTTAAAGGGGAATGCAAGAGCATTTAGACGGTCAGCTGATCGTCCGATAACCATCTCTTTAGAGGCCGATTTTAACAGGTTAGTATAGCTAGCGGATCATCTTAGGTCTAATCGTCGCTTTCCTTAAATCCAATTCGAAAGGATTGACCGACTTGCTATAGCAAGTCGGCACCACCAAGGCGGCACAGTAAACTTCGCTCCTCTATAATGAATAGAAAATCAACCAACCATTATATCGTAATTATTCTGGTCTCGAAAGATGCACCGTATCGTGTTTGACATCGACCAATCAATCGAATTCCAATCACCAGTTCTGATTCCTCTATTGTGTCAAGTTGAAAGTACTAAAAATAATACTGTTGATATTTTTTTCGATTTTTTTTTTTTTTTTTTTTTTTTTTTTCGATTTTACTCATGAGTAAGGTATATATCAGAATTGCCGCGGATATATTAGAATAAGCGAGGAACACGAAACGAACATCGGACTTTTATTCAAACCTACCTTACCTATCAAAAGAAATACGTGCACTACTCTCAATTTCTATTTAATCATTATTTATCACTTTCACTAAATATCATGGACTAAATCATTTGTTTTCGATCTATGTAACGTTTTTTTTGTTGTACTTTTTTTTTTTTCACTTTTTTTTTTCTTCAATTAAAGTGGTACCTACCTAGTTATCAAGATATCCGCAACAAACAAGTGAATTCGAATTAGGTATGTAGGACAGTTTTTTTTTCAGCGATATTTCCATTTCCATTTCATTCTCATGTACCGGTACCATATCCTCAAAAACAGATGCATTTTTATATTTCTAATCTACACTTGGAGAGCGGAGTGTTTGAAGCGCGCAGGATATTTTCTAGTTTTTATTTAGATGGATAATTGTGGTTTGATGAGTGGTATACCGTTCCTGTCCCGCCTTGGTGGTGGCAGCCAGGTCGGGATTTTTGACAGATGAAATTCAAGGTAAACCGACGATTACATAGATCCAAACCCAGGATCTGCTTCCTTTATACTTCGTAGATAGAAAAAAAAAAAAAAAAAAAAAATCGGATCGTCTGTCCCTTTTTTAAATCTTTTCATTTTTTCCCTTTTCCATTTCTAACCCATCCATCTCTTCCCCCATCCCCATCCCACGATTCGCGCGCGTCCCAAGATACCTAACCGGTACCGATCGTGAGCTTCTGTTCTGAGCAGAATTCTGAGAAGAAGAAGGTTGGTTGGTTAGTAGGTGGGTGATACGCACGTACAACTAACTAACCAACTAACTAACCAACCAACTAACTTTACCTACCTACGTACCTACCTACGTACGTACGTAAGAAGACGAAATCCGTACCGGTACTTACCTTCTGGATGGATAGATGGATGCCTTGGTCGATCGGATACCCCATCTTATCCCATCCCCATCCCCATCCCCATCTTATCCCATCCCAGCTCCGTCCCGATTCCCCGGCTCTCGTCTCGTCTCGTTCCCGCAATTCAGATCGACGACAGCCTGCAACCACCCACCCTTCTTCCGGCTCACCCCCGTCCCCCTTCCATCCCCCTACTGGAGCGGTACGCGTCCGTGAGGATGGAACTCGACCTCTCCCCTAGTCTCCCCCCCCCCACCATGCCGTACCACGCGAAGGGTGCATGGCTGGCTACCTATTCCTCTACTCCTCTACCGGTACTCCGTTCCGTGCAGAGAAAGAGGACGCGCTCCTCTCGACTCACCTCCACCCAGACCTCCACCCAGACCTCGCTCGGGCCTGCTAGGGGGGAAACAAAAAAGAAAAACAGAGGATTCAATGTGTAAATTAGATGTACACGATGAGGAAATTAGAACGGTTTTCGAGGTCCCGAGTAGAACGAACATACCGGCCCAGAAGCGAGATTCCCCCCCTTCGTTTTGCTCTCGTACACATCATGCGCCGTGTCCCTGGGTATTTATTTACAACAAAAGATGACCGCTCGCGTTCCACCCGGCCCGCCCCCGTCCCGCCAATGCCCTATGCTCACTCCCCAACGGAAACAAGACAAAAAAAAGAAAAAAAAAAAAAACAACTAAAAAACTAAAAAAACTCCCCAGATACCAAAGACACCGAAATAATGGACCATACCCTTCATCCTTCACCCTTCACTCTGCCCATCCCCAGCTCTGACCCCTAGCGCACAGACCACCACCAAACTTCATCGTCACACCCAACACGAGGAGATGCACAAGCAACAGCCCCAAGGTAAGCCACCCGACCCTGGTACCGATCGCCAGCTCCAAACCCGCCAGGAGCATCAAGGGCCACATCACGACGTCCCGGGAGCCAAGGGGCGCGCACGGTCTGGTGAGGCTCAATAGCTTGCCGAGGAAGAGACCCAACCTGAGGAACAGCTCCAGCACTTGCCGGTTCCTGCGGGCCCAAGTTTCCGCATAATGTCTGTGTATCGAAAGCCGGTGCTGAAATCGTGAGAGCGCCGTTGATGGCGGCGGCATCAACAGTGGGGTCTTGGGATTGACTGGCGGTGACTCACTGCGACGCGGGCTTGAGGATCGAGCATCTGAATTGGATTCCAGGAGTAGTTGTGAGCTGGGGGGTGGGGGGGACAATGTAGGTTCAGTGGCATCTTCGATGTATGCGCCTGAGCGTACTCGTTTGCTCGGTTCTGTTCGCCATGAGAAAGAAAATTGGAAATTGCGTGGGAAGAACATACCGTTGATTGGACTGCCTGGCGGCATCGGAGATTCGAAAGACTGAATGATCCGGCCACCAAGCCCCGGGTTACTCCCGTTCCTTGCGGGGGTCTCAAGCCCCTTTTCTGTGCGAATCGCGGTGAGGATGTCGTTTGCACTGGGCCTCTCGCTAGGATCCAATGCCAGCAGTCGCTTCAAGAAGTCGTAGAGTTGATTGGGTAGCTCGGGTCTTTCCAACCTTTCGTCATGGAAGCCAGACCAGCCACTGATCTCTGCCCTGAGCATATCCATATCCTCAAACTCTTCTTGAATGCTGTCGGCGCTCTTGTAGGGCAGTCGCCCAAAGCACATGAAATAGAGGATCATGCCGAGACTGAAGATATCCGACTTCGTAGTGAAGTTTCCATAGCGCCCGAACTGATCTTGCTTCAAGACTTCTGGAGCGCAGTATGATATTGTTCCGGTGGACCCAGTGGACTTTCGAACCACATTCTCCGCCTGGACTTCTCCAAAGTCACTGATCAAGCATCGGAACTCATTTCCATCCCTGTGGAGCAAACAGTTGCTGGGCTTGAGATCTCGATGGATGTAATTTGAAGCGTGAAGATGCGCGAGCCCAGACGTGATGTCCTTGAAGAACGAGTAGATTTCTTCGAAAGACAGCTTCCGCTGTAAAGATTTTAGATCGGGCCGCTCCCCCTGTCCTCTCGATCGTCTTCGCATTTGCTCTTTCAGTTGCTCCTTTGTACTTTTCATCTGCGGAGGGGGACCAATGATATAGTGTAGCAGATCCCCAGAGTTACAATACTGTTGCAGAATAAATGCGCAAGGAACAGAGGGACTGAAGCGGTTGAGTGTGACATCTTCCAACCACACGTGGCGGTAGGAGACAAGATTGGGGTGTGATAGTCCTTGGAGAAGCTGGACTTCAATGAGAACTGCTGCTGTCAGCTGCCATAGACGCTCCACCCAGATAAATGTATATACCTTTCTCAAGCCAGGCATGGTCGTCACCAACCGGCACTCTCTTGCATGCGAATTGGCCTAGGACAGTCAGCACTTCCATATACAGATTTTAACCCGTGTGCATACCCAGCGAGACGCCATCCAGCTCATGGCGCACCAGCAGCACCACCCCCTTCCCACCCCTTCCGAGCTCCTTTTCCTCAATGAAGAATCTCTGGAAGTAATTCGGACTGAAGGCTTCTTTCTTGATACTGTGACCCGTCTGCGGAGTCGGCGTTCTCATTAAAAACTCCGCATCTGACACTGATCCCCCAGTACTACTCGCTGCAGATGAAAGGGCAGGCTGGACGAGCCTCCTGACCGGGCTCGGTGGTGATTCATGTTCTTCTCCACCATCATGGGCAGCCTGCAGCATGCGAAAGTATTCGGGGCTGATGAACGGAGAGGCTCGATGTGGAGAGGATTGCCTTTCGGGGGACGGGGCGCGGAAAGGTCGGTGGCAAGTTGGGCAGTCGGAGAAGGAAGGGGAAGGAGTCGCCCCTCGCAGGATCAGCTGTCGGGTTTGAGGGTCGCGGATGACAATGGCATCGTTGTGACGACTAGAGGAAGAAGTCTTAGCATTCAGATTAAGGTATTCTATAGGAGTAGTATAACGGGGTTATGATGGCGCAAGTTGATACTCACAGGACAATCTCACGGCTATCGCGAGAGGAGTATGGGACGAGAGACATAGCAGATCGCAGACGGTTGATGTGATTAAAGGGACATGATGAAGATATCCCCAGATACTCAGCTTATGAGCATTCGAGATGTTTTGTTTGTTGTTTGATAGCAGAGAGGGAATGTGGGTCGAGTTTGGGGCTTGCTGATGGCAGCCTTATTTTGTTTTGTTTGTCCTTACTTAAATTAAAATAAGTACTTCCCCACAACTCCAACAACTAACTTCCTTAGCCCGAAGCCCACCCAAGCGAGAAAAACAACCTTTCTTTCAACAACATTCCATTTCATCTCTGGCCATTTTTTAAATAAGAGCTATATAAGTTCAATGCCTTTCTGCTTACACGTTAGTACATCGCTTAATTCTCTAAACCTTGGTTGGAGAATTGGATCGTCCGTATAGCCAGTTCGAATCAGGCTTCGGCTGCTCGTTTTGTTTTGATCGATAGGAGCTTCAGATTGAAGACTAACGACGTCATCGGAACTTATCTTTAGATTCTTGACTCTTGAGAGGAAGGCGACCAATGCGGACTTAAAGCAGGACTTCTCAAAGCTGGAAACTACCAGGACAAAAGGAAATCTACTCTACGTAGGTAGTGGAAGACAAGGACGAAGTAGCTGAATCTAGGATCCAGATATCTCGATTTTTTATTTGCTTTAGCTGACGAAGCTGCCTCTCTGTTGCGCTCTATTCAGAATTAGACAATAGACCTTGATGCAGCATTGAAATTGCGAATATTCTCGATATTTCTCCTACCCAAGTTGCCTACAAACTCCACTGAGACTGATTCGTGGGCGTTGTCTCTGCAGATCTCCAAATAATCCGCTTCTCCTCTTCGCCGTCTTTTCCTTGGGCGTCCTGAATCTCCAATATCTTGCCGACCAGTGCCTTGAATCCAACCGGAGACTTGTTGCTTAAAGCGCGGGCCAGCTAATCACATGGTTAGTTAGTTAGACTCAAAGATAAATTCCAAGATTCTGTATCAGCTCACCCGATCCAAATCCATCCAGCAGTGTTCATCGCGCACGAAGACGATTTCCTCGAGTTTTTTCAAATCACGCAGCAGCATGATCATCGCTTTCGCCGGGCCATTCTTCACTCCCGCCTCGCCGTACCCTCTAACCACACTCCGCTCCACCACGACGATCTTTGTAACGCCGGTGAAGTGTTTCAGGATCGTCTTGCACAGACGCTCGAACTCCGATACGTCGTTGGGGAACATTCTCTGGTGGGAAGCATGGGTGACGTCGTTACGCGTAAAGTAGATGGCGAGCTCCAACTGCTTGATCTGAGCGACAGCGTGGTGCGGGACTCGAGAGAGGAAAGTCTTGAGACCCTGTTACACGTTGAAGAACAAACAAATCAGCCATCGTCATCCTACACTTTAGATCTCCAGAAATGGAAAACGCGCCAATCAAAATAACCAAAATAACCAAAAATAGGAATCGCAAGTGAGTGCACCAAGCTCGTGCCGACCACCTCAAGCAGAGACTTACATGCATGTTCGGCTCATACGTGCTGCCCCAGGGGCCATTACCCAGGACGAACTTGTTCTGGCCATAGAAGGTCGTGCGCGCCTCGTCCCCAATCTGCTTGGAAACGCGAATCAGACTCGCGAAATGCTTCTCTGGCCGCTGGACCGGCATCCGATGGAAAAATTCGTCCATCATCTGTGATGCGGGGGTTTCTGGCGCCTTGCGCGCCTTGCGAGAAGATACAATCGAGATCGGATGGTCAACGTGGAGGAGGAGGTCGTAGATATTGTTTCGTAGCTCAGGGGGGAGAGATGTCAACCCTGGCATCTTGACTGTTTGCTGTCGAGTCGAAAGGTATTCTGGTTTTTGAATATTGAGGTGGGAGGATGATAATTTGTGGGAAGATCAATGACCCGAAGGTTGTTGGAAATAGACGGCGTTTGACCGTTGTTGTTAGTGTCACCTTTCAATAAGGAAGTAGTCTAGCACCCCAACTAATGGAAGGCGCGATACAGACTAGCGCAGGTCGAGCTAAGTGTAATTGACTGAGCTTTTTCGCTCCCTTCTTCTCAAACAATACCTTTCTATCCCCCTCATCTTTCTCCAATATACGTCTCTTCTGCACACACTTCCTACTCTCTATTCTAGAACCTACATCTTCCACCTTTCTCTGCAGATTTTATTCAAGATAGTGACTAGCGGGTTCGTTAAACGTCTATATCAAAGACGTTGTTGATAAATAAATTGAATATCAACTTCGCTCTAGCATTTACGAGGAAGTCCTGAAGCGGGCCAACAGCATCAAATGTCAATTCCCCAGAATTAATAAAATCTTTTCTGTCTATCCGAGCAGAGCTACATAAAATGCTACTTCCATAAACATATCTTGCGTAAGAGAGAGCAAAAAATACCTACAGCACTAGATCTGCGCTCAATCTATCGCTATCGTCGGGTTTGAAGACATGTAGCTGTTTGTATATGAAAACATCGATTCACCAATAGGCTTCCCTAAGTTCGATTCGCTCGGGACGCGTGGTAATACACTCTGTTTCTCCAACGATCTGGACTTCCTCCATGCGTACAGTACCTGCTATACCTGATTGAGGCACGGCACAAGTGCGACCATACTTCATTTCACCGATGTTGCTTGGCAGCAAACTCCTGATTACATTACAGCAGATGAACAGGTGGATAAGAATAGGGCATTACTACTATTGCTCAAATACTAAGAAGCACCAGAAAGAGAGAAACGGTATAGAACTACAGACCAGCCAACGGGAGGGGTGACTGCCAATAGGGGATAATTAATGTCTCAAGAGGAAAGAAGCGGATGACGAGATTTGGTAAACTTGTGCTGTAGTCATAATCATAATCATAATAGTAATAGTTTAATATATTAGTGGAAAACAGAGGACAGATATATGAAGGCTAATGGATAGAGCTGAAGAATCTTTACATCTGACGAAAGCCGCACTCCACTGAATGAGGCCGAAGAAGCAGCCGCCATTTAGCTCTGAAAAGAGCTCGCCGCTCGGTCGATCGAGGTCAGGTGTCACGTAACGGAGTTGAGTCGGTGTGCAGTAGCATCGCACTATGATTTTCAAGTTTTTACCGCACTCCGTAAGCTTCGGCCTTGCAGCTGCCACCAGCTGTCCCAGTCGCAGATGGACGTCTGATTTATGTACGGAGATCCCAGGTAGTCATCTTACGTCTCTCGGAAAGGAGCCGGCCGGCGGCAGTGACGAAATGGAATGGTCAATTCCATTGGTGATATGTACATTGCAAACCCCTCACCCAACATGCTGAAAGCGAACCTCACGTCCTTTCTGGGGCCAGAACGCCCGTGTCGAGGTCCTCACTTGGATTTTCTTGCCCCTTCGTCCCTGATGAGTCTACGAGCATGGCTGTGGCTTCCCTCGAGGACCAATTCACGCTCCACGGCGACAAAATAGACGGAGATACTAATCGTGGGCCGGGACAGGGCCTTGCTATTGAGCTTTCTCAATCGCGAGGCCAGATGTCAATCTTGCACGAAGGAGCCTGCATTTTTACTATTTGCATGGCACAGATCCTGGCCTTGACAGGTCTTAAACACGGACTCGGTACATTCCGTTCGTGCCCACGGAATACTGTCAGTTGATAGTTAGTATACAGCACCATTAAAAACGGTAATTTCTTGTCCTGAAGGTCAAAGACCAAATCTGACATCGTTGACAGCGCGACTCGACGACATGTATGGGCACAAGAAGATCTTCCTCGTTGGGTCCACTTGGTATGGGCTGTGGTCACTAATCGCTGGGTTCTCCTTATACTCATGATCGGTTGTGTTTTCCATCTGTCGAGGCTTCCAAGGACAAAAAAAAAAAAAGGTTCCCACGCACTTGCGATAGCCGGTCGAAGCTTCTCAGTTAAATTTTTTACTCGGAACGCGGGCTCGAGCCAAAGAGACGGAGGCTGATCGGCTCATCCGCATATATCCAGGAGGATGTGGAGCTTGATTGTGTACCAACATTGTACGACTGTGAAGTCGTCCCTTTAGATTGGTTGTGGAGTGATGAAATGAAAGCCGGACAAGCTGCGTCGACGCGTTTGAGCAGAACGAATGCGCCGAGCTCACCCCCATCACAACCTCATTGCAACACCATCTTCATGATTTCCCTCTCTTCACCATGCTATGAATATTTTTTTGCAGCAATATTCAATATCGTCTCGCTGCCATTAAACGTCGTGGTCCAATAGATCGTTTCCGAATCTCCTTCGACTGAAAGTCCGGTCATCCATGAGGATCGAGGAATTTGGCATTGATTCTCTGGGTAGATCCGAGGTCTCCTTTCATTGATTATTAAATTGCTTCGTACTTTTCGGCCTATCCTTCCTTCCAGTCTTCCGCAGTGCTCGCTTGGAGCCAGCGTCGTACCATGGTGGCAATACTGCTTCCCTGCTTCACATCTGCATTCCGGCTTGATCAGTAGAGATCCCAAAGGCCTGTATTCCTGTACCTTGTTTAGCCTGTTTTGCTTGTAACTTCCGTATGTGTGTCTCCATGCCTACCTGCTTGGACTGTACTGAATGAGTGTACGATGAGTGGTCTATCATTGCAAGCATGGTATGCACGAAGCGGTTGGCCCGACCTGCTATCTCATCTTTCATCTGCGGGGGACATCAACGACATTCGATGGCTCTCAAATCCAGGAACAGATGTTCACGCTCTCACATTCAGGTTGTATTGTTCTTGGCAACATGGGGCTGCGTCTCGGTTGCGTAGTGCTTACCATGGTTACATTGGATGGATGTGCTGTTTATAAACTCGAGCTCTACCGAGAGAATTTCCAACAGCAGCCTATGGTTCCTTTCGCCGCCATGAAGCTCATTCACCGAACTGAGGCCCTTGTAGGGCTTGCGTATTGTGTATATGCGAGCCCACTTGGCAAGCTTGCTCGTGTGGTCAACCCGGCCATAGCCTCGAACACAACATACGACTTTATCATCGTTGGGGCTGGTATTGGTGGGCTTACAGTCGCTGATCGTCTCACCGAGGACCCCGATAGTAAGATCAAGATTTCAACCTGCATATTCTTCGCAGGCCGGGTCCTAACATGATGTAGCCTCAGTATTGGTTATCGAATACGGCTCGTTCGATCAAGGTGAAGATACTGTTTTGGTTCCGGGGTCATATTTTCCAGTACCGTACTTTTGGCCCAGCATCTTCAGTACTCCTCAGGTAAGTGAGCCTTGATATTCGACGCGCTTTGGAGACTTCTAAACACCCCAAGTAGGGGGAAAGCTGTCGAACTGACTTTTCGGAGTACAGAGGGGTCTAAATAATGGAACATACTTTGTTCCCATGGGACGAGTTGTTGGAGGGGGATCTACCATCAATGCCATGTTTTTCTTAAGATGCCCAGCCCTGGACTACGATTCTTGGGAAGCCCTAGGCAATCCAGGATGGGGCTGGGAAGATTTACTTCCCTATTTCAAGAAAGTGGGTGACTTTTAATGCAGCGCTTCGAGACGATTAAAATTGACAATTCATAGAGCGAGGCTTTCGGGAGACCAGAGCAATCGTTTGCCAAGAGCCGAAATATAACCTGGATTGACTCCGTCCATGGTTTTGACGGGCCTATTCAAGCGAGCTATTCGCCGTATGACTACGAGTCTAGTGGTACCAGAAGACGCTCCCCCCAAATCTTGGTAACGAATTCTCTGACCTCTTCCAGCAAACTTTTGGAATGCCGCAACCTCTATTGGAATAACCCCACGCATGGATCCTAGTTCTGGGGATGCTACTGGACTTTTTTGGCTCTTAAGAGCTCTCAATCCTGTCTCGGAGACAAGATCTTACGCCAAGATTGCGCACTATGATCGAGTGAAGTCGCGTCCAAATTATCATTTGCTCACAGATCATGCTGTGAACAGGGTGGTTTTCCGGAACAAGACAGCTATTGGCGTTGAATATCTTTCGCCCAGTACAGGAGAGATCAACACTGCCAGGGCCACCAAAGAAGTCATCATGGCTGCTGGAGCTGTACACTCGCCACAGATTCTCCAGCTTTCTGGTGTTGGGTCCGAGGCGCTGCTGAAAGGTCTCGGAATCGATGTCGTAGTGGACCTGCCTGGTGTTGGGCAAAACTTCCAAGATCATATGGATCTTAAAGTTGACTATAATTGTGAGCATCTGTTTCGAGTTTGGGTGTCCAAGATTGGGGATTTTCCAACTAAGAATCGGCGCTGAACACAATAGTTACTTCCAATATCAAGCCCAACGCCGGCACGCTGAACACAAATGCCACTTACGATGCAGAACAGAGGGCTCTGTACGATACATCTCGTCAAGGCGCATACACACTCATTCGAAATACAGGGAACAACATAGTCCTCCTACCACTCCAGAACGCCACTTCGAAATGGCAGTCAATTATTGACAAAGCCAAGTCTCTGCGCCCGGCCTCCCTACTGGCGCCAAACACCCATCCATCGGTCGTCAAAGGCTACGCAGTCCAACGCGAGATATTGTTCAAGCAGTACGCATCCTCGAGAACTTCAGTAGGCAGTATCAGCTGGAACACAGGTCCCGAAACAACAATCTACATGATCAAGCCTCTAAGTCGAGGCTCGATCAAAATCGCCACAACGAGCATCCTCGACAACCCCTTGATCGACTTCGGCGCAGCGAATGATCCTACAGATCTCGACTTTGTTCTTGCCCTATACCTCAAGAATCGCGAGATCATGCACCAATCACCAATGCAGGTACTTGGGCCAACCGAAATAACCGCAGGAGGGAACACGACGAATGAAGACGAGTTGAAGGCTGCTTTCCGAGCTCGGATCAACCCGTCGAATGCACACGAGTGCTGCACGTTACCCATGATGAAGCGTGAGCTAGGTGGCGTTGTTGATGATCAGCTGAGAGTGTATGGTGTCAAGGGATTGAGTGTGGCAGATGCCAGCTTCTTCCCCATCACACCCGCCAGTGCACCGTCGGCAACACTATACGCCGCTGCAGAAAAGGTGAGATGCGGCATACGTTCCCTGTGAACATTTGCTGATTTGGTCATCAGGCTGCAGATATGATCAAGAAACGACACGGACTGCCACCTTTTCGCAGCGGGTAGCCACGGTTGGCAGCGGTCAAGACAAGGCTGCACCCCTTCTTCTGTATTCATCAACGAGACCACGATTGCTTTCCCAGTCTGGAAGAGCACCTATCGTCTTTTGATCCTATGACTAGTATGCAGTGCGCGGGGGCGGAAAACAATTTTTCCGTTGGGCCTTATGAGATCAAAGTAGCAATACGATACTTACTGCCTAATCATAATCTCTTGGCGGATGAAAAAAATTCCACCACCTTTGCTAAAATTACCCATTGCCTCTCAGGCTGTGGATATTTTGATATCTCGTGTTGCGCCGGTGTTCTCGCCGGTAGCATCTACGCCAATGGGGAAGACTGTTGGAGCTTTCCTTTGTAGTTAACAGCTGGGTAACGGACAAGGTTGGGTGCGTAGAACGAGCTGAGTAGGGAATAAGCCACAAGTGTAATAGAATTTGGCTTGAATCTGAAAGAAAAGAGAAGCGAACTGAACTCCGTTGAAAGCTGAAGTTGACAGGCAGATTATTTCCATTTCGCTTGACAGCGTAGAGCAGATGTCTGTGTACCCCATGTGGCTTTCGACTCGCGATAATGTGAAAACAACAAAATAGGGACGGTATGGAATCTTGCACCATGGTCGGATAGACTCGCAGGTCAGGCTCACCTTTGGACTAGGTAGCCAAAAGAAAAATTGGAAGCTACGACTCGATCTTGCAGAGCTCGTCATGTAGGACTGCTTTAGCATGGAAATGGCGTATCTGGCCAACTAACATTTTTGTAGCTCCTGAATCCCCGAATCGCTGAATACTGTTCCTCGGGCCAGTCTCTGTGGTGAGAGAAACCTAGATTGTGCTGTAATGGTCATAATCTCCGTAGCAAAAAGATGCTGGAGAGCGAGAATATACATCCACCAGGTAGCGTAGCTCAGTGCCCAGGTCGTAGCTACTATTTTTTACTGCAGGCAGATCGGGAAATGACGCCGAGATTGCCAGCCGCAGTAGAACTTGTTGCCCGTGCTACTCCTTTTGATTAGTTGCCTTCATTTACCTCAAGGTTGATACTATATAAACAGTTGGCAATTGCCAACCATTGCAATGGTTGGCAGTTCACAACAGTACACCGAAAAAGAACTGGGAATGCTTAATCGATGCATAGCACATTTGGAGACAAAGAGTGGTGTCAGATTTAAGACGAGCCAGAACAGTTCTTTGCTAGGCTTCATGGCGTTGGCTTCATGGCGTTGGACTTCAGTAATGCCAAATTTGCTGCTGGAATGTCCAGGCGCAGTCACGTGGTCGGTAAAGCTAGCTCAGGGGTCTAACGATCAAAACAGTAGAAATAAAGGTTGCTATAAAGGCGCTGGCGGACGAAAGGATGCCGCGACCTTTTTAACCGAGATAACTATGTGATATCTCGGCTATATGTAAGGCGAATGGTGCAGCTGCCGCTTGCTATCTATCAAGTATTTTATACGATAAGCGTGAATCTGAAGGTCATCTATTCATCGAGCCGGCTCGGCTAATAATTTACTCTTGAATATATAAACAAAGCTTGGAACATTAAACTTTTCTTCCAACCAAGCTCTACGTATAAATTCGGCGAGAAGGTTAAAGTGAATCTATCAAGGCTTGATTAATGTCATAAAAGAATGCATGCAGACTTTTACGTATACTAATGCAGTAGAGGAGGATCGTAATACCTTAATTTTAAGCACTTACAGCGAAGCATCTAAAGTTACTAGAGACATGGCTTGAAACTTCAAACTTTCCGTGAGTAATACATCTAAATTATTTTTCGGACCAAATAGCTTCAGCGAGAGAAGGAATGGCTTCACCATACGATTTTTAGCGGGGTTTGATAGGTTCTACAAGTGAACGCAAACTTTAAAACAAAACCCAAAGTAGTCCGAACTACGAACTACAAGCAGTAAATTTTACAGCCATGCTAAGAAAGTAAACGGAGTATCTTGAAGATTCACTTAGCTAAATCCGCCAATCAATTGAATAGTGTCACCGATATCTTCCGGCACAATATTTAGAAATGAATATACAACTAAGTTATTAGTCTAAAGATATTCACCATTGAACCTCGTATCAAGTCAGACCTTGAGATTTGCAGGTACATATACCCCGTCTAATTCCACTACAAGCGTATTCTTTTCTCCACCCACCCACCAACTCAACACACACGATACATAGTCGAGAACTATGTTTACTCTGCCTCGGCAGCTCTCTTGATAAACAACAGCATCTGTTTAAAGGCTGACTTAGCAGAAACTCTTTTTACTTTCTCCATTGCCAGCATCTTTCCGCTTTCCGCATCAAGCTATGAATGCCTCGTACGCAGGTCGGCAACTGCCGGTTACTCTCACAGCAATCGATATCGGATATCATAAAGATCCAGGCGGTGTTCTCTGCAAATCCATACTTGGGATCAGCAATGGCGAGCTTTACGCGTACTGCCACCGGGACCCCAGCATTACGGGGCCGGGTTTTTCTTGGAGACACCCATGCCATCTGCCTAGTCATTTGAGTAAGCAGGAGTACGATGATATAGTGTCTACGAAGCTTCAGACCGACCTGGTACAGTACTCCGTCTTCTTGATAACTTGTTTTGTTCAGGGCGAGGTTCCCAGACGTGTCAAAGATCTAACGGCCTTCTAGGCTTTTTTCGCAAGTCTTGGTTACAACCCAAGATACTTTGTAAGTCCGTGTGGATTGGAGTACCAGCGATCAAGATCGACTCCGTCATGCTGCCATCTCACAATGTGCTAACAGTAATTATAGCCGGTAACTAGTGCTTGCAACGCTGCCAAGGGTATTTTAATTGTAAGTACCTCCCAACCCGAGACTCGATTTACGAAGATAATGATTTGGCAAGACCGATTTAGCTCAAGAACCTCTACATCTGCTGTGCACCGAATACTATTGGCTGCCTCGTTTTCCGAAAGGAATTGAGCGTGGAGATGCGGAGCTGACTGTTCAAGCCTTGAACAGTCTGGGTCCCAGCCTGGTAAGATCGAATATTTCCTGGTCAACGCTAGGTTTACTCCGTGTCTGCTAACTTTTTTTTTCTTTTGCTTAGCAAAGTACCCTCAATTGGTGTACGAACTTCGGAAAGGCCAACAGGTATGTACAGAAGTGTTTCCATTGAAGTTTTCCGTCGCTGACTTTTGGCAAGCCTTGGTGTAGCAACCCAGTTCCTATTCTTTCCATTCCTCCCTGCCGAGATTCGGGCCATGATCTGGGCCATGGCCGCAAACCACCCTCGGTTCTTGGAAATTGAACATCAACGACTTCCGACGCATCCCCACTCAAGACATTTTGATGCTTTCTACGCCGTGTCACCTAGCTCTCGTAGAGCACCGCCAATTTGGAATGCCTGTACGGAATCGGCTTTCGAAGCTGCGAAATACTACAAATACACTGAGCTTGACTTTCAACATCCCTTCGAGCAAGAGAGAGCTGTCTTGTTCAACCCAGCTGCAGACATTATACTGTTTCGGTCAGGTTCCTGCCTCACGACTCTCAAGCAGTTCTGCGCAGTAGTGGGCTTCCGAGGCTTGGATATTCGCCAAATCGCTGTTTCAAACACGGAAAGCTTCCACCAGTGCTGCACCTGGGATCTTGATGACCCCCTTCATTTCGCTCTGTCTACCCTCTCCACTCGGGTTGCGGTCTACAACAAACTCACTATGATCACTCTCTTGGGCGGATTTGTTTTCGTTCCCGGAATTCAAACCATTTTCTTTCCAGGAATTCGGCTGGCCAAGATATTCCTCATCATCGACTCCAACCTTGCCCGTCTACGCCATGGAGGTATTGACTACTCAACCACCTGTCGTCCAGCAAAAGTCCCGGGTAGAGACGAAGCCGAGACAAATATCTTGAGAGACATCTCGGACCACCACTCGCTTGTTCTGCACGCTGTTCCAGAGTGCCTGCCTGAAATTGAATGCGTGAGTCTGTACTCTATCGGTGCAGAGGACAACGGCAACACGCTATTTTCAGCTCTGACTTTCAGCGCGGAGCGTTTCCATCAACTCGGTCTCCACCTTCAGGACTCGATCAAGACGATTCAAGATACAACTGGTTGCCGAATTGTCTTTCCGGAGACCGGACCAAACCATCTCGAGCACAACCCCGTTGTTGAGCTTGGATTCAAGGGTACATGGGCATCAGTCGCAGAGGCTGAGAGCGTTGTTTTGAGTCTACAAGTAAGCTGTTCTCGCCGGTATCCGTACCCAATTCGTGCCTTCACTAACGGTCAAGCAGGAGGATGTACGCCAAGGTCCAAGCATCTCCACGTACCAGAAGCCAAACATCCACGTCGAGCCATCAAAGATGTCACAGAGTGGATACATACTCCAGGTCTATCAACATGGACACCCGTCCCAGAGATACCACCAACCGGTTCGCCAACAACAATTCAACATGCCGAGCGGGAGCGGTCGACGCTACGCTAATGCACTGAGATTGATGGCTGCCCTGGCAGGACTTCGCTCGCAAAACCTGAGCCCAATCGACGAGGATAGGTATCTGTTGGTAGAGCGATTCTACCGCAGAATAATTCTTGATGAGCAGTAAAGAAGCCTTATGGCACAAGTTCTCAGACTCAGAGTCAACGCCGCTCATGAGTCTCGGGATCACACGGTTCTCTCCAAAAGTTTTCCGAAATTACCCGGTTCCCTCGTCCTCGCAACTTCTTTCAGCTTGTCCCTACATTTTCTTACATGGCCTTCAAGATTCACTCGAAGAAATCTTTGAGTCTTTTACACTTTCCTCAAAAGTTCTACCGCGCTCGCGAATGCTTATTTGATCTTCTTTGCATGGGTTTTCGTCCAGGATCTGGGGATGGGATATGGATATGGATGATGGTTTTTCGTGCACCCTTCGGAGACCTTGCAGTGTTGCCAGGCATCCGATAATAATCGGTTCGCAGTTGAGGACAGAATTGAAACCGCGGTGGGAAGGACGTTGGAGGCGTGAACGTGGCCTTAGAGTCACGAGCAGATAACTCAATGCAATAGCGATGATTTA
Source organism: Drepanopeziza brunnea f. sp. 'multigermtubi' (assembly GCF_022702325.1). NCBI lineage: Eukaryota > Fungi > Ascomycota > Leotiomycetes > Helotiales > Drepanopezizaceae > Drepanopeziza > Drepanopeziza brunnea. Next base: position 809,696 of record NW_027094071.1, on the reverse strand, counting down.
GACATACGTAGTATACTACATATCCCATGGTGAACTCTGCGTAGAGAGTTTGGTGATATTTTCCTGTTCAGCTTGGACTACTTACTTATTGCACCTTAGCGCAGTCTCAAGCTTTGCGCTGTCTCAGGTCTCAGGCTAGTCATGATGGGCTGAGATCTGTCAACGGCAGGCCAGCTTGTCGGGATCCGAACTTGTCTTCTTGGGTAGGACGGTATTGTACCTCTTGGGACCGGAGAGAGGAAAGCAAGTACCGGTCGTAGCAGACGATTGAGAGCAACCTTGGCTATAGAGCAATTGAAGACTTCCACGGGGGCAAGGGGAAGAGAGAGAGAGAGAGAGAGAGAGACGTTCAAGAAGATGGAGGCACTTAGCGCGAAGCCAGGTTACGAAAGTACAATATAGTACGAGAAATACAAGACGAGGTAAATCGTACAAATACCGACGGCTCTCTACGTTCGAGAGCATCCACACAACACAACACAACACAACACAACGTCAATCCAAGGTCAACAATAACAAGGCGCGTTCGCGTTCCGGATAATAATACCTGTACCTAATCAATCCTCGTACCTCGCTCATATCGGCCGTTTGATTGGAAGCCGTGCCCGCCCAGCTACTGCTGAGCAGCTCCAGCCACATTTATTATTAGAAACTTGGAAGAAGACAAGGCAAAGAAAGACCCAAGTCAATCCCAACCATCAAACTTCGAAACTCTCTCCCCCTCAGTCGCTTATTCCCTCATCCTAATTTTCGAGAATCCATTCCATCGCTGACTGGCTCACCATCGACGCTGACATCCATTTCTCTATTTGCTTATCCCAGACACAAATGAGGTGTTGCTGACGACTTTGTGGTCGACTTCTCTCCTCTCCTCTCCTCCTCCTCCTCCTCCTCCCTCCTCCTCCTCCTCCTCCTCCTCCTCCTCTCTCTCATCTCCTCAGCGCCAATAATTATAATTACCTGTTACTCGGTCTTACTTACTCGCACCGTGGGTGTATTCTAGTCTCGCCATCCTCGCCCGCAGTTTGCCGGAGAGAGAGTTCCAGCCAGCCAATCCATCCGAAAGCATCCCAACCCGACCCAACTCAAACCCGACAACCCCACCGACCTTTTTCGCATCTCTCGGGCATGAGCATTCCGTTCTATCGCATCTCTTCGCGAATCCCACTTCAATCATCCTTACAGAGCCACCGCCACTGCGAGCGTCGTTAGGAACCGCGCGAGGATGCATCTATCGGGCTCGCTGGAGGCTCGCCAGCAGGGCCAGTCGGGGGGAGCGCCTGGAACTCAGCCAACCAACAGTCTGCAGCTTTCAATCACCAGCTCACCTGCAGCTTCGCCGACCTCCTCATCGAGTTCTTTGCCCCCGACTGCCACAGACACGCTGGATCTTGGGCCTGGGATCGGCGAAACCAACACTGCCGTGTTGATCGTAGGTCCTGCCTCGAGGTCCGGGCCTCTTGAAAGAGAAACTGACATGTGGAATAGTCTGTCATGGCAGTCCTCGGTGCCGTATGCGCTCTCACAATCGGCTTCATCCTCCTCCGCAAGATGCGGCTGAAGCACAAGAATCCAAAATACGTACCGACGCCATTCCTCAAGAATGCCTGGCAGAGATGGAACCCTTCGATTCGACCCTACAGCACTGGCGCGACCGAGTCCCTAGAGCCCATATCCCGCAACGGCTCAAACCAGGCATCGGCGACGGTTCACGCTGCGACAGGGGCCGTGGTGGACAGGGCTGCCAGTGTGAGATCGGTGATGACATTACCTGCGTACCGCGCGAATGCGCTTACGAACGAACGAGTGCTGGGGAGGGAGGGAGAAAGAGGAGGGATAGATGTGGTGGTTGAGTTTCCAGAGGCACCGGAGGAGGAAGAAGAGAGGAGAGAGGAGGAGATGGAGGCGCTGTACCAAGTCCGGCTTGCTCGTCGCCGCGAAAACGAAGAGAGAGAGGAACGCAGGCGATTACGAAGAGAGGCCCGGGAACGAGGCGATTACGTCGCACTGAGAGCAATGGCTGCTAGCGCCAGAGCAGCCCATGGAGCCAGTGCCGGACAGACGGTCGAGGAGCTGCGGGCTGAGCATGAACGGATCAAGAAGGAGAGGCAAAAACCTGTTGCTGCAGTCGCATACGGAGATCTTGGGGTCGCGAGACACGATGGCACGAGGATACGGGCGAACAGCGTGGATAGCGAACACCAGGGCTTGCTGGGCGACGCGGCTAGTATTGCAACTACCTCGCGTCATCACCACCGGCGTGAACGCAGCACGTCTTCAATCCTCAGTATCGATACGCAGAACTCCGACTTACCCTCCCCGCGCATACCCTCCCCGCGCATCATCACACGATCAAGAGGGAATTCCAATGTGAGCCATCAGACAAATAGGAGACCCTCAACAAGCCCTGAGGGGAGAGCGGGCAGTAGTCCCGAGATGATCAATCAAGAGAATGTACCGCCGAATAGCCCACCTAGATACGAAAACACGTCCTCAGCCATACTGCGTGACGAAAATTCGCATCCGCCTCACGAACCGCCGCCGGACTACCAATCTCCCATCCGAGGACGAGGCGAACTTCCCAGGAACGACTCTCCCCTCCCGCCTTCTCCCATCCGAGGACGAGGCGAAATTCCCAGCAACGACTCTGCCCTCCCGCCTATGTCGCCCGTCTCCCCTCTGTGCCCCGATTTCCGACTCTCGAGCATAGCGATATCGGTAGACGGTGACGGGGAACCGCAGAGCCCAGCTGGGCACCTGGCGAGCGAGAATCGGCCGAGCAGTACGAGTGCGACGCAGCTGCCTTATTTGAGCCCGCTGCCAACTATACATGTTGATCCCGCATCCCCTAGCATTGGGAGCACCGACGATGTCTCGCCGCGACGCTAGCCAGCGGCTCAAGATTCATACCGAATATGAGACTCGGCGGACGTCGAAGGGCGAGAAGATGAGGATACGAAATTATGAGCTATACTATATACAGAAACTTTATAGCCAGATCGACGCGTGTATGTATTGCACCTTTTTCAGTTCAGATGTGGAGGAGTAGGGGAAGAAGAGAAGAGGAGACAGAGCTGGGGATGTGTTGAAATACCCGTCGTCTAATTATACCGTCTACTATCTATTTGTTTATATGCTTTGTTGATTCAGCAGGGAGCACGGCGCCAAATTTCTTTGCTTTTCCTTTTTTTCGGGCGTTCCCACCGATAATGGGAATGGCAATATGCTCCTATTTTTTTTTCCACTGGATGGGTATGCCATAATATATATGAAGCATATAGAAAAATATACTTGATATGTATATATACAGAGAAATACATATATGTGTGTGTATACATACATGTGGAAACTACCTCGCCAGCATCTCCTCCCGCCCGACTCATCTGAGCCCTGGACTCATCTGGTCATTGCAACTGATTTTGAAGTTGGAAGCTCGAGCCAAACAAGCCTTTGCTAATCAGAAGACTCGAGATGTAGCCAAGCTCAATTATTCCATATATCATAAGTAAAAATTGGGGAAAATACCCGGGATGCGTTTACGGGGTTGGAGACAAGTTAGTGGAGTTTCTTGACGGGTGGAAATGTGCTTCACAGGGCGCTATCGAGGGTGGTCTAGATATGTTGCTGAGTGGGTCGAAGATTAGTACCTATTTGTTTCATTTACGGAGAAGCCGTCGTAGCTGTAAGGGATAGAGATTCTCTTTAAAAATGTCGTGCAAACCTACGAGGGGCTCAAGGGGCTTGCGAAGTGGCTTCTAAGACCGCTCTCTACGGAACGTATCGGAGCTTGCTTCTAGCGAAGGGAGGAGCAGAGACAAGCTGCTATTGGTACTGCGATCTGGCGCTCACGTGATATCTATTTATGCTTCTTCCTTCGTACGCCACACGAGATAGTATGAATCTGTGACAGGTCAAAGTCATATGAAGCAAGTAGCCAACAAATTTTTCCGTCTATTTATCAAGGCTTCAGTTGAAAGTTGCACAATTCTCAGAAGGATCACATGTGAAGCAATACAAAAGATCTTCCGATAGATAGTGGGGAGCGTCGAGATCGAAAACAAAAGAAAAGAAAAAAGATTCAAGGCTTGGTCTCCCGATACAATAAACTCGTCTTCCTGTCAACCACAAGTGGCAAGTAAGCAGATACTCGCTTCATTGCTCTTTACTGATCTGCAGCAGGACAACGAAAGCCAGAGATGCATCCTTCAGAGACCGGGACCGGCTCGTTACAGTCGATTGAAAACCGCCTCACTGGCGATGATTCTTCAAATAGTGAGTACGGAAAGCTAGAGGCTATGAGAGCGAGTGTTGACACTATATTCCAGGGAATGGGAGCTCGCCATCACATCAGATTGACGCTCAAGAGCCTTATGAAATCAAGAAAGCAGAGAGCGTGCAAGTGATCGATATCACCAAAGACTTGTCCGCTTTGATTTCACAACAGATTCAAAAAACGCCGGCTGCTGTTGCTCTAGAAGACGAGACTTCGTCTTACACCTACAGCGAGCTGGACCTCGAAGTAACAGATCTTGCAAACCGGCTCCGAGACCACGGTGTTGGTCGTGACAGCCTTGTGGGTGTGCTCTTGGGACGCAGCGCGGACTATGTGATTGCCTGTCTCGCAGCCCTGCGGGCAGGTGGTGCATTCCTAGTACTCGAACTTGCCTACCCGCCCAACTTGCTGGCCGATGTTATTGACGATGCCAAGCCGAGGGTGGTGATCACGAACGGCACCCAGGCCAGCCAGATCAACGCGGATGTTCCCCTCATCATCCTCGATGAGATCGTCAAGGGGTCCTACAAGCCCAACGGGGAGAAACTCCCACCCCTTCCGGCTGATGATGATCTGGAGCGACTTGCTTTCGTCTCGTACTCCAGTGGGACGACCGGACGACCGAAGGGCATTGCAAATCCACACATGGCACCTGTGCTCTCATACAACCTGAGGTTCGGCTTGAGTGATCTTGCTCCGGGAGACCGCGTGGCTTGTAACGTCTTCTTCATCTGGGAGATGCTGCGCCCTCTCTTGCGTGGAGCCACCGTAGTTTGCGTTCCAGACGAGGCCAGCTACGACCCAGTATCCCTTGTTGATCTTCTCGCTCGCCGAAAGATCACAGAAACTCTCGTAACGCCCACTCTTCTAGCAGCGGTTCTTTCCAGACATCCAGATATTCAGTCGGACCTTCCGGACCTTAGAACGCTGTGGTTCAATGGCGAGGTTGTCACTACCGATCTCGCTCGTCGAGCTATCAAAGCACTGCCAAACACACGTCTACTCAATTGCTACAGTGCTAGTGAGACTCATGAAATCGCTTGTGGGGATATCCGGGAGATCATCGATTACGAGCGCTCTTACTGTCCGGTGGGAGAACCCTTGAATAAGCATATCTACATCCTGGATGAGAACAAGAAGAAGGTCGATGTGGGTGTCCGTGGAGAGCTATTTGTTGGGGGTGGTCTGCTTGCCAGAGGTTACCTCAACCTTCCTGAAACGACAGCCGAGGCCTTCATACCAAACCCATTTGACAACACTCCAGGATCACGTATGTACAGAACCGGTGATTCAGCTCGCCTGCTACCTTCTGGGGTGCTAGAAATTACTGGTCGTGTCGGGGCTATGATGAAAATCCGGGGCTATTCTGTCGTGCCTGGCAAGGTCGAGAATGCCATTATTGAGCTGCTCGCAGTCAAGCAGTGTGCTGTTATCGCCATGGGCGAAGGTTTGGAGCGGCAATTGGTTGCATACATAGTTCGGGACAAGGAAGAAGCTGGAGACCGCGCAATCCCCATCATCGACGAGGCTGGATACAGCTTGGTGGCTCGCAGGACACTTTCGGCATCTCTTGCACAATACATGATCCCAGCATTGTGGGTTGAGCTTGATGAACTCCCAACTAACAGAGTCTCCGGAAAAGCCGACATCAAGAGGCTGCCTCCTCCTGGCGTTTCCATCTCCACCATATTCAATCACACCAAGACTGAGCGCGATACCAGCATCGGCATCGAGGCCATTGCGGAAATCTGGGCTACATCTCTCAATGTCCCAATCAACTCCGTGACAAAAGAGCACACCTTTTTCGACCTCGGAGGACACTCTCTCACACTTGCCGACCTTGCGACTAGGCTCACAAGAGCCTTTGGGTTTACTGTCCCGGTCGGACGCCTCGTCGTCAACCCAACTCTGGAAGGCCATTTGGAAGTTGTGCGTTCAGTTCGCGACGGTCGCACGGCAGCGGTCCAAGCTGACTTGCCTGCCGTTCTACGTGCAGACGCAACTCTTAGCGAGGATGTAAAGCCCACAGGAGCTGCAATGTGCTCACTTTCCTCAGCTCGTACCGTCTTGCTGACTGGTGCCACCGGTTTCTTAGGGGCTTTCTTGCTGGTGGACCTCCTCGAAGCAACGTCAGCTCGAATTGTCTGTCTCGTGCGTTTCAACAACCCCGAAGAAGAGGATGGCCCAGCTGGAGTGGCAAGAATCCGCAAGAACTTGCTCGACTTGGGACTTTGGCAAGACTCGATCCTGGACCGTATCGAGGTTCTTCCTGGCAATCTTTCCCACAAGAAGCTTGGTCTAAGTCCAGATGCATACAAGGATCTTGTTGGAAACGTCCAAATAATCTTTCACGCTGGAGCTACTGTCAACCTAGTCTACCCTTACGCTGCGCTACGGGATGCGAATGTTGGTGGTACGAGGGAGGTCCTGCGCTTAGCGAGTGAGAGTGGAGCGACAGTGCAGTACATTTCCACAAATGGTGTTTTGCCGCCCTCAACCAAGGCGTGGGCTGAGAGCTCCTTGATCGAGGTGGATGATGTTCCAGACAAATTGGTCGACGGATACGGACAGACAAAATGGGTCGCAGAAAAGCTCGTCCACGAAGCTGGTGCTCGGGGCCTGCCAGTACGAATTCTTCGTGCGGGAACAATCAGTGGCCACAGTACGTCTGGCTCGACAAACACGTACGATCTGTTTACTGCCATCATTGTCGAGTCGCTACACATAGGCTACTCACCGAACATCGCAGGCTGGCGTGCGGAGATGACACCAGTCGACTTCGTCAGCAAAGCCATCACCGCTTCCTCGAACGACATCACCTCCCAGCAGCGCGTCCTCCACCTCGGCGACGCCAAACCCGTCGAAACCAGGTCTCTCTTTGACGACCTCGCTAAGCTCGGCTACCCGACCAAGCAACTCGAATGGGACGAATGGGTATCTCTCTGGACCGAGAAACGCGGATCCGCAAAACGAGGAGCCGGTGCCTTTACTGCCGAAATTTTACGAGGGGGCATGCCAACCGTTGAATTCTTGAAAGACATAACGATTCTCAACGACGAAGCCACCAAGCCTGTCCTCAAGGATCTACACCGCCCTCAGATCGACGTCAAGTTGCTCGAAACATACGCTCGTCACTGGTATGCTCGCGGCTGGCTACCACGACCACCACTGCGTCTCAACGGCGCTAACGGACTCGGCAACCAAATGAAGCGAGGCCCTCTAAGTGGCCTCGTCGCAGTCGTGACCGGTGCCTCATCTGGAATCGGTGCAGCGACAGCCACAGCCCTAGCAAGAGAAGGCGCACACGTCGCCCTCGCCGCCCGACGAACAGACGCTCTCGAGTCCCTCAAGAACAAACTGTCCATCTACAGCGGCAAAGTCATCGTCTTCCGGACGGATGTGACCAAGAAAGAACAAGTCGAGTCTCTCGTCCGCACTACCGAGGAAGCCCTCGGCCCCGTCGATATTATGGTTTCCTGCGCGGGTGTCATGTAGTAAGTGTTCCAGGCCTCTTCTTCTCTTTCTGGACCTCTGGGGGGGAGTCTTTAGCCTTGTTCACAATTCGCCCTTCACGATTCTTGCCGGTCCCCCCCCCCTTTTTTTCCCCCTGGCCATGCTCCTCTCTTGTTTCCTTTGAATAGCAGGCAATACTGACTCCGCGTTCTCCCCGCCCCCCTAGCTTCACCATGATGGCCAACTGCCTCTCCGAGCAATGGGAGCAAACCGTCGACGTGAACTGCAAAGGCCTCCTCCACGTCCTCTCGTCCACCGTCCCAGGCATGCTCTCGCGGGGGAGCGGACACATCGTCGCCATCTCCTCCGACGCCGGCCGCAAGGTCTTTCCCGGTCTGGGCGTCTACTCCGCCAGTAAGTTCTTCGTCGAAGCCACGCTGCAAGCGCTGCGCGTCGAGACGGCCGGCACGGGATTACGCGTCACGAGTATCCAGCCGGGGAACGTGAGCACCGATCTGTTGGGCATGTCGACGGATGCGGACGCCCTGAAGAAGTATGGGGAGCCGAGTGGGGCGCGGGTGCTGGACGCGGAGGATGTGGCGAATGCGATCGTCTATGCGCTGGTGCAACCGGCGCATGTTGCTGTCAATGAGGTGATGATTGAGCCGAGGGATGAGCCGATCTGAGAGAGCTGATCCGGGGGAGGGGGGCGGGTGCGTTGCTTATCATATCATATTATATCATAAATATAAATATAATATAGATGGATAGCCACAAAGTAGACGGAATGAATACACGAGGGAAACGTCCAGGGCAACGCGTATGAATCAAAGAGTATAACGACAGAGCTCCAAGTATTAACTCATTTATTCATTCTATTCATTCAGTTATTCTTTCTTTCTGCACTTTCTGCACTTTCTGCACTTTCTCGGCTGTCTCGGCTCTCTCGGCTGTCTCGGCTGTCTCGGCTCTCTCGGCTCTCTCGGCTTTCTCGGCTGGCGCTGTCAGTGTCAATACCAGTGATCTAGATCCCAAATCCCACATCCCGAATCCCAAATCCCAAATCCCAAATCCCAAATCCTAAATCCAAGATCCGAAAAGAAGAAAGGAAATAGGAAACATATCAATATCAATATCAGTTCAGTTCAATTCAATCCAATTCATTCAGTCACGAAAGAGAGACCTCCCCATCCATCCATCCATCCATCCATCCATTTATCATACCATCTCAAACCCGCCTGAAAACATTTTCCCACTGCAAATTCTGATCCTTTATATTTCTTCTAATCTTTCTCCCATAAATTTTTTTTTTCCCTCTTTTTTTCTCCTAATTTCATTAATTTCTAATTTCACTAATTTCTTTTCTTTTCTTTTCTTTTCTTTTCTTTTCTTTTCTTTTCTTTGATTTTTAATCTCTAACAAGGATAAGAATCAGAATCAGGATAAGAATCAGGATAAAAATCAGGATAAGAGTTGAGGGGTGCCGTCCGTCCGTCGCAGGAAGGGAAGGGAACGGAAGAGAGACAGAGAGGGAGGGGAGAAAGATTGGAAAATTTTGAAAGTTTGGAAGAAAAAAAAAAAAAAGGAAAAAAAGGAAGAAAAAAAAGAGGGTGGGTTTTTCAATCGCCAAGGTGGACTCGCGGGTTTCATTCACGATGGGCCCAAGGCGAGAGAAGAGAAGTATGCGAATGTGCGAATATGCAAGTATGCAAGTATGCAAGTATGCAAGTATGGTACAACGTTCCGAGTCCGGATGTATGTAGAGAGCAGACTCCGTAGAAAAAAAGAAAAGAAAAAAAGCCAACGCCGTGATCGTGACCACAGATACCCGCCCATGGCCCGGAGAGAGAAAAAAAACTAAAAACTAAAAACAAAAAGCTTAGGTAGGTAGGGTCTCTCTCTATCAGAACCTAAGAAAGAAAGAAGCCCATGTTTTTAAACGCAAAAACTCCATCGATGCATGCAAGCTCTCTCTCTCCCCTCTCTCTCTCTCGGTCTATTCGCAACCATTTCTATAAAGCAGGGTCGTCGACGCTTGTTGGTGTCCGCTTCGCCTTCAAATGCTCAAAAACACTCATCATGATGATCGAACTCGGCACGCTCCGCAACACGGTCGGCAAGAAGCCGGAGTAGAAGCCCCGGAGCCCGCTCTCGGCCCTCACGTTCCGCATCACCTGGCGCAGGCCCTCCCGGTCCGAAGTCCGGGACCCCGTCACGACGCCGGCGGCTGCGACCGTGTCGCTGGTTGCGACCTGGTACCGGGTCTTGACGAGTTCGAGAGGGTGGATGAAGGCGGCCGAGCAGAAGGCGGCCGAGGCCGCTCCGCAGGCGATCTGCACCGAGGGAGCGCTGTCCGTCATGCCGCGCCTGATCTTGCCGTAGGTCGTCCACCAGAGGATGTTGAAGGGGATGTAACTCGCGATGCCCATTACGTATCCCCTATTGGAAATTCAGCATGGGTTTTTTTTGTTTCGTTTTCGCTTTTGCTCACGCTCACGCCCCCTCGGCTAGGCTACTATCTGGTAGGGCATGTGACCCCTTCGACCCAAAACCACCGATATAAAGCAAGAAAATGAAAATCAAACCGAATGCATGATAAGGATAAGAAAATAGAAAAATGAGGAATAGAAAGTTAGAAATTGAGAAGATGAGAGGAGACATTAAAAAAAAACAAAAAAAAAAAAAAAACTGACCGGTAAAAGCCCTTCCAGCCTTCCTTCGCTGCAATGTCCCTCAACTGGTACATCAGCCTCCCCTCCCGTCCACTCCGCGAGATCTGCAGGCGCGCCTTTAGGACCTCCATCGGCGTGAACAGGACGCTGCCGGCCAACTCGGCCACGCAGCCACTCAGCGCGTCGTTCAGACTCCCGTCGCCCAGGTGCGGCAAGAAGGCCGATTGGGCCGCCTCGCGGGTAGTCAGGTAGAGGGCCGTGGCCGGGGTGACGGTCAAGATGGTCACGCCGATGCCGCGGTAGTACGCCCTGAGCGGGATGGAGAGGAGGGGCCGGCGCGTCGACGTCTGGTACTGGACCGCGATGGTGTCGAGGGGGTAGCAGGCCAGCTTGGAGATGATGGAGCCCGTGGCGGAGGCACCGACGTTGGAAAAGAGCGAGTTGGGATCCATTACCGATTTCCCCTTATTTATTTGACTGAACGTGTCCACCGGGGAGGTGGTGGCGACGGCGGCGGGCGGGCGGAGGGACGAGGGCAAGAGAGAGAGAAAAATTGGGAGGTTGCGCGTGTGTCACGTGGAGTACGGGTTGTGATCAGAGGTTGGGGATGGATTGATCATATTGACATGACATTGATATGGACACGGGCTTTGCTCTCTCGCTCGCTAATGCTTGCAGAAGGCTGACCACGACCACGACCACGATCATAATCATGACCATAATCAGAATCAGAATCATAATAATAATCATAATCATAGCACAGGTTGTTGATGGCAACCGTGTATGGGGTCAGCTGGCTATTCTCTTCAGCTCTGCGACGATCACTCTGATAGGGAAAGGCTCTTTTGGCTCGGAGGTTGAAATTCGAGAGTGCTCAAACCTGCTCAAAATGCCTGCCGGTGCCGGCCTTCTTCTCCCCACCTACCTACAGACATAAATAAGATGGGTAGATGCCCGTCTCATCCTCAGAATGGTCGATCTATTCTTTTTGTCCGATACGACACTGACCTGTTGTCGCTTTTGTCTGTTTGCCGACCTGCTTGAGAGAGCGGCAATCGACGTCCACAACCAACCCAACCTCCGAAAGGATCGCCTTCACCACTGTGAAATTGCCAACAAGGACAAGCGCCCAGCTGGGCTTATTGAATCATCAGCGGCGGTACTCCGTCTATCGATCTTGAGATCGAGATCGAGACTGTGCACGTGATCGAGACTATACACGTGACCCCACCCGCTACCGCTACCGCTACCGCCACCGCCACCCCCCGTTTGCTTGTCCAGCCACCCAACCACCCTCCCTGCCAAGCAACGTGTGAAATCTCGCCAATCTCTTGCGACTTCATCTCTATTTGACAAGTAATTAATAAGTACTTCTCGGGCTGGGCTTTTTCGCACGCAACCCATCTGCTACCGTACCCCCTTGGAGCGGCAATGTCGGCTACCAACGCGCCTATCCCTCGGCTGCCTGATTTAATCTGGTAAATCTGGTAGCGAAAGCGCAGCGTTAATACAGCGGACAACTACCAGTCAGCACTATCGCTTTGGATGTTTCACCCCTCCCTGCCCCGGAACCCAGACTCTTGGGGGCTCGTATTAACCACTCGAACCATTCATCCATCTATTCATTCATTCATTCATTCATTGTTCTAGTATATCGGTCATCTGGGCCAACCCAGCCAGCCACTACTCCGTTAGTACCGGTCCTGGATAAAGCAGTATGGCCAAGGTCAAGTCGGCCCACCGCAATCTACACACACAGACTGCTTAGCCCAGATTGAAAGGATATCTGGAGAGATTTCGGGATTCGGGCCTCAGGGGAGAGACTGCGAAATATCCTGACATGGGGACTCAACCCTCGGCGGTTGATCCGCGTGTCGAGTTAAGTAGCCAGCGTGGATTCTGGTGTGCCGATTTAGCCAAAGTCCAACCTTGGTCTCAGACTTCACCACTCATCTATCGTCGAAATGCTTAAACGCCCCGCTCTTTTCCCGGGGCAATCAATCTGAGTAACGCTCGCTTACGCATGCCGAGCCGATTCCGGATTCAATGTCAGCCCCTCGAAACGGGTGAAGATTATTAGTCCATCTGTTGTGGACTCCTGTTGAGCTTTATATATATATATCTATCTATCTATATATATGTAAGCTTCATGTCCCCCCCTCACTCACTCTTTCCTCTCCACCCCCATCCACTCCAGTTCTTCTGATCACTCTCCTTTACCAACTTTCCATTCTCTTCCCACGTCGTCCTGGAACGATTGTCTACCCTCTCTTAGCCGGTCTGGAATCAGCAACTCAGTCACTCCTTCACTTCACCCTTGCACACGGACGCTTCCCGTCTCTTCCAAGCCAAAGCACGCCAAACCAAGCAACGACTTTCTCTCCAAATGCCTTCCATGACTAGATCGGGCCTGGTGGCCCTTGCGGCCTCTGTCGCTACCGTCTCCGCTCACGGTTACGTCGAAGAGATTACTGCTGATGGTGTCGCGTAAGCTTGCTCGCTCTCTCTCGCTCTCTCTCTCTCTCCCTCCCTCTCTCGCTGTCTTTCTCTCTCTTCCTCTTCCTTCTCTCGCGTCCCTCCACTCACTCACATGACATCGGCAGTCACGAGGGATACATCATGACCACCTACCCTTACATGAACCCCCCAAAGGATAGCCCTGCCTGGTCCGAAACGGCCGTAGATTCCGGTTACGTGGGTTCCAATGATTACGCGTCGCCGGACATCATCTGCCACAAAGAGGCCAAGAACGCCGCCCTTTCCATTCCCGTCGCGGCTGGTGGGGAGGTCTCCATGCGCTGGAATACCTGGCCTGAATCGCACAAGGGCCCCGTGCTCTGGTACATGGCCAACTGTGGTGGCTCGTGCACCACGGTCGACAAGACCACCCTGGAGTTCTTCAAGATCGCCGAGGCCGGTCTGGAAGGGGGCGTCTGGGCTACCGATGCCATGATGGCCAACGGCTTGACCGCAAGCGTGACCATCCCGGCTGGCATCGCAGCGGGCAACTATGTCATCCGCCACGAGTTGATCGCGCTGCACGGCGCCGGCGGTGAGGGTGGTGCCCAGTCCTACCCGCAGTGCGTCAACCTCGAGGTCACGGGAGGCGGATCTGATAATCCACCTGGAGTCCTCGGAACTGCTCTCTACACTTCCACCGACCCTGGTATCCTGTTCAGCCTCGCCGAGTCGACCTACCCCATTCCCGGCCCGCCTGTCTACGGAGGAAGTGGCTCAACGCCCCCTACTTCTCCCCCAACCACCCCAGAGCCCGTGACCCCCGTGACCCCCCCGGAGACCGACCCCGAGAAGAAGGAGACCGAACCCGAGAAGAAGGAGACTGCTCCAAAGACCATGGTCACGAAGACCCGCCCCGCCTCCGTTGCCACCCCTGCCCCCGGTGGCGAAGGGGAGAAGTCCACTCCCGGGGGCCAGGGCACGTACACTCCCGGAGGCCAGGGCACGTCCACTCCCGGAGGCCAGGGCACGTCCACTCCCAAAGGCCAGGGCAAGTCCTGCAAAAAGGGCAAGAAGGCCAAGGGTACGTCCGGTAGCACCGGTAGCACCGGTAGCACCGGCGGTGGCAGCACCGGCGGTGGCAGTACCGGCGGTGGCAGCACCGGCGGTGGCAGCACCGGCGGTGGCAGCACTGGCGGTGGCAGTACCGGCGGTGGCAGCACTGGCGGTGGCAGTACCGGCGGTGGCAGCACCGGTGGCACCGCTGGCCTCTACGCCCAATGCGGAGGCGAAGGCTACTCCGGCCCAACCAACTGCGCGTCCGGCACCTGCACCAAGCTCAACGACTACTACATGCAATGCTTGTAGGCGTCAGCTCTTTTTCTCTGCAGGCCTACCCGCTGCTACCACGCCTGGGCTTGACCATCGGCAAGATTCCCCGTGGTTGCGTTCTTGTATATGTTTGGCGCCAGCCGCCACCATCAACCCGTGTGTGAGGAAGAGTCTCTGGAAGGATCTATCTACAACTTTGTACCATTCACTTCTGCGTTTTCCCCGCCTTTCCTCTCCGCGCCGCCTAATCCTCTTCAGTTCTTTGTGCGGATCGGGAGGGAACTTGTGTCACGACAACAATAAAGAAAATTACATATTCCATGATCCGAGATTCATGATTTGTTCCATACTTGACGTGCTCTGATTATACGTATGACTATAGTTACGAAGTATCTTTCTTTTACACATATGACATGATGTGATATGATATGAATCTGATAATGTGAATCTCGGATTGAGGACTTGGGCTTGGACTTGGCCCAGCCCCCGCCGCGTCGCGCCACAACCGAGACCCCCCATCATTCGTCGGAAGGGGCACTGCAAGGATGCACGGAAAGGAGGCCTCCCCTCCCTCAGCGAGCCGCCGACGGGTTCCGTATTCACTCTCGTTGTCGATCTTTCTCTGCCAGGATTGGGTCCTCGTCACTTTCTGATACTGACTTTTTGATACTGCGCTCTAGGCCTACCTTTTCCTCGTCCGACCGGTTTAGCTTTCGCTTTGGATTTGGCTTTGGCTTTGGCTCTGGCTTTGGCTTTGGCTCTGGCTTTGGCTTTGGGTGTCGTTTCAGCCGCGCGCGTGTAGGCACGCCCTGCATGCCGTCTAATTTATCCTGTCTATCTATCTATCGATCTATCAATCTATTCATTTATCCCTCCATTCATCCATTCACCCATCGTCGTTCGTATTTATCCCTCGTCGTATTTATCCATCTCCTCGTTCCCTTGCTCGGGGTATCCTGTACCTGTGCGGAGATGAATTGATCATTCTGTTGATAATATGGCGTGCGTGTCAGTGGAATGCATACGTGCGCTGTGCGCTGTGTTTATTTGAGATGAGAGGGGGAGGAGATCAGATGAGGGGATGAGGTGGATGGGTTGGGATGGATGGGATGGGATGAGATGAATGGGATGAGATGAGATGAGACTTGAAACGAGGTGAAACGGCTAAGGAAGGGTGTAGATGATAAGCAAGATGATGGGATAGATACCGGTACCGGTAGATGGGATGGCATAGTGGGATCGCGGGATAATGCAGAGATGGATAGATGGATAGATGCATAGATGCATAGATGGATAGATGAGATGAGTAAGTCAGTGAATAAGTGAGTAGGATGGGTTGGGTTTGGTTTATAGGCCGTTTTTGTATCGATTTGATTTAATTGATTGATGGATGGGTGTTTTTGGTCTGGTCTGGTATATGTATTTTACGGAGACGAACGAACGAGCGCGTTGTAGATTAATTTGTTTATATTGTTGTGTTTAGGGAGGAGGAAAAGGAGAAGGCAGAGGAGGAGGACGGGGAAATGGAGATGGAGATAAGGAAAGAAATGATAGTTATAGAGAGAAAGAAGGAGGGAGAGAGGGAGAGACACAAGGTTCATCTCGACTAGAGAGGGTTGGTTCTAGATAGTGGAAGCTCTCCTCTTTACGGACAATCTGGGAAATCGGTTAGTACATTGGTTAATAGAGCAGTTGACCGACGAGTGTTGTGCAATTCATCTTGAATCATGCAAACTCGCTAAAAAGTAGACACGGTTCTTAGCGCGACTTTTGGCGTAAAGACATCGCGTCCCCTTTCCAACCCTCTAATTCTTAGACTTCCTAGACACCACCACTTCATATTTCATCCTGCCACTACCCCGTCTCAATCTTCTGCAATCCCCTTCTCATCCGCAATCCACACCCCGAATCATCTATATCCTTATCTATCAAGCGCAACAATGGTCCTCAAACGCAAACGCTCCGAATCCGAAATCTCCACCTCATCGTCGCTCCTCTCCTCCCCGTTATCATCATCAAACTTCATGCCCATCGACTCCCAACCGCAACTCGCCATGCCCTCCCTCTTCGCCTCCCG
This sequence comes from Drepanopeziza brunnea f. sp. 'multigermtubi', assembly GCF_022702325.1. Taxonomy (NCBI): domain Eukaryota; kingdom Fungi; phylum Ascomycota; class Leotiomycetes; order Helotiales; family Drepanopezizaceae; genus Drepanopeziza; species Drepanopeziza brunnea. The sequence continues at coordinate 793,432 of NW_027094071.1, read as the reverse complement.
AACCCGGAAACGCTACCGCGACAACCGTCCTGCAGAGTCCGAGGTTCATCGTATGCCATGCTTCTTCCTGTCCGCCGACTGGCAGGCTCTAATTCCATCTACAGAACACACCCTATCACTTCTCTTCTCGGCGCAGCAACGGCCGCCCCAATGCTCTCTGCCCACCTCGTTTCGACCGTCGTCACCCGCGCAGAAACCCGTGTCTGCGGTGCCGTCGAGTCAGCCGAGTCAACAAGCTAGCCTGCACTCGTTCTGGCACGGGCCAATGGCGGCGTCGTCGACACGGCATGCTTCGCCATCGAGTGCTTACTCGGCGTCACCTGTAACGACCCCGGGAGATTCTCCGGGGGTGGACTCGATGTTCCCTGCGACGAATTGCGAGGATTGTGATGCTTCGCTGGGAGCGTCGAACGATGTGGACGCCATGGATGTGGATGTGATGGATATGGATACAGGGATGGTGAAAAGCCATGCCTGTACGGCGTGTGGAAAGTGCGTGTGTCATGGCTGTTCTGTCAGCAATCTGGGTGCTGAGCGGAGGTGTCTCAATTGTGCCGGGAGGAAGACGGGGGCGTTCGGGTTTGTGAATAGGTAGGAGGATGTTCTTTTTTGGAAAGGGTACTGAGGCCCTTAGCTGCTCTGGCTAATGGTGTTGTGGCGGTATATATCTCGGATTGAAGGATTCAGGATTAAATAATAATGGACTCTGAGACGACAGCTGATGGATGTTTGAATATGCTTCTCTTTTCAATTTGTCTCTGCGAGTCGCCAAGTGGCACAGCTAGCATAAAACAAACGGCGCTTCGCGGCCTCTTCATCGCTCATAACGCGCTAAGTAAGTACTTCTTCTTCGTCTTGCTTACTTCGTATATCCTCATTCGCCTATCTTCTTCAAGTCCATATTCTCCCTTCCCTTGTCACTACTTTCCTCTCTCTTGCCTCTCCGATCTCCGCAATTTCCCCGTATATATCGACAAACACCTACTCCTCTTACCGTATTTCCCTCCCAACCATCATCTATCTATATCTGCGACCATTTCAATCTTACTCATTACCAATCAAACCAATCAATCAACCTTCCTGCGTTAAGCTCCTTCTCCCCCGACTATTATTAATAGATAATTCTTTTCGCACGACCCACGACGACGTTTCAGACGGAAGAACGAAGGCATGAAACAGAGTTTGAAAAAAAGTTCTTTTAAAAAGCTTACATACCTACTTACTACCGCGCTTTTTTTCTACAGTACGGACTTTAATCTAGTCCAACTTAAAGTTGGCCCAACCAACCCCTGATTGCTAATAGCCGCGTTCACGTCTCAATGAACTTGTCATAACTTGTTTTTTTTTTCTTCATTTCATTTCCGGCAAGGCACTGGATGATGCTCCACCGTTCGTACTTGTAGGAGGCAAAACGCGGCGTGCAGGCCGAGAGAACAGATCGGCGGATTTTGAAAGACCGAGAATATCCCTAGGTTGACTCACAAGTCTGCTTGCAAAGGGGCGGCCCGCTTGACCGACCTAGTGTCCTTCTCTGGCGTCTGGGACAGAAAAGACATGTCTGTTGATCCTGCCGTGGTCCATCTTCAGCGGAGGCTGTCCATTCCGTTTCGTCGGTGGAAACCTCAGATGCGTCTCCATCCATCCATCCATCTTCCCCTCTACGAAACCGGGGGGTGGGGGGTGGTGGGGTCGGTGATGATGAAAGAATCATATGAAGGGGGATAGCGGATCAGGAGAGAGAGAGGCCTGTCCTGTTCGTTTGAAGCTTGCTCGTATACGAGAATCACACCTCTTTTATAAGGGGTACGGACGTGCTGTACCACTGCTGCCAATTTCAATCTAAAAAAGTGGGTGGTTGTTAGGTTTCGGGCAGGAAGCACGAAGCACTACTACCTAGCAGGACGATATCCCTCTCGTTTATTTCTTTGCGAGAGCAGTGCGTGCGTGCAAAAGCCGATGGAATGAATGCGTGAATGAATAGCTCGGGCGGAAAGGGGAGGAGAGGTGTTTATGCCCATCTCACTTACTTCTCTAGCTGAAGAGTTCACGAGCTTCGGAGGAGCTGTAGCGTTGATTGTTTATCGGATTCCCTTGTGGTGCCTTCCTCCGTACTCTGCTCTCACTGTCTTCTTCGGCTTGTTTGGGGATCTGAAAGCGGAAGCCAAGCGATGACTTCTTCTCACTTTATACGGCCCCTTTCTCCTTCCCGGGAAAAAAAAGCTGTAGCCGGCTTCTTAGTGAAAGCGCGATATGTAAGCTTCGAGAGAAGACACAGCCAACTCGATTCAAAATCTTTGTACACAATGCCCGAGATGAAGATAAGAGCAACTCCTCATCTCCTCCCATCTCATTGCGACGGTTCCTTGCCGATGTAAAGCAGGTTGCAAGGGAACTGCAATGAAATACTGGCGGGCATGTAGTTAGCTGCTTTCAAGTAAGCAAGCACCGATAGCACGGCAGCTTTGGCGGCAATTCTCGGTAGTAGCAGCACCAGCAGTATCTCGATCAATGGCCGAAATTCGAGCTGCGGACTGACGATTTGCCGTCAGGAGAACAAAAACCTCTATAGGTTACGATCCATCTGAGTTCACATAAGATCTTGTTCGCGCGCTCTTCTTCTAATCGTGTGAACGGCATACTGGTTCGAGAGTTGGTAGTTCGTATAAGAGGACTTGTGATATTTTCAAACTTCCCTCTTCTGAATGAACGCTTATAGATATGGACTGCCATTTGCCCCAATGCTCTCCGACGACGTAAAGATCAAGTCCTCGAAATGATTTTGATACGATTCACCCATCCATTTTAAGGAGGCTGTTAGCACGCGGGATCTTTTCCTCCCATATACCTAGGATGGATGATGTGCCCTACCCAATGGCAGCTATTCCATCCCATCAGAATCCATCAACGGAAGCAGCAGACACGATTCCCTTGTAAGCTAGCCGGCCGTCGTGCGGCCAACTCCAATAATATACGGGCTCGACATTGCAAAGCGTTCTATCGTTCCTCCTGTCACGAATATCATAACAGAGAGACCTCGGTATAGAGAACGGCTTTCTACATCGGTAGAGACGCTTTGGGCTTAGCTTCGCCAAGCGTCTCCTCTGATCTGGCCAGCTGCTTGCCAGTCCAAAAATGACTTGTTCGCTGTGAATAAGCCCCAGCTCTAAGAGAGAACCTGTAGGAAATCAAAGCTAACCTTGGTCCTCAACTACGCACCTTAACGCTAGAGTCGAAGGCAGATTCATTAACGAACGAACTAACTAAAAACAAAAGACGGTGGGTAGGCTCGCAAGAATCTTCGTTTGGAGGCTTGATAACTTGAAGTTTTACGTCCTTATTATCAATATAGAAAGCCGTTCTCTACACTGAGCTCCTCTTTGCTGTGATATTTGTTACAGGAGGAACGGTAGAACGCATCAAGGTGAAAAATAAAAGCAGAGTGAGAACAATGATTGCTGCTTATGCTCTCGAAGATGGCAAGTAATATTTCATCTTGATAAAATGTTCAAAGATCAACTAACCGATATTAACAGACGATATTCCGAGCAGGACTAGCTAGGCCTTAGAAGAACTTAGGCTCTCGGGTTATAGATACTAATAACCTTGTCTTCTAAACACTAATATAAACTTGTACGCGGAGAGGAGAGATTACGGTGGTAAGTATTCAATACTCTCAGGCGTTAGTACCAGTTTTGATCCTTATTATCAGTATCATTATCACTGTCACTATTAAAGTCAAGCGGATAAAGTTCCTCATCAAGCTATAACTCAACGTATATAAAATCCATCATAAAGCCCTCCCTATATATCTCAATAACCCATATAATTCTCATCTAAACTCACCTACACTATTCCCATGCTATTCCCATCCCCGACTCAGAGAATGTATTCCTTCAGCTCATTCATTCCCGCTTAATACACGCCCGTATCAAACCCTTCTACCTACCTCTTTCTAATCTTCAGGCTTTTCCCTCCCCCAACCTCATCTACCCTAAACATCTATCCATCTATCCTTCTTCTTATCACCACCATCGTCAAATCCCTATCTGTATTCCCACATCTATACCCCTATCCCCATTCCCACACCTCTCTCCTCTCTCCATCTCTCTACAGCCCTCTTTACTTATTCATTCAACCTCAACCTTAACTCTCCCCCCCCCACCCCCCACCTCCCTAAAATATTGCCGCCCTCGAATGATAAAACCATAAATCCCAGTTTGGTTTCCCCTTTCAAGCCTCAAGAAAATAATCTTATTAACTTTTTTTTTTTTTCTCAAAGCCAAAGCTTCTCGGCCTCGCTCGGTCAGGGAAGCAGAATCGTAACCGCGCCAGCTAGCTCTCCCTATCCCCTCTCCCTATCCCCAAATAGAGAGAGAGAAAGGGAGAAAGAAAGAAAGAAAGAGAGAGAGAGAGAATACGATGGTGGCTATGACTATAAATATGATTATAAGTATAATGATGATTATGACTATGAGTATCACTATAAGTATGACTATAACTATAATTACAAAAGAAAGAAAATCGAAGTTGAAATGGGTCGTTTATAGCACGACAAAAGGGAGAGGGAAAGACTCGTTCATTCGTTCGTCCGTCCGTTCGTTCGTTCTTTGTTTGTCTTTCTTTGTTTGTTTGTGGTGATGTGCTGTAGAGTTGATGAGGGGTTTAAGAAGTTGAGGAGTTAAAGTTGAGAATGTTGGTAGAGTTGAGGAGTTGAGGATTTAAGGATTTGAGGAGTTAAGGCGTTGAGGGTTTAAGAGTTCAAGAGTTCGAGAATTTAAGGGTTTCAAAGTTCAAGAGTTCCAGAATTTAAGGATTTAAGAATTCAAGGATTTAAGCATTTAAAAATTCAAGAATTCAAGAATTCAAGAGTTCAAGAGTTCCAGAATTCAAGAGTTCCAGAATTCAAGAGTTCAAGAATTCAAGAATTCAAGAATTCAAGAATTCAAGAATTCAAGAATTCAAGAGTTCAAGAGTTCCAGAATTCAAGAGTTCAAGAATTCCAAAATCCAAGAGTTCAAGAATCTCAAAATCCACGAAATCAAGAATCCCAGAATCCAAAGATCCAAGGACTAGATACAGTTAAAGAGTCGGGGACTTAAAGCGATATACTATACCGTACATACAATTAAATAAACAAAACAAAGCAAAGCAAAATCAACTAAGCTGTTTACATGTTAACACTGATATCGATATTAATTTTGATATTATGGGAGAACCGAGTCAATTCCCCAAGTAGGCTGGCTCTAATACCGGTAATCAATACACTTCTAAACCTTTTCGTTAAGTACATGTATATATGACCGAATCCCCCCCCCCTCTTCTGTTTCTATTTCTCTCTCTTCCTTTCTCTCTCTCTCTATCCATTTATCCATCTATCCATCCATTTATCCATTCATTCTCGCCTCGCTTTCTCCCTCCTTCCCCTTTTAACTACTACCCCCCCCCCCCCCCCCCCCCCCCCCTTGAGCCTTTCCCATCCGAGAAACCCCCCACTATATTATCATACTACTACTACTACTACTACTACAACTACACAACTACAAAGGCAGGAAGCACCTCATCGCACATCGCACGCAGCAGAGAGCTACCAGATCAATCTTTATCAAGTCCAAGTCCAACCTCAAGCTCAAGTCCAAACCTCAACTTCAAATCCAAACCTGCAAGCCGTCAACCTATCCATCCATATCCATTTCCACACCTCGCCTTCTTCCCCCCCCCCCCTCTTACCCTTCTACCCTTCCATCCTTCCACCCTCCAAACAAACACCTTTTCCCTCAATCACACAACAATAACAACAAGAAGGGGGTATAATATTTTTATTTTTTTTATTTTTTTTATTTAGTCGATTCGTACACGCCTAAATCTCATCTCAATCTACGAACTAATAATGACTTGCAATCCCATCCTTTCAAGCCAACCCTTCCCCCCCCCCCTCTCCTTCCCTCCAAACGAAAATGAAAAAACCAACCAACCAACATGATAGAAAAATAGATAAACAAACAAACAAATCCGACCCCCCCCCGGCCCTCTTCCTCTCTCTTCCTCCCTCTCCCTTCCTCCCACCCATCGCATCTCAATCCCCCTCTCAATCCCCCTTCCCCTCCCCCCATCTCAATCCCACCCATCATCAACAACACCCGGAGGAGGAGGAGGCGAAGGAGGAAGCGGAGGAGGAGGCATCAACCCCCTCTGGAAAGCATCCCTCGCAGCCTCGGAGCGCCGCTTGTCAGCCGCAGCCGCGATCGCCAGATCCGATTGCGTGGACATCTGGAGGGCGCGCAAGGGGTCTGTGGTGACTGCATCCTGTACGCCAGCACCGGCACCGCCACCAGCACCGCCACCAGCAGCTGGCTGTGGCTGTTGAGCCCCAGGGCCAGTCTGACGCGGCGGCGGCGGCGGCGGATGACCCATAGGAGGAGGCCCGGTAAAGACATCCGGGATGGGGATGGAGTTGCGTCTGATAGCCGACGGCGGTGGCGGTGGCGCAGTCTCCGGTCCGAAGAGGGCCTGGCGGATCCGGGCGGCGAGGCCGGGCCGGGTAGGCGCCGTCGCCGTCCCCGTCGCCGTCGGCAACCAAGTCCCATCCTGGGAGTTGATCCCGAGCTGGACATGCGCGTCCAGCATCTCCGCCATACTCATATCGTGCATCGACTTCCCCACAAACCTCTCCGTCGCCCGCGTCGTCTCGTCCGTGACCCGCAGGCGGTCCGCGTGCGCGCGCGCCACATCGTGGGCGGCGATCTCGCTCGGCGAAAAGTAGTACTCGGGGACCGCGGCGAAGCCGCCGGAGTGTTGGACCGCGTCGATGAGGCCGCGGCGGTGGTCGGCTCTCGAGATGTTCCGCGGGGTCCAGGGGAGGCTGGGGAGCGGGTAGGGGTCGTTGGGGATGGCGGGTTCGTCTGCGGCGGCTGCCTCGAGATCTGCCTCTGGAGGGAGCGTTATCGGGGCCGGGACCGCTGGGACGCCGACGTAGCGCAGGGGGTTGTACCATGGGTAGTCGGGCTGTTGCGGCTGGAACTCGGACACTGGCGGCGAATCCCGTTAGCGAGATTCCATTCCATCTCGAAAAAGGGGATGGGGGGGAGGGGGGGGGGGGAAGGGAAAGGGGGATACATACCATCTCGCAACTCGTATTCCATCAGGTAACTCTGGTACGCTTCTTGATATGGCGTCTCGCCGAATGGGTAATGCGGAACTTGGTCTCGGATGTGCCTCACCTTCGTCTTGTCATGTGCTCCCCTTCGCCGGCCTCCAGGCGGAGGAGGTACCAGCGTCTGGGTCCTGCTCTCGATGACGGGACCCGAGCTCTCAATCGCCTTCTGCGCGGCTGGCGATTGGCAACACACGGGATATCGCAGCATGGAGAAGAATTGCGTCGGGCGAGGCTTGACCGGGACGTCGCGTCCGCTGCGGGCCCGTCTTTGCTCCGCCAGCCGATCAGATGCGAAGCCCCAAACGTCGTTCGTCGCGCGGAACTTGGGCTCGAAGTTGTCGCTGAGTTCCTGGAGGGTCTTGGTCTGGATGACTGCCGCAGCTTCCTGCTCACTCATGTTGTCGACATCGTCGATCTCGAGCTCGGCTACCAGGCTGGGCGTAGTTGCGATCGCCTCCCGCGCGAGCAACACGAGATTGATCAGGTTGGTGTTGACGGGGGAGCTTTCGTCCGTCTGACCACGGTCCGCGGGAGTCAGCAGAGACATCTTCTTTTGGACCAAGGCTTCCGCCCTGTCCAGCACGATAGCAGCCTGTTGTCGCGTCATCTGCGGAGCCCTCATGTCCTCGAGGACGTTCACAATCTCCCGCCCGAGTCCATAAGCGAGCTCTTGGAGGAACGTCTCCTTGTTCGGCTGCACAATGACCGGTCCCTTGTCTCCCTGGGCGTTATATGTGACCTCAAGCTTTCCGTCCGGCATCGTCCTCACACCGTTCGAGTACTGAGCTGCAGGGATGGAAATCACGTATTTGTTTTCCGGATGGCCGGCGAGAGGTATGCGGCAGACCTGCTCAGGCTCCCCGGCAGCAGGTTCGTCGTAGCTAGCTAGCGTCAGCAATGTGTCCATGTCCATCTACAGAAAGGGATCTGCTCACTGGATGCGGCCAAAGTCTCTCATGACACGCAGACATCGTCGGATGTCCTCCAGAGACCAAGGCACCATCTCGTGCTGTGCTCGTATACTGCCAATCTCCAATAGCAGATGATCAAGTGACATGCCCAGCAAGCTTCGGACGGTGCTCGAGTGCCGAAGTTGGGGATATTGGCTCTGGTCAGTTCGGGAAAGGCCCGGATCCTCTTCGAGCGGCACCCAGAAGGGCACATCCGAAATTTCCGCGAGCCTCTTTTCGAACTCGGCGAGCTGAGCAAGCTGTTGGTCTCTCACAGTGGGCTCCTCTGAGAGGTGATTTTGAATGGGCGCTGCGTATTCCCGACTCGTATCATCCCACGACTCCCCCGATATCTCACGCAGGAGATCAAGTTGCGGCTTCGTGAGAGGGGACTCAGAGTGATCATCTCCATCCTTGGTCCGGCGCATGCCATCGCTCATGCGCTCAAGCATTTTCTGCAGTAGAGGCCGCGGAGCTTTCGTGTAGGCATCCGACAGGCGCACCGCCACATCGGTCAACACGGCGTGACGCTCCTTGCGAACCTCAATCCAGTCGGCTGCGTCGCCGTTGGCTACCGGTCCCATGTAGTTGACGGGAGGGTTGAGGTAGAACACCTCCCGGCCAACACCCTCTGGAACATCCGTCGTGTAGTCCATCCGACCATCGCCCGTATCATCAGACTGGAGTAGCACCGGGTCTTGTATGAGGTGTTCGCGCGCAATCTCGTGGTCGAAATCCTTCCACTCGCGGAAGGCAATCATCTTCTTGGTCAGGTCGAAAGTGTCGTACTCGACCTGCCGTCTTGGAACCTCGAGGGGCAGTGAGATGGCGACCTCCTTCCGTGGAGGCACAAATTGACGATCCACGTCCACGAGTCGGAAGCGATCCGCGGGTCGGTGTTGCTCCTGGTTCGTGGCCAGGAGGTTCAATGCAATCTCGATGGCAGCTCTCTGAATGCCTCTCCTTTCCGCCTTGCCGGTGAAATCGACCGCGCTGGACCGGACACCACCAGACCGGATGTCAGCTAACTGCTGGGGCTGCCATTCGTGTTAGCCAAAGTAATGTCGACGGTTAGGTAACAGGAACTTACAGCCAAGGAGGTATACCACGCCATGAAACCCTTGATGAATTCCTCTTTGACGTTCAGAAGAGAGAGCTCAGCATCCTGATCATCAGCCGCCGCCAGCGTAGAGCTGGTCTTGCGGATCTCGGCTTGCAAACCCGCGAGCGAGCTGTCGAGGTTCTCCAACAGCAGTTGCGATGTCACATCGGCCGAGGCAGGATCCGGGCAGCCACGGTCAACCCATCCCACGAGGACGGCGTACCGCTGGAACCACTGCCTCTGCTGGGTATTCTCGATCTGGCGAGAGGTGCTTGGGAACAGCGATACGCCATCTTGGTGTACATGCATATCTTTGAATGTCTTCCATCGGGAACAGGCGGCACCGATCACCTCTTGACTGTACCACCAGGTATCAAGGATGAGACCAAACGCAGGCAAGTCGCGCAGGTACTGCGCATATCGTTGAGCGAAGCGCTTTTGTGCTTCCAGTACGGCCAGACCCCCCGTGACGGTGTCAGCCGAGCTGAGGATTCCCCTTCCCTGCCCGTCAATCCGTATCTTGACCACCCGGAGCGCAGTCGGCAACAACTCTCTGAGGATGAAGGAGAGTTCGTATTCCTGGGAACCATCCAGCGAGCCCATCCTCTGCCTCGAGAGCAGATTGTTGATCTCCGTCTCCAGCTCCTTGATCTCGAACTCGCTGGGTGCTACGACGGGGACGACTGCGTCGCTGCGAATACTTGTTGCCGCGCCCGCAGCGATCAATCTGTCCACGACATCCGGCCAGGGTGGATTACGCAGCACCCCGAGGCCTGGGTCGAGAGAATTGAGGGCCCATCGGTGCCAGAGACAGCTCCGGTCGGCTTCTAAGAGCTCTGCCTCCTCATCTCCTTCGAAGCCATGGGTCGTCGAGAATTTAGCCAGACGTCTGGCGACAGTGTCCGACTGCTCCTGCATGGTCTTGAGGTTCGCACGAGACAGCGAGGCAACCTGTTTCTCCAAGCGAGCATGTTCCTCTGGGGTGAGAGGTATGTATCTCCTGATCTTCGACGTGAGCTCGAGAAACTCCATCCTCGAGTCCGTGAAATTGTCAATCAGGAGTTGACTTGCGAGAGTCGCTGCTATCTGCTTCTCGCCGACGAAAGTGGTCCCTGGGCCGGGCAAGAATCTGAACTTGCCGGGAAGCGGCTCGTGGATAGAGATCTGGTTCGGCGCCAGCAGCCTCAGCTCGTCTCTAAAGATGGTACAAGCACGCAACTCCAGCGACTCGACGAGAGCGGCGATCTCTGCGGTCAAATGGTTCTGGTCCAACGGTTCGGTGCTGTACGTGACTTGGATGTGCCTGAGGAGCACTTCGTGCAGCTCTTCCCTTATATCTCGGAATAGCTCCCAGAGCAGAGCATCTCCAACTTGCCGATCCGCATCTGAGTATGTTTCGAGTGGACCGTACAGGTAACTGTTCACATCGTTCTCCATACTCTTGACAACATGAGGTAACGTCTTGACACGCTTGGGCTCTGCCAAGTCTTTCAGAGCCGCGGCCGTTATGTCGGTTGCGGTGAGCGGTATGGCGGTCTTGTCCGCAGCATTGGCTGCTGTTGCGATTCTGATCTGGCCACCGGGGAAGCTGTCGATCCAGGCGTCGTACGTCTTGCTCCAAGTATCCCACGACTCCCAGAACTTTTCGTCATGCTCAGGCTCGCGCCTCTCTCTGGCGTCGCGGTCCAGCAGCCTGTGGGCCTTTTCCTGAATCGAGATCCGATTCGGCATCAAAGCTCGCAAACGTGCAAGCAGCAGCTCGCTTTCATCCCACGAGAAATCCGTACCCGCAGCTCTCACCCTGAGCAGATCATTGATCGTGCTCTGCAAAGTGACAATGTCCGTCCTGTCGTGAGCGCTTGGAACTTCTGCAACAGGGGTGACATAGTCTGCATATTTGTGCACCAGTAAAGAGTGAACGTTCGCGGGATCCCTTGTTTGAATCTGGAAGGCCTCGCCGCTGTACGCCGTATTGGGCATGAATTCCAGGACTACACTGCCCCGAGGAACCGGCGTGTATTGGGACCTGGATATGACAGCCCCATTCTCGACAATGGGCCGTCGCCATGCGACGTGTTGCCTCGCTGCCTCAAGCTTCAGAGCCCTCTGATCGGTTTTGGGAACGTTCGGATCCCTGGAAAAGACCTCGATAGCGTTGATGCTACGAGGTTGGAACTGCCTCAACAGCATATCAAGCTGTCTCAGCAGGGTGCTGCGCCTCTGAATGTTTGACTTCGCTCGGATATCTCTGATGAGGTGATTGATGTCTTCCTCGAGAGCAGCAATCACAGGCTCCATCTTTGCAAGATCAACACCCAGCCGATTGTCTTGCGATAGCCTACGTGTAGCCGTGGGCGTCTCTTGACGCGAATGAGCTACACCGACATCCGGTGTAAACCTCGGCAGCGTCTTTGACCACAGCAACCGAAGATGGTATGCGTACAGCGCACCGTCTTGCGCGGTACCGGAATGTAGGTATCGGTGCAAAGCAGCTCTGATATGGGCAGGTAGAAGTCCGTCGTCGCTCGGACGAAACTCTTCGGTGTCACGGTTTCCCGCTGCAATATGCGCATGGAATTCTGCTCGGAGGCTCTCGTCCAGTGCTGGATAGTGCCGCTCGAACGCTATCGGGCCTCGATAGTAGACCACGCGAGGGTCATTGTCAGGATCGATGCGGGGATCCGGCGTCTTCTTGATCGTGATAACCGAGCCCTCCATGCTCCGGGTCCACCGATCCGACATGGCTTCCCACGCGCGCTTCAACTGGTCGGTTTTGGCCTGGTTGGGAGACTGTCCCTCGGCCTCCTTCCAGGCCCGCCACGCGCTGTCGAGTGCCGCGTACTGATGGCGAACCAACAGGTTCCGGAGTTGGATCTGCTGGTCAGGACTCCTCGAGCTCCCTAGATCTACCAAGCTCTGTATCTTGACAGGCGAGTCGTCTTGACTGCACAGGCCTGGCTCGTGGCGGCAGTACAGCATCCCCGGCTCCTCGGGGACCTGATCTAAACGGGGCATCTTGACGACGACTTCCCGTCCCAGTCCGTGATGCCAGGCTTCAAACCGTTGCTCAAAGATCGGGTCCAGGATACCCCTCAATCGCAAGTCCTCGGCCCGCCAATTCGTGGAGGCGAAGCCTTGGAGGAAATCCCAACGCAGGTGAGCCTCAGCCAGTTCACGCAGGGCAGGATAGAATGCTGGGACAAACTGCAAGAGGGTATCTATATCCGTCTTCGGCCCCCTCGCCTGCTGGAGTTCCGCGTTGATGGTGTCCTGTGCGGCCTGGGCGTCGCGAGGAAGAGCCAATTCGATCAGGAGCGGACTCGCTGCTGTTGGTACCGATGTGATCTCCCAGGGAATGTACAAGATATTCGGCAGTTTCTCTTCCATCTCCCCCGGGCGAAGATACCTGAACTCGGGGTTAAGTGGTGATATTCTAACGAGCCATTGTCGACGCAGCGCTGTTTCTGTATGCTGAAGATGGTCCCACGTGGCCCTATGGCCGGCATCAAGATCGTCCTTGCTATTTGCCCCCACCGACCGCAGCAGTGCAGCCTTGGCTCTCTGGTAATGTGTAATCTCAGCATCCTGCGATTGCTGCGCGAGAAGGGTGAAAGCAGCTAGATCGTCCTGTGTGAGGCTTGCCAGGGTGTCGGACCTGAGAAGGGCACTGGCTCTTTGGAGAACAGCCGCCCGAGCAGGCCCCGGAACCCCGTGATCGACGTAGAAAACGCCTGGCTGTTCGACTTCGACGACAGTGGTCTCTCTGGGGAGCCGGACGATGAAGTACACGTCGTTGAAGGTGGCTCGCCACGCGTCGTACGCTTCGAGAAAGTCCTGCGCGATTTTGGCCCGCCGCTCCTTCTCCTTGAACGCGTACAGGGGCTTCGCCGGATCATCATCTCTGAGGTGATTGAGAATGCTGGCAAAGGCCACCTCGTCATTGTCAAAAGCGCTGTTCTCATCATGGAGTTGGCGCACATGCGGGGGCTCGACAAACCGGAGGAGATCTTCGAGCTCGGCATATTCCTCGATGGTGTTGGACGCTTTCCTGAGGAGGCCGTTGATCCGCTCCTCCGTGTCGAGGAGATACCGAGGCACCCATCCTCGAGCAGGGCGGTTGGCCTCTAGAGGATGAGGGACTGGTTCTCGGTACCAGGGCGTCTGATCGGCCGCCGAGAAGCCTTTCGTCGGAATACCCTGGGTTGGGTGCATCCAGTACGGGATCATGATGGGATCGAGACGAGCCCAGTCGTAAGCGCGACTCTCGGCGTGCAGGAGGCTGGTCGCCGGGTTGAGCTCATCCGGGTCCACGGCGGCGTCCTTTCTCATCGCCGCGAGAAACTCGCCGTGGTCGTCCTCGCGGAAGGCCGAGTAGGGGGCGTGATCTTCTCTGGCCTGCTTGTCGGTGCCGGCAGCGGCGCGCTGGGCCTTGAGCGCCTTCGCGGTCTGGATGGAGATGAGCCTGGTCGAGAAGGGTTGCCGGGCCGGTCGACTGTTGTCACAATTGCTGTCTGGGGGGGGATCCGTCCTGCGCTGCGCCCACTCGCGGTGGACTGCAGTCATGACTTTCACATCCTTGAGGAGCTGCTCCGAGCAAGGTATCTTGCGATCCTCGAGGTGTTTTACGTATTCCTCGATCTCGCCGACCCTGGAGTCGAAATCCAGGTGTCTGTCTGAATCCTCGTCCGCCAGAAAATTGAAAGCAGACTCTAGCCGCTCGTCTGGTGGCGGTTGAGGGTGACCTTTGTACTCGTTGGGATCGGGTCCCGTGGGACTGGTCCCATCGCTACTTCTGCTCAGCATTCATCCACCCGTCGTAGATGGAACCCAAAGTACGTACCCTGTTGAAGCCATCTCGTCTATCAACCACCGGTACTTCCTCTCATCCGAATAGTCTTTCGAAAAAAAGAGAAAAAAAAAGAGAGAAAAAAAGACGAAAAAAATGGGGGGAACAGTCTTCAGCGCAGAAAGGGCGACTGGCAAGAGATAATTCGTGTCAAGATAGCTGCTCCGACCCGAATGCGCGCGAAGAGAGCGATGTTCCCGACCGTCGAAATTCGCAAAGGGATGTCCAGACAGACAATGCATTCTTCGCTGGCGTGCTCCATCCTCTCCATCGAACAACGCGCGGAATGCAACTAGTGAGCAGCCGGATTCCAGCCAGACAATGCTCCAACATTCCAGGCAGAATCAGAATCAACGAGCACTAGCGAGGGAAGGGGTCCTGCCCGTTCTCGGTCTTGGTCGGGGTCGGGGTGGCCCAGCTATTCCATTCCCAAGCCACCCGAGATTTCATATCCCGCTTGGAAACAACGTAGATGGATAGATAAGCGCAGAGAAAGAAGAGAGAGAGAGAGAGGGGTTTTCATTCCTGATGAAACGTGACTTGCATCTCGGAAATCGGGATGGGATAGGATGTCATACCGTGCCAGCTAGCCGTCAGCGTAGTAGACGTCGACGTCGTGACTTGCCCTCTGGCGTAGGATCATCGTCGTCCCTAGGACAAACGGAGAAAGCCCCATCGTCACTCCAAGCCTGTCAACAACAAAGACGAACACCCCGCTTCCATCCTCATCCCTCTCCATCCATCCACCCATCCACCCATCTATCCTTTGTCCCTCTAACATGCGCCCCCGCCTCTGAGGAAAACAAGCACTCAACACTCCTCGACGTAAAAAAAAAAGAGAAACGCACAAAGAACGTAATACTCCCAGACGAGCCCTCAAAAACCCACCAACACCCAGAACCCCAACCTGTACCCCTCGCCCCAGAACACAAGAGAGAGAGAGAGATCGCAGCCTCGAAGTTTCCCGTCCCGACACACAGCCCCAAGCACCACCACCACCACCACCACCGCCGCAGCCCAAGCAGCCCAAGCAGCCCAAGCAGCCCAAGCAGCCCAAGCAGCCATGGTCTCAACCCGCACCCAGGACGGCACGATCAACACCAAGACCTACTCCCCGCAGACCCTCTCCCTCAACACCCTCCACTCCCCGACCTCTTCTCTGGCCTCCTCCTCCTCTCCTTCCTCTTCCTCTCCCTCCTCCTTTTCTCACCCCTCCACCCACACCACCCTCCTCCCGCTCTCCCCCCTGCGCCGCCCTCTAGGCCGCCGTCTCCAGCAGCAGCAGCAGCAGCAGCAGCAGCAGCAACGCGCCAACACCAACAGCAACGCCAACACCAACGCCGAAGCGCCGCTGTACGACGCGGCAGCAGGAGAAGAAGGAGGTCGTCAGGGCACGCAGTCCAAAAACGCCAAGGCCAAGGCCAACGCCAACGCCAACGCCATTAACGTATTATTGGAAGAAGAAGCAGAAGAAGAAGAAGAAGAAGACGAAGAAGAAGAGCAAGGACGAGGAGGCTGGCCGGACCCGGAATTGGATATGGGACTGGACATGTCAGCTCAGCCGTGCACGCGCGCACGCGCACCCGTCGTCCGTCGGTAGAGAAGAAGAAGAAGATGAAGATGGAGGTGGAGATGAGGAGAGAGCATAAGCTGTCGGGAGGAGAAGGGAAAGTTAGCTAGCTAGTTAGCTAGCTAGACGAGATTGAAAAGGATGCTTCAGATTCAATTCACTCCAATCCAATCAATCCAATTCAATCAAATCTAACCCAATCAAATCAAATAAGATCCACTTCACTCCAACCTCAATCCAACCCAACCCAACCCAACTCAACTCAACCGGTACAAAATGTCCGAAAAATGACCCAAACCCTCCCCGCCCCCACCATGAAAAAATAATAATAAACAAAATTAATAATAAACAAAATTAAAAAAAAAAAAATTCCCCCCATAAAATAAAATAAAAAAAAAAAAAAAAAAAAAAAAAAAAAAAAAAAAACAAAAACAATATAAGAAGAAAAAAAAGAATCCCAGCCCTGCCGCCCACGCACCCACGCACACACACACGCACACACGCACGCGCGCCAACATGTTTATGCCCTTCCTGCCCTGTGCGTGCGAGAGGTCTGTGGCGTGCGGCGTGCGGCGTGCGGCGTGCGGCGTTGAGCGGGTATTCGGTGGGTGCGGGGGGGGGGGAAGGGGGAGGGAGGGGTGAAAGGGGGAAGGGGGAAGGGGGAAGGGGGGAAGAGGGAGGGGAGGGGATGGGAAGAGAGGGGGAAGGGAGAGAGGGAAGAGGGAAGAGGGGAGAGGGGGGAGAGGGGAGGGGGGAAGAGGGGAGGTGGGAAGAGGGGAGAGGGGAGGGGGGGAAGAGGGGAGGGGGAAGAGGGGAGGTGGGAAGAGGGGAGAGGGAAGAGGTGAGAGGGGAGAGGGGAGAGGGAAGAGGGTGAGAGGGGAGAGGGGAGAGGGAAGGGAGGGGAATGAGAGGAAGAAGAATAGAATAGGAGAGGAGAGGGAGGTGAGTGAATGATGGAGAGAGAAAAACAATCAACTCCAATGACGATGAGGATATACAAGATCATTTCGAATTAAAAAGAAGCTTGGTCAAGAGGAAACGGGGAGGCATAATATCCTCTTTGCCAAATGGACAACAAGATCAGGGATTTCATTTAGAAAAGTGCACACTCGTGTGGATTCTGCTTTTTCATCCTTATACATGAAAGAAGAGGAAAAAGCAAGCAAAGTTAGTTGATTAAAAAATCAACATTCAAGAAGGGGATGCTTTTATACTTCGTATTAATGCCCGTCCCGGGTTTACGTACGGCAGTAGGATTACCACGTTCACATCCCATCCATCCACGATTAGCAACCCCCGATGCAATTCCGTCCAACCTCCACCACAATCCACGCGCTCACACGTCAGCCGGGTATCATCAACCACCCCACCCCCCCCCGAATACCCAACGCAGCGCACTTTTATCCATGCATCCACTGGTATCCATCACCGTCATCTTCCTACCCAAGCGCTCGGTATCCCCTCCGCCAGCCAGATGTGCCAATTTTGTTTGGGGGTCCCTTCTCCCGTGGTGTTTTTGAGCCGCGGACAACCTGATGGGCTTTGTGTTTCTTCTATCACCTCCGATTCCCGAATGTGCGCCAAAGAAAGAAGGGTGATGTGCGAAAATGGTCGTCGTCCGCTGTGTTTTCTCGATTCGAAAGTGATGCCTGTCTCCCACAAGGGCAGATCAAACCAAGAAGAGAATCCGAAAAAAAGAAAGATGGGGGAAAGATGAGCGCAGAGAGGGGGGACGTGCAGGGAAATTTTTGTAGTCAAATCGCTAATAACAACAGATTAAACAGAAACAGACGACGAGCCCAGATTGTTGTGTCGCTATGCCCATCCAAACACCCGAAGAGAAGCAGAGAGAGAGAGAATGACGACGCTTATGCCACACACGTGTAAGGGGGGGAGAATGTCTTCGTGCGGTGAAGAAGACCATTATGATGTAATGCGATTCGGGTCGGTTTTCTCGTGTCCCCACGTCCGAGCCTCCAGGTGCTGCCGGTACTGACCGCTCAGTGCATCAGTCCTTGCGGGTGGTACTGCGGATGGTATGGTTGCGGCTGCACGTACGGCTGGTTGGAGGTCGGGGTCGGGGTCACGGGGCAGCGCGGAGCCGGGTGGCCGTTCACGAAATACTCGCCTTCCGGAGTGATGGGGGGCGTCATGTAACCACTGACCGTCGCACCGTAGGGCTTCTGCGGCGTACCAGGGTAGACCTCGTGCGGGGAGGCTCGGGTCGTGCTGGGCTCCCGGGGCGGGCTCGGCGGGCTGGCGTGTCGGATCATGGCTTGATGGCGGAGAAAGCCGTCCAGGGTCGTGGACACGCGAGACAGGTGCGGGGTGGCGTACTTGCGGAACAGCACCTGCGAGGGGCGCTCCAGCTTGTGGGACAGCTCGACGATCGTCTGGCTCACCTCGCAGTGGGTATCCTCCATGATATCGTGGCGGCCGAGGATGCCCCGCGCCAAGGCGATGGAGGCTTCGGCCATGACGGACGGCTTCTTGGAGACGAAGTCCTTGTGGTACAGGGCGATCTCGCAGAGGTACCAGGACATGTGCTCGACCTCGATGTCGTCGAATTCCGGGCCGTCCTTCAGGTTGAGTTGCATCCAGCTGTCGACGGTCGGGTGACCCACCATCCACTCGAGGGTGTTGAGAACGTGCCATTCCATCTGGGTAAACATGTCCTCGTCGTAGAGACTGCAGCACATGGACTTCAGCTCGCGGATCATGGGCACGCGCTCCTTGCGGTCCCCATACTTGGCGGCGATCAGGAGCGCAGCACATCCCACCAATTGGTAGTGTCTCTTGTAGACCACCCGCCGGGAGCAGTAGCGGTCGAGCAGGTTGACGGCGAGGAAGAGGGTCTCGGGCAGGAGTTGGAAAGCCGCGTGGGCCTCGACCAGGAAGTCGATGAGGTAAGGTCGCATGAACCATTGGATTTCTTGTTGAATATCAATCGAGGCAACGTCGGGAAGGGTCTCGTCCTAAATATAGGTAAGCCACGGTCAGAGAGAGGAAGGGAGGTCGCGGCCACTGACCTCCATGTGCTTCATGTGACGGACGATATCCTCGATGTAGGTATCGCAGGCCTGTCTCGACAACTCGTTGGCCATCGCTTCCTGTCTGCGCCGACCGGCCATCTTGATGTAGTCTTGGGTGTGGGGGGGTCGTTGTGCAGGGTGCGATTCCTCGACGAAGAACGTCTCACAAGGCTGCTGTGGGTGGTACCCCATCTTGGCTACTTCGCTCGGTGATTGTAAAGGTGAAGGGGGATTTTCTAGGGAAAGGGACGTCTGTGTGTGGTTGTGCGGAAAGGAGTGGATGTCTAGGTTCTCCAGGAGCTTCGACCGACAGTGCTCGGGAGACACTGGAAGTAAGGATTGTGGGATGTTCAAAGGTGAACTGACACTCGGCGGAATGTCGAGTTATTAAAGAATTAGAGAGTGTATAAGGGTGAGGCGTGAAAAGAACGAAGAGGCTAGTCGAGACTGCTGCGGAGATGGAGGAGGCAGGTCAATATCACTGAATCTAACAATAGAGCGGTCGTTAGCGGGGGAATTCCAAGCAGGGGGGGGAAGGAGGGCAGGCAGACAGGCAGGCAGGGATAGACAGGCCCGGATGGGGAGAGAGGAGAGAGAGACAGAGAGAGAGAGAGAGAGAGAGAGAATGCAGGTACGCGCAGGAATCGTACCGACCGTGTGTTCCGGAACAAAATGTGAGTGAATCCCTTACCGCCTTGACGGAGTGCCGGACGAGTCAATTGGTAGGTATGCGGATTGTAATTTGCGAGAGGTCGGCCGGATGAACGAGTAAACGTCTCCAGCGTATCCGTCGCGGGTTGGGAGGGAGGGAGGGGGGTCGTGTGTGTGGTTGGGTATGGTCTGGTATGGACGAGGGGAGGTCTCTCTGGGAATGCCACCGATACGCGACCGTTCGCACGCAAACTGCTACGCAAGGGGGGGAGGGAGGGTCAGCAAGAAGAAGAATCTAGGAGGAAGTGAGATGCAACGAGGAACGCTGGACTGGATAGAGAGAGGACCGATTGAACTTACCTTCGAGTCTTTGGATCGGATCGCGTCTGGATATGTCGAGAGGGTATCTCGTGTCGATGTGGTGAGACACGTCAATTGATTGACTACTACTACTACTACGCTGGGAACTGAGCACAGTTAGATATAGTGATCGTAGTGCGGTGCGGTGTAGTGCGGTGCAGCAGTGTCCACGTATGTTCGGGACCGACAAGAAAGATTGTAGTTGGAGGAGGGTGGAGTGTGGGCAGAGGAAGAGATGTGGTGGTGGTGGTTGGGAGAAAAGAGGCTCCGGGGGGGTGGGAAGGGAATTTTTCGATTGGATTTGAGGCTGTGGAGACGGAATCTGACGGGGCGACAACCACGAAGCGAGGCGAGCGAGGGTGAGGGTGAGGGTAGTGGTGGTGAACTACCTCTTTTCGATTCACTCCTAAGAGGAATTTTCTTTTGCTTTCAATAGTCCGGTCCGGTCTGTCTGGTCTGTCTGGTCTGGTCTGGTCTGGTCTGGTCTGGTCTGATGGCCGGTGAGATCGGATCTGGTTTAGGCGAGATCCTGAATCATCTATCTACCTATTCCTTCTGGTAGGTGAGAAGCGAGAAGGAGATCGAGACGGACGGAGGGAAGGGACGAGGGAGTGGACGAGGAGAGAGAGAGAGACAGAGGATGGACCGGACGAGCAGGAGAAAGAGGAGGCGGATTAAAAAGAACAGAGAGGAATCGGCGGCAGCAGCAGAAGACACAGGTCCAAAGAGAGACGAGCCGTGTCGTGGAGCTGTCGTGGTGAAGAAAAAGGAAAAGGAGTGAGTGGTTGTGGCCGTGGCCGTGGGTCATGGCCAAGATCCAGGTCCAGGTCCAGGTCATGGTCATGGTCATGGTCATGGTCAAGGGCCTGATCCATGATCGGGGGTCTCTCGGCCCTAGTCTAGCCCAGAAGGGAAAGGCAGAAGAAAAGAAAAGCGGGGCCCAGGACCTAGAGGGGCATGTTGATTGGCCCCGTCGTGATTCTAGCTGCTTGGCGGGGACGTGGTAGACAGGGGAACCGGGGAATCTGGCTGAGGACCATTACCTAGTGCCTCATTAGCCTCTGGGTCACATTGGTCGTCGTACCTGGTCAGGTAATAGCAGTCGCGGTAGTAGTAGTAGTAGTGGTAGTAGTAGTATTAGTAGCAGATGGGCGGGCATGCATCGCTGGGAATGGATCATGGATGGCGGCGATGATGATGTTACATGTTCGACTACTACTACCGACTCTCCTCTACGACTACGTGGAGTGGAGTGGAGTGGGGATGGGCATGGGCATGGGCGGCGGAGAGAAGGAAGCTCCATCTGGAGGGAAGATGGAGATGGGGATAGGTATTTTTACACCTGTGGATTTTATATCTGGATTGATATCTATCTACAGAGCACCGGTGCAACTACTACTAAATGTGCCTCACCGACCCATGTGCGTATATTTCTATACATCTATACATACCATATACTATATGCATGAGATCACAATCCTACCGATTCATTCATGCCCCAGACGGCCAGATGCAGCGTGAGCCCGCGATACAACAATCGCCTTTGTTCATCTCCTATGAGATTAATAACATTTCATTTTCATGCAGACCGTGGGTATTCCGTATGCATGTAGGTAGCCAGCCACGGCTTTCTCGACAGCCTCTGTCGGTCCATACTACGGCCTTACTGTACCTCGACCTCTCTCTATCTCTCCCTCTCTCTCCCTCTCTCTACCTCTCTCGACTTCCACCTCGACCTCCACCTCGACCTCCAACCTCGACCTCCACCACCGCTGCCATCCCATCCCATCCCATCCCATCCCCTCCCGTCTCATCCCATCCCATCTCATCTCATCCCCTCCACCACCATTCATTCCCCCCCCGTTTCGCCTAAACCAACCTAACCAAGTAAGTACAAGCCCAACGCCATGCAACCGGACCCAATTCCTTCCCCCTCTCGCGTGTCTGGGTCAAGGCCACACGCGACTGCCCCCTTCTTCAGCCCAACCGGCCGCGTTTTGATCGTGTTTAGCTTCTGCACGCACTTTGGCTTTCCGTCATCGTTCCTCGTCGACGGAGCTACGCCCGTTCCGGCCGGGCTATGACCTAATTCCCAACGAGGTTGCATAGCTCGTGGCAGCGACGAACGGACTATGATTCTCAGTCCGTTACTTAGTCACTCTGTCACTCAGTCGCTCAGTTACTCAGTCACTCAGTCACTTAGTCACTTAGTCACTTAGTCACCCACTCACTTAGTCACCCAGTCACTCACTCACTCACTTAGTCACCCACTCACTCACTCACTCACTGATGAAATCGTTCAAAACCCGTGATCTCGATCAGCATCTAGGTACTGTACTTAGTTGGACCTCTTGCTTTCCAGTCAGCCACCAAGCCACCGACGAAAACTTGGCCAAGAGGCTGACAACTAAACTCCCGTACCCGTACTCTAACACCCAAGTGCTTGCATATGCATTCATCCATCCACCCCCCCTCCTCCGACACGAAACAACACGATACGACGCGTTCGAGACGCGACTTGCATTTACCTTCACTTATAAATAACCCTTCAACCACCCACAACCCCCGTGAACATGCACAAAACAAGAGATCGAGGGGACACCAGAGAAACGTCAGATCCCCCGAGCAGTTTCCATTACGCCCAACTAAGCAAGTAAGCAAGCAAACAAGCACACAAGCAGGCACACAGATCCCCTCGAGAATTTTTATTCCACTCCCAAGTCCAGGTCGCCCTAACAACTCGCGCACGGTGTGCGCTCGCGATCAACACGACCCGGAACTTACGTCCCACACCTACCTCCTCTGTAGGTACTCTTCGTGCCGTAGAAGAGTTCTCCCACGCGACGCGATTATCATTTGGGCTGCGACACTCCACGCTTCAGCATTCGTGTCCCCAAGAATATACTTCCAAGAGGAGAGATCGCGTGGCATGGGATGGGGATGGGGATGGGGACCGAGCGGCGACCGTCAGGTGGAGAGATCCGGAGAACCCGCTCCCCCGAGTCCCAACCGGGCAGGACATTCACTCAATTTGGTAGCCATTGATCCATCGGATGCATTCGATCCCATTCAGCTCGTGCTTATACCTCTTTAATTTCGCCGGATTTTTTTTGCCCCTCTCTCTCTCTCTTTCTCTCGGGCATGTGTCAATCTGCGCAGTTTTGCTACGGATATCGCTGTGTTATTTATTCCAATCCTCTTTCCATCTCTCGTTTCATCCGTCATCCAAGACTGTTTCCATCTATGGTTTCATCCCTTCTTCGATTACACTACATCAGAAGGAACAACCAAGAAAAAGAGGACACCCATCCGATTTCTATTCATCGTTACCATACGGATACGAGTGCCGGTCGGGCGTGCTGATGCCGCCAAGCCTTTTGCTTTATCGTGCCCTGTGTTGTGTTCTCTAGCTACGGCTTATTACTTCCCTCTTGTCCTCCATCCAGTCTCCTGTCCTCTCCCGCTCTTGCCTTTCTTTCTAGTCTGGCAGCCAGCCAGCCAGCCATTATCCTATCAAAATCCACTACGGAAAGGATTGATCTTTTCAATTCCTATTCATGGCAGCCTTACCGTCAAGCCAGTACACTTGATACATCAATATCACTAACTATCCTTTTGTGTCCTAATAAGGATAACACTTACTCTACCTATCTTACTTATACACACGCACATTCCAAACATACACCCACACACACACACCCATACACACACCCATACACACACCCATACACACACCCATACACACACACACCCACATCTTCCATTCATCTATTACTCACTTAATCACTCTCTTAGCCGCCGAATCACTTTTCGCAGCGGCGGCGGCAGAAGCCTATCTCTTTCTCAGCTCAGAGCGAGGGAGAGCGAGGGAGAGACCGACCTGCAGGCCTACTACTTGCCCGCCTGCCTGTCTGTCTACGTGGAGAGGGGCTATCCAAAGTAGAATGAAATCTCATCAGAAAACGTATCCAGGGCGGCTGTGTTTGGGATTGACTGACTGACTGATTGTATAGTCAGTCTCTTACTTAAGCCTTGGAAGAAGAAGATAGGCTTTTTTTTCTTCTTCTTTTTTCTTCTTTTTTTTTCTCCTCTCTTTTTTTCCCTCTTTTCTTTTTCTCTTTTTTTCTCTCCTCTTTTTTTCCCCTTTTTCTCTCTCTTTTTTCTCTCTCTCTTTTTTTTCTCGATTAACAAGTCCCTTGATTATTGATTATTGAGGGTTGAAGGTTGAAGGTGGAGTGATGGGTGGTTGGGGGTGGTTGGATTTAGGATATTTATATATATTTATGTGTATATATAATTCGAAGTGCTGACCCTGTGTTTTCTTTCGTCGTGCGTAAAGGGAGTTGCTACCTTCAAAGCAGCTAGGGGGTTATTCAAACCGTCAGCTGACAATCCGATAACGGTCTCTTTTAAAGACGAATCTACAAGGTTGGCATAGCTCGTAGCTCACCTTAAGCCGATCTTTAAAATTGAATAGAATCTGAACACAAACGATTTAAATTATTTAAATCGTAGCTGAAATCGAATAAAACTATTTCAATCGATTTAACCGTTTTTTCATACGAGCTCGTCTTTTTCGTTGAAGGATTATTATTATTAAGATAAGGTTGATTGTTTTGATCGATTAAATCGTCGTTAAGAAAAGTCGATTTTTTTTTTTTTTTTTTTTTTTTTTTTTTTTTACGAAAAGACCGTTTTAAGACCGTCTTATAGCCGTCCTCTAGCCGTTCTATACCTTTAAAAGCAAATAAAAGGTTATTTAAACCGTTAGCTAACAATCCGATAACAATCTCTTTTAAAAACGATTCTATAAGGTTAGGTTAGCATAGCTCGTAGCTTACTTTACGCCGATCTTTAAAATTAAATAGAATCTGAACACAAACGATTTGAATTATTTCAATCGTAATTGAAAATAAAATTATTTTAATCGATTCAACCGTTTTTTTATAAGCGCTTGTCTTTTTCGTTGAAGGATTAGTATTTTTAAAATAAGATTGATTATTTTAATCGATTCAATAGGTGTTGAGAAAAGTCGGTTTTTTTTTTTTTTTTTTTTTTTTTTTTTTTTACGAAAAGACCGTTTTAAGGCCGTTCTATAGCCGTCTTCTAGCCGTTCTATACTTTAAAAGCAAGTAAAAGGTTATTTAAACCGTCAGCTGACAATCCGATGACGGTCTCTTTCAAAAACGAATCTAAAAGGTTAGGTTAGCATAGCTCGTAGCTTACTTCAAGCTGATTTTTAAAATTGAATAGAATTTGAAAACAAACGATTTTAATTATTTCAATCGTAGCTGAAATAAAATAAAACTATGTTAATCGATTCAACCGTTTTTTTATACGAGCTTGTCTTTTTCGTTGAAGGATTATTATTTTTAAAATAAGATTGATTATTTTAATCGATTAAATAGTTATGTAGAAAAGTCAGTTTTTTTTTTTTTTTTTTACGAAGAGACTATTTTAAGACTGTCTTGTAGCCGTCTTATAGCCGTTCTATACTTTAAAAGCAAGTAAAGGGTTATTTAAACCGTTAGCTGATCATCCGATAACGGTCTCTTTCAAAGACGATTCTATAAGGTTAGCATAGCTCGAAGCTCGTAGATCACTTCAAGCCGATCTTTAAAATTAAATAGAATCTGAAAACAAACGATTTAAATTATTTCAATCGTAGCTAAAATAAAACTATATCAATCGATTCAACCGTTTTTTTATAAGCGCTCGTCTTTTTCGTTGAAAGATTATTATTAAAATAAAGTTGTTATAATCGATTTAATAAGTGTTTAGAAAAGTCGGTTTTTTTTTTTTTTTTTTTTTGCGAAAAGACCGTTTTAAGACCGTCTTATAGCCGTCTTATAGCCGTTTTATACTTTAAAAGTAAGTAAAAGGTTATTTAAACCGTCAGCTAACAATCCGATAACGGTCTCTTTCAAAGACGATTCTATAAGGTTAGTATAACTCGTGGCTTACTTTAAGCCGATCTTTAAAATTGAATTGAATCTGAATACAAACGATTTAAATTATCTAAATCGTAGCTAAAATAAAACTATTTCAATCGATTTAACCGTTTTTTTATAAGCGCTTGTCTTTTCGTGAAAGGATTATTATTATTAAAATAAAGTTGTTATAATCGATTTAATAAGTGTTTAGAAAAGTCGGTTTTTTTTTTTTTTTTTTTTTTTTTTTTTTTTTTTTTACGAAAAGACCGTTTTAAGACCGTCTTATAGCCGTTCTATACTTTAAAAGCAAATAAAAGGTTATTCAAACTATCAGCTAACAATCCGATGACGGTCTCTTTCAAAGACGATTCTATAAGGTTAGCATAGCTAATAGATCACTTTACGCCGATCTTTAAAATTAAATAGAATCTGAACATAAACGATTTGAATTATTTCAATCGTAGCTGAAATAAAATAAAATAATTTTAATCGATTCAACCGTTTTTTTATAAGAGCTTGTCTTTTTCGTTGAAGGATTATTATTTTTAAAATAAGGTTGTTTTAATCGATTAAATAGTTATGTAAAAGAGTCAGTTTTTTTTTTTTTTTTTACGAAGAGATTGTTTTAAGACCGTCTTATAGCCGTTCTATAGCCGTTCTATACCTTAAAAGCAAGTAAAGGGTTATTTAAATCGTTAGCTGATCATCCGATGACGGTCTTTTTTAAAGACGATTTTAAAAGGTTAAGTTAGCATAGCTCGTGGCTTACTTCAAGCCGATCTTTAAAATTAAATAGAATTTAAAAACAAACGATTTTAATTATCTAAATCGTAACTGAAATAAAATTATATTAATCGATTTAACCGTTTTTTTTATAAAAGCTTGTCTTTTTCGTTTCAAGATTATTATTATTAAGATAAGGTTGTTGTAATCGATTAAATAATTGTTTAGCAAAGTCGGTTTTTTTTTTTTTTTTTTTTTTTTTTACGAAAAGACTGTTTTAAGACTGTCTTGTAGCCGTTCTGTAGCCGGTCCCCGAACTTGAAACCGTCTCGAAAAATGTTGATTAATAAGCCCAATTTTTTAAATATATATATATATTTTTTTTTTTCCCAACCACTTAGTCGTCTCCCCTTCTGCTACTAGGTCTGCCACCCCTTCCCTCCACCACCCCCGCTGTCAGCGCGCGGGGCGCATCTGCACGGGTGAACTTTTCCCGAATCGATCGATTCCGCCTATGAAAAAATGTAAAGCGTTAATATAGGTACTTATCAGCCGGCGGCCGCGATACCGCGAAAAATAATATCTTGGCGTCGAATTTATTTTATTACATTATTACTAGAACGATTTTATTTAAAAGATAATTTTTTTTCATTTACAAACTACGACTATACCTTTTTTTAAGAATAGATATCGAATTGTTTTGGTTTTTTCAAACGAGCTTATAAGGACGCCGGCTTTAAACATATAAACGAGGACGGCGACGGGACGGTCGCAAGCTCGAGGACGGTTGAAAAGGTAGATGATTTTTAATTGATATTAATGACTAATGCTGATTATAGATAGTTTGATAACCGTCTTGTGTAAGAAAAGGTCAGAGGACTGTTTAAATGACCTCTTACCTGCCTTTAAGGTAGGTATACCACCCTCTTATCACCACCCCCCCCCTTAAATGCTCAAGGGGCGCACCTATACGGGTGAACTTTTACCGAATCGATCGATTCCGCCTATGAAAAAATGTAAAGCGTTGATATAGGTACCTATCAGCCGGCGGCCGCGATACCGCGAAAAATAATATCTTGGCGTCGAATTTATTTTATTACATTATTACTAGAACGATTTTATTTAAGAGATAATTTTTTTTTATTTATAAACTACGACTATACTTTTTTTTAAGAATAGATATCGAATTGTTTTGGTTTTTTCAAACGAGCTTGTAAGGACGCCGGCTTTGAACATATAGACGGGGACGGCGACGGGACGGTCGCAAGCTCGGGGACGGTTGCAAAGGTGGATGATTCTTGATTGATATTAATGACTAGTACTGATTATAGATAGTTGCAATAACCGTCTTGTGTAAGAGAGGGTTAGAGGACTGTTTGAATGACCCCTTACCTGCCTTTAAGGTAGTAAAAGAAGAGATGAAAGATGAGATGAAAGATGAGATGAATCCTGTTTACAGGGGAAAAAAAAAAAAAAAAAAAAAAAAGAAGGAGAAAAGAAGGAAGGGAGGAAGGAAGGAAGGAGGGGATTTCTTTAGAAAGAAAGATTATTTCGATTTAGAAAGAAAGAGAGAAAAAAAGTGGGGGAGGGGAGTGGATAGGAAGAGGGAGGGGGAGGGCTTATATAAGAAAAGAAGGGAAGAGGGGAAGGAGGAGGAGGAGGAGGAGGAGGGTTCTATTGAAAAACCCCCTTTCTTCAAGTATTAAATCGCTATTAATCGCTATCAATCGCAAAGTCCCGTGCGCTTCTTTTGAAGAAGGGGGGGGGGGAATGACCCCTTTCTTTTCTCTTCTTTTCTTTCTGCTTTAGATCTTCGTGGTTTTGGTTTTGGCTTTCTTTGGGTGTGGGTTTGGGTTTGGTTTTAGGTCTGGGTCTGGTTTTGGTTCTGGGTCTGGGTCTGGGTTTGAGTCTGATTCTAGGTCTCGCGCTGACTCTAGATTTAGCTCTAGTTCTAGCTCCGGCTCTGGCTCTCGCTCTGGCTTTAGGTCTGGCTTTAGGTCTGGCTTTGGTTTTGGCTGTGGTTCTGGCTCCGGCTTTGGCTCCGGCTTTAGCTCTGGCTCGAGCTTTAATATACCGGTAATATAATATGATATAATAAAAAGAATATATATAACCGAGACGAAGAAAGGAAGAAGATTGAAGGAGAGATATTAAAAGATGGATAATGAGAGATAGATATTAAAAGATAGATAATAAATAGTAAATAGCAGAAGATGAAAGGTGAAAGATAAAATGAATCCTTTTTGAAAGGAAAAAAAAAAGAAAGGGAAGGAAGGAAGGGGTTTTTTATAAAATGATTGTTTTAATTTGAAAAGAAAAAAAAAAGAGGAAGAAAAGGTGAAGGAAAGGGAGTGTAAGAGAAAAGGGAAGGTAAGGAGGAAGGAGAAGGGGGAAGTGGGGGAAGAGGGTTCTATTAAAACCCTTTTCGTTAAGTATTTAAAAACCGCTATAAATCGATATATATCGTTATAAATCACAAAGTCTCGTGCAATTCTTTTAAAAAAGAAAAGGAATAATCCTCCTTCTCTCTTTCTTTTTTCTTTACATCTTATTAATTCTGGCTTTAGTTTTGGTTTTGGTTTTGGCTTTAGTTCTAGCTCCGGCTTTGGCTCTGGCTTTGGCTCTGGCTCTAGCTTTAATATACCGGTAATATAATATGATATAATAAAAGGATATATATAATCGATACGAAGAAAGGCAAGATGAATATCGACGGATAGATATTGAAAAATAAATCATGAATTATAAATAATAAAAGATGAAAGATAAAATAAATTCTGTTTAAGGAAAAAAAAAGAAGGGGCGGGAAGGGATTCTTTATGAAAAGATTATTTTAATTTTTTTTTAAAAAAAGAAAAGGGTGAAGGGTGAATAAAGAATGGAAGGGAGAGGGAAGGTTTACATAAGAAAAGAAAGGAGGAGGAGGAGGAAGAGTGTGACGACACGCCAGGTCTCCTGGACGCACCTCACATGCGCCAAGCTACTTCCCTCCTTTTTCCTTCGTATTCTTCGTATTCTTTCATTTCCCCGCTTTTGACCCATAAACCATGGTTCACGAGTCCTTGGCGCTTCCACCTTCGTGTATATAGACCTCAGCTACCTTCGACCTTTACACTCGGTAGTTGTTGATTCTAAGTCATTACTTTGAGATTCTCTTAAGCTCCTATGTGAACCCCCGCGCTCCCGTGAGTTCCTTCAGGTAATCGCTTAAGGTCGTCACAAAGAGGAGGGTTCTATTAAAAACCTTTTCTTTAAGTATTTAAAAAACCGCTATAAACCGCTATAAATCGCTATAAATCGCAAAGTCTCGTGCGCTTCTTTTAAAAAAGAAAAAGGATAATCTTCCTTCTCTCTTTCCTTTTTTTTTAGATCTTATTAATTCTGGCTTTAGTTTTGGTTTTGGCTTTAGTTTTAGCTCCGGCTTTAGCTCCGGCTTTAGCTCTGGCTCTAGCTTTAATATACCGGTAATATAATATGATATAATAAAAAGGATATATATAATCGATACGAAGAAAGGCAAGATGAATATCGAAGGATGGATATTAAAAAATAAATAATGAATTATAAATAATAAAGGATGAAAGATAAAATAAATTCTGTTTAAGGGGAAAAAAAAAGAAGGGGCGGGAAGGGATTCTTTATGAAAAGATTATTTTAATTTAAAAAAAAAAAGAAAAGGGTGAAGGGTGAATAAAGGATGGAAGAGAAAGGAAGGGTTTATATTAGGCTGCTCCATGGGGTGGGGGCCCCATGGGGTTTTCCTCCCCATTCCCTCCATAAGGTCTTGGCCGATAGAGGACTTTTTTTTTTAAACCTTATAAAGAAGATTTTTTTAAGTCAAATTCCTTACGAAGGATAAGGAAACCCTATGGGTTTAAAGTGGGACAGCTAAAAATAATATATATAAAGCCGCTAAAAATAAAACAAATTTACGAATATTTATTAATTTTACTTAATCATTATATTTATTTATTATATTTATTAATTACATATGTTATACTTTACAATTACATTGCATTACATTATAATAAATTAAAATTATTAAACAAAACTTCTAGTTATGATTTCTTGTAATTTCTTAATTAACGTTATATCTTTGTTTTGAATCGTTACTCGTTTAACGTAAATAGCATATAAGTTCGTTATTAAAAGTGATTAGTAAATCGATTAGTAAATCGATTAGTAAATCGATTAGTAAATAAATATATAAGTACTTACTTTTAAACTCTTTTACGAAGAATGCTTTTGAAGCTTTTTATAAACATTTTAAAGCATCGCTTTAAAATTTAAAGTTTTATTTAAAATCGTAAGTGATCTTTCGAACAAAACGCTAAAAAAGAGTTTTTTTAATAAGAAGCTCGATGCTTTTTTAGTATCGTCGGATCTTTTTTAACGCAATAGTTATATAAATTAGTAATTATACTTAAGAATCAATTTATTAATTAATTGAACTTACTTTTTAGCTTGTAGCGACGGCGCTTTCGTTAGCTTAAACCTCTTTTTTTCGCAACAATTGCAGACTTTTTAAAATACTTGCTTTTTTTAGATTTTTAACGAAAAGAAGTTTTAGCTGCTAAAAGTGATTTGCTAGCTAATAGAACGGAGCGAGCAGCTCTAGCCGTCGAAAGTGATTTTTTAGCTCTTTTGTATTAAGAAAAAAGAATATTATTTTTACTTAAGTTTTTTTTATTATCGCTTTGCTCTTTTTTATTTGTATTATTATAAAGCATCGTTTTCGTCGCGGTTTTTATAGCTATAATTAAGCCCGGGATAGTAAGAGACCTTTTAAGAGCTTTTTGCGCGAAAGCTTTTTTAATACGATTATTAGTAAAAGCAAAAAAAGGTTTAATAGCTGCAAAAGAATTGTTTTTAATACTTAAGTCGTAAGACGGATCTTCGTTTTAAAGCTGAGCTGATGCACTCGCTTAGCTCGTCGATTGTTGTGTTGCTTTTAAAGCAGTTTTAAAACAATTAACGAACGAAAGAAAAAGGTTTAAAAAGATTAAACTTATTAAAAGCTATTAGTACTTATACTAGTATTGTTAAGAACGATGCTTTTGTTTATTTCGGATTAAATAGCTAAAGTAAATCTAATTGCGTTTGCTAAAGAAAAATTTGATTAATAAATATTTATTAATTATAAGTTAAAAATATTACCGGATCAAGGTTTAAGAGATGATAAGTGCTAGTTTGTATTTGCGCGAGAGTTTGTTAATGTTTAAAAAGCGTCACTTAAAATAATAGAAATTAGCAATTATTAATTAATAAAGTAATTAATACTTATTAGCTTGACCTTAAGAAATTCGGCGAGAAAAGGACGAAGATAAATCGGTTCTTTATTATAGACTTGCAATACTGCGCGAAGTTTTAAAAATTTTTGTAAATGCTTATTAGTTATTTGCAATTGATTTATTAATTAATTTATTAATTAAATATTAATCGGATAGCTATCGAGTTATAATAGCGCGGCGCTTAGCAAAAGTAAAGTTAAGAATTTTTATAAATGCTTATTAATTATTTGCAATTGATTTATTAATCAATTTATTAATTAAATACTAATCGGATAGCTATCGAGTTGTAATAGCGCGGCGCTTAGCAAAAGTAAGGTCTAGCGTATCCGTAGTTAATTAAGCTTTGCTAGACTAAAGATAAAGATTTGCGCTAAGCAAAGTAATTAAAAAAGTATTAATAGTACTTCGATTAATTAAATATAAACTTATTTTATTCACTTTGCAAATTTAAGTTTTCTTTTTTTACGCTTTCGCCGCGTATTATATCTGCTTCACTTTCTTATACTTCGTCTTTATCTGCTTGACCTTTAGCCGCTTAACCTTTAGCCGCTTGACTTTTAGCCGCTTAACTTTTAGCCGCTTGACTTTTAATCGCTTGATTCTCAATTGCTTTATTAATTAACTTATCTTAGCTTACGTTATCTCTTTTAACTGTAATGCTTAGTATATTAGTAGAAAGAGGTCGGTCCGAAAGCAAAAGTTCGTTTAATAAAAAAGTTATTTAAAAGTATTAATAAAAAGATTTAATTGCGATAATTTAATTTACGATCAATAAGTTGATAATTTTAAACAAGAAAAAGACGACTTTATAAAGTAATGAATAGCGTTGTATTTAAAAGCGTAGCAAATAAGAAAGCGATAATTATAATTGATTATTAAGTAATAATAAAAAGGAATTAGACTTTACTTTATAAAGTAAAAATTGCGCGAAGCGGCCGCTTTATTTTAATTACGGCCGCCTTATCTTAGCTGCGGCTGCTTTATTATTTCGTAAATTCATTAGCGGCCGCGCTAAGATGTTTTAAAAATAGAATGTACGAATTCATTTTTAATTTTAATACTTTTATTTTACTACTTTTGATTTTACTTTAAACAATTACTTTTAACGTTTAGCTTCTTTATAATACTATTTAATATGGCCGCTTATCAGCTTGATTCGATAAAAAGTATTATTGCAAATACAAATTAGCTTAATTTAATAAAAAAGATTGAAAAATTTATAATAAAAATCATTTTCTTATTTATTAATTTATTTATTAATTAAAAACGTTTTTTTTTAAAATGCGGCCGATACGACGGCAATCGTAACGGCAAGCAATCCGGTGCTAAGAAACTTTAGCAAGCGCAAAGTAAGTATCTTTTTTACGTAGTATTTTAACTTTTATTAATTTATTAATTTTTCTTAAAGAAAAAGGCTAAAAAGAAGCTAATTATTAACTAATCTTTATATAATAAAAGCTAATACTCGTATAGCAAAGCTAAAACAAGATCCTTAAGCAAATAAGCTTCGAAAAGCTAAAAGACGAAATCAAGCGGCCGTTAATTAGCTTTTTGCAATTTGAAAATAAACCTTAGAATATTCTTAAGCATCAAAAGCTAAAAGGAAAATTCGATAAGCCGAAATGCAAAAGAATTTTATAAATAAACGGTACTTTTTTTTTTTTTTAATTTATTAAACAATTTACTAATCGATTTTAAAAAGAATCGAAGCATTTACGCGGATAATCTTGCTATGCAAGCCGCTTCTTTTACAATTAGATTTAATAATAAAAAATACTTAAATAGCGATTAAGTTAATAAAGCATTTAATTTAAACGAAGAAGTTTATAAAGAATTTAATTTGCGAAAAAACGAAAAAGAAAATGATAATATACTTCGCGATAAATACGTTTCGATTATCGATAAAAAGATAAAAAAGGTTATTCGGCAATTAATACGTTAACACGCATAAGTAAGCATTTATTTCATTTAAATATTTATATTTTATTAATAATATAAAGTCACGTTATATAATAACCGTTTAGCAATTTCGTCGCTATTAGCAAAGTATAGCGCGGTCTTTAATAAAGAAGTGCCGAGCTGCTAATTTAAAAAATAAAAAAGCTTTCTTTGAATTGATAGCTTAAAACTTAGCAAGCACGGTTTTAAAACGAATTAAATAAGAATTCATTTTATTATGCTTTTAATCAATTGAACTAATATTATAACTTTTAGTTTTTATTTAATTAAGCTTTTTTACGTTTACTTTTCTTTTAATAAAAAGAAATATTAACGAGCTAAAATTAAAGCAAATACCGATAAAATTAAATACGAATTGCCGGGTCTAGCCGCTTAATAGAATATAAAAAGATTCGAAAAGAATGCTGAATTTAAAAAAGCTGATTGCGATTTTATTTTATTTTAACGCGTTATGCAATTGATTTAGAAAAAGAACGAGCTAGCTCCGGAGTTGTTTTACGGCGTTAAAGATAGCGATACGAAATTAAAATCATTCTTAAACTTAATGCTTAAGTTTATGTAAAATAGAATTCACGATTAATTACAAATTTTATATTTTATAAAAATACTTTTATTTATCTTATTTATTAATTATATTTATTAATAATACTTATTAATTATATTTACTTATTATATTTACTAATTATATTTATTAATTATATTTATTAATTATATTTACTAATCATATTTATTAATTATATTTACTAATCATATTTATTAATTATATTTATTAATCATATTTATTAATCACATTTACTAATCGTCGGTTTCTTGTATAACGATACGCTAAGTCTTGTAACGATACGCTAAGTCTTTTAAACGCACTTTATATACGCTAAGTTACTTCTTTCTTTTTTTCTTTCGCATTCTTCGTATTTTTTTATTCTTCGCTTTTAACTTATGAATTATAGTTTACGAGTCTTTAGCGCTTTTACTTTCGTATATATAAACTTTAGCTACTTTCGACTTTTATACTTAATAGTTATTGATTTTAAGTTATTACTTTAAGATTCTCTTAAGCTTTTATATAAATTTCGCGCTTTCGTAAGTTCTTTTAAGTAATCGCTTAAGATCGTTATAGATCTTTTAGACGCATTTTATATACGCTAAGCTACTTTTTTTATTTTTTCTTTCGTATTTTTCGTATTCTTTTATTCTTCGCTTTTGACTTATAAACTATAGTTCACGAGTTCTTAACGCTTTTACTTTCGTATATATAAACCTTAGCTACTTTCGACCTTTATACTCGGTAATTATTGATTTTAAATTATTATTTTAAGATTCTCTTAAGCTTTTATATAAACCTTCGCGCTTTCGTAAGTTCTTTTAAGTAATCGCTTAAGGTCGTTACATCTTGAAGTTTTGAATAAAAAGAATTGACCGACTTATTATATTTAAAATCGATATAAATACATTAATAAATTATTTTAATATTTAAATTTATAAATTATATTTAAAGTTAATTATATATATATTTTATTTAATATAATAACGATTTTAAAACTATTTATATAAACTTATTTATTAATTTATAATAATAAAATTCAAAAGGCTTTCGCAAGCTATCGAATTTATTACTTTCCTTTTTTGCGATACCTTTTTTTTATATATAAAAAGTCTTTTGCCCGCTAATAATATTAATTCTATAATATCCGTCGTTATGTTCGTTTTTATTAATCTATTTAATAGATAGCTTAATTTTATAGCCGTTATTTAAAAACCGCTTAACTCGATATTCGTTTATTTTAATTAACTAACTACGATTACGCTCTTTTTCGTTTAGCATTTCTATTACACACCGAGCGTTTCGACCGTTCGTTCGTCTAATAGAAAAAGAATAATAAGTTTCATTATCTACTTCGGTAAAGATCGAGTTTAATTGATTTGCAATTTTTAATAAATTAATAACTTAATTAATATATAAATAATAAAACGGCATTTACAAATAAATCAGCAAGCGTCCGTTAAAATATGAATTTCTTTTATCTATTCTTTAGTTATAATAAATATTCGAGCTTATAGATATAATTATAAGCTAATACGATTATAAAGTGTTCTATCGTTTTATATAATAAATTTTTAATTAAATGCTTTTATTTTTAATATTTATCAGATTATATTAATTTTATTTACCGTATAGCAGCAGCCGAAAAGAAAGCTGCAAAGATTATATTTAAATTAAGATTTATATAAGCACTTTATCTTTATATATTAATTAAACCTTAATAAATTTAAGTAAGTATTTATTATAACGACCTTAAGCGATTATTTAAAGAATTTATAAAAAAGCGAAAGGATTATATAAAGCTTAAGAAGATTATAAAATTATTATTTAAATTTGAAATTAATAATTATCGAAAGTAAAAGTTGAAAAAAACTAAATGTTAAATTCTTTTTAAGCGATTAAAAAATATATTCGTAACTTCGTAACGGTCGTTAAAGTACTTGCAATTGCAAAATACTCGGTTATAAAAGTATTTGAATTCTAATTGCTCTTTAAAATTCAAAAGAGCTGATTCCTTTTATATGATTAAAAAGAATCACGCGCACTAGCTAACTAATAAGTTTATTAGTTAAGTTAAAGGTCCTTTGATTAGTATAATATACTAAGCGAAGCATATTAAGTGGCCCGTGAACTCTTTTAAATACTACTAGCTAGTTAAGGTCGATATAAATATACCGATATTAAGGTCTATATATAAGAAGGTTGTTCGTAATAATTAACTTAAGTAAAAAGAGCTTAAAAGTGTTAAAAGATATAATTATAATTAAGCTTTAATAAAAAGGAAATAAAAAGAAATAAAAAGATAAAAAAAAAACCGCTAGTTAAAACTTAACGCTCGTAAGAATGCTGCTTAAAAAGAATTAAGCGTAAGCAAAACCTTTTTTAAAAATAAACTAACTTAATAAAATATATTTAAATTATAAAATAATATTATATAATATTTAAGTATATAAGACGTTAATATATAAGTTCAAATCAATAGTTTAATAGCAAATTCGCTAGAATCTAAATATGTCTTTTTAAGCTATTAATTCGTTTTTATCTTAAATTACTTTAATTATTTACGAAGATACCGATTTATTTTAAAGTCAAGAGTTCGAAAGCTTTATAATTAATTTCTTTAGCTTAGTACTATCAGCAATTATTAAATGTTTTAATTAATATTATATTTAAAACGTTAAAGAAATTAAGACTTTTAATACTTGATAGTTATAGACTTTATAATATTCTTAATAACAAAAAGCTAATTAAAATCTTTTGCGAATCGATTAGAATAAAAAGAAAACTTCTTTTGTATAAACTAGATTCGTTTAAGCAGTTGAGAAATCAATAAAAGAGCTTGTAGTATGCTATAAAAAGTGCGACCGAGCTTTAAAGCATTCGAAGCTAAAGGCTTTTAAAACGAAAGCATTAGCCGATTATTAAAAAACGGATGTTTGCAAACGCGTTATAAGTAAGCTAAAACAAAAGCTTCGGCAAACTTAATTAAAATTTAAATCTCTTTAACGTAATTTAATACGTTTGTTTTTATTTATAAATTCGATTAATAAATTTAATAAATCTAATTAGTAAATCTAATTAGTAAATCGGATTAGTAAATTTAATTAGTAAATTTAATTAGTAAATCTGATTAATAAATCTGATTAGTAAATCGGATTAGTAAATTTGATTAATAAATAATAAAACTAATAATTAATAAACACATTTATTACGAGGAACGCTTTCGCATTAAGACTTAAAATTAGCATTTCGAAAAAGTGTTTTAAATGTTATATTATCTACGCGAAGCTCGTTTCGAATAATTAATAACTTAAATTAAAAATCTTTTTATAAATTACAAAACCTATATCTTAAGCTCTTTAATGCTTTAACTATTAAGCGAGACTTCGACGATAAGATTTTAGAAATTGATCGCTATTTATTAAATAATTTATTAGTTAATTAAAAACTTAGCATTTTATTAAACTATTAGTTTAGTATTAAACGCTATTCTTTTATATATATAATCGGAACTGCAATTACAAAAGATTAGCATATGATTTAGCTTATGCTTGAATTTATATACGTTGAGTTTAATTATATAAGAAAAGAATTAGCAAGAATTATTTACGAACGCTTTATTAAATTAAGTTTAATAAAAAAGATAATCGCGATTACAACGGATAACGCATCTTCGAATAATATAATAATAAAAAAGTTGCTTAAATGCGTCGAAAATGCATTAGAGAAAAAGCTTTTTATAAGTTAAAAGATTCTATACGTTTCGTATATAGCTTACGTCTTGCAATTATCTTTTAAAGCGTTGCTCGGATCGCGATTATCGCTAATAAACGAAAGCTTAAAAAAGCATTAAGAAAAAGATTTTAATATAAACGAGCTAAAAAGAGCAAAAAGACGCGATAAACGAAAGATTGCATATATACTTACGATTATAAGTTTTTTTTTTAAAAAAAAATATTTATTAATTATATTTATTAATTATTAATTAACGTACTTAAGTTCGGAAGTTTATTAAGTGTATTACGGCTAGCTAACTTCGAAAATCGCGATTTAATAAAACGATAAAAGCTTTTATCGACGATTTAAAGCATCTTTTAACGAAAAGCTTAAAGCTTGTTTTAAATGTTATTATAAGATAAGATTTTATATTTTATATGCTTAATCGATTTATAACTCTTAAAGATATTATTTAAAAACATTATATAAAGATCGATAAGATAAGTATTTTTAAATTATTTAATACTTAATAAAAATAAATCTTATAGTTAATCGATATCTTTTAATCGTTTTACTTTTTAATTATATACTTAAGTAAAAAGCTTAGTCTTATTATTTAATACGGATTTTTAATGTTCAATAAAATATTCGAACGTTTAAATAAAGTATAAGCACGATTAAAGTTTAAATATATAAAGATTTCGGAAAAAGATCGCAATGATTTTAAATAGATCTTGCAATTAAAAGAAAGCGTTATTAATGCTATCGAGAAATTAAATAAGTATTATAAGAAAACGCAAAAGCCGCTAAAAGATATTTTTACTTTCGCGATAATCTTATATCTTGCTATTAAGCTAAAGACTTTCGACTTAAATTTTTCTTAGCTTTACGAAGATAAAGATTAGTTTGTAATATATCGAGCGAGATTCGAAAAGCTTTTTA
This sequence comes from Drepanopeziza brunnea f. sp. 'multigermtubi', assembly GCF_022702325.1. Classification (NCBI taxonomy): domain Eukaryota; kingdom Fungi; phylum Ascomycota; class Leotiomycetes; order Helotiales; family Drepanopezizaceae; genus Drepanopeziza; species Drepanopeziza brunnea. The sequence continues at coordinate 754,659 of NW_027094071.1, read as the reverse complement.
ACGAATATTATAAGTCTTTAATATCTATAGCTTAACGTATTAATAATATTAAAGCAATCGATCGTCAACCGATAGCCGCTTTATTACTCCGCGGCAGATTAATACTAAGTTCTTTTTTATAAGCTTCTTTCGAAAATACAAATTACGAATCGTCGGAAGTGCATAATTATCTTTTAGTTCGTAAGTTTGAAATTTTAATTTAAAACTTTAATTTTATTGATTTTTATTAATTAAGTTTAACGGTCGACGGACGAAAGATTTTGACTTCTTGGCGAAACTTTAAGCCTCGGTACTTTAATCTAGCTCGAATAGCTAAAGATTTTCTATGCATTTTTTTAACTAGTGTTTGCGTAGAAAAGGTATTTAATATTGCAAAAGATATTTGCGATTATCGTCGCGGTAATTTATCGCTATTAATAATCGCAAAAGAAATAACTGTTTTATATTTTAAAATGTATAATACTCGCTTAGATAAAGCTCGGCACTTATTCGAATCGATTTTAATAAATTACAATGATTTAAATAAAAATCAACTTAAAGAAGAATTCGAATAGAAAGTATAAAAGTTTTAAGAATAGCAAAATCGTTAATTTTAAAGCTTATCTTGTTTTGAATATATCTTTACTTGCGATAATCTTACGATCGATTAAGACTTTCGAATAATAAGTTTTAAGCAACGAAAAGCTAAGTTAATAATATTGAAAGCTGAAGTGCGAGAATTACGTAAGTTTAAATAATATTAATTTTATAAATATTTATTAATTATATTAAATAAAAGAGAACTTAAATAGGTTTCAAGATATTAATAAAGATGTTTCGTTTAAAATGCGATAGCTACGGTACGGAAAGTCTTTAAATTACGAAGGGCATTTAAAAAGTAAGTTAATTTACTTGCGATATTTTTACTTTTTATCGATTTACTAATCGATTTATTAATCGATTTACTAATCGATTTACTAATTATTATATAAGATTATACAAAGCGTATTCTTCCGCTTTTTAAAGCAAAGTCGTAGCAAATCGATTATATTCTTTATAAAGAAAACCAAGCAAAGTAAATCAATCGAAAGTAGCTACGGATTTACTTTTCGATAAGCAAACTTAAGATGATATAGATTAAAACGTTTTTAATAATATAAAAAACGAAAACGATTTAGAAAATTTAGATTCGAACGGTACGAACGAATCGATTAGCTTTAAACGCTATATAAACTATAAAAATAAAGTGCAACGAGGTACGATATTATATAATATACGCTTTTATTTAGATATAAATTCTAATTTAAATATTAGCGATAGCAAATTTATGCGATTAAAACGATTCGAATGATATTTCTTAATAAAATTATTTTAACGCAAAAGAAATATTAAGCTTTAAGCAAAGTAATAAAAAGATAATAAGTAGAAAGGAAGCTGATAGAATACCGGATTCGGCTTCGTTATTTTATAGAACTTTAAATGCCGCTTAAACTTCGAAACTTAATATTTCGAAACTTAAAACTCTTTCAATCGTTATTTAAAATTAAAGTAAGTCAATTATTATATATAAGTTTAACGACTTTAAATCTAATACTTTTATAAGCGAACGAATTACAAATCTATTATTAACTTTAAAGCGCAAACGAATAAAAGAAAAAGAAGATAATAAAGCGAGATTAGTATAAGATAAAAGGAAAAAAGCTTCTTTTAGAATCAAGCGTTTAATTACAAAGAGTATCGCTTTTGCTAGGTTTTATAATTAGCGACTTTGATTTTATTTATTGAATTGCTTTTTTTGTATTATTAAGTTTTTGTATTTATTTGTTTACAATTGATTATAATAATTAATTGAATTCTTTTTTATCGATATCTTTAGTTTTTTTATTATTATTAATATATTTATATCGACTTTAGCTAGCTAGTTAAGAATACCGGTAGTAGTAATTAAAAGAAGAGTTTACTCGTGAACTATAGTTCATGGGTTAGTTACGTATAGTAGCTTTACGTACGCTACGTATAGCAGCTTTACGTGGGTTACGTATAGCAGCCTTAAGTACGTTAGGTGTAGCACGTAGGTTACGTATAGCAGCTTTACGTAGGTTACGTGTGGCAGCTTTAAGTACGTTACGTGTAGCAGCCTTAAGTACGTTAAGTGTGGCAGCCTTACGTAGGTTACGTATAGCAGCCTTACGTAGTTTACGTGTAGCAGCCTTAGGTACGTTAAGTGTAGCAGCCTTACGTAAGTTACGTATAGCAGTTTTACGTGGGTTACGTGTGGCAGCCTTAAGTACGTTAAGTGTGGCAGCCTTACGTAGGTTACGTATAGCAGCCTTACGTAAGTTACGTATAGTAGTTTTAAGTACGTTAATTCTTTTTGTGCAGCATTTACTAATTAGATTTATTAATTAGATTTACTAATCAGATTTATTAATTAGATTACGTACAGTAAAGCACGTGCTATAGCCGAGCTATAACCGAGCTATAGCAGCCTTAAGTACGTTAAGTGTAGCAGCTTTACGTAAGTTACGTATGGCAGCTTTACGTAGGTTACGTGTGGCAGCCTTAAGTACGTTAGGTGTAGCAGCCTTACGTAGGTTACGTATGGCAGCTTTACGTAAGTTACGTATAGCAGCCTTAAGTACGTTAATTCTTTTTGTGCAGCATTTACTAATTAGATTTATTAATTAGATTTACTAATTAGATTTATTAATCAGATTACGTACGGTAAAGCACGTGCTATAGCCGAGCTATAGCCGAGCTATGGCAGCCTTAGGTACGTTAAGTGTGGCAGCTTTACGTAGGTTACGTATGGCAGCTTTACGTAGTTTACGTGTGGCAGCCTTAGGTACGTTAAGTGTAGCAGCCTTACGTAGGTTACGTATGGCAGCCTTACGTGGGTTACGTGTGGCAGCCTTACGTAGGTTACGTATAGCAGCTTTACGTAGGTTACGTATGGCAGCCTTACGTAAGTTACGTATAGCAGCCTTAAGTACGTTAATTCTTTTTGTATAGCATTTATTAATTAGATTTATTAATCAGATTTATTAATTAGATTACGTACGGTAAAGCACGTGCTATAGCCGAGCTATAGCCGAGCTATAGCCGAGCTAAGCACGTATAGCAAAAAGACGTGCAGTATATAAAGTTTCTTTCCGTGCAGCATTTATTAATTAGATTTACTAATCAGATTTATTAATTAGATTTATTAATTAGATTTATTAAGCGAAGCGTTCTTTCTTTGTTTCGCGTCGAGTTCGTGTTTTAAATATTGTAATTCACTTTTATTGAATCGAAGCATTGCGATTATTATTAAGCGACGCGTTATTTTCTTTGTTTTGCGTCGATTTATTATTTCAAAACGCGTTATTTTCTTTGTTCCGCGTCGATTTATTGTTTTAAATATTATAATTTACTTTTAATGAATCGAAGTAATGTTTTAATTACGATTAAGCTATACTTTTATTTTTATATAAGTACTCGCTTTTCTTCTTTTTCCTTTTCTTTTTTTCATTATTATTATAACTACTTTCTATTCAACTTCTTAACTTTAACTTTAATACTTAATTTTAATTTCTTAACTTTAATACTTAACTTCTTAACTTCAACTTTAACACTTAACTTTTTAACTTTAACACTCAACTTTTTAACTAACTATAACACTTAATTATAATTACATTTAACTTAAGTAATTATTTTCCTTTTGATTCTTTGCTTTTTGATTCTTTGTTTTAAGTTAATTATTTTTTTTATTTAATAATATCGATTCTTTTCTTTTATAACGCTATAATCGAGGTCAACTTTTTTAGCACCGGTAGCAATAAGCTAATCAACGAGATACTTAATCGCTATAAGGATTTCGTAGTCGTTTATACTAATAGTAATGTTGTTAATTTAATGTTTACTTGCTATGACGGAGAAGATACCGTTTTGTTTTTAAGATTAATCGGCTTCGATTACGAATAAAAAGGTCGTAAAGGTTTTGTCGATAAGTTCGGTATTAAGCATTACGGTATTAACAAAGTTAGTAATAACATTTATATTTTATGATTACTAATTGATTTTTTATTTAAAAGGAGAGCGCTTAAGTCTTTTATTTTTTCGACCACTTTGTCTTTTTTTTCAACTTAATTAAAAAGCAATTCACTTATAAAAATGTTAAGGTTCGATTAATTTTAAGTGATCTTATTTTTAAGCTTTTCGATAGCGATTATGCCGAAGCTAAAAGCATTTTAAAGAAGCTATTAATGCTATACTTTTTCACTATCGATAGCACTTTAGCATATAAACGCTTTACTTTTAAGTTCTCGAATGAAAATGAGTTTAAGTAAAGCAATAAGTGCTAAAAGCTAAAAGAGCTATTTAAGTCAAACGAGATTTATCTGAACTATGCTTATAAGCAAGAGCTTGGGCCAAAGGCGGAGACCGAGTTGAACGTATTTTACGTAACTGCAAAAGGACGGGTCTTTATTAACTCTTTGTAATTAGTAGACTTAAGTTAAAGAACGGGTCTTTATTAACCCTTGGGCTTTTATAACTAGTAAATTTAATTAATACTTTAAGTCTTTAATTAGTAAATGTGATTAGTAAATGTAATTAATAAATGTGATTAGTAAATGTGATTAGTAAATGTGATTAGTAAACTTGATTAGTAATTATGCATATGCATATTTTTATATATATAAACTTTATAGAGTAACTTCACGCCTTATAGGGTTTCTTTATAAGGAAGGGCAGAATTTTGTACCCTCCGTAGGTTCCTCCGTAGGGAGGACCCAAAACTCCGTGGGGCCCCATGGGGCCCCATGGAGCAGCCTAGTTTATATAAGGAAAGAAAGAAGGAGGAGGAGGAGGAGGAGGAGGAGGAGGGTTCTATTAAAACCCCTTTCTTGAAGTATTAAAAAATCGCTATAAATTGATATAAATCGCAAAGTCCCGTGCGCTTCTTTTGAAGAAGGGGAGGGAATGACCCCTTTTCTTTCTCTTCTTTTCTTTTTGCTTTAATCGTCGGCTCGCTTAGGTGGGCCTCCTTTTATCCTTTCAGTCTTAGTCGGCATAAGCGATTGCGGATCGAAAGCGAATGCTTCTTTTATTGCTAGTTATTATATATAAAATACAATTTAAAACATTACTTGTTAATTTACAATCGTATAATTCAATTGTATTTCATTAATTATAAGCCGAAAACTTATTTATATACCGATAGTTTGATATTTTAAATCGATGAAAAGCTTGCTATTAAGCAGCAAGCTAATTTTTTTTTTAAATCTAGTGCAAGATAATAATGAATCACCGATAAAATTTAAAACAGAAATGCTAAATATCGTAAAGGAATCGATTTACGCAAAGCTAAGCGCGAGCGTAAAAAGATTATACGAAAACGCTGCAAGCTTAATTATTAAAAACGACGATTTAATATTCATTCTAATTCTCGATTCGAAAGAGATTTAGTAGATGCAATAACTTCTTGAACGTCAAATTTTGCGGCCTCGTAAAAATACTATTCTTCGACTAATTCTCTTTCAACTTGAACTTTTTTTCGATAATAATGATTTAATAATTATAATCGATATTATCGGAGACCTTTCTTTAAAGCAAATTTTTTTTTCTTAATATTGATATCGATAGCGATAGCTTTAATTTTAATAGTAATAAAGATTCAAACGATTCGTTGCGTAAGGTAAGAAATAAATCAAATTCTAATAATAAAAATAGTGATCGATAATTAAATGTTTTATCGGATGATACGATTTCAAATGTTTCGGAAGACGATGATATACTAGTAGATTAACTATATATGTAAATATTTTTTAGTTGTAATAGTAAATGCTATAATATAAAAGAATTTCTAATATATTCGAAAAATCCGCATTCGCTTCCGATCCGCAATCGCTTACGCCGACTAAGACTGAAAGGCTGAAAGGAGGCCCACCTAAGCGAGCCGACGATTAAATATTATTGGTTTTGGTTCTGGTTTTAGCTTTAAGTCTGGCTTTAGGTCTGGCTTTAGGTCTGGTTTTAGCTTTAAGTCTGGCTTTAGGTCTGGCTCTAGGTCTAGCTTTAGCTTTAGCTCTGATATGATGTAATATAATATAATATGATATGATATAACATAATATAATATAATATAATATGATATATTATAATAAAAGGCATATATACATATATATATAAATATATATATAATTGATGCGAAGAAAGGCAAGATGGATGTTAAAAAATAAATATTGAAAGATGGATAATGGAAGATGGATAATGGAAGATGGATAATAAATAGTAAATAGTAAAAGACAAAAGATAAGATGAATCCTTTGTGAAGTAAAAAAAAAAAAAAAAAGAAAGAAAGAAAAGGAGGGGATTTTTCATAAAAAGATTGTTTCGATTTGAAGAGGAAAAAAAAGGGGGAGGGGGAGGTGAAAGAAGGGGAGTATAAGGGAAGGGGGAAGGTGGGGAGGAGGAAGAAGGGGAGAAAGAGGAAAAGGGTTTTATTAAAAACCCTTTCTTCAAGTATTAAAATGATATAAATCGCTATAAATCGCAAAGTCTTGTGCGCTTCTTTTAGAAAAGAAGATGAATAATCCTCCTTCTTTCTTCCCTTTTTCCTTAGATCTTATTAATTCTGGCTTTGGTTTTGGTTTTGGCTTTGGTTTTGGCTTTGGTTCTAGCTCCGGCTTTAGCTCTGGCTCTAGCTTTGATATACCGGTAATATAATATAATACAATAAAAAGTATATATATAATCGATACGAAGAAAGGCAGGATGGATATTAAAGGATGGATATTAAAAGATAGATATTAAAAGATAAATATTAAAAGATAGATATTGCAAAATAAATAATAAATAATAAATAGCAAAAGATAAAAGATAAAAGATAAGATAAATACTTTTTAAAGAAAAAGAAAAAAAAAAGAAAAGGAGGGAAGGGATTTTTATAAAATAATTGTTTCAATTTTTTTTTTTAAAAAAAAGGGTGGAAGGTGAATAAAGGATAGAAAGGAAAGGGAAGGTTAACATAAGAAAAGAAAGGGAGGAGGGGGAGAGGGGAAGGGGGAGGAGGAGGAAGAGGGTCCTATTAAAAACCCCTTTCTTCGAAGAGGTATTAAATCGCTATAAATCCCACAATCCTTTCTTTTTCTTTTTAAGAAGGGGGGGAATAACCCCCCTTCCTTTTCCTTTCTTCCCTCGCCTTAAATCTTATTAGTTCTAGCTTTAGCTTTAGGTTTGGGTTTGGGTCTGGTTCTGGGTCTGGCTTTAGGTCTCGCTTTAGGTGTGGCTTTGGGTCTGGCTTTGATATAATATAATATGATATGATATGATACGATATAATATAATATAATAAAAAGGATATATATATATATATATATATATATATATTATATATATAATCGATACGAAGAAAGGAAGAAAGAGAATTGAAGGATAGATATTGAAAGATAGATAATGAAAGATAGATATTAAAAGATAGATAATGAAAGATGCATATTAAAAGATAGATAATAAAAGATAGATAATAAATAGTAAATAGCAAAAGATGAAAGATAAGATGAATGCTTTTTATGGGAAAAGAAAGGGGCGCGGGGGATGTTTTTTTTTTTTTTTTTTGAAAAGATTATTTTAATTCAAAAGAAAAAAAAAAGAAAGAAAGAAAATGGTGAGGGGTGAATGGGGGAAGGGGGAGGGGGGGTGAGAGGGGGAGGGTTCTATTAAAAACCCCTTCTTCGGGTAGGTATTAAATCGCTATAAATCGCAAAGTCCCGTGCGCTTCTTTTAAAAAAGAAGAGGAATAATCCTCCCTTTCTTTTCCCTTTTTCTTTAGATCTTATTAATTCTGGCTTTGGTTTTAGTTTTAGTTTTGGTTTTGGCTTTAGTTCTGGCTTTGGGTCTGGCTTTGATATAATATGATATGATATACTATAATAAAAAGCATATATATATATATATATGATCGATACGAAGAAAGGCAGGATGGATATTAAAAGATGGATATTGAAAGATGGGTATTGAAAGATAGATAATAAAAGATGGATAATAAATAGTAAATAGTAAAAGACAAAAGATGAAATGAATCCTATGTGAAGGAAAAAAAAAAGAAAGAGAAGGAGGGATTTTTTATAAAAAGATTTTTTCGATTTGAAAAGAAAAAAAAGGGGGAGGGGGAGGTGAAGGAAGGGGAGTGTAGGGGAAGGGGGAAGGTGGGGAGGAGGAAGAAGGGGAGGTAGAGGAGGAGGGTTCTATTAAAAACCCTTTTTTCAAGTATTAAAAAACCGCCATAAATCGATATTAATGGCTATAAATCGCAAAGTCCCGTGCGCTTCTTTTGAAGAAGGGGGGGGAATAATCCCCCTTCTCTCTTCCCCCTTTCCTTAGATCTTATTAGTTCTGGCTCTGGGTTTGGTTTTGGCTGTAGGTGTGGCTCTGGTTCTAGCTCCGGCTTTGGCTTTGACTCTGGCTCTGGCTCTAGCTTTAATATGATACAATATAATATAATAAAAAAGATATATATATATATATAATCGATACGAAAAAAGGCAGAAAGAATATTGAAGGATAGATATTGAAAGATGGATGTTGAATTATGAATAATAAAGGATAAAAGATAAGATGAATTCTGTTTAAGAAAAAAAAAAGAAGGAGGGGGAAAGGATTTTTTATAAAAAGATTATCTTGATTTAGAAAGAAAAAAAAGGAGGGGGGAAAGGGAGTGGGAAGTAGGAGGGTTTAGATAGGAAAACAAGGGGAGGGTTCCATTAAAAAACCCCTTCTTCGAATAGGTATTAAATCGATATAAATTGCACAATCCTTTCCTTTTCTTTTAAAAAAGGGGGAATAACCCCCCCCCCCCCTCCCTCCTTGAAATAAAAAGCGATTCCGTATCATTACTCGAAAATTAAATCCCTTTTTCTATGCGTGTTGCGACCTTCGTCGGCTTTGTGAATTGAATTGGATTGAATTGATGGGTTTAGTTAGCGTTAGGGATTTACTGTGGCTGGCTGGCTGGCTGGCTGGTTTGTCTTAAAGGATGGATAGAAAGATGGCTTTGGTAGGGTGGCTGGTTGGGTTGGCATAAGCTGAGCGGTGCTTTTAGGTAGATGGATAGGGATGGGTGAGGTTTAGAGGTGAGGTTTAAGGGTAGATATTTTAGGGGGATGAAAATGTCTATATATTAATCGTCTATTACTCTCAATCCAATTCGAAAGAATTGCCCGAGTTGCAATAGCAAATCAGCACCATCAAAGCGGGCAGTAAAATCTACTATTGTTTTATAGTAAATACCAAACCAATTAACTCTTATATCGTAATTATCTTTATATACAAAGATGCATCGTATAAAGTCTAATACTAATCGACTAATCAAATTTTCAATCACCGATTATCATTCCCCTTCGTATCATGCTAAGCTAAAGCTAAAGTAATCAAAATGGTACTTTTGATATCCCTTTCATTATATTCTCCTTTCCGAGCTTATTATCAGTCCGTCTATGCGTTAAGTCTCAGCGTATCCGCAACGGCCAACCTCGTTAAAACCGCTCGCTCGATAACAAGTAATCTAATAATCAATTTTTACTACTCTTAACTACCATCTATTATATCTAATCACTGCCCGCTCTTAAAGAGTACGCTTTCCCGCTTAAGAAACCACGCAAAACCGAGCGCGGCGAAACGTCAGCTAGCAGCTAAAGCGGCTCGGCTACGAATGCACAGGGTGGGTGCTCGACTGCAAAGACTTCTTGAATAAGTACGCAACCGCGGCGCAAATACCCTCCCCCCTCCCCCCCCCCCCCCCCCCCCCAAATTCACTAAAGCTATTTACGCTTCCAATAACAATAATAACAACAGCGATTCCAAGCTTACCCATCATATCTATCGACCGTCAAATAGCAAGCAAGCGAGGCAGTACATCATAAGCTACGATGATTACTAATTGCGTAGGTATACCGGTATATCAAGATCGTGCTACTTATATAAATACTAAAATAAAATAGAATAAGCGAAGAGTATTAAAATCGGACTTTAATTCAAACTTATTAGAAGGATACGTGCATTATTATTAATATCTGTATTTCCATTATGTTTTGGTGTGTTGGATCGGCGAGAATGGATATATATCTTTGTGTTCTTGGTTCGGGTTTGGAAAGCGAGATATTGGGAGCGTGGAAAGAATTTTTTTTTTTCTTGTTTTGTATTGATAGGTGTTATTTGGGAAGTGGTACAACGTTGCTGTTCTGCCTTAATGGTTCGGAGCTGGCGCGGCCAGGTTGGGATTTTTTATAAGTGACATTCAGGGTAACGGACGATTAATCTCCAAGTCGTGCTTCCGAGTCTCAGTTTAATAATAATGGGCCTTGACGTCGCAACTTTTGGGGCCCTTCCTTAAAGTGGGCGAAAAAATTATGTCCCGCGAAAAAATTATGTTCCGCTTCAACGCTAAAAACCGCGAGGAACGTAGACACTTATATTGCTTATAACATTGCTTACAACATTGCAATAATATATATATATATATATTTTTAATAATGTTATTCATTTTCAATTAAGCTACGAAAATTTTATTTCACCGCGTGTCTTTCAAATTGAGTTAAAAGATGCTATAGATCGAATCGACGGCGAATCTTTTTATTTTTTTTATTTATCTTCTTCAAGCTCTTTCTTAAGCTCTTTCTATTTAATAAATATTATTTTTATTAAAGAAGACGAAGATAAGTATTTATTTTCTTGTTATCTTCGTCGTTTTTATTGATTTAAATGCAAGCTAATAGATTTTATTTAATTCAAAAGCCTTTTTTTTTTTGTAAATATTTAAAAGTCGATTAAGTACGAAGCGTCCGCGAACTTAGCAAGATCATTTTCTCGAACTTTTTTTAATAAAGCAAAGCAAAGCAAAGCAAAACAAAGCAAAGTAAAGTAAATCAAAGCAAAGCAAAGCAAAGAAAAGCAAAGTAAAGCAAAGCAAAGAAAAGCGAAGCAAAGCAAAGCAAAGCAAAGTAAAGCAAAGCAAGTTAAAGCAAAGCAAAGCAAAGCAAAGTAAAGCAAAATAAAGCAAAGCAAAGCAAAGCAGCGCAACGAAAAAGTAAGATAATTAAGTAAAAATAAATAAATACATAATAAAGAGTATTTAAAAAAGGAAAAGCAAATACGTAAGTAAATAAATAAGTAAATACGTACGTGTATATATACTATTTTAAACTTATAAAAGACTAAAGTCTTAAGAATTAAAGTAAAAAAGAAAAAAGAAAGCGAAAAAGTAAAGAATAAAATCTATAGTAAGCTTAGCTATCTAAATCTATTATATATATATATATATTTTTTTTAAAAAAAAAAGAAGAAAAAAAAGAAAAAAAGAAAAGAAAAAAAGAAAAAGAAAAGAAAAAGAAAAAGAAAAAAGGAAAAGGAAAAAAAAAAGAGAAAAAAAAAAGGACGAAAAAAAAAGGTTTTTTTTTCCTTTTTTAATTGAGATTAAAACTAACGCTAAAATATTTCAACTCATTTTTTTTAAAAATATTATATTAGATTATCAACGTTTTTCGCCGTTTTCTACGCTAAAGCTTGAAGCGGGACATAATTTTTTCGCCCACTTTAAGGAAGGGCCCCAAAAGTTGCGACGTCAAGTCCCACTATTAGTATCAGATAACAAACATCGTTATTGTTGGATCGCCGGTAGCGAACGTTCGTAACTTCGTATTATTAGCGTACAGCGCACGTAGCTTCTTGCAGTTGCAAAATAATAAGTAAAAATGACGATTAATTTCTGTCTACTTTTTAACATTCAAAAGAGCTGATCCCTTTTATACGATTAAAAGGAATATCGTGCACTAGCTATAAAATACCGGTAGTGTTTCTATCGAAGCTAAGGGTTTTCTGAAGGCGTGCCACGCTAAGCGAGGTATGCTTATCCGTGCCTGAGATACCCGAACCTGCCGCCTCACTCAACTAATTACGTCGGGTCAATACTGATATACCGACAGTTATTCATATCGAAGTCTAAAAGGTATTTTGAGATTCGGTATATCTACGATTTGGGGAAGGAACGAACGTTTTTATTACGTGGTACCTTTTCTAAGCTTCGAGCATCTATTGGTATAAGATTTGAAACTAGGTTCGGCGGTGTTCGAAATTATAAGGTTCAAAATCTCGATTGCGTTAACAATACTACGTATGTTGTTATAGAAAAGGTACTGGTTAGGGGGTTAAGATAACGTAATCAAGATCTTTTAGTTTTTTATAATCTCTTACGATCTGCAATTTTAGTAGTACTTTCAAATCGTGACCATGATTATCTCTAACGGTGACCTAAGATAAGTTCTAAGGGTTGTGGTAATGATGAATTATCTAATCACCTATGACTATTCTACTATGTCCCAGGCGTAAGTACTACGTATTACCCCCTGAAAGAAGGGTAACTGAGGGGCTTTAAGTGAAAACTAAACTTCTGAAGCACCTTTAGGGGGTAACAATTACGCTTGTACCGTAGTACTACTATGAGCAGTGCTAAAAGTTCATCTGAATATTCAATTTTACGTGGACTTAAGGATTAAGGTTGCGCATTAGGAGTTGATAACTGAGTAGCTTTACTATTGGACTAAGCGGGCTAAAAAGACATCATAAGAACGCTTTTCTGTCAGCTATTCTATTATATAAAGAACGTATTTAATCAGCTTACTTGAGTACGCTTTTCACTCCTGACAGCAGTATTGTATTACAACCTAAGAGTACGCTCTATACCGAGGAAGAAAGACGAAGAGAAGAAAGGCAAACGGAATACAGGGAGGTCTTATAAGTAGGCTTGCTAAGACGTGAACTAGAGGTCACGAAGTGACGTATAACTTGTACGTGCCTTAAGCCTCGTGGACCTGCCCTTACGGAACAGCGTTCGCTACTACCGTAACAGTTTCATAGTACCATTCAATTTATAATCTTAATTTCAATATTAAATTATAATGTATGTAATATTTGATTCCAAATACTGCGATAAATAATATAATTATTAGATTTCGGTTGTGATTATCAGCTGGATTCTAATATTCTAATCTAGTGTTAAGCTAAGTGTGGATTCCGTAAGGTGTTAAACCTTCGGCCGTGACGTCGATTAAGTGCATCTATTTGAGCTTCGGCCATCGAGGAACACTAAAAACTTGACTAAGCGCTTGATAATAAGAAAAAAACAAAGAATCTTGCGGTTTTAATAAGCTAGATTTGCACTTTTGCAATCGAAATCCACCTCTTGCGATGAAGACCTACGATTATTGAATCTTCTCTTCCCGAGCACTTGATAAGTAGCTAATTAATAAAATGAAAAATGCTCGAGAAACAGCTTGCTGCATCGGCTTCAAAAAGGCTATTGCTATAGATTGAATGCTCGAAGGATAGCTAGATGCACCGGGCTGAGAAGAGCAATTGCTATGAATTGGATGCTCGAAGGGTAGCTGGCTGCTGTTATTATCGGTACATCAATATCGACCCGACGTAGCTGGGAGGGAAATGGCCGGTTCGGCCTTTCGGATATCTCAGGCACGGATAAGCATGCCTCGCTTAGCGCGGCACGCCTTCAGAAAACCCTCAACTTAGATAAAAACACTATTATATAGCTAGTGCACGTTATTCCTTTTAATTATATAAAAGGAATTAGCTCTCTCGGACGTTAAGGAATAGATAGAAATCTAATATTGTTTTTACTTATTATTTAGCAATTGTAAGAAGCTACGTGCGCTGACGATAGTGATACGAAGTTACGAACGTTCGTTACCGGCGATCCAACAGTTATTATTACTGTTGTTATTATATTTATTAGCATCGAGCAAATGGCAAGCTTTGCCTGCCGCTTTAAATCTCTTATAAAGTACGTCGACGTGTTAAGTGAAAGAAGTGTATAAAAAGTATTATTTAATCGAGAATAAAATCTACGTTAAAGAAAAGCTTTCTTTTAAATAGCCTCAAGTCTATAATCTCGCGGTACCCGCGGTATTGCATAACCTTTATAACTTTTGAAAGCATTTTAAGTTGATATAGCGCAGCTATTATCGATTGTGCTTTTCCTTTACGGATAAAATAAATCGTGAAACAATAAATACCTTTACATAAAGAGAAACTTGATGAGCAAGCTATAATATAAGTAACGTACTACATTCCAGGCGTAAGTATTACTCCCTGAGGGTATTGTTGTTGTTGTATTTATTAACGTCGGGCGGGTATCCAAAACGCAACTCCTTGAGGGTAAGGTAACCAAAGGGTTTATAATGGAAACTAAACTTTTGAAGCACCCTTAAAAGGTAACAATTATCTTAATTATTTAATACGAAATTTTCAACTTGCTTATAACGACTTGATTTTTATTGCATTCGATTCTTAAGATACGGTTTCTTTAAGAATCCGCTAAAACTAAATTAATAGCTCGTTGCGCTCGTCGCATAGCTCGAGAAATAGTTTTCGTTACTTTATCTCGGTCTTTCGCGAATAATAATAATACTAATAACGCCGATTATACACGGCTTTAAAACGCTGCATCGCCGTTTAACTTTACTTAGCACTTTAAAAAAAGAAAAAAGAACGCTGCTATTAATTTGCAGCTTTTTCTTTTCGTATTAAAACGAAAAGCATCGATTATTAATACAGCGACGAAAGCTATCGAAAGCTACTTCGACGACATCGATCGCGCAGCTGCTATTAAACGACGAGTTTAATAATAATACGCTTTCGTTTTAAATTAAATTATAAACGACTAATCCGATTTCGAATTTCGATATTATACGCAAAAGTTTTTTAAAAGTCTTTTTACGTTTATACGTATTTATTTATACGCAATTATCGAAGCAGTTATTCTTTTTTTTCTTTTTATCGCTTTTTATAATAGCGAGCAAACGGCTTTTTTTAAGTCTATTTTATAAGCAGATTCCGCAAAGCTTTTAAAGACTTTAAAAAACTTAAAAGCTGCCGCTTAATCGATAATCGTTAAGTTATTTCGATCTTTTTCCGTTATAAAAATAAAACTTGCAAAGACCCGCAAACTTATAAGCTTTTAAGCTATTTACAAGTCTTTTAACGAACAATTTAAAATACGTTAAAATAAGCGAGTTTTAATTTAAATACTTTCCGCCGCACTTTTAATTTATCTCGATAATTACGCCGCTCGCAAAGCTATTACCGATAAATTAAACGGCGTCGATATAATTATTATCTTTTATCTTAAAGCTATTCGTATTAATTAAGCACTTACTTCGATCAACTTTAAAGCGAAAGACTTTTTTATTATAAATAAAGCTAAAAAAGTGTATTAAAAGGTTTTTAAAGCTACGGAAGCGATTATTTCGATTAAATAATATACGTACGCTATTTAAAAGGTCTTTACCGAAATTAAAAACTTTTTTAACGAGATTTTTAAAACGATAAAGCATATCGACGAAAAGATCTTAACTTAAGCCGAAAGAGCTTTAATAAGCGTTCGTATCTTTTAATATAAAGCCGATTCGGCGATCGGCTTAACTTATTAAATAATCTTTTTTTTAAAAAAGATTCGTAGCTTTAAATTGTTCGGTTATAATAACTACTTTCGGTTAATCGATAAAAAGCAATTTATTAAGAAGCACGACTTTAATTGTTTCGGCTAATATAACTCGGCTAAGTGCATTCGATACGCACGCTGCTTTTATTATAACGAGCGAAAAGACTAGCACGACGAGCTCGACGGCAAAGATTATATAGCGCTCTTTCGCTATGCGAATTGCTATAGCTCGTACGAAACTAATTATAAAAACTGCTTTGCAGCTCTTAAGCGAATCAATAATAAAGTAATTACTTTTATTAAAAAAGAGCTAAGCGTCGTTCGACGATTAAAAGCTTAAGCTTACGCTATTGCTATTGCTTTTATAACGAAAGAAAACGAATCGACTTCGGCTTTTTAATTAAAGACTTTTGTTATCGGTATTAACGCGGCTCTTTTTCGAAAAAAACGCGCTTTTACGATGCAAAAGCACGAGCGAGCGACCTTTTTTTAAGCTATTTTTTCATAATCTTCTTTTTAATCTTTTACGCAAGCTACGAAACTTTTACGCAATATAACTACGCGTAAAAACTTTAACGAAAAGACTTTAATAAATAACGCTTTTTTTATTATAAACGAAAAAAAAGACACGCTAATAGCGATATCGGATTATTACGTAAATAATATTATTAACTTATTTTTTTCGTTTATAAAAAGCTCGAGTATTGCTATTAGCTAAGATGCTTAAAACAACTTTATATATTAAGCACGCCGATACGGCACCGCAATATTCGCCGTAATCGATAGCCTTTTAAAAAAATTTAAATCTATTAAGCGAACGTAAGTAAAAAGCAATTATATTATATTACTTTACTTTACTTTTGCTATTTAGCAAATATTAACGTTATTTATATTTAAAAGCCGTATACGCATTCGAGTATTAAAACTTAAAATTACTTATCTTACGATTATTATGCTTTAATAAAATCGTAAGATAATTAAAACGATGCTTAGTACTTCGTTAAGCGATTACGAATAATAACTTACGTGCGTAAAAGCGTAAGTCTTCGCACTTAACAACGTCGTTTTATTCGCAATAAAGATTTTTTATAAATCGATATAAACGGCTTCGCTACTTTAAACGTTTATTAGTAACTTTTTAATAAACTCGATTATAAATTATATTATTTACTTCGTCTTTCTTTTTAAGTGCTTAATTAAAAAAGACTTTAACGTATAGCACGATATATTCGAATTAAAAGTTAAGCTTATGACAGCCTGCCTTGTTACCTGCATCAGCTGATCACCTATCCAGGCTTAGCGCTTGTAGCTATGTATATAGACCTTCTTAAGCTCCTCGAGCTTTTTGTTTCTTCTTTTCACTTTGTATTTTAAGATTAAAATTCATTAATTCGTCATATTATATAAAGTCTTTCGATTAAGTCGTCGTATTATAGCTTATTGTTATTAATTATTATTACAGCTTACAAATTACGGCTTATTGATTATTATCAAGAACGGAGTAAGTTACTTGTTAAGTGCTCTACGGTCTTTTATTGCTTACAAATTATTGTCTTTTTTACGACTTTACTTTTTCTTTAGCTCTTCCGACCTAAAAGAGCTCCTTTCTTTAATTTTTTGCATTTCGATTGTAAAACGAATTTTTTTCTTTATTCTTTTTCTTAGCGTTTCCGATATTTAAACGCTCCCCCTTTTTTCATTCTACTACTATATCCTCCTACGAAGACGACGGCCTTTCTTCCTTTACGAGAATCGCTTAATTAAAGTCTTTCGTAAAGCAATTACGAATAGCTTTTCGTTAACGCAAATGCGTCCTTCCGGATCTCGATAAGTTTAACGGTACGGTTTAGCGGTAAGATACTTAGCTCTTTTTAATTAAAGCTAAGCTTCTCGTTGACGGTAAAGCTCTTAGCGGACTTACTACGCAGTTTTATTACGTTTACTTTAATATAAAACCCGGTCTTTAAGCAATAGTTTTAATTCAATTAGCTTTAGCTTAAGACTCCGGCAATTAAGACTACAATACTCTTTTAGATCAGCTCGCTTTCGCTTACGATAATCTAAACAAAATTCAAAAAGCTAAAGATAAGCTGCTTGCTTGCAAGCAAAGTACGGACGCTTTTTATATTTACGTTTTACGCTTCGAATAACTTTTGCACGCTGCTCGCTATTAGACTTGGCTCGACGCTAATAAGATTATTGCGTTCCGCAATAATCTAAACTTAATTATACGGACCCGTTTAAATAGCTAATTGACTCTTTTAATTACGTATACCGAATACGTGCACGTCACTTAGCAGCTTAAACGCTCTTTCGGCTCTTCCGGTCTTTCCGGCCCGTCTTACGGATTCTTTCGACTTTCGGCTTCTTTTCTTTAAAACCGCTTTCGTACGTTAACGAGCCTTCTTTTCGGCGACTTAATAGACCTTTTAGCCGTCGACCGCGCTTAACAACTCGAGCAATTATAGCACGCTAACGAGCTCGGCGCTATAAAGCTTATCGAAGCTTACGAAGCTGATTAAATTCAGTTGTTAAAAGACCGATACTTTACTTTCTAGCATGCTTTTTACAACACTCTCGATTAGCGCGAAGCTTAGCGCAAATCAAATCGCTATACTCGTTGCGGTGCAATCGACTATTAAATAGCTAGCTGTACTTTCTTTTTAATTAAGCTTTTAATAAAGAAGCGAATTCTTTAAAACCTTTTTTCGAACCGACTTATTAAAGAAAATAAAGGTTTAAGCGAGTTTGACTCGAACGAGAAAAAGGAAATTTTAGCGGAATGGAACGCTTTTAAAAGCTACAACGCTAACCTTAACGATTACCGCGATCTATAACTTCAGCGTATTTTTTGGTTTTTTTTTTTTTTAGTAATTCCACTCGTAAACTATAATTTACGACTGAATTTTTTTATTTTTCTTTCTTTTATTAAGTACTTTTAAGAGAGCTAAGACCGCTCTCTAAAGAGGTAGTGTGACAGCTTGCCTTATTACTTGTATCAGCTGATCACTTATCTAGGCTTAGCGCTTATAGCTATATATATAGACCTTCTTGAGCTCTTCGAGCTTCTTGTTTCCTCTCCTCACTTTGTATTCTAAGGTCAGAATTCATCAGTTCGTCACAAAGCTTAAAAGTCGAAAAAAAGACTTTACGGCTTAATTTAATATTAATAATGTAGAAGCATCTAAAAAGATATGCCGTATAGAAGCTTGGCTTTGAGGCTAGACCTTATGGTCTTATAAAGAAGTGCTAAAAAAGATAGGTAGAAAGCTCGTTAATTGTTTTAGTTAAAAGATGTATGCTCTTTTATAAAAGATAGGTCCGTTTAATATAGCTTTAATAGCTATAGCAAGTACCTTATCAAGCAAGGTGTTTACATCCGTCTTTTTATAAAATAAGTAAGCGCCCCCGCTTACTATTAAGTAAAAAGAAAAAAAGAAAGGTATAGAAAAAAGAAAAAATCTAATATATAAAAAAAGGAGGTATTTTGTTTTTAAACTCTAAACATTTAAATTACGCTTCGGCAGCTTTTTTATAATCTTTTTCCGTGCTTACATCTTTAATTCCTTCGTTCTTTTTAAGCTAAAAAGGTCTTTTTCTTTTAATTAAACTAGCATTAGATAACGACGTACTAGCAGCAGCATTTTTAAAAGTAAAAAAACGCGTATCGTTTTTGCGTTTATTATCGGTTATATCGTTAATAAATGTGAACTTAACCGATAAAAAGTTAGCGAAGCTAAAATAAGGTTCGGAGCTATTAATTAAGTCGTCTTCGTTTTCGAGTAAGTCATTTAAGGCTTTTATAGCTTTATCGAATACGCAGTTTAAAGATTCCGGTTAAGAAAATAATGCTTTAAAGTCGTCGATTTAATTCGTAAACCGTAATTTACGAATAGATTTTGCATTTTTTAAATTAATCTTTATATTTAAATCGGAATCGTTAAAAGACAACTTAATCGATCGTAAGCTCTTTTTAAAATCCTTTAATTTATCGGCGTTTATAAAGTCGTTAGCTCGGCGACTTTTGCTTTTAAAAAAAGACTTAGCTTCGTAAGTCTTAGCTTTAGCATTTAATATAATAGCAAATCCTTTTTTAAATGCCGAAAATAACTTCTTTTTATACTTAATAAAATGTTTTTAAAATTAAGTCCGAGATATAGCAAAGATAGCGGTCAATTCTTTTATTACTCGAAGTTCGTTTTAGTTTATTTTTTCGATTAAAGCTTTCGATACGTAATTAACGTAATCTAATTAAATTATAGCAACGAAAAGTTAATTTGATTTATTAATAACTTTTTATCGAAAAGTTAACGGTATGCGTCTTAAGACGATCGTATAAGCGTATTTTGCAAAGCTGATTTTATTTTCTAAAGTATTATCGTTTAGCAAAGCGGTATAATTATTAAAGAAGATCGCTTATCCGTAAAGCGAATTTTAAAAAGCGTTTATATTTAAGAAAATACTTTGTTTCGTAATAACGAATATAAAAGTAGCGAAATCATTGATTATAACGAAAAGTTAGCGTAACGTAATATTTTTAAAAGCATTTAAAGTCTTCGACTTAAGTTTAAAAGCTTTTTATTTAATAATCTTTTTAAAAATTGTATCGTAAGTATAGCTTTTAAGCTAAATAGCTAAGCTTTCGATCTAACTCTTTACGCCGTAAAGCATTAAGTAATAATTTAAAACTCTATCTTTTATTCGTGAATTACGGTTTACAAGTCGTTTAATATTAACGTCGTGCTTAATCGCAATCACTCGAGCATTATTATTACATTTAAAAAGCTAAAAAGGTTTCGAGTAAACGATAAGCTTATAGTTTTCGTTTCGGCGATTAAGTAAAGCGGTAAAGTATAACTTATAATAGCTTCGAAAGACTTATTAAGTTAAAGAGTGCATTATATTAAAAAATATATTAATTAAAGCTCTTTTTAAGTTATTAGTCCGAAAGTAGTACAAGTATATTTAAATCTTTTTATTTATAATAATTAAAAAAGTTTAATTGCTATGCTTATCGTTTAAGAAAAAAGCTTTTAATATAAGCTAAACTTTCGTATAGCTATTCGCATTTATAATATTAAAAAAGCTGTTTTTTTAAGCGGTGCTTATTAAGCTAATGCTTTAGTTCAGCTTATTAAAAGACATCGGCTTAGCTTTAAACTTAAAAAAGCTTAAGCTAGATATTCTTTTAATTAAAATATTGCTTTTAGTTTTAATAACGAATATCAATTAATTGCTCGAGTAAAGCATAAAGTTGTTAAAAGTATTAATTTAATAAGCTTTGATAAATCGATATAAATTAAAACGGATTACTATTATTATAAAGCCTTTCGTAACTAATTTAAAGTATTTAACGTATTCGAAAGTATAAACTTCGCAAAAGACTTTATTTAATAGTTTAATAATAAACGATAAGACTTTACGATTAAAGCGGAGCTTCGTTTAAACGTTTAAGTTAAAGAGTTTTTTAAATCTATTTTCAAATTCTAATACGTTTTTTACTTTTTAAAAGATCTTTATGCAATCGTAATCGTCGTCGTTAAAGCTTAAATTAAAGATTTCGGATAGCAAAAAGTAATTTATTATTTTGCTTTTTTCTTTATTTATTTTTATTTAGCTATAACGGTCGAAAAGTCGTAAGATCGCGTTATTAAAAAATTCGTCTTTTAAAAGCTTGCGGATCTAGCTAATAGCTTTCTTAATCGATTTTGCAGCAACTTAAAAAGCATTATCGATATTTTCGTTTAAGTTTAAGCAATCGAAAGCTAATTAATAAAAGTCTTAGCAAAAGTTAATAAAAGCTACGTTTATATTTATAAAGTCTTTAATCTCGACGAGTTTTAAGCAGCGGTTCGATACGGCCTTAGCTAGTTCGTATTTAAAGCTGTTTCTTTTTTTAATAAGTAATGCTAATAGCAATTAGTTTTCGAGAAGGTTGCGTTGCACTTTAAGTGCAAAAGCTAAAAAAGAGCTTACGTCGATAGACTTGCGTAAAGTAAATATAATCGAAGTAATTAGTTTAACGTTCGAAAGCTTATTAGTAAAAGATAATATCGATTTTTAAAACAAAGCTAATAATAATAAAAAGCGCGCAATAAGTGATCTAAGCAAAAAGGTTTTAAAAGTAAATAGTTAACTTAATCTCGCTTTAATTATTAAATTATTTAATACTCGTGAATTATAATTTACAAATAAAAGTTCGGATTCGAGTTCTTTTTGCAAGACGAAATTCTAAGTTTGATTTTCGTCGACGAACTTTATACGTTTTTTAAGTTCGTCGTATTCGCTTTTAATATTATCGAAAGCTAAAATCAATAAGCTATATAATAAGACTTTTAATCTTAGCTTTTTTAAGAATCTTTCGTTTAAAATAATAATCTTATCTTTTTACTTAATATTAGTTTTATCTTTTACGGTTTAGCAAATAAGGTTGATTATCGTAGCATTAAGCTTAATAAACTTGCGTCTTCGAGCTATATTAGCTATAGTCTTTTAAAAAGCAACGTAAGCAATAATATAATAATTGATAACTTAAATAGCGTAAGCGTTAAAAGTGCAAGTCTTTAAAATGACGCTTAATTAGCGAGCGCTACGGATTAAAGTGTATATAGCTTTAAAGTAGTCGTCGTATAATAATTAGTTTTTAACGCCGTCGAAAGCTTTTTTAATTCGTTTATATCTTTCGGCGTTTTTATTGCGTAAAGAATAAATAACGGTGACTCTAATAATAAACTAATCGTAAATCGAAAAGAAGTCTTTAGCGTTTATATTTTTTCTTACGCATTCGGCTCGCAAGAACTAATCGTATTGCAAGATCAAGTCGTTTTTTTTATTTAATTTGTTATTAAGGTCGGAGGTTGCTATCTTAAGTATAATTAATTAACTAAAGTTACTTATTTAACGATAAGTTTAAAAGAACTTATCGAAAATCTTAATAACTCGTCTTTCGAACTTTAGTTCGAAATTCGATTATCGGATTAAAGCAGCTTGCTCTTCGCTTATTAATAAGTTAAAAAGTGTATCCCGGACAAAAGCTTTTCCTTTAACGGCGGCTAACTTAAAAAGCATATTTAACTCGTAAATTACGGTTCACGAGTTAAATATAAGATAGCGGAATAAAAGTTAATAATAATGGTGATTAATTAAGTAATAATTAAGGTCGTTAGTATTAGCGTAATATTATATAGTTATAAAAAAAGAAAAGGTAATAATAGTATTGTTATAATTGTTGTTATATAAAGAAAGAAAATATTAAAAAGAAAGAAAAGAGAGCTTTCTTATATAAGTACATTTGTAAAAAGGACTTACTTTTCTTAACAGCAGTTCACCTTCGAATACACGTAATTAAGCACGCTTAAAATAAAGGAATAGTCTCGATTAAAAAATAAGAAATAGCCGTATAAGTTTAAAACAAATAAAAAACAATTAAATAATAAAAACAATTTGTATAAAACAAGTGAATAACTAATAAAGCGAAAGGAATAAAAAAAAAACAAAGAATATAATAAAAAGCAAGTCTAAAAGTGAAAGAACAAACGTAAGAAATACCTTTCTTTATTAAAACAAAAAGAATGATTATTAAAGCACGTCTTTTTATAAAATAAGTATAAAACAAAAAGAAGATAAAAAAGAAAGAAAACAAAAGTAAAAGAACAGATTAAAAAACAGTTTTATAAATTAGTTTTTATTCTTTCGAAAGTATTAAAAGAATAATTTAAAAATTAATAAGCTTAAGTTTAAAGATCACTTTTAAATTGAGTAATTCACTTTTGCCGTCGTCGGAAGGCTCGTATTTATTAAAGTCCGAATTATCTAAAGAATCCGAATCGTCTTTTTTTTCTTTTTCGTCGTCTTTATTAAAAAGAAAGAAAGTTTAATCGCGGCGATAAAATCGTTTAAAGCGGTTAGCTGCAAAAGTGCTTTTAAGCTTAGTTCTATCGGTCTTTTAAAGCTTGTAATACCTTTTATCGTAAGCTTTAAAAACGATATAAAGTCTTAGCTACTTGTAATCTAGCTTAATATTCGCGGATATATCGATGCTGCGTTTAACGTCGTAAAGCAGTACTAAGTCTTTCTTTTTAATAAGTTCCGACTTTAAAACTTTAACTCGTTTTTAAATAGCTTTAGCGGCAAGTCGATAGCGTTTTTTTTTTAAAATAATCTCGTCGATATCTTCGTCTCAAAGTTTTAATTATTTAAACCTTATAGCAAGCAAGTCAGCGCGAGATCGAACTTCTTGCTATAGCAATAACCTTTAAATTAGTTATCGTAATTTTAAAAGTAGCTTAGCTTTTCGTCCGTAATTTAAAAAAAAAAAGTAACTTTAATAAATACGTATATCGATATCCGGACCGCAAAGAGCATCTTATTGAATTTGCGAACTTAATTTTTAAATCTTTTATTTATAACTTTCGATAAGCTATTTAAGATATTTTTATATCTTTTCTTAATCATTCTATTAGCCTTTAAATTATAGCTCGAGATTTAAACCTTTTTAATTTCGTATTTAATAGCGAAAGCTTTAGCAATTGCTTTATTTTCGAGTTTTTTATCGATAATTAGTCTTTCGAATAATCCGTAGCAGCAAACGATATCTTTTTAAAAAAACTTAATAATAGATTCGGCGTTAGCCGATTAAAGTAATCGCTTTTTAAGTTATTCAAATAGATCTTCTTTAGTTAATATAAAGCAAGTTATCTTTTTATCGATAATAAATACTCGTAATACGTTTAAGCTAACTTTTAACTATATCTAAGTAAGCTAAATCGAATACAAAAGGTTTTCTGTTCGTTTAGCTTTGCGTTTCTAATAAAGCTTATAGCTTTAGACGAAAGCCTTGCAATCTTCGTAGCATTTATTTTAAAAGAAGAGTTTTAACGTACGATAATAAATTGATTTAGCTTTTTTATATTCGGATTTTCGATAAGCGTCAGAAATAGTAATATAGCGTCTTCAAATTTCGTTAACAACTAGCTTGATCGAATAAGAATTGTCTATTCGCTTATAAAAGTAACTATCTTTAACTAAGTAATTAAGTGCTTTATTTTTAAACTTTTAGAAATCGTAAGTTTTAATCGAAAGAAAGCGTTTAAAAGTAGTAAAGAATTAAGTAATAAGCTTAAAGTCGAGCGAGTAATCGTGTTTCAAAACTCTTTTTTTAGCTTATGAATTATAATTTACGAATCGTTTAATCGAAAATATTAAAATAGTGCTTAGCTCGTTAATAACTTAATTATTAATATCTTTTTTTTTTTTTAATATTTAAAAGATGCTTTCTTTTTCTTTTAAAAAGACCGTCCGCTGCCGTGTTTTTAATTTTAAAGATATGCTTGACTTTAAAGTCTATTAATTTTATTTACGCAATTTAGTTCGTAACGAAAGCTTTAAGCAAATCGCTCGCTAATCTATTAAATTGATTAATTAATACTTTAGCGTCGGTTTCTAAGATAAAGTAAACTTCGTATAATTCGCTTTTTATCTTTTTTATAGCTTTTAAAGCACCGCGGCATTTTCGTTTAATCGCGTCGTACTTGCTTTTAGCAAAGTTTTAAAGACTACTCTCGAATTTAGCAAGATATCGTTTCTTATCGAAGTCTTTTTACTATAATATTACTCTTTATCTTTTAAGATTAGCGTCTACCGTTAAGTAGATTTTCTTTTTTTCTTTATTATAATCGATCTTGATAAAAGCGAAAGCAAAGAGCAAGGCTTCTTTAAATAGCCTTATCGCTTTTTGTTAAGGTTTTAACTACTCGAATTCGACTTTTTTTTTTATCGTCGCGTAAATTAAAGCAGCAATTGTAAGGAAGTTTTTAATTTAGATTTTATAATAAATTACGATCTTAATAAAAGCTTAAGCTTTCGATATATTTTCGCACTTAATCTATTCTAATATCTTTTTAATTTTAACGGTTTAAAAGTAGCGTCTTTCGTTATTCGTAACGAATTTAACGATGTTAAAGCCGAGCATGTAATATTAAAACTTCGTTCCGACGGTCGTTTTAGCTCTTTTAAACTTTATTAGCACTTTATCGATGTTTTAAATATGTTTTAAAACGAATCGTCGTATTTCAAGTAAAACTTTTTCGTAATTATAAAAAGATCGCGATCTTTTAATTCTTACGTTATTTATATAAAGCAAGCAGACGTTAAAAATGCAGTCTATAAGAATTTTATAAATGATTTTAACGAATTAAGCGATCGAATTAATAGCTTTTATAAGTATTCGAGTCATTCGAAGCAGTTCGATAAGCGTTTAAATAGCTATTATATCTTTAGACTTAACGTTAAGAAAAAATTAATCGTATTTAAAAAAGAAATTTAAAAGTGTAATTATCGTAAAGCTAGCAAATTCGTTCGAGAATTAGTTTACGTTCGAAGCAATATTAGCGTTTTTGATCGTAATACAGTTTATTTTAATTATAATAGTGATCAGCTTGTATTTTCTTTTTTCTTTCTTTGCTATAATAAACCACTTGTTCCGGTAATATGACGACCTTAAGCGATTACTTAAAAGAATTCACGAAAGCGCGAAGGTTCATATAAAAGCTTAAAAGAATCTTAAAATAATAACTTAGAATCAATAATTATCGAGTATAAAGGTCGAAAGTAGCTGAAGTCTATATATACGAAAGTAAAAGCGCTAAAGATTCGTAAATTATAGTTTATAAGTTAAAAGCGAAGAATAAAAGAATATGAAAAATACGAAAGAAAAAAAAAAGAAGTAGCTTAACGCATATAAAGTGCGTCTAAAAGACTTAGCGTATCGTTATATTACTTTTCCGTCCGAAAAAAGCTCGTTTTCGAGCGTTTATCTATTGCTTTATTATTGCTTAAGTGATCGTAGTTATTAATATTATTCGAATAAGCTTTAATCTATTCGAAGAGCTTCGCGAGAAAGCCGAAAAGCTTTTTATATTTTAAGTAAAAGTTACGTACTTTAAAAAGAGCGTATATAAAGTCGAAAGCGAAGTATTAAATAAAATTAATATCGCGGCCGAGTTAAGAAGCGCAGTACTTAAAGTGCTTCTTAATTTAACGTACGGCTAAGATATTCTTTATTTCGTACTCAAGTTCGCTAGTAATATTAATCGAGTTAAATTTAAAAATAATTTGCTCGAAAGTAAAGTTATTAAAAGCTTTTCGTAGCCGTTCGAAATAAAAAATTAAATAAACCTTTATTAACTCGAAGAGCTTAAGTTTAAAGCTGCTATAAACGTTATCGATAACCTCGAACGGTCCGTTCGTCGAGTTATTAAGCTTCTTTAACGGTCGTAAAATAAAGAACGAGCGTATATTTAACTAAACCTTATTATTAACGTCGAAGTCAATCGAGCGCTTTAATTTATTAACTTATTTAGCTATACGATCTTAAGCGCGCTAAAAATGCTTTCTAACGAAATTCTAAGCTTCGAAATAGCGGTTAGCGTAAGCGCAAGCTTCGTTTTAATTAAGCTTGCGAAAAAAGGTTTAATCGTTAAATCGTTTTAAGCTTTAATTTTAAGTGGTTCGAAAAGCGTAGCCGTAAATTACCTTAAAAAAAGAAAAGCCGCCGAAAGAGTCGTAAAAGAGCGTTAATTAAGCGAAGTCTATTATAAAAAGGAACTCGCTTTAATCGTTTTAATAATAGCTTGCGAAGAAACGGAAGCGCTTTTACAAATACTAGTTATAGATTTCGGTTTAACCGTTAGTCTTAAAATGTGCGGCGGTGTTAAAAATCAGTTTAATACCGAAGATCTTATTAAATTCTTTTTAAAACTCGAACTAGTATTAAAGTCTTTTATTAAAAGTCAATATTAAAAGAGCTTTAAAATACTTGTAAATATAATAAATATAAAGCTTAACGAAGCTTTTAATATCGATAAACTTATAATAAAAGATCGAGATTGCTTATTTAAAAAAGCGATCGATTATTATAAAAACGTTATCGTAGCCGTATTTGTTTTTATTAAAGCTATAAAAATCTATAATAACGTGCTTTTAAAAGCGCGAAAAGATCGAAAGAAGTTAAAGCAAATTAAGTTTCTTATCGCGAAGCATTAAAGCTCGTTTATAAGCGTAATAATTGCGGCAATATTAATTAACGAATTTAATTATGCCGTGCTAATAGTATTATATTGCAAAGAGCTTATAAGTTTTACGAAAGCTAAAGTATATTATAAATACTTAATCGTAAACTTTTCGGACGAATAACGAGCGCAAGTTTTAAACGTCGAAAACTAATAAGCGGCTATCATAAAGCAGCAAATCGCTTTTTATAATAAGTTTAGCTCGTAAACCGTAGTTTACGAGTAAAAGCTTAGCTTTAAAAGCTTGAATTCAAAGTGCTATAAAACTAAAAGCGGTTCGATTAGCTTTTAAGATTTAATTAATAACTCGAAATGTTAATAAAAGCTCCGCGATCTCTTCGATAATAACGGCGGTCTTCGAAAGTATAAGTTAGCGTAGCTTTTCGATCAAGAGTCGTAAGTCAACGTTATTAGCGCGAAGCAGCGTTTGCAAGCGTTAAATGCGCTTAAAGTTGTTTTAAAAAGAGAGCTTTTCGATACGACGTATTAGCGCGTTAATTAAAAAGTTGTTTTTACTTGGTTTATACGTAATAATAAAGTTGTAATCGAAGAAAAGCTTTGCTTAACGTGCTTAACGAGCGTTAAAAGTCTTAAAAGTTATAAAGTACTTTAAAGCTTTATAATCGATAATTACTTAAACTTAATAAAAAAAGCCGGCGAGTTCGACGCGGAAGTTATTAAAAGAGCGTATAATAACTAGCATCTTTCTATCGTAAACGACGTAATTAAGCTTAACGAAAGCTATAGTTTTAAAATAGTAAGCGATTAATAGCTAATCGGAACTATGCTTTTAAGAAAAGACTAAAGCGATTACGCCGTTTAAAGCGTTAGTCTTTAGCATACAAAAGAGGTTTTAATTATAATATTATAAAATTAACGCAATAATTAAAGCGAGCTTTAAAAGGTCGAAGCTCTTTTAATATTAAAAATTAAATGAAAAAAAAACGTTAGTTTTAATTAAGTATATTAAAAGCTTTGCGATCACGCCGTAATCTCGAATAAATCGGCGATAAAAGTTATAAAATCTAAAAAAGCTTTAAACGCTTTTAACGGTTATAAAAAGCGCTTAATGCTTTATTATCGACGTTTTATTTAGATTTACTTTTAAGCTTTCGATAAAGATAATAAAGCTTAAGTATCTTACTTTAATAATGCTAAATTCGCATTTTTTAATATTAATTTAAAAGCTAGCGTCGTCGAGTCGTTAAAAAACTTAGCGGACGTAATAAGCGTGCTTTAAAAGATCGAAAGAATAAATTAAAATATCGTTTAAATATACCGTATAAAAGATGTTTAAAAAATTAAAAAAAAAATCATTTATATAGCGTTAATAAGTGGCGGGTCTATTAATTAATTCGAATAAAAGAACCTTGCACTTATAAGCACCGTAGCGTATTCTGAATATTATAAGCTCTTTTAAAATTAAGTTTATTTGTATTTTATAAAAAGCTTGCCGAATATCGAGTTTCGTAAAGATTTTAATTTTTAAAAAACGTGCGAAAGTCTTATCGATTAAAAAAAAAAAGTACCGATCTTTATAAGTGAAGTTGTTTAACGCGCGGAAGTCAATACAAAAGCGGAAGGAACCGTTTTGCTTTTTAACGAAAAAGATTAAAGCTGCAAATAGCGCTATTAAAAGTTCGATAAAACCTTTATTAAGATTATCGATAAAGTAAGCTTTAATAAGCTTTAGCTTAAAAATCGATATTTTATATAATAGTAAATATCGAAGCGCTTTCTCTTTCTTTTCGAAAAGCTCGATTTTATAATCGTAAAGCTTATATAATGCTAATACGTTGCTAACGGCTTTAAAAAACACGTATGCGTAATCGAAGTATTCGAAAAAGATAAAAAGGTCGTTAATAAGCTTTAATAATTCCGTTATAAAGTTAATAGCAAAAATAAAGCCGTTAATAAAGCGTATTAGCGCTACTTAATAGTCAGCTTAAATAAAAGCAATCGTTTAACGCTCGAAGATCAAGCAATCGAGCTCGTAAAAAGACGTAAAAAACAGTTTTACGTCTTTTTAACGAGCGATTATATAAAAAGCGTATCCGAAAACGCTATTGATTTTAAAGTTTTTATTGATTTTATATTTAAATATTTAACGAAAGCGTTTAACGAGCAAAAGAAGTTTTATAAAAGCGATATCGATTAATAAAAGCTTACGGTTTATTTAAGATATTGATTTAGCATAGTCTTTAGAAAAAGTGTTTTTCGTAAAGCGAAAAAGTAACGGCTTTACGAAAAAGTAAATAAAAGAAAAAGGTTTAACGATTTTAAAAGAAAAAGCGAAAAGAAAACGATTTCGAAAAAAAAAAAGTAATTTTACGATTATCGTTGCTACTTGATCCGCTCGTAAATTATAATTCACGAATAAATTAGCGTCGTAAGCTTTTTAAAAGCGATTTAAAGCTCGATCACGTTTATTAGCGTCGTATTAATAACGAGCGTTTACTTTACGCTAATTAAAATGCGTAATCTTAATAAGTTTAACGTAAGTAGCGGTCGAAAAGTTAAAACGAAGCTAATAAAGCTTGCGGCGCGCGCAATTAAAGAGAATCTAATACTTAATTAACTATGCTCGTTCGAAAATCACGCTATGATTTTTAAAATTAATAATAAAAAAAAGAATAAAAGATTAAACGCGCTTATTAACCGTAAAGTTAAGAAGTATAAAATATAAAATAATAACTTTACGAGCTTTATTATATAATTTAATAAAGAATAAAGCCGAAAGAAGTTAAATCAAAAGTTTAAGAAAAAAAGAAAATGATTTAAATAGCGCTAAGTTAATTAGCGCGTATTTATTAGCTTTTAAATCGAGTAAAGTAAATACTTTATACGAAAAGCTATTCTTAATAAAAGTAACGAGTATAATTATAGCTTTATTATTAAAGAGCTTCGTAAGGTCGAAGTATCGCATATTTCGGAGCTAGCTTAAAAAAGAAGCTTTGCTTAAGCTTCGACGTTTCTTTTATTATCGAAAGCGTCGGAGTTAATAAAAAAAAGCTCTTAATAATCTTTAAAAGCGTCGGAATAAAGCTTATCGTCCGAATCATCCGAATAAAAGCCGTATTCGAGTTTAGCGCCGTATTCTATTTCGTTAATTAAGTAATAACGAAAGAGCTTCGGCGTATTCGGATCTTTACGAGACGATTTAAAAGTTTTAATCGTTAATTTAAAAGCGTTTCCGAAAAAAAAGAATTTGTTAAATCGATTAAATCGATTTGCATTAGCGCTAAAGCTGTTAAAGGTTTAGCGTTAAGAAGTAAAGAAAAAGACGAAAGCTAAGCTACTTTAACGGTTTTCGTAATAAATGATTTGCTTGACCGCTGCTTTTTAAGCCGAGCGAAATTCGTTACGAGCTTTATTATAAAAGCTCTTCGCGAATTAAGTATTATACTTAGCTTATAAAGCGTCGTAAAGCTTTGCAAACGCGTATTAGCTAGCAGCTAATTATTAGATAGCGGTTTAAAAGTCTTTAAAAGTTATAATTTTAATAAATTCTAAATAAAGCTAGTCGCGCAGCGTTTTAATAATCTTAGAACGCAAAGCTTTACGTAATCGATTTTCGTTCTTGATTTTAACGGTAGCGGCAAGCTTCGAAAAGATAAAGTAAAAGTTTTAAAATTATTAATTAAGCTTTATATAAAGTTTTTCGAACTTAATTAACGCTTTAGCTTTTTTAGCGAAGTCGTTTAAGAACTCGAAAGCGATTTAAACGAGTTCCGAAGCGGTTACGAAGTTGCTACGATCTATAATTAAAAAAGTTAAAAACAAATAAGCTATCTTTTCGGTTTAATTAAAAACGTAATTCTTGCGTTAGCGTTTTATAAAAAAGTATTCTTCGAAAGCTTTTAAGTTGTCGAAAACGCGAGCTTGCTAATAGCGTGCTCGATAGCTTATACCGTTTAAAAGCTTTTGTTTAAAATTAAAGATCCGCTCGATACGAGCGCGACCTTAAAAAGCTAAAGAAAAAGCTTTAAAAGTATTGAACTTAGCTAAAGTGCGAAAGTTGGTTAGCTTATAAAGAAAAAATAGTTTATCGTCGTCGGCGAAAAAGCGGCGAAGGTTAACGGTTTTATAAATAAAAAGAATAGTTTAAAAAACCGAAGGCTTATATAACTCTTTACTTTTAAAATTATCTTCGAAAAACACTTAAAAAAGTTTTAATAAGCGTTTCGTAGTTAGCAAGACCGCTTAAAGCTGGTCTAGTTCTTTTCGAGCTCGATAAGCTTCTTTTTCAGCTCTTTTAACGAAAGTTTTTTGTTCGCTAGCGCTTTTATCAAGCTTTTCGTTACGAGTTTTTATATTTGCGAAAAGCTTTTTAAGCTTAGCGGCCTCTCGTTAAAACTAAAAGAAAGCTTAATATTAAGCTAAAGCTTTTTCGAAATTAATAAAAGCCGAAAGATCATCTTTATCGTTTTGCTTATTAATAGCTTCTTCTTAAGTAAAAAGAACTATTAATTAAGCCGTAGAAAAAGAAGAAAGAGCTATTAAAGCAGCTTTAAAAGGTATACGAAAGATTTTACTCGCGGAGCGAAGGTTGCTATATTGTATAAGTGCTATCCTTCAAGTTATACTTAAAATAAGCTTTCTCGTAACCGTTAAAGTCGTTTAAGTGTTTTAACGTTTAATTATTAAAAAATTCTAAAGAAAAGAAATATTATTAAAGCCGTTCTCGGCGGAGTAAAGTAGTTGTTAATAATATAACGACTTTAAGCGATTATTTAAAAGAACTTACGAGAGCGCAAAGGTTTATATAAAAGCTTAAGAGAATCTTAAAGTAATAACTTAAAATTAACAACTACCGAGTGTAAAGGTCGAAAGTAGCTAAGGTCTATATATACGAAAGTAAAAGCGCTAAGGACTCGTAAACTATAATTTATAGGTCAAAAGCAAGGAATAAAAGAATACGAAAAATACGAAGGAAAAAAGGAAGGAAGTAGCTTGGCGCATGTGAGGTGCGTCCAGGAGACCTGGCGTATCGTCACAAGTAAAAGCTTTAGCATAATTCGAAAACTTTTTATTTTAATCGCTTTTTTAATATAATAATAACTATTTTTTGCAAAGCTTTCGATACCGTAAACGTTTTCTTTTATTAAGCTTCGTAAAGCATCGTTTTGATTTTTTAAAATAGCATGACTTCTTTTCGAACTTAATTAAAATAAATAAAATCTTAAGCTATCGCTTTCTTTCGATTTAAAAAATATTAATAAAGCAGCTCTTTTTCTTTTAAAATAACTTAAGAGCTAATCGTAAATGCTTCGAATCGTTTTTTCGTTAATCTCGATTTAACTTTTAAGTTTAAAAACTTATTAATAAAGTATTTTAAAAAAGGTCTTTTAAGCTTAAAAGGTCTCGCTTTTTTATTTTGCTTAAACTAATCGTCGATCTTTTTAAGTATCTTTTTATTTAATACTTTTAAATTTATCGGTCTAACCTTCTTCGCTTTCTTTTTGTATATCGTATTAACTTTTATTATATTCTTTTTTAAAAAGTCTTTATCGTCGTCGATAATAAACATAAAATTTTCCGATTTATCGAGTTTGATTGCAAATATTTTTAATGTTTTTAATTTTAATAAGCTTTACTTAATATTAAATTAAATTGTTTTTTTATGATTTTATTGTTTTTATATTGATTTACTCGTAAATTATAGTTTACGGGCGGAATTTCTTTTTAAGCTTTTTTTTAACTTAGCATTCATTTTAACTTGCATACTAGCTATTAGTTTTTCGAGTCTTCGATTAAATCCGACTTATCTTTTGCAATAGTAATCTGTTTTTAAGTAAATCGATCGTAATTTTAAAAAAAAGCTTTTATCGTGCTATTATTAAAATAAGAAAAAAAGAGTTAAGATTTTAAAAAGAAAAGCATACTTAAGATAACTTCGTAATTGCTATTATTAATAATAAAGAAATCGGCGTAGTTAATAATTCCGCCGATAATAACTTCGACGTCGTTTATTTACTTATCGAAGTTATAAAGATCTCCGGACACGATAGTATAGATTAAAGCTCGATCCGTTATAATAAGTAGTTTAGCTATTTCAGTTACTTTTTTATTTATTACGTTGACTTTAAATCTATTATCGAAAAGAGATTTGCTCTTAACTATATCGTCGATATTAATAAAAACTTTTAAGATCTTTATCGTTACTTCGAAGCAATTGCGAAAGATAAATTATTTGCGAATTTGCGTCGTTAAAAAGTTTAGCTTGCTTTTTTTATTTCGACTTAAACGTTTAACAGTTAAAGCGTTTATAAGAATAAGCTTATTTTAAAAGACTTTTACGTTTTCTTTAATATCGAGAACTATTAAAATGTAATAATTTAATAGCTTATCGAAGCGAAAGCTAAATCCGAACAAGTTTTTAATCTAAACTTCGATTTTCGATTTCATAATCGCCGCTATTGCTTTTTCTTAAGCTTTAATAATAACGTAAAGGTTAATAAACTTCTTTCGTTTGTAAGTCTTCTTCTTCTTTCCTTTTAGCACTCGCTAAGTGATTTCAACCTCTTTTTTTATATCTTTTATAGCTTCGTCGGCTCTAGTTAATCTAAAAGACTTTTCTTTAATTATACTATCGAACAACTTATTTTTTAAATCTATTTTTATAATAATACTCGATTCTTAAAAAGCACGAGCCTTAAAAGTGCCGTAATTCTTTTCTTTTTGCTATCGAACATTCTTTTTAATTTTAATAAGCTTAAATCTTTTCGAAAGCGAAAGAAGCTTTTTAGCTTTATTTTTTGCGGTAGCGTTGATTTCGATCGAAGCGACTTTTATACTAAATAAATAATTAAGCGTATTAATCTATCTTACAATATTAATATTTTTAATATCGATTAGTCTTTTGATGATAATAGTAAGCTCTCTTAGCTAATTGGTTAGTTATTAAGCATTTTGATCGGGCTAATACTAAGCTAGCTATTAAATTAATTATTAATAAAAAAGCAAGTGTTTATAAGTCTTAAGTCCGCTAATAAGTCGATTTTTTAAGATATTGTTGTATTCCGTTTTACGAACGTCTAGTACGATAGATTTAAACCAAGTCTTTTTTTACTTCTTTTAAATAATAAAAGCACCGATCTTTTTAAGTCTTAAACAAAAGCGTCCGTAATCATTAATATAAATACATCTTTTATTAATTATGTTTTTAAAAGCTTTATATTTATCTCGGTATTAATAAAGAGCTTAAATTATATCTTCGAAGTTTTTGCAAAAGCTATAATCTTGTATTTAATTCTCGTATCTTTTTTTTTTCTTTTTTTTTTCGTCTTTATAATCCGTAGCCGATAATAATAATATAAACTCTACTTTCGAAGCTGACTTTACTTCGAGCATCTTAAATAATATACTTAATAAAAGCTTCGTTATAATCTTCGAATCGAACTTAAAGCTGAAACTAAATAAAGCGTCGAGAAGTTAGATTAGCGACTTAATTTTCGAAGTAATCAATTCGATTATAAATCGTATCGATTTATAAGTTAAAAAACTTTTTAATTATAAAATTTATTTTATTAATTCTTTTTTTTTATTTGTAAACCGTAGTTTACGAGTGAACGATATTACTATTAAAGCTTTCTTAGCAAACTCAAGCACGCTAGCCGGCTTAATATATTTTTTAATTAAAGTCCGAATATTTTTAATAAAGTTAATTAAAAAAGACTTTTCTCGATTTATAGTTTCGATAGTCTTAGCACTTTAATCGGTTTTAAAAGCGAATGCGACGAAGTCGTCGAAAGCAATATAAAAGTCTAAATCGAGTTCGTCGATTTTATAATGCTTAATCGTTTTATTTCGAATTCCGACGAGCAATTCGAAAAAGAATAAGCGGCTTTGTTCGGTCTTGCTTAAGAAGTGCATTAAAGTAAGTTTTTCGAAGACTCGAAAGAAAGTGCGATAATAATTTTTTAAATCATTAACATCTCGTTCTTGCATAGCAAATTCTTATAAAAAAGCGATCGAGTCTTTAATCTGTTAAATATCGTTTTTACGAAACTCGGTTTTTAAAGCCTTAACGAAAGCAGTTTAATCTTTTTTAACTTTCTATTCGAGCAAGCTTTTAATAATTTTTTTGCGAAAGTTATCGTAATAACAAAAGAGCTTAACAAACCGATCGTCTTTAAAGATATTAAAGTTATTACAAGTCTTTTCGTACTTTTCGATAAAGTCGGTAATATTAACACTATTAAAGCAAAGAGCTTTTAAAGCATTTAATAATAGCATGCGAATAGTTATAAAAGCGTGAAAGATAACAAGGTCGATTATAATTAACGCAAGGCTTAATAGAAGAGCAAAAAGAAGAAGAGTAGTATAGATCTTAAGACCGGTATTGATTTTAAAAAGCATTTTCGAAGCAAGTGTTTTCGATAAAAGTAAAGGTTTTAATTAAAAGTCGAAGTAAAATAAAGATAATGTAGAAGCACCCAAAAAGATGTGTTATATAAAAGCCTGGCTCTAAAGCTAGACCTCATAGTCTTATAAAGGAAGTGCTAAAAAAGATAAGTGGAAAGCTCGTTGATTATTTTAGCTAAAAGATGTGTGCTCTCTTATAAAAGATAAGTCCGTCTAGTATAGCTTTAATAGCCGTAGCAAGTACCTTATTAAGCAAAGTGTTTATATCCGTTCTTTTATAAAATAAGTAAGCGCTTTTGCTTATTATTAAGTAAGAAGAGAAAAAAAAAGATAGTGTAAAAGAAAGAAAAAAATCTAATATACAAAAAAAAAAAATATCTTATTTCTAAACTCTAAATATTTAAACTACGCTTCGGCAGCTTCTTTATAGTCTTTTTTCGTGCTTACGTTCTTAACTCTTTCGTTCTTTTTAAGTTAAAAAGGTCTTCTTCTCTTAGCAAAGCTAGCATTAAATGATAACGTATTAATAGCAGTATTTTTAAAAGTAAAAGAGCGCGTATCGTTTTTGCGCTTATTGCCGATAGCATCGTTAATAAATATGAACTTGGCCGACGGAAAGTTAGCAAAGCTAGAATAAAGTCTAAAGCTATTAGTTAAGTCGTCTTCGTTTTCGAGCAAGTCATTTAAAGCTTTTATAGCTTTATCGAATGCGCGGTTTAAAGATTCCGATTAAAAAGATAATGCTTTAAGATTATCGATTTAATTCGTAAAACGTAATTCACGAGTAGATTTCGCACTTTTTAAATTGATCTTTATATTTAAATCGAAGTCGTTAAAAGACAATTTAATTAATCGCAAGCTCTTTTTAAAATCTTTTAACTTATCGGCGTTTATAAGGTCGTTAGCTCGGCGGCTTTTGCTTTTAAAAAAGGATTTAGCTTCGTAAGTCTTAGCTTTAGCATTTAGCATAATAGCAAATCTTTTTTTAAATACCGAAAACAACTTTTTTTTATATTTAATAAAATGTTTTTAAAATTAAGTCCGAGATATAACAAAGATAGCGGTTAATTCTTTTACTACTCGAAGTTCGTTTTAATTTATTCTTTCGATTAAAGCTTTCGATACGTAATTGACGTAGTCTAGCTAGATTATAACGGCAAAAGGTTGACTTAATTTATTAATAACTTTTTATCGAAAAGTTAGCGGCATGCGTTTTAAAACGATCGTGCAAGCGTACTTTGCAAAGCTGACTTTATTTTTTAAAATATTATCGTTTAATAAAGCGGTATAGTTATTAAAGAAAACCGCTTATTTGCAAAAGGAATTTTAAAAAGCGTTTATATTTAAGAAAACATTTTGTTTCGTAATAACGGATATAAAAGTAGCGAAGTCGTTAATTATAGCGAAAGGTTAGCGTAGCGCAATGTTTTTAAGAGCATTTAAAGTCTTCGATTTAAGTTTAAAAGCTTTTTATCTAATAGTCTTTTTAAAAGTTATATCGTAAGTATAGCTTTTAAGCTAAATAGTTAAGCTTTTAATCTAGCTCTTTACGCCGTAAAGCATTAAATAATAATCTAAAACTTTATCTTTTATTCGTAAACTACGGTTCACGAGTCGTTTAATATTAGCGTCGTGCTTAATCGCAATTATTCGAGCATTATTATTGCATTTAAAAAGCTAAAAAGGTTTCGAGTAAGCGATAAGCTTATAATTCTCGTTTCGGCGATTAAGCAAAGCGGTAAAGTATAGCTTATAATAGCTTCGAAAGACTTGCTAAGTCAAAGAGTATATTATATTAAAAAGTGCACTAATTAAAGCTTTTTTTAAATTATTAATCCGAAAATGATGCAAGTATATCTAGATCTTTTTATTTATAATAATAAAGAAAGTCTAATTGCCGTGCTTATCGTTTAAAAAAAAAGCTTTTAATATAAGCTAAACTTTCGTATAGCTATTCGCATTTATAATATTAAAAAAGCTGTTCTTCTAAGCGGTGTTTGTCAAGCTAATGCTTTAGTTCAGCTTATTAAAAGGCATCGGCTTAGCTTTAAACTTAAAAAAGCTTAAGCTAAACATTCTTTTAGCTAAAGTATTACTTTTAATCTTAATAGCGAACATCGATTAATTATTCGAGTAAAGCATAAAATTATTAAAAGCGTTAGTTTAATAAGCTTCGATAAATCGATATAAATTAAAACGGATTATTATTATTATAAAGCTTTTCGTAGCTAGCTTAAGGTATTTAACGTATTCGAAAGTATAGACTTCGCAAAAGACTTTATTTAATAGTTCGATAACGGACGGTAAGACTTTGCGGTTAAAGCGAAGCTTCGTTTAAACGTTTAAGTTAAAGAGTTTTTTAAACTTATCTTTAAATTCTAATACGTTTTTTACTTTTTAAAAAATCTTTATGCAATCGCAATCGTCGTCGTTAAAATTTAAATTAAAGATCTTAAATAATAAAAAGTAGTTTATTACTTTGTTCTTTTCTTTATTTACTTTTACTTAGCTACGACGATCGAAGAGTCGTAAGATCGCGTTATTAGAAAATTCGTTTTTTAAAAGCTTGCGGATTTAGTTAACAGCTTTTTTAATCGACTTTGCAATAACTTAAAAAGCATTATCGATATTTTCGTTTAAGTTTAAGCGGTCGAAAGCTAATTAATAAAAGTCTTAATAAAAGTTAATAAAAGCTACGTTTATATTTATAAAGTCTTTAATCTCGACGAGTTTTAAATAGCGGTTCGATACGGCTTTAATTAGTTCGTATTTGAAGCTGTTTCTTTTTTTAACGAGTAATGCTAATAGCAATTAGTTTTCGAGAAAGTCGCGTTATACTTTAAATGCAAAAGTTAAAAAAGAGCTTACGTCGATAAACTTGCGTAAAATAAATATAATCGAAGTAATCAATTTAGCGTTCGAAAGCTTATTAGCAAAAGATAACGTCGATCTTTAAAATAAAGTTAATAATAGCGAAAGGCGCGCAATAAGTAATTTAAGTAAAAAGGTTTTAAAAGCAAAAGATTAACTTAATCTCGCTTTAATTACTAAGTTATTTAGCATTCGTAAATTATAGTTTACGAGTAGAATTTCAGATTCGGATTCTTTTTATAAAACGAAATTCTAAGTTTAATTTTCGTTAGCAAACTCTATACGTTTTTTAAGCTCGTCGTATTCGCTTTTAATATTATCAAAAGCTAAAATCAATAAGCTATATAATAAGACTTTTAGTCTTAGCTTTTTCAAAAGTCTTTCGTTCGGAATAGCGATCTTATCTTTTTATTTAATATTAGTTTTGTCTTTTACGGTCTAGCAAGTAAAGTTAATTATCGTAGCATTAAGCTTAATAAACTTGCGTCCTCGCGCTATATTAATTATAGTCTTTTAAAAAGCGACGTAAGCAATAATATAATAGTTGATAACTTGGATAGCGTAAGCGTTAGAAGTGCAAGTCTTTAAAATAACGCTTAATTAACGAGCGCTGCGGACCGAAATATATATAGCTTTAAAGTAGTCGTCGTATAGCAATTAGCTTTTAACGCCGTCGAAAGCTCTTTTGATTCGTCTGTGTCTTTCGGCGTTTTTATTGCGTAAAAAGTAAATAGCGGTGATTTTAATAATAAACTAATCGTAAGTCGAAAAAAGGTCTTCGGCGTTTATATTTTTTTTTACGCATTCGGCTCGTAAAAACTAATCGTATTATAAGATCAAGTCGTCTTCTTTACCTAATCTATTATTAAAGTCGAAAGTTGCTACTTTAAGTATAGCTAGTTAATTAAAATTGCTTATTTAGCGGTAAGTTTAAAAGAACTTATCGAAAGTCTTAATAATTCGTCTTTCGAACTTTAATTCGAAACTCGATTATCAAATTAAAACAGCTTGCTTTTCGCTTATTAATAAGCTAAAAAGTGCATCTCGGACAAAGGCTTTTCTTTTAACGGCGGCTGACTTAAAAGGCATATTTAACTCGTAAACTACGATTTACAAATCAAATATAAAATAGCGGGATAAAGCTAATAATAATAGTAATTAATTAAGTAATAATTAAAATCGTTAATATTAGCGCGGTATTATGTAATTGTAAAAAAAAAAAAAAAAAAATATTGTTATAATTGTTATTATATATATTGGATTGCTTCTAAGCGATTAAGAATATATTCGTAACTTCGTAAGGTCGTTAAAGTACTTGCAATTGCAAAACACTCGGTTGATAAAGTATCTGAATTTTATCTGCTCCCTAAGGCTTAAAAGAGCTGATTCCTTTTATATAATTAAAAGGAATTACGTGTACTAGCTAGCTAATAGGTTTACTAGTCAAGTTAAGGGTCTTTTAACTATTAACATGCTAAGCGAAGCATGCCAAGTGGCCCGTGAACTATAGTTTACAGATAAGTTCC
This sequence comes from Drepanopeziza brunnea f. sp. 'multigermtubi', assembly GCF_022702325.1. Lineage (NCBI taxonomy): Eukaryota > Fungi > Ascomycota > Leotiomycetes > Helotiales > Drepanopezizaceae > Drepanopeziza > Drepanopeziza brunnea. The sequence continues at coordinate 714,358 of NW_027094071.1, read as the reverse complement.
TTAACTACTATTATTACTACTACTATTAGCTAAGGTCGATATAAAGATACCGACACCAGCAACTCTCTTTTTAGCAAGCAGTGCTTTGCTAATTATTATATCGATCGAAAAAAAAAGGAAAGTAATTAAGCAAAAGTAATTAAATAAATAAAAAAAATATAATTTCTTTTCTCTTTCTTTTATAGCGGCCTTTCTACTTATTTATCTACTTGCACTTTTAAGATATTAGTCAGAACTAGCTCTTGCAAAGAAGTGTTGGCCTCGATTTTAATTATAGCGTTAGCAAGGTTAGATTTGCTTCCGATCTAGCGTACCTTAAAGAGCTTTCGCTTTTCGTATGACTTTCGAATAGCTATAATATCGATCATAAAGCGCTTTTCCTTAATAATTCCTAGCTTTATTATGCACTCGTAAAGCGAATAAAAGTTAATGCATATAATTACGAAGAAATTAAAAATTTTTAGCTAAGCTATAATTTAAGCAAAAGTGGTCGATATAATAATAACTATATCGATACTTAAAGATATAGCGTATAGCTTAAAGGCTAATACCGCTTTTATCACCCTTTTGCACTTTTATAACACTTAATAAAAGATATTACTCGTTAAAGTGAACTCGTTTTTATTTACGTAAGCTTTATTGCTAAAGATAGCTACGAAACTGATTTAAGAGTTAAAGTTAGCGTTATTAATAAACGCTCCGTCTACGAATACGAAAAGCTTCGCCGTTTTTAAGTTTAAAAGCACGTAATAGATTCTTCGAATTAAGTGATCGATCAGCTATTAAATCACTTTATTAAAAGCTTTATAATTTTCGTCCTTCGGTTCTTAGTATTAAGCAGCTATCGATAAAGCGCAAGATGCTTTTAAATAGCAAATAATAATTAAATACGCTTTTCGAATACGTTGCTTTAAGTATTTTTTAGCTCGTATAGCTAAATCGAGCTTAATTACTGCAAGCTTTTCACTTTGCCTTTTTTACTTAATTAATAATCCGAACCCGTTTTTATTTAAGAATAGCTTGCATCTATTGAAAATCATCGGTTCAGCGTATATAAAGATCTTTATTTCTTTGCTTTTTAGCTTGGATTTGACCAGCTCTTTCTCTTCCTTTGCTTTTATAACTAGATTGATAACTATAAGAACATTATTCGTTTATAAAGCAGCTATTCTTAATTGATCTTTATTAATTAATATAAAGAAGCAAAAATCAAAGCTCGATTGCTTTATCTCGAAGTTATCCGTAAAATGCTTTGAAAAACGCTTATATTAATGCGTTCTTGCTTTAAGGATCTTATACAAAAGGCTAATTATAAAAAACAAAATGCCGAAAAGGAATCGATAAATAATCTTTTTAAATAATCGCACGACGATTATTCGGATAAGCTTCGTGCTTAATTAAGTATAAGCTTAAGTAATATTTTTATTATAAACTTAATATTCGTAGTCTTTTATTAAAGAAAGAGCTAAAGCATAATAAAGTCTTTAGCCCGCTCGTTATACTATAAGTGACTCGGTAAGTACTTTCGTTTTGCTTTTATCTTAAAAGGCTTAGATTATTATACGAGACTTCTCGTATAGCGTAAGTGTTTCTTTGCTTTTGATTTTATTAATAAACTTAAATCCGAAGATCTTAGCGCTTTTAGCACGTAGATCGATGCTCGAGATCATTTAAAAGATGCTTTAAGCTATTAATCTTGCTAATTTTTTTGCTTTAAACTTTTAAAACGGTGCTTCGAAGCTCTTAATAATTCTTTCGGCTCGTAGTTTAATTAAAAGCTTATAGTTTCGGCGTTTCTTATCGATAACAAACACTTCGAAGTCTTTAATAAATAAAACGTAAGAATCGCTTTCTTTTTCGTCGAGCATAATCGAGATGTTAAGATCGTACTTTTAATAAAGTATTTAAACTATTAGTATTATTAATCTTTAAGAATTGATAAGTTGAAAGTTAAAGAAGCTATTTGCTAATCTTAGCGAGCTTCTTAGATTAAGCGACCTTAATAGATTAAGCGAATATTAAAGTTTAAGCGAATTTCGTATTTTTAATTCTTTTTCGCTTTTGCTTTAATCTTTTTTTACTTTTTCTTTTATTTTTACTTTAAGTATTTGCAATTCCTTTAACAGCTTTTTAATTTCAAAGTAATAAGGTTTTATTAAAATTAACTTGAATTCCGTAAGCTTCGGATATGCTATTATACACGTGTGCCTTTGCTTATTAAGCAGCTAAAAAAGGCTTTTCTACTTTTAATTTTTCCGTTATACGAATATTCGTAAATTAATAAAAAGGTTTAAAGTATGCTTCGTAATTAGTTTATTCTTTTTTTTAAGCGCGTCTTTAACTTGCCTCGTTGCGTAGCATTTTCGTACTTCTTTTATAGCTTTGTTAATAACAGCAGTACGCTTTTAAATAAACGCGGCAAGTCGATCTTGTTCCGTTAGCTTTAATAAAGTCTTAAAAACGAAAAGTATAAAAATTAAGCTATTAAATCTAGTTATATCGTTGATAGCTTTAATAGCTATTTAAAGTCGGTCTTCTTTTAAGGCTTTTAAAAGCTTTTTTATAACGATCTTAAAAGCGCGTCGCACAAAGACGTAATAGCGTTCTATTAGCTCGACGCTATAATAAGCTTTTATAAGCATCTGCTTCGAAGTGCTTTTAATACTTTTAAAGTACTTTCGAAACGTCGTTAAATTGAAATTAGTTCCGGGATCGTATATTACGTTTATAAAAGGCTCGACGTAAGTATTAACTTAATATCGATTGAATCTTTTAAGTAAATGTTATGCGGATATGCTTTTAAAGAAAGTAACGGCTTGAAAATTAATAAAGTCGCAAACGACGTGCAATACGTTTTTATCGTTTAAATGCATTATATCGACGTATATCGTATTATTAAAATTAATATTATCTTTGAATCTGATATTAAACCTCTTCGAAAAACGTCCGAATACTTAGTAATAATAGCAAAACTTTTAGATATTATAAAGCAAATCCCGTTTGAATTCGTGCTCGGCTCTTTTAAGAACGGCAGCAAACCGATCTGCTAAAAAGTGGCTAAAACGCTTATAAATAGTCTTTAATTGCTTTTTCGTAAAGTAGTAATAAACGGTCTCGCTTTCGATGTTATAATAAATAGCAGCGTGCTTTTTACTTAATAACATTTATACGTGCTTAAATATCTTTATTATTAATATTTCCTTTTTCTTTTAAACTAATACGTTTCGCAAGTTATTTAAGATCATCTTATGCTTGTTTATATTAGTTAATAAGAATAAGAAAAGTACGTCGCTTTTTATAACGTAAAACTTTACTTGACTTAAAAGAATACTTAAAGTAATTGCTTTAATAAAAATAGCAAAGCCGATCTCGTATTTAACGGACTTCTCTTTTGCTCGAGATATATTCAATTAAATCTCGAAGTATCTTTTTTAAAATGCTCGTAGCTAAAGCTAGCTAACGGTAAAGAAATTAGCTGCTTCGCTATTAATTATAAAGCTTATAAATACGTTTTTAAAGTACTTAAAAGCTATATAAGTCTTTGCTTTACTTGCGAGCATACGCGGATTTTGCTCGAGCATTTTTTAAGTCTTTACTTAATTAATAAAAGCGTAAAATGCCGTTTGAATCTTTAGTTGTTTGTATACTTCGTTAGCGTTAAAAGTGCTATAAGTAATTACAAAACTTTCCGATATATTAGCGTAGCTGCTCGATTCGAGCGGCTCGTTTAATAGGCTTGCGATAAACTAATCGAATTCTTTCGTAAATATAAGTAGTAAGCTTTTAATTAATACTACGTATTAAAAGAATTTGCTTTTCGTTACTTTTTTTGCGTTTTTAAAAGCTTAAAACTTAACGACGAATGCTTTTTTTTCGTCGAAAGTATAATTAATGCTTTAGCAACTTAGCTTTTTGCAAACAAAATACTTTTTTTCACTTTTAATAGCTTTAGCAGCTTTCTTATTTCCGAAGTATTAGCGGTCTTAAATAAAGCATTCGTATTTTTCGTTTAAATCGGAATCAGCTTTTAAAGTGTTATAAAAGCAAGTATGATCGTGTAACTCGTTAAAGCTTGCGTAAGCTTTAGCTTTAGCGAAAGGTCGAGAGGTCTTAATAGCAAACGCAATTGCTCGACGAATATTAACAATTGCCGCGATAAAAGTAAAAGCAAGGTTTATTCGTGCAATCGTAATCTTTAATACGTTTTTATAAGCTGAATATAACTTATTAGCAAGACTTCGATCATCTTTTAAACTTAGTCGTAAAGAGCTTTAAATCTTTTTAAGCTTTTTAACGAGCTTCTTAAAGCACTCGCTAAGCGAAGTCTTTAGATTTTTTTTCTTAATTAAATTTAACGAAATTTCTTTTTAACGGTCGTATTTTGCTTGCTGCTAGTAATCAGTTTCGAAGTAATCTTTTATTATAATAGCGTTTGCTTTAAAAGTCGAAAGCTTAATTTTAATAACGTAATTATAATAAAAGATTATAGCTTCTTTTATAAGCATAATCGAGAACGTTGCTAAATAATCGTCGGAAGTTAAACCGTATCGATTTGCTTAATTAGCAAAAATCTTTAATTAAGTTTTAAAGTTATCGTCGAGTCTTAAATACTTTAGCTTTTTAAAAAAGCTTCGCGCGAACAAAGTTAATTCTTTCGCTTTTAAATAAAGGTCTGTTATTTTTAATTTCAAAAAATCATTTTTATTATCGTTAAAAGCGCTTAAAATGCCGTACGCAAGTGTGCTATACTTAATTAATAGTCTAATCGGTAAAGAATTACCGATATAATTATTAGTGGTCCGTTTTTTTCTAAAGTCTTTAAGAAGCTTATTTCCGAATCCGAAGTCTTTTAAAAGTCCGTTTCCGAATCCTTTTAATAGTTTAAAAAAGCCGTTCTTACTTTTTTCGTATCCGTAGCTTCGATCTTTTTGCTAATCTCTTTTGTTCTTTCTTCGTCGATTATCGTTAAGATCGTTAAAGCTATTTAAGTTATCGATTAAAGCTTTAGCTCGATAGTATCCGTACTTTTAAGCGCGCTCTTAGCGATTCTTATACTTTTAGTATCTTTTTTATCGATACGTAGCTTATTAAAAAATTTAAAAAGCTTATCGGTACGTCCGAAAATGCTAAATCTTTTTTTCGAGTTGCTAAAATTAAGCACGGAAATCTATACGTTATCTTTAATAAAAGCTGATTTTGTTCGAAATGCTTTTAAGTTTTAACGGGTCTTTTTTTAACGTATAGCTGCTATTGCTTTGCGTATTATCAAGCTTGATTATGTTTTCGAAGCCGTTATTATTGCTATTCGATCTTAGTTTTTAAGAAACCCGGTTATAGCTTTTAAAAAAAAGGTTTAAAAGCCGCTAAAGTGATTTTAGCTTTTTTTATATAATTAGCGTATTGCGTAGCGATTAATAAATTAAAAGCGTTAAGTACGCTAAAGTGCTTCGTCGTAGCCTTTCGTTAAATTATATAGCGTAAGTTCGTAATTCCGTTATTTGCTTTGCTATAGCTTTTATATTTCGTTTTATATTTTTCTTTTCTTTTAAAAACTCTTTCTATAACTTTTAAATTTCTTTTTTTTTTCTTTTTACTTAAAATCTCTTTTTCTTTTTTTTTTAAACTTCTCGGAAATAGTAAAAGTAGTTAAAGCGTATTATCTTCGTCGTCGTCGTCGTCTATAAGATTATCGGCGGTCCACTTTAAATCGAAGCTTAAAAGTATTGCTTATTGTTTTTTTATTTCTTTAAAAGTCTATTAATACTGCTACTCGTCGTTTAAAAGCTTGACTATTTTATTAACGTAGCCTCTTTGTTTTAAAAGGCATTATACGCTTTTAAATAACAAGTGTTCTTTAAGGCTAATAAAAGTAGTATACTTAAAGCTTCGTTTTATATTATTCTTTATTATCGTAAAACTCCTTTAATCTTAGCGTAAGAAAGCGTGCCGGAATAAGCTTTATAAGTCGTAATCCTTTAGCTTTTTATACTTTGCATTTAAGAAGTCCTTTATTATTATTCGAGCCGTAATCTTATTATCGAGCCTTGCGTATAAAAGCTCGTTTAAGTTAAATAAAATGCTCGATATCTTATCGTCTAATCCTTTCGAAAGGCTTAAGAGCTTTAAGTATAATGTTTCTTTTAGCTAAATAGCTAAGGGTTCCGTAAGTAATAATAAGATTCGAAAGATATAATACCTTATTGCTTTTTGTCGGCTAAACTCTTTACTTAAAAGTTTAATTGCTCGATCGGCTATAATTATTATCTGTTTGTATATAAGTCGATCCAAATTTAATTAAGATGCTATATATAGCAAGTGCGGCTTTTATAGCGTTAAAATTATTATTTTAAAAGTGATTTAATTCGGAATCACTTTTCCGTAAGAATAAAAAAAATCGGTAATATAAAAAGCGACTTAATACGGAATCGCTTTTCCGTTATAAAAAGAAAGAGGTATCGTAATGAAAAGTATCTTCGCTATAAAGTATTCTTAGCTTTTTTATGATTAATTACTTAATAGTAAATCAACTATTAATTAATATTAAATTGCTTTCAAGCGATTAAAAATATATTTGTAATTTCGTAAAGTCGTTAAAGTACTTGCAATTGCAAAACACTCGATTGATAAAGTATTTAAATTCTATCTGCTCTTTAAGGCTCAAAAGAGCTGATTCTTTTTATATGATTAAAAGGAATTACGTATACTAGCTAGCTAATAAGTTTATTGGTCAAGTTGAGGGTCCTTTAACTGCTAACATGCTAAGCGAGGCATGCCAAATGGCCCGTAAACCATGGTTCACGGGTGAGTTCCCCAACTACTACTACTACTACTATTACTAGCTAAGGTCGATATAAAGATACCGATAATATAAAAAAGAAAATGTTAAAAAGAAAAAAGAAAAGGCTTTCTTATATAAGTACATTTGTAAAAAAGACCTACTTTTTCTAATAACAATTCACTTTCGAATACACGTAGTTAAGCACGCGCAAAACAAAAGAACAGTTTCGATTAAGAAATAAGAAATAGCCGTATAAGCTTAAAACAAATGAAAAACAATTAAATAATAAGAACAATTTGTATAAAATAAGTGAATAGCTAATAAAGTAAAAGGAATAAAAAAAGAACAAAGAATACAATAAAAAGCAAGTCTAAAAATAAAAGAATAAACGTAAGAAATACCCTTTTCTATTAAAACAAAAAGAGTGATTATTAAAAGCACGTCCTTTTATAAAATAAGTATAAAACAAAAAAAAGATAAGAAAGTAAGAAAAACAAAGTAAAGGAATAGATTAAAAAATAGTTTTATAAATTAATTTTTGTTTTTTCGAAAGTATTAAAAAAATGATTTAAAAGTTAATAGACTTAAGTTTAAAGATCACTTTTAAGTTAAGTAGTTCACTTTTGCTATCGTTAAAAAGCTCGTATTCGCTAAGGTTTAAGTTGTTCGAAGAACTCGAATCTTTTTTTTTTTTTTTCGTCGTCGTTAAAAAAGAAAAAGGTTTAATCGCAACGATAGAATCGTTTTAATCGATTAGCTGCAAAAGTGCTTTTAAGCTTAATCTTATCGGTTTCTTAAAGTTTATAATATCTTTTATCGTAAGCTTTAAAAACGATATAAAATCTTAACTATCTATAATCTAGCTTAATATTTACGGATATATCGATGCTTCGTTTAACGTCGTAAAAGAGTATTAAGTCTTTCTTTTTAATAAGTTTCGATTTTAAGATCTTGATTCGTTCTTAAGTGACTTTAACGGCAAATCGATAACGTTTTTTCTTTAAAATGATTTCGTCGATATCTTCGTTTTAAAGTTTTAATTATTTAAACTTTATAGCAAATAGATTAACGCGAGATCGAACCTTTTGCTATAATAATAACTTTTAAATTAGCTATCGTGATTTTAAAAGTAGTTCAGCTTCTCGTCCGTAATTTAAAAAGAAAAGTATAACTTTAATAAATGCGTGTATCGATGTTCGGACCGCAAAGAGCATCTTATTGAATTTGCGAACTTAATTTTTAAATCTTTTATTTATAACTTTCGATAAGCTATTTAAGATGTTTTTATATCTTTTTTTAATTATTTTATTAGCTTTTAAATTATAGCTCGAGATTTAGACCCTTTTAATCTCGTATTTAATAGCGAAGGCCTTAGCAATTGCTTTATTCTCGAGTCTTTTATCGATAGTTAGTCTTTCGAACAATTTATAACGGCAAACGATATCTTTTTAAAAGAATTTAATAATAAATTCGACGTTAGCTGATCGAAGTAATCGTTTTTTTAATTATTTAAATAAATCTTCTTTAGCTAATACAAAGCAGGTTATCCTTTTGTTAGTAATAAGTACTCGTAATACGTTTAAGCTGACTTTTAATTACATTTAAGTAAATTAAATCGAATACAAAAGGTTTTTTATTCGTTTAGCTTTGCGTTTTTAATAAGGCTTATAGCTTTAAACGAAAGCTTTGCAGTTTTCGTAACATTTATTTTAGAAAAAGAGTTTTAACGTACGGTAATAAGTTGATTCAGCTCTTTTATATCCGGATTCTCGATAAGCGTCGGAAATAATAATATAACGTTTTTAAGCTTCGTCGACAATTAACTTAATCGAATAAAAATTATTTGCTCGCTTATAAAAGTAACTATCTTTAACCAAGTAATTAAGTGCTTTGTTTTTAAACTTTTAAAAGTCGTAAGTCTTAATTGATAAAAGGCGTTTAAAAGTAATAAGGAATTAAGCAATAAGCTCGGAATCGAGCGAATAATCGTGTTTTAAAACTCTCTTTTTAATTCGTAAATTATAGTTTACGAGTCGTTTAATCGAGAATATTAAAATAATGTTTAGCTCGTTAATAACTTAATCGTTAATATCTTTTTCTTTTCTTTTTTTAATATTTAAAAAATGCTTTTTTTTCTTTTTTAAAAAGACCGTCCGCCGCTATGTTTTTAATCTTAAAGATATGCTTAACTTTAAAGTCTATTAATTTTATTTACGCAATTTAATTCGTAACGAAAGCTTTAAGCAAATCGCTCGCTAATTCGTTAAATTGATCAATTAGTATTTTAACGTCAGTTTTTAAAATAAAGTGAACTTCGTATAATTCGCTTTTTATCTTTTTTATAGCTTTTAAAGCATTGCGATATTTTCGCTTAATCGCGTTGTACTTGCTTTTCGCAAAGTTTTAAAAATTACTTTCGAACTTAATAAAATGTCGCTTTTTATCAGAGTTTTTTTGCTGCAATACTGCTTTTTATCTCTTAAGACTAGCGTTTACCGTTAAGTAAATTTTCTTTTTTTCTTTATTATAATCGATCTTAATAAAAGCGAAAGTAAAGAATAAGGCTTCTTTAAGCAGCCTTATCGCTTTTTATTAAAGCTTTAATCACTCGAATTCGATCTTTTTTCTTATAATCGCGTAAATTAAAGCAATAATCGTAAAAAAGTTTTTAATCTAGATTTTATAATAAACTACGATCTTAATAAAAGCTCGAGCTTTCGATATATCTTCGCACTTAATTTATTTTAATATCTTTTTAATTTTAACGGTTTAAGAATAGCGTCTTTCGCTATCCGTAACAAATCTAACGATATTAAAGCTAAGCATATAATATTAAGACTTCGTTCCGACGGTCGTCTTAGCTTTTTTAAACTTTACGAGTACTTTATCGATGTTTTAAATGTATTTTAAAACGAATCGTCGTATTTCGAGCAAAACTTCTTTATAATTATAAAAAGATCGCGATCTTTTAACTTTTACATTATTTATATAAAGCAAGCAGACGTTAAGAATCTAATTTATAAAGATTTTATAAATAATTTTAACGAATTAAACGATCGAATTAATAGCACTTATAAATATCCGAGTCATCCGAAACAGTTCGATAAGCGTTTAAATAGCTATTATATTTTTAAACTTAACGTCGAAAAAGAATTGATCGTATTTAAAAAAGAAATTTAAAAGTATAATTATCGTAAAGCCGGCAAATTCGTTCGAGAATTAATTTACGTTTAAAGCAATATTAGTATCTTTAACCGTAATACGGTTCATCTTAATTATAATAATAATTAGCTTATATTTTCTTTTTCTTTTCTTTATTATAATAAACTACTTGTTTCGATAAAAGCTTTAATATAATTCGAAGACCTTTTGCTTTAATCGTTCTTTTAGCATAATAATAATTATCTTTTAAAAAGCTTTCGATATCGTAAACGTTTTCTTTTATTAAGCTTCGTAAAGCATCGTTTTGATCTTTTAAAGTAGCATAATTTCTTTCCGGACTTAATTAAAATAAGTAAAATCTTAAGCTATCGCTTTTTTTCGATTTAAAAAGCATTAGTAAAGCAGCTTTTTCTTTTCCGAAATAACTTAAAAGCTAATCGTAAGTGCTTCGAATCGTTTCTTCGTTAATCTTAATCTAACTTTTAAATTTAAAAACTTGCTAATAAAGTATTTCGAAAAAGGTTTTTTAAGCTTAAAAAGTCTCGCTTTTTTATTTTGTTTAAATTAATCGTCGATCCTTTTAAGTATTTTTTTATCCGATACTTTTAAATCTATCGGTTTGACTTTTTCCGCTTTTCTTTTATACATCGTATTAACCTTTATTATATTCTTTTTTAAAAAGTCTTTATCGCTATCGATAATAAACATAAAATTTTCCGATTTATCGAATTTAATTGCAAATATTTTTAATGTTTTTAATTTTAATAAGCTTTGCTTAATATTAAATTGAATTATTTTTTTATAATTTTATTATTTTTATACCGATCTACTTATAAACTATAATTTATAAGCGGAATTTCCTTTTAAGCTTTCTTTTAGCTTAGCATCTATTTTAGCTTGCATGCTAGTTATTAGTTTTTCGAATCTTCGACTAAATCCGACTTATCTTTTATAATAATAATTTATCTTTAAATAGATCGATCGTAGTTTTAAAAAAAAGCTTTTATCGTGCTATTATCGAAATTGAAAAAAAAGAGTTAAGATTCTAAGAAAAAAAGCATGCTTAAGATGACCTCGTGACTGCTATTATTAATAATAAAAAAATCGGCGTAGTTAATAATTCCGCTAATAATAACTTCGACGTCGTTTATTTACTTATCGAAGTTGTAAAGATCTTCGGATACGGTTATATAAACTAAAGCTCGATCCGTTATAATAAATAATTTAGCTATCTTAACCACTTTTTTATTTATTATATTAATTTTAAATCTATTATCGAAAAAAGATTTGCTTTTAATTATACCGTCGATATTAATAAAAACCTTTAAAATCTTTATCGCTACTTCAAAGCAATTGCGAGCGATAAGTTGTTTGCGAATTTGCGTCGTTAAAAAGTTTAGCTTGCTTTTTTTATTCCGACTTAAACGTTTAATAATTAAAGCGTTTATAAGAATAAGCTTACTTTAAAAAACTTTTACGTTTTCTTTAGCATCGGAAACTATTAAAATATAATAGCTTAATAGCTTGTCGAAGCGAAAGCTAAGTCCGAATAAGTTTTTAATCTAGACTTCGATTCTCGATTTCATAATCGCCGCTATTGCTTTTTCTTAAGCTTTAATAATAACGTAAAAGTTAATAAACTTTTTTCGTTTATAAGTCTTTTTCTTCCTTTTTTTTAGCACTCGTTAAATGATTTCAACTTCTTTTTCTATATCTTTTATAACTTCGTCGGCTTTAACTAGTTTAAAAAGTTTAAAAGACTCTTTTTTAATTATATTATCGAATAACCTATCTTTTAAGTCTACTTTTATAATAGTACTCGATTCTTGAAAAGCACGAGCTTTAAAAATACCGTAATTCTTTTCTTTTTATTATCGGATATTCTTTTTGATCTTAATAAGCTTAAATCCTTTCGAAAGCGAGAAAGACTTTTTGGCTTTATCTTTTACAGCGGCGTTAATTTCGACCGAAGCGACTTTTATGCTAGATAAGTAGCTAAACGTATTAATTTATTTTATAATATTAATATTTTTAATATCGATTAATCTTTTAAAGATAATAGTAAGCTTTTTTAGCTAATTAATTAGTTATTAAGCATTTTAATCGAGCTAATACTAAGCTAGCTATTAAATTGGTTGTTGATAAAAGAGCAAGTGTTTATAAGTCTTAAGTCCGCTAATAAGTCGATTCTTTAACATGTTATCGTATTTCGTCTTACGAACGTTTAATACGATAGATTTAAATTAAATCTTTCTTTGCTTTTTTTAAATAATAAGAACACCGATCCTTTTAAATCTTAAGCAAAAGCGTCCGTAATCATTAATATAAATACATCTTTTATTAATTATATCTTTAAAAGCTTTATATTTATCTCGATATTAATAAAAAGCTTATATTATGTTTTTAAAGTTCTTGCAAAAGCTATAATCTTGCATTTAGTTTTCGTATCTTTTACTTTTTTTTCTTCTTCGTTTTTATAATTTATAGCCGATAATAGCAATATAAACTTTACTTTCGAAGCTGATTTTACTTCGAGTATCTTAAGCAGTATACTTAAAAAAGGCTTCGTCGTAGTTTTCGAATCGAATTTAAAATTAAGATTAAACAAAGCGTCGAGAAATTGAATTAGCGATTTAGTTTTCGAAGTAATCAATTCGATTATAAATCGCATTAATTTATAAGTTAAAAAACTTTTTAATTATAAAACTTACTTTATCAATTTCTTTTTTTTTACTCGTAAATCGTAGTTTACGAGTGAACGGTATTATTATTAAAGCTTTTTTAATAGACTTAAAAACGCTAGCTAGCTCGATATGCTCTTTAATTAAAATTCGAATATTTTTAATAAAGTTAATCGAAAAAGACTTTTTTCGATTTATAGCTTCGATAGTTTTAGCACTTTAGTCGGTCTTAAAAGCGAATGCGGCAAAGTCGTCGAAAGCGGCATAAAAATCTAAGTCGGGTTCGTCGACTTTATAATATTTAATCGTTTTATTTTAAATTCCGACGAGCAATCCGAAAAGAAACAAGCGGCTTTGTTTAGTTTTGCTTAAGAGATATATTAAAGTAAGCTTTTCGAAAACTCGAAAGAAAGTACAATAATAGTTTTTTAAGTTATTAATATCTCGTTTTTGTATAGCAAATTCTCGTAAGAAAGCGATCGAGTCTTTAATCTGCTAAATATCGTTTTTACGAAATTCGGCTTTTAAAGCTTTAACGAAAGCAGCTTAATCTTTTTTAGCTTTTTATTCGAGTAAGCTTTTAATAACTTTTTTACGAAAGTTATCGCAATAACAAAAGAGCTTAACGAATCGATCGTTTTTAAAGATATTAAAGTTATTACAAATCTTTTTATACTTTTCGATAAAGTCGGTGATATTAGCATTATTAAAGCAAAAAGCTTTTAAAGCACTTAATAATAGTATACGAGTAATCATAAAAGCGTAAAGGATAATAAAGTCGATTATAATTAACGCAAAGCTTAATAGAAAAGCAAAAGGAAAAAGAATAATATAGATCTTAAGACCGATATTAATTTTAAAAAGCATTTCCGAAGCAAGTGTTTCCGATAAAAGTAAAGGTTTTAATTAAAAATCGAAGTAAGATGAAGATAGTCCGAAGCTTATAAAAATACGATTAAAAAATTCAATAAATTTAAAAGATTCTAACGAAAAGAAAAGTGATTTTGCGTTGACTTCGATATTAAAATTTTTAAAAAGGTTTTCGGTATTTTAAAAATCAAATATATATATGTATTAAAAATGATCGGATTAATAAAAAGTTTTTAAATTATTTGATTTTAATTCGTAAACCGAGTTCACAAGCTAAATAAATGACTTTCGCAAAGTATTTTCGATCCGAGATTAAAAAGAATAAACTTTTTGCAAAAGTAAATTAATAATTAAAATTAAAATTATAAAAAACTTAAGAATCAATTGATTAGCGTCGCTAATAATTCCGGATTATATTAACTGCTTTAATTTAAGATAAGAGCTAAAATATAAAAAGGTATTTTTATTAATAAGTGAAAATTCTTTTTTATTAACGATAAAAGAAAGTTTTTGCTAAAGAGCCGAAATATTACACTTTAGCTATTACGGCGTTTCGGTGTCCGAACTTATCGAGAATAAAGTTTTGATTGTTTTGAAGTTGTAGTTATAAAGTATAAAGAAAGCTGAATAATGAACGAAGGTCAATTTAATTGCGAATCAAGCGATTGTAATAAGCTGTATAAAGATAAAGACTAAAAGTTTGAATCTTTGCGTAAGTCACTAATGTAAAAGCACTTAAAAAAATGTGTTGTATAAAAGCCTAGCTTTAAGGCTAGACTTTATAGTTTTATAAAAGAAGTGCTAAAAAAGATAAGTGGAAAGCTCGTTGATTGTTTTAGCTAAGAGATGTGTGCCCTCTTATAGAAGATGGGTCCGTTTAGTGTGGCCTTAGTGGCCGTAGCAGGTACCCCATCAAGCAAGGTGTTTACAATAATCCGAAGCTTATAAAAATACGACTAAAAGATTTAATAAATTCAAAGGATTTTAACGAAAAAAGAAATGACTCGGCGCCGACTTCGATATTAGAAATCTTAAAAAAGTTTTCGGTATTTTAAAAATCAAATATATATATGTGCTAAGAATAATCGAGTTAATAAAAAAATTTTAAATTGTTTGATTTTAATTCGTGAACCGGGTTTACGAGCTAAATAAGTGACTTTCGTAAAGTATTTTCGATCCGAGATTAAAAAAAGTAAACCTTTTGCAAAAGTAAACTAATAATCAAAATCAAAACTATAAAAAACTTAAGAATCAATTGATTAGCTTCGCTAATAACTCCGGACTATATCAATTGCTTTAATTTAAGATAAGAGCTAAAGTATAAAAAGGTATTTTTATTAATAAGTGAAAATTCTTTCTTATTAATAATAAAAAAGAGTTTTTGCCGAAGAACCGAAATATTACACTTCGGCCATTGCGGCGTTTCGATGTCCGAACTTATCGGGAATAAGGTTTTGATTATTTTAAAGTTGTAATTGAGTATAAAGTACTAAATGATAAACGAAGATCAACTTGACTGCGAATCAAGCGATTGTAATAAGCTATATAAAAACAAAGACTAAAGGTTTGAATCCTTGCGTAAGTCACCAATGTAAAAGCACTTAAAAAGATATGCCGTATAAAAGCTTAGCTTTAAGGCTAGACCTTATAGTCTTATAAAGAAGTGCTAAAAAAGATAAGTAAAAAGCTCGTTGATTGTTCTAGCTAAAAGATGTATGCCCTCTTATAAAAGATGGGTCCGTCTAGTATGGCCCTAATGGCTATAGCAGGTACCCCATCAAGCAAGGTGTTTACAATAAAATAAATTATATTAAACTTTCGAGCGACTTTACTTATAAAGCTAATTACGTTTTAAACTTGACTTTTTTAAATATCTCGTTTGTTTAAACGATAATTCGCTTCGATCTTTATTCGAGCTTAAATTACGAGACTTAAGTTACGATTATTTTTAATCGAAAAGTCGTTTTTTTAAAGCGCTTTTAATATCGAATATCAGATTAAGATTTCGAGAAATTCGCTTCGTTTATAATATTAAGCGTAAACTAACTTTTCGATTCGTAAACGATACATTTTATCGAAGAACTCGATTAACTTGCGATCGACTTAATTATTGCTTTTAATTTTGTTTTAAAAGTTGCGAAATAGCTTGCTCGAAAAAAGCTAACGGTTGCATTATAATAAACGGCAGATTATTAAATAGCGTATAAAAAACACTTAGCAGCGCGCTTTATAATATACAACGGAAAACCGATTTAAAAAACGCGAGATTAGCTCGTTATAATTAAGAAAGTTAAAAAAGCTTATTAGATTTACGTAATCGACGGAGTGAAATCGGACTAAGACTTGTATAAAGTCATAAGCTAATATAAGCTTACTTCGAACTTAAAATCGCTTTTTTTAATAATCAACGACGAAGCTATCGAAAATATTAAAAAGAAAGCGGACGCGTTGCGAAAAAGCATTTTTAAACGGTTTAGCGCCGCCGACGATTTTAATTACGATCTACTCGCTAGCTAAAAAATCATTAATCGGCTTTTTTAAGATATTACGGTATTATTAAAAGAAATAGAGTTTTACGTAATCGAAATAATAAACACTTTACTTAAGACGGACAAAATTATCGTACGATTACTTAAAGTATATTAGTATTACGTTTATTACTTTTTTTATAGCTTTTTTAATAAGTGCTTAGCTTTTTATTATTTTTTAGATACGTAAAAGCTCGTTAAAGTCTTAATGATTTTTAAAATAAAGAAAAAAAATAAGACTTTTATCCGCTTTTAACGATCGATTGCTTTGCTTTCGTGTATTTTTAAAAGATTAAAGCGTATCGTTACGAAGAGAATTACGTAAACTGCTTTTATTAACAACGTCTTTAGCTTATAGCACGCGAAAGCTTTTTTATAGCGCTTTACATTAAACTTCGCTTCGTGCTTAATATACGATATCGAGGCC
Source organism: Drepanopeziza brunnea f. sp. 'multigermtubi' (assembly GCF_022702325.1). NCBI lineage: Eukaryota > Fungi > Ascomycota > Leotiomycetes > Helotiales > Drepanopezizaceae > Drepanopeziza > Drepanopeziza brunnea. Next base: position 697,912 of record NW_027094071.1, on the reverse strand, counting down.
GTACTTGCAATTAAATATTAAATTATTATAATTATTATAAACGTTTAAAAAGCTTTCGATGCGGTCTTGACTCGTCGCTTTTTTAAACGTATAATAAAATAAAGTTAGTCGTATTTATTGCTTAAGCTAATAGAATCTTTTTTTTTAAATCGTAAAATTAAAGTTTAATTAAAAAAAAATCACGAATACTTACGACGTAAAGTGCGGCACTTCGTAAAGATCTTTGCTATTACTAATACTTTATATACTTTACTTAGCCGAGCTATTTAATTAAGACCGGATATTACGCTTCGAGTACGCTAACGATATTTGCTTATATCGCGTTAATCGTACTTTCGACCGGAACATCGTTATGCTTTAAAACGATATTAATTTTATTATTAAGTAAAGTAACACTTATAAGATCGCTTTCGCTTTAAAAAAGATCGAAATAATATACTTTTTTCGTAAAAAAAATACGTATGCTTTTTTCTTCGTAATCGATATTATAATTATTTTATATATTATTATAAATCCGAAAGACGAAGATATACTTGCGATACGATAGCTTAAAGTTTAATTTAATCGCAAGCTAAAATTCCGTTAATACGTTTAAAAACGGGCAATTAAAGCTAAGAAAGTCGTTTAATATATTTATAATCTTATTAAAATAATTTACGGTTTATTTGCGGCTTTATTACGCAAAGTAATTATTACTTGCGTATTACTTTCGATGCTTTACGGCACGAAAGCGTAATACGCAAAGCGTTATCGCTTAATCTATAAGTCCGAAAGATTAAAAGTTATTAGCGCTCGAGTCGAAAAGATAATTGACTTTATTAATAAAACGATAACTTTCGTAGCGCGCGAAATACTTTTAATTTAAAAAACGATATTAACAGCAACGCTCTTTCGAAATGCCGAGCTTCTTTTTAGCGTTACGGCTTTAAAAGAAATTAAAGCTAAGTTTATAATAAAACTAAAGACGATAAACGATAAGCACTTATTAATCAAACGAATACTTTTACGGATTTAATAACGCGATCGCGGCGCGAAGATTATTAAGATTTTCGAAATTAAGATTTAAAAATTAAAAACTCTTTTTTTAAACGTTCTTCGCTTTCGCTTTATCTTTTTGCACTTTATATCGAAAAGCAAACGAGACTTAGCGAACGGCAAAACGAAAAAAAAAGCTGCTATTGCATTCGTAGCATAATAGCAATAGCTTTCGTTAAAAAACATTACGATTTTTTCGAACGAGTTAAAGCAGTACGATTAAAGCAACCGATTAATAAGCTACGAGTACGTAATCTATTAAAAACGATAAAAAATAAGCTACGAATACGGCTTTATTAACGATTACTTTTATATCTTTAACGCAAAAGCGATAAAAGTATAAAAAAGCTTCGAACGAATAATGCACGCTTATCCGATAGCGAAACGAATCTAGCTTTGCATCGATAGTATATTAGTTATTTAATGTTTTCGCGAAAATGCTTTTTTATTATCGTAATAAGCGTTTTTAAACGTTTAAAAAGTAATAAAGACTCGAGACGTACGAATACGATAATCTTCGAAGCATATAAGCATTAAAAAAAACAAACGAGCGGATAAGCTTGCAAACTTAAAAGCAAAGAAATCGAATTAAAATATTAATCCGGTATCGTAACTTACGATTAGCAGCATCCGCATACTCTTTTACGATATACGAGATAAAGCACGAAAAGCTTAATAAAGCGCAAGCTCTTTTAAGCTTTTACGCTCGTATCGGAAATAAAGCCTTTTATACTTAATCAAGCTTTTTTTAAAGTTAAAACTCTTACGATATATCTTATATAAACTACTTGCGATCCGAACTACGTACGGAAACTTTACTTAATATTATATTAAGTTTTAGCATTACGACGCTAACTTAAAGTATACTTACGGCAAACGTAAGTTTTTTTTACATTTAGCTTTTTATTAATTTACGCAACGACGCTTTTTCTTTTAGCTTTATAAGATTCGACCGCGGACCTTTTCGAGTACGATCTTAAAAGCTTACGACTTTTTTAAAAGTCTTTTTAATAATCCGGTCGATTTTCAAGCTTTCTTAACTATTATAAAGTTTTACTTTAAGCATTGCATTTAATAAAAGTGCTACTTTAATTAACTAATACTATTTCGGTAAAAAGAACGAAGTACGCTCCGCTTTACTTAAGCTATAAAAGCTTGTTAAATCAACCGCGTTATAAAACTAAGACTTTAAAATAGCGTAATGCGCTTTCGAAAGAATACTTTTTAACACGAGTATATTATATTAAGTTTTCTTTTAAAGTTTAAGCTTTTGTATTTACTTTTACCTTTTCTTTTGTATTCGACTGATCCCGGTCCGGCCTTAATTCTTATCGCTACGCGACGTGAACAGCTCGCTATTAGCTAGCTATAGCAGTTTGTATTTACTTGACTCTCTTTTTTATAATTTTCCTTTAATAAAAGGTTTCTTTTTTATATGATTTATCTTATTTGTAAAAGAAAAGCGTATGCGATAATAGCCTTCGCTATAGCACCTTGAATTGCTTTTTAAAGCTTTCTTGTATGTAACTCTTTAGCTTAATACGTCGCCGTACCTTATAGGAGGTCCCAGGGCGGCAGGCTTCGCCTGCTACCCGCTCGACGTAAATAAATACAATAACAACAACAATATTAAAGGGTAACAATTACGCTTGTACCGTAGTGTATCGATATTACTACCACGGTACAGGCCTAAGTATTACCCCTCGAGGGTGCCTTAAAAGTTTAGTTTCCACTTTAAAACCCCTGTTTTCCTAGTACGTCGCAGGCGTAAGTATTACCCCTCGAGGATAAGGTAAACCGGGGGGCTTGAAGTGGAAGCTAAACTTTTGAGGCACCCTCGAGGGGTAATACTTAAGGCCTGTACCGTGGTAATTGTCGAGATCATTCGAAGCCGGATCGGAGTCGCCTAATAGCCTTTTCGAAAGCGCAATATCGTAGATCGTCTTAAACCTTCTTTTATTTTTTAAACTTCACTCTTTTTCGATTGCACATCTTAGTATTTTCAATCGGTATGCCCGTTAAATATAAATCGTAATCGGCGCAATTAACGGTCGAGGTAAAAAGAGGCTCGTTCGGATCGCTAGGAACAGGAAATCTTTTCGAAACGCTATCTTGATTTAATTTCGGCTTTCTAAACTTTTTTTGCCGCAGAATAGAAAGTTGAAAGTTCGTAAAGGGCACCTCGTACAAGTAGAGAATCGTAGCCCCCCAAGTAGCTGGCTGCATCGCTTTAAAAGAAGCTATTATTATAGCTTATATAGCTACGAATATTACAACGCGAAGTCTCCGCAAGCTTCGGGGTGAGTTTTAGCTTGCGGCCGGGCTAATGCGTTACATTTTCTTTACATCTTTTAAAGGCGTATTTCTTTTGGAAAATTAATGTAGGGTTAATGCGGAAGGCAGCCTTGCACTACGACCGGGGCGAACCGAGGTCCCCTGGCCCCGGAGCTTGCGGAGGGCCGCCAGGGATCAGACCTCGTATTATAATTTAAGTAATTAGCCCGTTAGTAATATTACAAAGAACTTGGTGAAGGGCTACGATTCTTCTTTACCTGTACGAAGTGCCCCTTACGAACCTTCAGCTCTTTCTTTTTCTTTTTCTTGCGGTAAAAAGAAAGATAAAAAATCTAAAAAGCTGAAATTAAATTATCGATATACGACGTCTTTTCGAAGAGATTTCTTTTACCGGCGATTTCGAACCTCCTTCTTCTTTCTTCTCGAATACTACGCCGATTACGATTTATACTTGACGGGCATACCGATTGAAAAGATTAAAAGGATTTGCGATAAAAAAAGAACGTATATAAAAGATAAGATGAGAAAGGCTTAGTTCGATTGATCAAAAACACGGTATTGCGCTTTCGAAAAAGCGTTCTGCAAATACACCGGCTTTATCTATAAGCTACGAACGCAAGCCTTCTTAGCTTTACGACGAAAAAGAACGATGTTTGTATACGGATCGAGGCCGCCCGTAAAGCTATACGTATTCGACAGTTGTCGAAAGAAAACTCGACGCATAGCATTATAAATTGCTTTTAAAAAGTTTATAAGTATTTAGCTATTTAATAAGAAGTTTTCTTTAACGTGGTTTTTACTTTCGATTAGATAGTACTTTATATATAATTCCTTTATTTAGCACGTCGCTGTATTTTATAAAAGGTCTTTAAGGTCTAAGCATTGCGTTTTGAATACCCGCCCGACGTTAATAAATACAATAACAACAATAACAACAATAACAATAACAACAGAGAACTTGGTCCTCTGCCTGGTAATAGTTACATGTATCAGTTATCGAATACTAAGATCCACGTTTCGATTGCGATTCAAAGGTCTAAACCCTATATTTGAAAGTTATCCAACAGGCCTTGAGACAAGTGAAGCTTAGAAAGATCATAGGTCACCAAGATCATATGCATTAGAGATAGTCCGTGTAATAAAGAAAGTGCGTTCATTATCTTTTCAGTGCTTTTTGCCAGCATCTTTTCCTGGCTGACTATTAGATTTAGAAATTTATTTCTTTTGGGCCTTGGATAAAATACGGAGAATCGTGATCCTCTTCGATGCTTGCTAGGTTTGAATGCATTAATCATCATCTAACTTTTCTTGCTTATTTATTAAGGATCAAGAAAGAAGGATTCGCAGCGAATTGTTATATATATATATATGTATATATATACACATACATATTTATTTTACGGAACTAAAGATCACCTAAATCCAATACTAGCACTCTTAGAAATTTCGAATCTCAAAATTGATTAAGCTTAATTACTGATTCCTGAACATGTTGTATTATTATCAGTTGCACAGGCAAGGCTGGCGTACAGAGTGTAGCCAAGTGACCTAGAAACCCGATGCATGCATACATTCCCACAATTATTATATTACAATTCCCAAAAGCACTCCTTGCTTGTGGAGAACGCTTCTGGGTCTCAGGCGGCAGGCTTTGGCTGGTCTTGCATCCCCCCTCGACGCTTTTGCTTCCGCTTGCGTAAATAGCTTTCTCGTTGACGCGCAGATACCTATCGTAGTCATGACATGGCTCGACCAGATGGGTGTTTCGACCTGTGTTATATTATACATTACGGATTAATCAACTTTTCTCTCCATCTACTGTCACCGCTAAAAGTCTTTACAAAGTTAAGATATAGGCTTCTTTTCCACATTATTTTTCGTTAACGTTTTGCCTACTATATCTAAATAGCGCGCACCACTTGCTTACTTACTTATCGTCGACCCCTTTCTTTCCCTCTCTGCTTGTGAAATCTTTCTAGAGATGAGGATCATTGATTTTTTGTTACCATGGTTTGTATTGTAAACAGTGAATCTGGGATATTTGTCATGTTATGGGCGGTAGTAGTTGCTTTAGCTCTGTTTATTCGGTACTCGTGCGGCCAGCATATCTGTCCCCATGCGTTGATCTTTTTGAACTGGGGGAAAGGGGTTGCAACGCTCTGTATGGTTGGCTACGCCTAAAATTAGTACATGTAGCTCTACATTTGAGATGATTTTAGACATGGGGACAGACATGCTGGCCGCACGAGTAGGGTACGTGGAGAAATGCGATCCAGATCATTAGTATATTCTGACCCACTATAATGATCGAGTGCGAATGCTTTTTTTATTTCTAATACTGAACATTTCCATATATTGAGGTTTAGTCGGGGATCAGATGACGAGCCTAGGTAGCCTAGAGTGATGGGACGCGGTCTGGAATTAAGGCATTTAGGCGGTAGCGTTTCGTGCTTGCCTGTGACTTCGACAACGTTAGACGTTATGGAATTCTTTTATCGGTACCGTTCTTTCTATAGTATTATGTGTAATAGCCTGAAAGCGAAGCGTAGTACTGTTTTATTTAGGCCATGATCATAGTAAGCTAGGATACGCAAGCATTATACATTCGAAGCTACACATAATAACAACTCCATCCTCTGCGGGACTACGTACATCTAGGCTGCGTCTGTTCACTTTCGCCCGGCACACACCACTACGTACTCCCTAAATTATCTCCTCGCTCTACTGAAGACTAGACGACCTTTTTTCATGTGGAGATCATGTCCTTGCTCCACCAAATACCTAGGTACTAAAAGACGTTTTAGGGCCTCAGATAGCTTGTACATATGATAAGTTTGAGAAAGGAGACATGAATGAGTTGCCTTCCATTGGGTTTCCCTGTTCCTGCGCGATATCTTAACGATCGCGAGGTTGTTAAGGGGCGTGCAAAGGGTAGGTGTAGTGAAGCTGCGCCCCTGCTACCCAAGCGGCTCTGGCAGAACCGTTCAAGTGGTCTAGGTTAGGAAGATTTAGCTCCCCGGTGAGATATTCTGGGCTCTAAAGCGCATAATATCTACTATTGTGGATAAAAGGGGTGATCATGGTGTCTGCCTGCGGATACCTACCTTGGTAAATACACTCTTAGGAAGTAGATAGAATAACCGGGTCCATTTTCAAGCTTGTGTTGAAAACGTCGCTCGCTTAATTTTCTGTCAAATGTCAATACGAAAAGAAGGAAGATATTTTCTTAAGGGAAAGTTCGATTAGGATTAGCGCCAGGTTTGAGGGTTGTAGATATTCGCTTACTGTTCTGAGGTAATCAACAACAACCGCTCCTACCTAGTAATCCACTCGGTCCATGTTTGTGATAGTGAGTTCGAGACCAAGTGCCGACGCCGTTGCTAGTCGCCTTAATGCTTAACAGTTTTTCGTGTGCTCGTAATCGGAAGGTACGATTAGGAATAACCCATGTGTATGACTATGCGTGTACCTGAAATGACGAGGATGATCCCTTCTCGTAGTGGTAGAGAATCACCTAATGATGATAGAAAATCCGACCCCACGATGCTAGAGAATCCATGTTCTTTTCGGGTGGGAAAGTAAGATTAGGACTGGCGAAGGTGTTTTTAGTCTGAGCAGAAGCCTCGTTCTTCAATCCACACTTCATTCTTCAATCCAACTTCTCCTGACGGACTCCATCTCTCGTTACTCATTGGCACTCCGGAGACCAAGGTAACGACCACGGGCAACACCAACGCGACGAGACCCACACTGAGATCTCACTATGGGACAAATATCGGCCTTCTATTCGTAGAAGCCACCCCAAGTTTCTTCATTTCAGCCAGTGATGACGAAGATATTGACCTCGTCACTTCAATGGTTTGCATCAAGGGCTATGATGATTCTGCCGCTGAGCAGGCGTGGGGGAGTATAAGAACCCAGCCCTTTTCACCCAGCATCCGTTCTTACTTCTGCATCAGACACTTGTGTATCTCTAGCTCCCTCGGCCAGTCACTCGTTACCTAATCACCTGCTCTATCTTCAAGCACATACTCTCTAGCCAGTCACTCGTTGCATCTCCGAGCACACTTCCTCTGCAGTAAACATGCGTCAACACTTTCAGCGCTGTATTACTCGCTGCGCTCGCAATGCCTATATGCGCTATTGCTGTGAAGTCCTTTAGCCTTATTAATATTAGTTCCAGCTAGGACCATCATTTCTAAGAAAACTTTTACAGAATCGTTAAAGAAGGCCTTTATATCAAGGTCTTGAACGGCACCGTGCCTTTAAAGGCTGCCGATAAATTTGCTAAAACGATTAAAGCTTGTTTGCTTATTATCTTCGTCAACCCGTTCAACTAGTCGATATGCTTGCAGGCCAGCTATGCTAATCTTTTACTAACATCGGAAGAGCAGGAGATTTATATCTTCTTTTACAACTTAACTCTGTTCCAGCGGATCGTATACTTAGGCTGTAGTAGCAATTGCACCCAATGCCCCGGGGAGAAGAAGGTAAGGCATACGCTGTTCGAGTAGAAGTATGGCAACGAAACCACCGACCCATACAATCGGGAGTCTTTCTGGAAAAATCTCTCCAATGACATGTCATTCCCTCGCCCGCATTAGAAGAATGGTGCTCAAAAGTGTAGTCGACGGTCTGACATCCAATATCAACTACACCGTCTATGACCTGGAGAGCCAGCCGTGCAGGTCTCAGATTTGCAACGTCACTTTGGGCGCTATAAAGCAGACTCGCTCTAAAGACAGATTTTGGGAAGTCGACGGTGATCACGGGTGTGCCTTCGATTGTAATGCCACGGGAGAGGCTCGATACTGCTGCACCGTCGAGCACTCTTCCCGCGACGAGAGGCCTTGCCCGCTGTCGAGCAGATACCTGAAGCAACTTTGCCCTGATGCTTACGCTTCACTATACGATGACCAGAGTATCATAAGCTTTTGCCCCAAAACCAGTGCAGCGCGTATCGAGTTCTCGCCCATCGTTTGACCCGCCCTTCGCCATGCTGCTAGTCGAAGTAAAACCAAATTTTACACGGCGGCATCTAGGAGTCAAGGTCGGGAGGCATGCGTCTGCGACGGGATTTGAATGGCATGGCACTAGTAAGGGTGAGTTGATAGTTGCTGGGTATTCGGTGGTATCTTTGGCGTTGATGGTTGTGTGTTCTGGAAAGTTGGGCACCTCTACGGGTGTAATGTACTGTAAAGTAACAAAAAGTTTATTTCATAATCATTCATTCCCCGGCAGTGGAGTGACAGATTTTCGATTTCGATAGCAAGCGTGCGCATCTGATTATAATCAGTGACCAATCTGGTGGCGAGACTGGCGACTTTTCCGTACAACACCAGGCGGGCCTGCGTTTTCACCATCATCTCGGTGGTAGCAAAAGATCCCTCGTTCGCTTATCCGCTCAGCCGTCGACCGGAGCGCGTGGCTTTTCCATTCCGGCGCCCATCTGCTTGCTTACGGCCGTTCATACCAGGAATCTCGTCCCGTCTCTACGTTTTTTCCGTCGTCTGCGCATGCATCTAGAGTCAGTCCCAACCGGATAAAATGGTTGCGTCTCGTTCGTTCGTCCGGGCCGTGTGTGTGTGTTTTTATTCCCTCCCGGGGGGACTGCAGACAAAAAGTTTTCTAGTAGGCATCGGAGATGATATGTACCGCCAATAGGTGAGGGTGGCTTGTTATTTTTCCTTTCTTTTTTCCTTTCTTTTTTCCTTTTTCTTTACTTTCACTCTCGATGACTGGATGGATCTGTCTGATTGGAGGCCACGCCGTCGTCTGTTTGTTTTGGGTTTGGGTCACATTTCTCGGCTCTGATCCATGGAATAGCGGAGGTCTACCAATTAGCGGCCTGGGGTTATGCTGGGGAACCCGCTGTCGTGGAGAAGCGGGGAGAGGGAGAAAGAGAGAGATAGATTTATATATATATATATACAGGTATATAAACCCAAATGCATCTCTATATTGTCTCATCTCCACCAATGACAAAGAGAGCATTTCGTGGAAAGACGATCCATTTACCCACGACGCCATATAGATATGTTCCTCCGGCTAATATCAGCGCAGGATATGTGTGGCTGGCACGAACCAACCCGCGTGTGGAACAATATGGGGATTCATCTGCGGATAGTAATACCAAGGCTATAACGCTTAATTGCACGAAGCTTTACTCCCCCAAAGTCAAATTCCCTCAGCTTCGATACAAACAAGCCTTCTCGCTTGCCCGCTTAGCGAGTCTCGGCCGGGCTGGGCCTTCAATGAAATATGTATATATATATATATATATATATATATATATATATATATATACACACATACATACATATATATGTCTACTCGATATCATGCGGAATATGGTGGCACCAGCCTCGGTTCTGTGCGACACGATATAAAATGAGACGCATGGGAAAGACCTCATGGCTGGTCGCTAACTGACAGATCCTGGCTGCATCCGGATAATATCAAAATCATCCAGAATATATACTGAACGACTACCACGATGACAAGGGGGCCTAATTGGTGAAGAAAGATGAAAAGAAGGAAAGAAAGAACCCCCCCCTTCTTCTCCGATGCAGACGAGACTATAAAGCAGACGGATCCCCCAACGAAGCGAACTTTCACTCTTTGTTCTCGGAGCATCCTCCTGTTACGTGGAACAGCCAGTATCTGATCAATCTCACCACCACCACACACCGTCAAGATGCCCAAGTTCTATACTGCATCCAAGGCCACGTTTGAAGTGGGCGGCCATGAGTTCCCTCGCATCACTTGGTATAAGGAGCCTGGTATGCGAGGCCTATACATCCTGTACGTTGAGGCGCGGCCATTTCAATCGCGAATGACACCGACTGACGAACTGGTAGCCTAATGTTCGCTGTCCTCACTTCGGCCACCAATGGCTACGATGGTTCCATGATGAACGGCCTTCAATCGCTTCCTTATTGGATTTCATGTACAGTTTCTTCCCACCAGCATAGCGTGTATATCTACTTATAGATGCTAGCTTTCGACGATCCGAGTCCTGCGACCCGAGGGCTGTTAAACGCCATCATGTCTGTCGGTTCCATCGTGGCGCTTCCCATCACACCATATATTGCAGACATCGGAGGTAGACGCGCTGGTATCATGACCGGCTGCGTTATCATGATCATTGGTGTCGTCTTGCAGTCCATTGGTGTGAACATCGGGATGTTCATTGCCTCACGCTTCCTTATAGGTTTTGGAGTCGCAATTGCTCAGTAAGTTGTGGGAGGGCCCGGCTCTTTTCGTATGAAGCCTTTGTCCTTCTCCCGGAAGCTTAGCCATGAGCCACGGACTGACTCCCTCGTCTCCTACAGTGGTGCGGCACCTCTTCTGATTGCCGAGTTGGTACATCCACAACATCGCGCGATCTTCACGACGATCTACAACAGTACCTGGTACTTAGGGTCCATTATTGCGGCCTGGCTGACCTATGGTGTGTGACCCACGCCTCGCAAGAAATGGCCAGATGCTGATTACTTCCCAGGAACCAAGAACATAGACTCCGCATGGTCCTGGCGAGTACCTTCCATGGCTCAGGCACTCCCTTCAGTCATCCAGCTCATTGCAATTTGGATGGTCCCAGAGTCACCGCGCTACCTGATCTCCCGAGGAGACAACGAGAAGGCGCTTCAAATCCTCGCCACAGTCCACGCGCGTGGGAACGCCGAAGATGAGCTGGTCCAGGTAGAGTATCACGAGATCCGCGAGACCATTGCGCTCGAGAAAGAATTCGAGGGCAACGGCTGGATGGAACTGTTCAAGACGATCGGCAACCGTCGCCGGCTCATCATCCTCGTCTCCCTCGGTTTCTTCTCGCAGTGGTCGGGCAACGGACTGGTCTCGTACTACATGAACGATGTTCTCACGGCGGCAGGCGTCGCATCGAGCGACATGCGCCTCCTGATCAACGGCATCCTCAACATCATCAACTTCATCGTGGCGCTGGGCATGTGTTTCGTGATTGACAAGTTTGGCCGCCGGCCCTTGTTCCTCCTCGCCACCGGCGGCATGCTGGGCTCCTTCGTCTTCTGGACCATCTGCGCCGCTCAGTTCGTCAAGACGAAGGTCAAGATGGCCGCCAACGCCGAGATCGCCTTCATCTTCATCTACTACGTCTTCTACAACTGCGCCTGGTCCGGTCTCCTCGTGGGCTACGCCGTCGAGATCCTCCCCTACAAGCTCCGCGCAAAGGTAAGCCAGCCAGCTAGCCAGCCAGCCAGCTAGCTAGTTCTTCCCCGACCCATTCATTCATTATCCCCAGAATCGCAGCAGTAGCAAAGCAAAGCAAAGCAAAGCAAAGCAAAGCAAAGCAAAGCAAAGCAAAGCAAAGCAAAGCAAAGCAAAGTAGAGCAAGACCAAAACCGCTAACATATTTCTTTTCCCCCTAAAGGGTCTCACCATCATGTTCCTCGCCGTGGACCTCGCCCTATTCTTCAACTCCTACGTCAACCCGGTCGCGCTCGACGCCCTCGGCTGGAAGTACTACATCGTCTACGACTGCTGGCTCGCCTTCGAGCTGGCCGTCGTCTACCTCTTCTACATCGAGACGCAGAACACCGTGCTCGAGGAGATCGTCAAGTACTTTGACGGCGACGCAGCCCTGCTAGGCGGCGGCGGCGGTGTGGCGACCGAGAAGGCTCGCGTGCTGCTCGCCGATCAGCAGCAGTCGTCGTCGAAGACGATGATGGCCCGGAATCGTCCTCTCGGAGGAGGGGGCGATGGAGAATTCTCTAAGGCCCCGGCCGTCACGGCGGAGCACCACGAGGTCCGCGCGGATGTCTCCCCTGCTACCAGCGAGCGGGCGAGATAGGATGTAATGTTTAGTCTTAAGGGGGGACGTGGTGGAGGCGTTGAACTTGACGTATGCATGCGGAACGGTGCATGGAGGAGACTGGTCATATACAGTGCTAGCTTTCATAATTTGTATTATACTATACGGAAGTCATTGTATTGAATCAAATCATGAGTATCCTTCCTTCCTCTTTTCGTTTTCAAAATAAATATCATCTTCTTAAGAAGAGAACCTGCACGGTTAATTTAATTCTCCAAGACGCCAGCTAGCTAGCCCGCTCTGTCGCTAATCTCTCTCCCTTCCCTACGTGTTTTTCGACCTCCTGTAAGAAGAATTTTCTGCTTAGATAGGGAATCTGATTTGATTACGGAGAGAGTTTATAAAAGGAAGGGAGATCTTGTGTTAAGTAGAACCGAATAGGACTGGATAGAATGGGACAGCATAGGATAAGATCTGTAGTATAGTATAGTTAAAGCCTTATTCGTAAGCTTTACGCGCTTTATAGACCTTTTCACTTCAACGGCTAGCTTTTCCAGCTTAACGTCCATTTACTACGTATTATTATTCACATGGAGAGGGGAAGGACTATATGCAAAGCAAAAAGAGGGCCCAATCGAGTGAAGAGTCTCCGTAGTCGAGCCTAAAAACAGCCTTTACTTAATCCGACCGACCCCCTTTGGAAAAGAGGCGAGCAAACCGTTGTAAAGACTGAGGGACCTTTTTGCATATTCCTTTTTGAAAAGACGTTTCGTAAGCGTGGCTAAGAGCATCCCTTCAAGCCTTTGGCTTTCAACCGAACCACCTGTAACAAGCGTGCTAAAAGCGTTCCTGCAAGCCTCTTATGTCTAATCGCTGCCTCCCCTTCATCGCAGTGGGCGTGCTTAAACATCCAAAGGGTGATGGAAACTCGAGATGTGCGCATACGGTAGTCCTCGGGGCATATATGTATTAAAGGGAACGAGCGAGCGGACAAGCTGGCAGACTTCAGAGCAAGGAAGCTGGACTAGGACATTGGTTTTATTGCGCAACTTATTATAAATGATATTCGCATACTCTTTCGCGATAGACGAAATAAGGCGCGAGAAAACTGATAGAGCGCAAGCTCTACGAAGCTCTTTCGCTCATATCGGAAATAAGGTTTTCCGTACTTGATCAAACCCCTTTCGGAGCTAACGCTTTTACGATATATCTTATATACTTCGTACTATAGGTAAATAATGTAAAATTTTAGTTTGTGCACACTAGATACTTGGTAATGCTGCTTAGATTGTTATCGTTATATTGTTAGTAGTACCCTTTGCATAAGAGCCTTGTCAACGGAAACCTTTAGAATTGCGCTCAGATAGCATTTGTACATTATTTCGGGCTTGTACCAAGTAGTAGTACAGTACGTAGTAAGATGCTCGCGATACGGACTAATAGTCAGTGCACTGACTTTGTAACCTGCGGGCTCTCGGTCATGGTCAAGGCAAGCAAGTGTCCCAGGTCAAGCAAGTGTCCCATTTTAATTATTTCAACTTGTATTAGAAATAACTTAGCAACGAACAAAGCTATGATATTAAAAATTTACTACTTTCAAAGAGCTCGATTCCGCCGATTAATGCATTCAATTTTTATCACTATAGCTCTTTTTATTATTAAGTTATTTAAGTTGCAAATCATAAAAAAAAAGGGTTTCTTGATTTTTTGTCGAAAAGAATCGAAAATCGCGATTTGTATTAAGAATAAGTCAATAAAGAAAAAAGCTATAACAATAAAAATTAGATATTCGAATCGAGGTAAGTGAATTATATTCTAATTGTAAGAAATGTTAAATATTTCTATTATTCAAATAAGTAAAATAATACTTATTGCTCAAAAATTACAATTGTAAAAGCGAAAAAAGCTGGGACGATTAAGCGAAAATTCAAGAACATCAACATTTCGATTATATTTATAACTTAAATAAAATAATAATTATAAAAGCTATAATAATAAAAGAAAATTGCACGAGTCCGCTTGATCAGAGTTTTCTAAATATCAAATTTTTATATTAGAATTCAGTATAAGATACGATTAATATTGAAAGATATAAAATTTTCAATATAAAATATTTGATTTTCAATCAAATTCAACCGGTAATCAAATATTATTTACTTTATTAATTATTAAATTGTTGATAAAACGATTTTATACTTGGTTAGGCTTTTAAAGATCTCGATTACGCCGATCTATGCATTTAGTTTTAAATATTATAGCATTATTCGTTGCTAAGTTATCTCTAATACAAGTTGAAATAATTGAAATGGGACGCTTGCTTGACCTGGGATATTAATAGTCAGTGCCCTGACTTTTTACTTGCGGGCTCTCGGTAACAGTCAAGATAAGCAAGTATCCCAGGTCAAGCAAGTGTCCCATTTCACTTACTACTATGATTGCTCCCATTTTATTTATGATTGCGTTATTGATTTATTCGAAATTGCGAATCGCATCAATTCTAGCTGATATTTTAATATTCCGCAGCTAATAATCGATAAAGCTGCAAGCTTGCTACGAGTTTTCATTTTTTTTTTTTAAAAAAACCAATCTCTTACGCAATATATATTATAATAATTAATAGTCTAATAGAAGATCGTGCCGCCGATACGTAGATGTAGCTTTATTATTCTAGCTTATTGCGTTGTAAAGTTATTCACGATACAAACCGTGATACTTCTATGTACGTCCCAGGCGTAAGTATTTACCCCTTGAGGTAAGGTAACCAGGGGGTTTAGGAAACTTAACTTTGGAGGCACCCTTAAAGGGTAAGACTTAGTTAGGCCTGTACCGTGGTATTTAATGATTTTCAACTCGATTTTACACACTTTTTTAAATAGGATACTTGCTTGACCGAAAAAACTTGCTTATCTTGACTGTTACTAAGAGCCCGCAGGTAAAAATTCAGCGCACTAACTATTACGCACGGAGACATTATTTAGTATTATATTAAGTTTTAGCATTACGACCCCAATTAAGGATACTGTATGCTTGCGGCAAACGCAAGTCCTTTTTTGCATTTCGCTTCTTGTCGTCTGATACGACGGCGCTTCTTTTCTTTCTTAGCTAAAAGAAACTCGACCACGGACTTTATCAAGTACGATCTCGAAAGCTTACGATTTTTTTGAAAAGCTTTCTTTAGCAATCCGGCCGACTTTGAAGCCTTCTTGATTACGACGGCGTTTTGCTCTAAGCATTGCATTCGATAAGGGTGCTACTTTAGCTAATTAATACTGCTTCGATGAAAGGAACGGGGTACGCTCCGCCTTACTCTCCCCCCCTCTTATGAATACATATCGAAAGTATAATTTCGCAAGGGATCTTACTAAGGCTTAAACCAATCAACTTATGAGAATGCAGCCTTATGAAGTATATTTAGGTCAGTCTTTAGTACGTAGTACGTGCAATAGAATTGATAAAGCTTTAAGCCATTCGGAAACCACCGCTTTATAATTCCTGGGTTTAAACCGGGTCCGAAATATATTTATAAAAAGAAAGAATATAATTATTATAATTATGCGTAGTATTTATTTACGTCGAGCGGGTAGCAAGCGAAGCTTGCCGCCCTAGGACCTCGAATAAGGTACGGCGACGTGCTAAGCTAAGGAGTTACGTAATATATACAGAAAGGCCCCAGAAAGCAATTCAAGGTGTTGCAGCGAGAGCTGCTATCTTCTGCGCCCTTCCCCACGCTCCGCCTTATAAAAGCTATGAACGCTTATTACTACGTCTTAGGCGTAAGAATTACACCTCGAGGGTAAGTAACTAAAGGGTTTAAAATGAAAACTAAACTTTTAAGGGACTCTCGAGGGGTAATACTACTACTACTACTACTACTACTCTCCCCCCCCATGAATAAATGTCGAAAGTATAACTTCGCAAGAGATCTTACTAAGGCTTAAACCAATCAACTTATAAGGATTCAGCTTTGAAAAGTATCTTTGAGCCAGTATTTAGTCTATATAATGGAGTTTACAGGGCTTTGAGCCATTAAGAAGCCACCGCTCTATGATTTATGGGCCTAAACTAGGACCGATATTTATTCATAAGGGGGGAGAGTACGTACTTAAGCTTGTACCGTGGTAAATGCACGACGAGATAAGGGCTCCGAAGCAACGTACTACGTAATACGCTTTCGAAAGAACTTCTTTTGATACTATTATATAATATGAAGTTTTCCTTTCAAGTTTAAGCATTTTATCTTAAGTTTTCTTTCGCATTAAGAAATGCTTTTCGGCTGATCTCGGTCCGGCCTTGATACTGGTCGTTATGCGACTCGCACAAGCATGCTACGTATAAGCTACTAGCTATAGCAGTTTGTACGTAGTATTTGCTTTATTTTCTTTTTTAGTTTTTCTTTTAATAAGAAATTATTTTTTATAATGAATCATCTTACGTAGTATTCGTATTCTCCTCTTTCCTTTATAAATACATATCGAAAGTATAATTTCGCAAAGGATCTTACTAAGGCTTAAACTAATCAACTTATTAAAGTTCAACTTTATAAAGTATATTTAAGTCAGTCTTTAGTACTACTATGTGCAATAGAATTAACAAGGCTTTAAGCTATTCAGAAACCACCGCTTTATAATTCCTGGGCTTAAACTAGGTCCGATATGTATTTATAAAAAGGGAAAGTATTATTATTATTATTATACGTAGTATTTATTTACGTCGAGCGGGTAGCAAGCGAAGCTTGCCGCCTTAGGACCTCTTATAAGGTACGGCGACATGCTAAGCTAAGGAGCTACACACAAGAAGGCCCTAAGGAGCAATTCAAGGTGTTGCAGCGAGAGCTGCTATCATCTGCGCCTTTCCCTACGCTCCGCTTTGTAAAAGCTATACAGGCCTGTTAAATGTACGTAGTATTACGTACGACGAGATAAAGACTCCGAAGCAACGTAATAGGCTTTCGAAAGAACTTCTTTTAATACTATTATCTAATATGAAGTTTTCCTTTCAAGTTTAAGCATTTGATCTTAGGTTTTCTTTCGCATTAGTACTACGTACGTAGTAGTACAAAAAGGCCTTAGAAAGCCAATGGAAAGTGTTATAGCGAAAGCTATTATCGTTTACGCTTTTTTTTTACCCCCCCCCCCACCTCCCTTATGAATACATATCGGACCCAGTTTAAGCCCACAAATCTTAGAGCGGTGGTTTCTGAATGGCTCAAAGCCTTATCAATTCTATTGCACACGCTACGTAAAGACTGACCTAAATATACTTTGTAAGGTTGAATTCTTATACTACGTAGAGACTGACCTAAATATACTTTATAAGGCTGAATTTTATACGTACTACTACGTAGTACGTAGCAGTAAGTTGAATGGTGTAAGCCCTGGTAAGATCCCTTGCGAAATCATACTTTCGATATGTACAATAGTATTCCTGAGGAGGGGGGGGGGGGGGGGGGGGAGAGTACGAGTAAGATGATTTATCATGAAGAAGAATTTCTTGTTAAAAGAAAAACTGTAAAAGAAGATCAAGCAAATACAAACTGCTATAGCGAGCTTATAGCATAGTTGTGCGAGTCGCATAACGGCCAATATCGAGGCCGGACCGAGGTTAGCCGAAAAGCATTTACTACGTATATACGTACTAACTCATTAGCTCAGCACGTCGCCGTACCCTATAAGAGATCTTAAAGCAGCAAGCTTCGCTAGCCATCCACCCGACGTAAACAAATAGAATGACAACAACAACAACAACAAAATATCTAATCGCTTTTCCTACACGAGTAATATAATCACAAGAAGGAAATGTTAAGCCAAGGGCGGTTTGAACACATGATTTGTCCTCTGCGGTATCAGGCTCATCTACTCCGTGAATAACATTCTATCCAGTCCCGCACTTCCCTCGCGCCTCACTCACTCACTCACTCACTCACACGCTCGCTCCATCCAGCTTCCCGCCTCCAGGTCTGCGCACGCGAGTTCCGAGCACGAGCGACCCCGACCAACACATACTACTTACTACATACGCTTCACCGGACCACGCTCTGGTGCGCCTGAAGAGCGCCAGGTGCAAGTGCGATGGGTATAGAAACGCAGAAGCGAGCTCCTTCTATCCCCTCCTCCATCCTCGTCTTCGCATCCTACTTATCGCTCGAGATCCTTATAGCCGTGCTTTCGATCTCGTGCCGGGCAGTTAGCTCCCTAGATACCACCCAATCCTCGCTTACTTCCACTCTGTTTTGTAGAGTCCATACTCCTCCATACGAATAGTAGAGAGTTGCGCTGCTCCGGGTTCTAGCTTATGAGTGTCAGCGCTATACTTACCTTCTTTTACGCACATACACATACATACACACACAAACTCGTAGCTATGCAGAGTGAGAAATTAATCTGAACTATTTCACGCTCCCTCTCTCCCTCTCTCCTCCGTCCGCCACGTAACAGAAAGGAAACACGTGAATAAACCACCAATCCCGGAAACCATGCCATGCAATATGCATCACCGCGGGTCTCCATTTTGTAGAAGCACAAGTACCAGCCACGTACTACTAAGAGCGAGGCCCTGCATTCGCCCCTGACAGCTCTTGCTTGAGACATCACTTGGCTTGAGCGATATGGAAGGAACTGCGTGTGTGTCTGTGTGTGTGCAATCGGTGCGGCCGTTCCGTCGACGGGAGAGCTAAAGGGGAAATACTACTACTAGTGGATGCTTGAAAGCCAAGAGGGGGGGAGCCTTTCGCTCGAAGGAGAAGGTACGAAGGCCAGGGAGGAGGGAACTTTGGTAAAGCCGAGGGGAACCGCGTCGATAGGAGGAGGTCAGAGCCCGACGGTGAAGTGCAGCCGGCCAGCCTGCGGTCGGTCAAGAGAATAGGGTTAGACGTAGCACTGACTAGAACTGCCATGTGTCATTGCAGGTCTATCTGCTTTTGCATGACAACGGTTCATACAGCGTGCCGATACATACGACTGTGTTTTTTGGGATCTGGTTTTCGTTTGGAGTTATGACTTTATACGTAGTATATGTATATGTGTAGATATGCCGGCTTAAGCAGTTGATTAGTTATAAGAGGAGACATATTGGAGGAGACATATTGGAGAAGACATATTGGAGGGGGTGGCTTCTCTCCGCAGTCGGAAAGGAGCTGCGTGGGTTTGAGTTAGTTAAGAATCAGAGCCGATGCAAATAGTAGTAGAAGTGGGAGCTGATTACCGATCTCGGCTGCTGACCGGGACCGACGCCGGCCTTTGGATTCGGTTGAGAAATCAAGGGCCAGGGCGATGGACACATACTAGTAGAGCAGACCAATTGTGGAGAGAGATAAGCGTTGAGAGGACCCTGCGACGCTGAAGAGGGAAAGCATAGACGTAGTAGTACGTAGTACTAGTACAAGTATGGAGTAGGAAGTGATGGCCTCCTGCAGTTGAGATCCCGGTACCGACCCAGCTGAAGAGTCGGCCGGAAGTCGGCCCCCCCCTAGTGTAGGTACGGGTCGTTGACGGTTGGGGTCGGGTATGGGATACTGGTAGGTACTGCACGTACTGCACGTACTGCACGTACTGCACGTACCCCCACACTTCACGTACCCCATCTATTCCACCCCAGTTCCACCCCCGTTCCACCCCCCCGTTCCACCCCCGCGCGCGTGCGGCTAAACTCTCCTTCCCCCGAAGTCTACCTAATCGAGAGTTCACCGCCGCTTCGGCGTCTGCTGACCGGTCCCAAGAGATGCCGTCCAGTGAAGGCCAGGTGTCGATGTTGATTTCCTCCGGGCCGACATCGATTCTTTCAAGTTGCCCTGCCCTGCCCTGGCAATATGCAAATCGCAAATCGCATCGCGGAACCAGGAGCGGGTATGTACCCCGAAAGCCCCATCCCATCATCCCGATCGGATGTATTCCCCAGCTATATATATGTATATAGGTATATATATATATATATATATATATATCATCAGGCCGTCAAGCCTTCTCTTCCCTATTTTCTTCTTCTTCAATCGATTCGAATAATATTTCACGGCTTCCGAAGTAGCACAAGCCTTGTTTGCAACAGCCTCTTTGACCACGAAATCTCAACCCTTTATATTTGTACCTCTGCCGAAGATGATTACGGATGCTCTGGTAGTACAGGAGCCGGGAGCGGCGTGGATCCACCAGCAAATCACCATTGAAGACAGTCTCCGAGACGATGAGGTGCTTGTGGAAATCAAAGCGACGGGCGTTTGCCATACGGATCTCAACTTCGCGGCCGAGAAGACGATGCCGGGCCTCTTTCCGGGAGTGTTTGGCCACGAAGGTAAAAAGACCGAAAGAGAGAAAGGGGGAGCCATGCCCTGCGCGACCAGTGTTCGCAAGACGACTTCCTTGTTCCTTGAGGGCACTTGGATATGTCGGAGAAATAATCGATCGTTGATCATCGAAATGATGCTGACTTGAGACGCAGGAGGAGGGATCGTTGTCAAGACCGGCCGAAAGGTCACGTCGACGTCGCCTGGGGACCACGTGATCCTGGCCTACGCCTGCTGCGGCGACTGCAAGTACTGCAGTAGCCACGCGAGCTCCTACTGCTACGACTTTGAGAGGGCCAACTTGGGGGTGGGCAGAGCCGATGGCTCCAAGGCCTACGCCGGCGCCGACGGACGTCGCATCAACTCGCACTTCTTCGGACAGAGCTCGTTCGCGAAGTTCGCCATCGTGATGGCGACGTGTGTGGTCAAGGTCGATCCAAGCTTGCCGTTGGAAGACCTGGCACCGCTGTCGTGCGGGTTTCTGACTGGGGCTGGAGGTGAGCTTTCTCCCCCTTCCCCCCCCTTGTTTATTCTTCCGCGCGGCTCGCAAGCGAGATGGAGATGCTAAACAAAACAAAAGCCATGTTGAATGTTGTGGCGCCAACGGTCGATGACGTTGTATGCATCGTCGGAGCTGGCGCTGTCGGCTTAGCCGCGCTGATGGCCTTGAAGATGTGTCCGACTCCGCCTCGCAAGGTCATTGCCGTGGACATCGTCCCGGAGCGCCTGCAGCTTGCCAAGAAGTACGGCGCCACGGTGCTGATCAATTCTCGGGAGGTGAAAGACCTCCAAACCGCGTTGCGGGATGCCACGGATGGTGAAGGGGTCGATGGCGCGATCGACACCACGGGGAGGGCTGCGATCGTGGTTGAGTTGTTGAAGGCAACTGCAAAGAAGGGGAGGGTCATACAAGTCGGCGTGGGTCAGGTAGGTCCGAATGAGCTCCTCCAGTCGCCAGAGCGAGGTCTTTTGACAAGATTTATACTAGCTCGATGCCGAAGTGTCCGCGAACATCTTGGGAACCGTCACGAGCGGCCGGCAGTACATTGGGTGCGCCAACGGCAACTGCTTCCCGCAGGATTTCGTCCCCAAATTGATAAAAGCATGGCAGAACGGAATCTTCCCCTTCACAGACCTTGCGGTCAAGTACCCAGCCCGAGACATGGACCTGGCTGCGAAGGACGTCCTGAGCGGGAAAGTCGTCAAGGCGGTCCTGATGTGGGATTGAATCAAGGGCGGATGGGGCCAGGATGGGGCATCAGCAGCCTGAATATTTCCTCCAGCTTGCCATGCTGGATTGTGAGATTTGTATTCTCAAGAGATGAAGACGGCAAAGTCCCCATAATGAAATCTTTAAAACCTGTCCGAAACACTTCCAGTCACCAAAGACACAGAAGATTGGCAGCCGGCGACTCCGGAGCTATCAAGTGAACATGTCCATCATTTTGTTTGGCAAGCGAGAGCAGCTACTCTAACCGAGTGTCTGACAATGACCAGGAGTTTGCTGTCAATGAGACGCGCTTCCTCGAGTGACCTTTGGGCAGACTACTGGTGATATGTCTCTTTTGTTCGAATTCAAACCTTCCGCAAAGCTTTCTGGGGGTATATATCCGGAGCAAGTGTAGCAGGACTCCAACTTGGGGCTTTAAGAACATGCATCAAAGTGTTCGCACGGGGTTATTCCATCCAACGCCCATCCGAGCAAGGCCACCATTAATCCTGTCCATGGCCAGCCTCCCAACCTCAGTCCAGCCATCCAAGAATGCTCGCCCATGTTGCGGTATGCCGCCTGCATAGAGTCTAGCCCATTGCGCACCCACAGCCTGTAGCTCCAACTTCGCCTGCGCGAAGAAACCCACCTCATCCGAGTATGCCACAGCATATGCCGTAATCATCTTGATAGCACCCTGCACCAACAGCGACTGGCCTTGTTCCGACCGGTGGAACAGGCGCTGGCAGTTCTGCCGTACGATCGCAGAGCCTTGACCTCGGTTACTCTGACACGCTTGCCAGAGCTGCATCAGCTTGCGGTACTCCTCGCTGTCTCGACACCCACCATCGGCCGTGTCGACGTCCCAAACCCGGAGACGGGTGATCTCCAGCTGGAAATCCATGTCGTGGAGCTCGTTCACGACGCGCTGGTCGGGCTCAAGCGGCGCCACGAGCGACCGCACGAAGACCCTCGTGTCGTAGTTCCAGCCGGAGAGGGTAGCACGCCGCTCCTGGTCCTGCCCCTGGACCGCCTCTAGAGCTTCGAGAGCGGCAATGCGAGCTTGGTGTGCCGCGAAGACGTCTTTCACGACGGCGAATTGCTCTCGGAGCGTCTGTAGGTACGAGTCTTTGACGGCTCCGTATTTCTGCTCGATACCTGCCGCGTCCTGAGGCTTCTCTGCAACCTCTTCCAAGAGCGCAGCCGCGTCATCCCGCAACACGGCGATTCGGCGCCCGTTCTCGACGAATTGGTCCGTCAGAGGGGCCAGCTGAAGGGAGCTGGAGTAGTATTGCTCTACCGCCCCCAGGCTCTTATGGATATTGTAGCCCGTCTGGAAAATCCTCTTCTCGTCGGGTGTCATCCCCATAAGGTTGCCCATCATCACGTTTATCTGGGCATCGAATTGCGTCCGACGGTTCCTCGCCGCCGAGCTCTCTCTGACCGTCCTGATTCCATTTTGAGCGTGGCGATCAAGGACCACAACGTGCATCACCCCCTCTCTGAGAGCTCCGATTTGCAGCAGAGGCGTCCCTAGATTCGGCAGTAGCTGCCAGAAGTCCTCGTTGTGTATAGCTTCGAAGAAGCTCACGGAGACTGGATAGGCACAAACCGCGGTGTCCAAGGCAGCCGATTGCAGGACCGCCGAGCCACTGTTCTTCCTCGCTATATCGTTGGTCGTCGGGAAGCCGGGCTCGACCCAGTAGCCGAAGTTGATATGTGGCTTCTTCCACATCGGTTTGAGGTGCCCACCGAGAGCGCGGCCTTCCATCGCGAAGCCGAGTTCCATTATCTGGTCGGTCATGACATACGGCTTGGGAGGTCAGCTGTGTGGTTTTTCTGTCTGCTCTCTGTGGACGGGACACCTTACTTCGATGCGTGCGTGCAGTGCGATGCCAGTCTCCCGTCGTGTTTTCCTGGCGTGAAGCACAATCCAGAGGGCGTGGATACTGCATACCAAGTCAGCCATCATCACTATGCCCCCATGGAAAGATGAAAGGCGCACGTACCTCTCATGAACCAGCGTGGTTGCAATCCAATACTGCAACCCAAGCCTCTCGGCGTCATTCAGCCTGTCCCCAAGTAAAGGAGCCACAATCTCAAAGTCGATGAACGTGTAGATCCCATTCGATACCTTGTCCATGTTCGACTCGTCACCTTCGATATCACTCACGTTACCTTCGGTCCAGGCATCGGTGCCGTCTCGGTAAGGCGTTCCCGGCGCTGCTTCCTCGCTGTCCTTGAACGGATCATCGCTGGACGTTTTGAACGCTATGGTGAGTAGCTGCTGCAGGTGTTTGTACAGCGCTATGCGTTCGCCCCTCAGCTGGTCCTGCCTCTCTGGGCTGATGAAGCCCCCCATACCAAGAGACGTCAGCTCGAGCGGACGCTGACGATCCGGCCGGTTGGTAGTCCACCTCGGTACCCGCTTCCTCGCGATGGGTTTCTGATCTCCTATGATGAGATGGTTTATCTGGCGCGCATGCAGGTCAGTATCGTATCGTACCGTATCGTATCTGTATCGGATTTGTATTGTTCCACGATGTCTCCAGAAGGAGAGAGTTACGATGCACAATATCTATCCTATCCACTACTCACAAATTCAACCACGTAGACATTCTCGTCGAGCAGTTTCGAGGCCATGGTGATGCACTCCTGGACAGCTGCCCACACGTCCTCGTCGCTACCCACCCACCGTCCAGACCGGGTGCCAGCTCGGCGGTAGGTCTTGACCTCCCCGCCGCCATCGTACCAATTCCCGCGACTCCAGAACGGGACCGCAGAGCCTTTGATATCGGGCCTTCTCAGTCTCCGTTCACTGATCGCGTCCAGGTCCTTCAGCTGCTGCGTGGTATAGTCGAACAGGATGCTCTTCTGGAACTGCTCCGCGTCCCGGAGCGCGCCGGGGAGCTGGGTATTGAAACCTCGGAACACGGGCGTGAGGCCGCTCTTTAGTGCTAGCAGTGTGGTGAAGTCGTGGTTGATGCCGTACTTCCCGGCATATTGTGTTAGCGGCGTGGTCATGATGGATATATCCCAGAATTGATGGGCTGTAACAACCCAAAAAAGAAAAAAGAAAGAAGTATTTCAGCAAGTGATTGTTGTGTTATACGAAGTACACCCGTCCTTGTTGGTTGCACGGATCGTAACAAAGGGGCGTTGGATTCGGCTTCCACAACAAAGAACTTGCGCTTTTGTGGCTCCGCTGCAATATCCATATAAGATTGCATTTGGCGCGACTTGGATTTCCTTTTTTTTTTTTTTTCCTTTGTTGCGTCAAGTCTTTTCGGGGGGTGAAGACTTCTCACTGCAAGCCAATCCACCGGACAGATGTTTGTTGACTTTGAAAATCTCTAGCGAGGGAAGCGTGCCCATCTCCAACTAACACCTAGGGGGGTTCTCGAAGCCTGACTCACCAGAAAAGTGACTGTGAATCTAAGCTGCAATCCCACACCCACCCTCCCCTCCTTCTCGTACCCGCTATCGTGATTCACCAGTAGTAGCACTGCAGCAACAACAAATGCCCCCCCCCCCTCCCCTCCCCCAAAGAGCCTTCAAACTTCGAGTCGCGTCCATACTTACTGTAGCCCGATTCTCTCACCCAAGCAACAGGTTCATAGGTTCATATATAAATCCATCCATACAGATATATAATATATTGGCACAATGAAGCCTTCCCCTTCCTCACTCCCAAGTTCCCTCCACATAAGACCTCCTGGCCAACAACAGCAACAACAACCGACCTCGGCCCCGCAGCCGCCGAGGTTCAACTTTCGTCGAGTGCTCTCCGATGTAGACATCTCGAACTCAGGTCCTAGCGAGCGAGCAGCACAGGCGAGCAGCAGAGGCCGGACCGCTGTGGAGCGGTGGCTCGATGATATAGAGAGAGAGGGATGTCCGCCTTTCGGTGGCCCAGATGAGGAGGAGGAGGTGCATGTGGGCTATTTCCCTCCGATCGTCTAGTCGTAAGTGCGCGCGAACCAGGGGATAGGGAGGCAAAAGATAGTGTATACATACATACCTACCTACATATATATATATATATATATTTATTGAAACGAGTACAAGTTCGCGTGGACCTATCTCTCTATACGATAGGAGAGTTTTGAATGACTGAGTGCAGAAGACATCCAAGGAGAGAAAAAAAAGCAACCACGTTTTCTATTATCGGACAATTGATATTTATATGATGAATGCAGGCGTTTGAAAATGAGAGACAAAAAAAAAAACAACCTCTTTTTTTTAACTTCTATTTCGAGAGGTTGAAACCGGCTTATCTCCCGTGGCTTGTCGCAGGTTTCATTCGTGCACTTACCCTGAGACGAGGTGATCATGCTCAAGCTCAACGAGACCACGGAAATCAACAAAGACAAGAGAAAATATAAAAAAAGGGGGCGGGGGATCCCCTCTAAGCGAGCCCAGCCCAGCCCAGCCCAGCCCAGCCCGGCCCGCCTATGACGGTGATCGCCGGCGTTGCTATGGGGAGTCCGAGAGCTCTCTCTCTCTCCCTCGAACCGTCGACTCTCCAAAAGCAGATAAATGAATACACCCAGCACCCAACACCCAACTCTCACGTCCCCTATCAATCCTCTTTCATCAGACACGCCGAACACGCATACCACACAAGCAAAAAGCCCGTCCAGCCTTTATACACAGCAGGTAAAAAAAAAAAAAAAGATAGAAGTCCCTCCCGAACACCATGGCCGACGAAAGCCCCCGCAGCGCCGTCATCGACGAGACGTCCATCTCCCCCGTCCGCCCCAACAACCTGGTGCGCCAGAACTCGCTGGAGAAGCACCTGCAGCAGCGCCCGGATCCGCAGGAGCTGAAGGATCGCCACATCCTGCTGGATACGAGTGCCGCTCCGTAAGTACCTCCCTCCCTCTCTCTCTCTCTCTCTCCCTCTCTCGCGGGAGCCTGGCAGATGGGCTGGATGGAAGGCTGACCAGCGGGCGTACAAAACAGAGCACTGCAATCCGCAGCCCACGACCTCGAGCGCCAGCGCGCAACGGATAGCCTGAAGAAAGGTCTCGAGAAGCGCCCGCAGCGTGAGGATCTCGTGGAGCGTACGTCTTCTTCTCTCCTCTGGTCGCATCTGATCGGATCCCCGCCCGCTACTTGATACGATAGCCCTCCTGACGTCGGCGCGATGCGCGCGCGCGCGGCATGGGGGTTTCCTTCTCCTTCTTCTTCTTCTTCTTCTTCTTCTTCTTCTTCTTTATCTGGGAGGCGTTGGCTGACTGGGCTTGACTTGCCACAGGTAACATCCTCCCCGACTCGACCGCCGCCCCAGCCATCGTGGGCCAGCAGCGCGAACTCGAGAAGAACATGCTGGCCGATAGCCTGAACGAGAAGATCCTGCACCGTCCCAAGCCAGCCGACCTCATCAAGGAGGGCATCTTGATCGAGGACCCGACGACGATGGAGCTGGACCAGGCGGCGAGGGATAAGTTGTACGAGGAGCGCATGGAGGACGAGTATGCGAAGCGGGAGGGCGGTGCTTGATTTGATCGTGCCTGGGAAACAATGGCTGGCGTACAAACCAATTCAGAGACTCTGGGAGGAACATTTTCGAGAAGGGATTCTTTTGCGGGCGAATGATGATACGATAAGACGATACATACCTGTTGCGTGTGCATTGTAAGGACAAATCCGATTTGATTTTTTCGTCTTTGTGGACACGCTTTCTTTTCATTACACGTACGCTATGCAACATACCTATGCACTATCATGAGCTCCCATCTGCCGTGATATCATCCAAAATTCAGACGCCTTTGCTTAGGATCTCCGGGCACGCCAGCCCTCCACTTATCATTCCCAATTCTAGCCTTCTTCGCGGCTGGCGTGTGCTCCTTCGGCTGAGTCTCCGAAGTCTCATGCACCGCGTCCCTGATTGTCTGCCTCGAAAGACAGAGATCAATATGCTCGTTGAACTCCTTCTCGCGAGCAGCCTGCGGCCGCATGCAAATCGGACAGTCCCACCACTCCTCGCCGGGCTCATCTTCCTTCTTCGGATTCGGGACGATCTCTTTCCCGTGGTGCCTTCTCTTATCCAGTTCCTGGCTCAGGCTTTCCAATTCTTGGATCTCGTCTTCGCGTTCCTGGCGCTCGGCGTCTTCAAAGAGTAGCTCGTCGGGCCAAGCCTCCCACTGCTCGCTATCACCTGGAAGGGTCTCCTCTGCTCTTCTTTTGGTGGTGTTTGATGGGCTGTCGGCTGGCTCACCGGGTCGCGTTTTGAAGCCAAAGAAGGCCCTGGTGTCGGGTTTCTTCATGCTGACCAGATGCGTGCAGCGGAGGCCCATGAGGCGCAACCGCAGGCCTGGAAATTCCTGCTCTAGCTTGGTCAACATGGGAACGCCGTAATTGTACAGATCTTCTGCCAAGTAGACAGCTTTCGGCGGGACTACTTGACGCGTAAATACTTCGTACGTGTGTAGCTTGACTTTGAGGCACAGCGTGCGTCCCTTGAACTGTGTGCGGATCATATCCTTCTCCAGCTCCTCGGCCGTTGCTCGAAGTTTCTCCCGAAGCTCGGTTGGCTTGGACATCTCTCCGAATGTGCTCTCGGTCCCCACGCTTTTCCTCTCATAATCTTCTGCAGGTTGGATTCGTGTCCTTCCCAATCCCAGATAGCATTGCATCAAAAATCCAAAAGCCTTCTCTCCAAACAGCTTCGACAGGTATTGCCGATATGTATAGATGTCGCCACACGTCTTGATCCCAACAGCATCCAACTCTCTTTCGAACACGCGACCAATACCATTGACCTTTCGGGTAGGCAGATCTCGCATGAATGCCATGATAGCACTCCGCTCAATAGGTAGCTGGAATTGTCCATTGGGCTTGTTCAGGTTCGAGCAAATTTTCGCCAACTTCGCATTTGCAGCGATGCCCGCCGATATCGTAATCTTGGTCTTTTCGTGGACTTCCCGTCTCAGCTGCTGAACGGCATCCTCTGGGCTCATGTCGTTCTTCTGACAATATTCCGTGATGTTGAGATATGCTTCGTCGATACTCGCACTCTCGAATCGCGGGTCATAATCAACAATGATCTCGCGAACCTCCTGTGCTTTCGCCGTGTACTTGTCGAAGTTCAGAGGGATCTGGATAAGCTGCGGGCACAGCTTCTTCGCCACGAAGCCAGCCATCCCACTCCGGCACCCGAACTTCCGGGCGTGGTAGTTACATGTCGTGAGGACGCCTTTCCCTACCGAAAAGGGCAGATCTTTGAGTTCTGGCCGATCGAGCTGCTCCACAGCTGCGTAGAAAGCATCGCAGTCGATATGCACCACAACCTGTGACAAGTCCCGCGACAGTTCTAGTTCTGCAATGTAGTCGTCTGCTTTCCGTCGATCGGAGGCCAGGTCTAGCCTCTCGAGTTGTTTCTTCTTCGCGAGGATCCGCTCGATTTTCTGGGTGAGGTTCTTGTCTCGGGCCTCTTCGTTGTTGAAGTATTTGGATCCTTTGGACGCGTTGTAGATTATCTCGGAGACCTGAAGAGCGATAAGCACTTGCATATTTACGCTTTCGGGGTAGACTTGCCTTCTGCTGGTCTACGTTGTCCTGACCTGACTTGGTGAGCGAGGGGCCCAAGAGGGAGTATTTCAAGGTGTCATGCTCTTTCACAAGTTTCGGCTCCAGAGGCGGCTCTGCCGTCATCTTGCAGTCATTGAGATAGGCCCCGGCATGTCTTGCGGGAACTTCTTGCCGGTAAGTTTATCCGTCATCTGGAGTTGTGGCTCTGTTGTGGTCGGATGTAGATCTGGATCTTGACGCGACGTTATCACGTCCTCACATGATGACGGCTATCCTCGTTGCGATCGAAGTCCAAGCACTGAATGAATCCCAAGCGAGTCACGTTAGGCTTCCACTGTGATGGCCTGAGGCTGTCAGGCCTGTTGGGAGCACGTGCACGCTAAGGGAGGTACATAGACTTCTCCCACCAAAGAGAACTTAGAAATATCATCCTCTCCACACAACACGGCCCCCCCCCTACCACTGAAGTAGTGACCTACGCAGCGACCGACCTGACAATCCTTTGATTCGCAGACAAAGAGCCTAAAACAATACACTAAGAACACAACTATTAAAGAAACAACTTCAGCTCCACCCTCCCCCTCCGAAGAGTTCATCGACAAATCACCGCTTTACTAGCACCTTAACCAAAACCACCTCAACTAAAACCTACGGACCTACAAAAGAAACCACGACTTACAACTAGATAAATGAATGAGGAAAGAACAAAAGAACTCCACTTCGGCTTACCTTTTTTAACAGACTCGGAAAGGAAATACGAAAAGAAAGTCCATCACTTTTAGCACTCACCACTAATACCTTTATTAGAAGAGAGGAGTTCACTTTCAACAGCTTCGATACTTTCCACTTCCGAACAATAAGCATAGCACAAGCTGATCACTGACCTTCTCTTACGAACATATCCATAGTTAGCAAGATTAATAACCTCACTACCACAACTATTAGACACTAAGACTTAATCACCGCCTTTTAACCTTCAAGACCGACCAAGTGTTAAGTTCGTGCCCAAGATCGACATAAAGATTTACGACACAGATGCCCTTGTAAGGACCGAGCAACAACAAGATATTCAAGCAACTAATCAATTGCAGAACCATTGTCTTACCCCCCCTTTTATTACCACTATACCCAGACCTAAGGCAACGGACAGGATATCAAACTCAAGGATGCCGAGGTTCGACCGTTATAAGGACTACGATAAAGAGATGCCGGCTGAGCTGTAGCTAGACCGATTGGACTACGATTTCGAAGTCGATGGCTCCGACAACCCTTCTTCTTTAACGTACTTTAAAGCAATCTCAATCTTGCTAACAAAAGAAGCTAGCAAGAAGTTCAGATCTAATATAAGAATAAGATACATCATGACCAACCGCACCATAGCAACAGAAAAAGAGAAAGCTAAAGTAATAGAATAGCTGAAGACGCAATTTCTTAATAATAAAGAACTGATAAAAGAGCAAGACGTGATCGCCGAAGTCTTTAATCTATAACAAAGACCATAAGAAAGTCTCGCATCTTATTATTCACGAACGGTCGCGCTGTTAAAAAAGACTAAAGGAAGAGATCTAGAAAAGAACGAAGCATTATCAATAATGACGAATCAGTCTGATTCGGACAAGTATATACTTAAGTTTATTACGTCGGCCTTTATTAAAAGAGTTACAAACGACAAGCTTCGGACATTAGCTTTAACTAACAATGCCTTGCTCTTGCTTTGCTTATAAAAGGCATACGAAACTCTCGTTCTCTCTTAGAGTGCACTTAAAGCATAAAAGAAGATTGAGTCGGATATAAAAAAGATTAAAATGTACGAAAGAATGCAAAAGTATGTCGAGCACTATGCCGGAGTCCTAGCATAAGTAGCTTTAACATCCTTTCAAGACACCTTATACGTCGCCGCCTTATCAGGCTCCAACCCAAGACTGCCCGCTCAACTTGTAAAGCTAACTTAACGCATCTTAGAACCAAAACAAAATAAGAACTTAACAATTCCATAGCAGAATGCCCTTTCTCTTTAAGCACAAAGACAAAGTAGATATTAAAGAAACAATTAAAGACCGAACTACTAAAGCGAGTATATAAACTCCTAGACTCAAAGCAACCCAACTATTAACAGACAAATTGGACAGCAACTGCCTTTACGCTTACCACTTCTAAACGACCCGCCTTTTGTACTACTTCGACCAGCATCTAAATCCAAAAACCAGTTCATTAATAAATCGAAGATCTATAACAGATCGAAAGATAGACCCTTATGCATAAGCTATAGACAGACTAGCTACTTAAAGACAGCTTACTTTAATGCTCAACTCTAAGACTAAGAAAAGGCTTATCTTAAAAGAATCTGCTACCTAAAAAAGACGGTCACAGCACACCATCTTAAGATCATCAGCGAAAAGCTATCTTTGTCCAGCTCAAGCTTTAATGCCTCTACTTCAAGAATAAATACACTAACAAGCATTATAAGCATGTCTTTCTAATAGTACACGGACAGCTACAAGACAGCTTCAGTAAAAGAGATACTCGACGAGACTATTAAGACTAACACCGAGTGCAAGATAAAAAGCGTCGGAGATCTTAAATACAAAATAGCTATTTCAAATAAAAAGGACGCTACGAATGTCAATGTGAAGATAGCAAATAATAGATCGAAGAAGAGACAAAGAGTAATAAGAGCATCAAACGACACAAACACTATCGAGGTCGTCAAGCAGAACGCCAAGAAGCCAGCACCGAAAAAAGCTCTTACGAAAGATAAAGTAAAGATAAGAAACAAGAAATTAAGACAGTTAAAAGAGATCGTAAGCCGCGAAAAGAAAAGACCGATAGACTACGGCGATCTGGCGGCGAAATTCGAGATGACTATCAACCTTTTAAAGCTCTTTTAGTTATCATTAAAGGTATTTAAACAATTCCGGAAGTTGTTTACAAAAAAGAATGTGAAGAAAAGGAAATCGCAAACGATATTAGCGGCCGAGAGCCAAGCAAACCTCAAATCGATACTATCTTAGATCTGCTCGTATATACACTCCGACGAAAAGGCTTAGAGAGTGGTATTATGCATACGCACAAAGATAAAAAAGAAGACAATTAAGATAGAGTTGCTTATAAAGATAACTGCGGTAGATCAAGGTTCTAATATCGTATTAATGTCCTTCAGCCTTGCGAAAAAGCTGAATCTGAAGTCCAAATCATTAGCATCAGCAAACTACGAAGGAGTTAGCTTCGGCACAGTAGACGGAAAGGTCCACGATTTAACAAAATTCGTTACGATCGAGATAAGAATAAAAGGAATATAAAAACAAGTCGATGTTTTCGTCAAAGAGGACGCAAGAGTGAAGGACACAGAATTGAGCTTGCTATTAAGTTTGACGTAAATGCATATAATAAACGCTAAGTTAGAGATTCGAGCTAAGAAGCTCACAATCGGTAGCAACGTGCTAAGAGAGAAGCAAGTGGTGATCTAATGCTCCTTTTTCGGACTATTAAAAAGGATTAACCTAGTTTTACAGCTTAAAAAGGAATCCAAGAAGTCTTTCGACAACTTAATAGTAAAGTTCGAACTATTAGAGTCAGATCTCTTTACGATAGACACGGAACATAAGTTAGACTCAGACAACTTAAACGATTCGAAAGACTCGGAAAACTAAATTACTTAAGCCGCTTTAGCGATAGCGTAAAACTCATTTAACGAAAAGGAGTTCACCTTCGAACCAAGAAAACCCTTTCCAAGCAACCTTCTCAGCTTGAACAATACAACGACAATCCCATAACACAAGGAACCTTAATCCTAGTCTCAACACAGTGCTACCAGACACTACTTAAGGAATTCACCCTTACACAGATCGATAAAAGAGACTTGTAAACACCACTCTTAAAAACCAAAGCCCTAAGACTTATTAAGACTACGAAGAAGAACACACTAAAGATCTAGTCGAAACTATATAAAGTCCACCTAGCAACAAAGAGCTTTTCGACAGAGAGGAGAGTCACCAGACTACTACGTAAAGACTTAAGATCCTTCGTACTAGAAGAGTAAGCAACAAAATGCGGACTTACCTTTAAAGATAGAATCCTATTAGACAGGTTGAGAAATATCTAAGTTTTGATATACATATACCGAAGAGTGAATAGCGCAAGACTCGATGATTTCCTTTACATAGACCTTATCACTTACCGACATAAGGTTCTTGAAAGAGCTACTCTAGTAGCAGACAACGTTCCGAAACGATACTTACCTATAAAACTAGCATAGCTACATAAGACGATTAAGAAAGGAGTAAAGAATAGTATATTTAAGAGCACAATGCTTGTAAATAAGAAGCTGAGTGACTAAAACAGCTACTCGAACCTGATCTAAAAGTCGGAAGAATCAAAACCCGAGAAAAGTAAGTTCCGAGTCACGTTCGACTACTTAAAGGTGAAGGAAAAGATCTTAAGATGCACATTAGTTAAGCTAAGAGAATGCTACGAGTACTTAAACTATTTTTAATACAAAGTGTTTTCTTAAATAGATCTTAAACACGAGTACTAGTCGGTGTCTATCTATTTCGACGACCGCTATATCTACGCTTTTTCTATATCAAGTCACCTTTAATTGCAACCAACTCGGATAACACAAAGAGAAAGAAGCTCGGCCTTTATATTTAACGAATTAATGAAAACTATACTCGGAAAGATACTAAAGTCTTAAAGAGTAATAAACGAAGGATTTGACGACTCGGAACCCTCACTTTTCTTTTTTATACTCGACGATAACGAAGCATCTTTACTAAAGCTGAAGTACTATATGGACGACGTTTTCTTAAGAGCAAAGAACTTTAAAAAAGCATTCACCTTTCTGAAACAACACTGGCTACCGCGCTTACTATAGTCGCAATTAAAGCTTACCTTTAAGAAATGTTTCTTATTTATGACTAAGGTTATAGTATTAAGAGTAACATACAAATTAAGTAAAAGAGCAATGATAAAAAAAGAGAGAGCATAAAGCATTAAGGATTAGCTTACCTTTCGCAATACTTAAAAAACAAAACGCTTTCTAAGATCGATCTAGATCACTAGAAATTAAGTCAAAAATTTCGTAAAGATTGCCCGCTTTTTTAATCGGCTTACAAGCGGAGTAGACTAGACGTAAGAAGAAGCAGAATGCATGTCTTTCAACATCTTAAAAGACCTTTGCAGCAGAGCTTTAAAACGATTCGGTTATATACTTAACAAACCGGTGCTAATATACATAGATGCGAGTGCTTATGCTAAAAGATGCTGCATCACTTAAACACAAGACAACGGAGACGAAGCACCTTTGCTATTTGACAGCTTCACTTTGACGAAAACACAACGTTAATATAAGACATATAAAAGAGAGCTGCTAGTGATGGTCGAATTCTGCTATAAATACAGCTATATGTTAAAATGCGATAAGGCAAGCACAGTGTTTACCGATTACAAACTACTGACACACTTCTTAAACTTTAAGTCAGCATAAAAAAGGATCTACGCAAGATAGGCTTGCGAGCTGAAGAACCTTAACATAACGATACAATACATCGAAGGCTATAGAAACCAAGTTGCCGACGCTTTATTTAAAACGATCTTCTTAAGAAATGATTATCAAGGTTTAAAATTCGAAAGGTTCGAGACGATCTCGAAGATAAACAAAGATAGAGTTTAGATCTGGAAAGACGGGAAAAAAGAGTATAAGCAGCTGCTAAAAGAAGTAGAAAACTTATTAAAAGACTTAAAACTAGAGAAGGTCAACGCAATAAGACATATGCTAAAACCTAAGTCTACTTTACAATTATCCGGAAGAGCTTAAAGAGACGTCAAGTTTGTATTAGCTCTTTATCGAGCAAAAGGACCGAGATACGTTGCTAAGTTAGAACCGATATTAAGAAAAGAGATCACGATGTCAAACCACTTGCAATCGATGCTTACTCAAACCAACACTATGCTTACTTATCTTTTAAAGACACTAAACATAATTCTTTCTCGAGAAAAAGCTTACCGACAATGCTTTTAATATATAGATATCTTCAACTTAATTGCTTACAGCATCTTTCTTATAGACTCGGACAAAGTCAAGCAAAAGAGATTGCAAACGAAAGCGAGCTTTTACAAGTAAAAAGAAGAAACATTATAATACTATTAAAAAGAAATGTAAAGAACATGTCTAACGCTTAAAGACATTAAGAAAGCGCTTCGGACGGCTTATAACTAAAGAAGTCACTTCGCTATCACTATCACTATAAAGAAGTTGAGAAACGTATAATAACTTACCATAATTAAAGACGTATACTTGTATATCTTAAGATGCTTGGACTGCGCGAAGCACGGTACCGCTATAAGATCTTAACCACTATCTAGTATAGTGGTCTCGAGACCAATAGAACTTTTTAAAGCAGACTTCTGCGGACCCTTCTTAAGAGTACCAGAAACATTTCGGTTCCTTTTGATTATTATAAACTACTTCTCGAGATTCATTTAAGCGTTCTTTTGTATCGCACCCGATTCAGAAAACGTTATACGCTATCTTACAAAGCTGTTCGACCAAGATAAAACGCTAATCGGATTCTATATCGACTCCGGTAGCTACTTTAGCGACACAATTCGGAATTTTATAAGCAAAAAAAGAATCTTGTAGACTAATTCCTTATCAGCATCGAAAAAGTCAACAAGCATAGCGAAGAAAGCGGTCGATATAATGCAAAAAGCGATAGCGAAGATTAAAAGAGCATTCGAAGATAAGTTCAAAGAAGTGATGTTCGAGACGAACGCGAAAGAGATCTTTCATTTAAAGTACTCACTATTCAAGATCTACCGAAGACACACTCTTAAAGCAGCAATAGACTTAGCCTTTCTAGCGTATTATGCGAAGATCATCCACGAGACACTCTTAGACAAAGGGTTCTTAAACGAATTATAAAAAGCAGACTTTGCAAAAACAAAAGATTAAAGGAACGCCGTCTTAAAACACATCGCGGAACACGAGATCATCAAGCAAAACGTTCGAAAGAGCTTTAAAAAGAAAGAACCATTCTCTTAGAAGGTCAAGAGCTTACTACCAGGATCTCTTATAATGCTGTACGACTAAAGAACAGCTAGGCAGAAACTTAGACCATCTTAGAAAAGCTTATTCAAGGTATCAAGCTTAAAAGGTGAGCATAAGAGATCATATACCTTAGAACAGATCAATAAGAAAGCGATACTACGACATTTCTATATAAACCAACTAAAGCCGTTTTACTTGCGGACTTCTTACTTGATAACAAAAAAAGAAAAGAGACTGCTAACATACTAGAACTTAAAAGCGAGCACTTCGGAACACTCGCTGCTATCGGAGCTTAAAAGGAAAAGGAAGGAAAAGGAAAAGTTGATTAAAACGATAGCAAGATATTAAAAAAGGTAAAGAGATGAAAAAAAGATTGAGTTTAAAGATTTTAATAAGAGTTATCAAGGAATATCGACATTAACGCAAAGGAAACTAAGAAGCGAGTAAAGAAAGGAACTATAAGAGTTAAGCAACGATACTTTAAAGGAGTTTGGAATTTCTTTAAAAAGAGTAATGAGCATTAAGCACTTAATTAAGAAAGAAGGTCCTCGAGTCGAGAACCTCGTAAGATAAGGTCATGTGATAGCCTAAAGCTGTCAGGCCTGTTAAGAGCACGTGCACGCTAAAGGAAGTACATAGACTTCTCCCACCAAAGAGAACTTAGAAATATCATCCTCTCCACACAACACGGCCCCCCCCCCACCACTGAAGTTCCACCTGTACCAAAGTCCTAAATAAGAATAGACTTATATCATCTTCTACTTACGTAAGACCCTATATGGCTCGCAGATGCAAGCCAACTTGCACCACCAAAATATTCTTGCTTCTTCAAGTTGCGCGTCAAGATGCAAGAATTGAGCAATCTGTATGACTCATGCACGTAAATCTTGTAAAGTGTGCCTCTGACCTTGCAACTTGTAGTTGCACGTTACAAATCGAGGTTGCAATGAAAATCTCTAACTTCTACGTTGCAAGCTAGAGTTGCAAGCTTTTTCTCCTCACCTTTACCTTCCGCTTATCTTAACCACCTTTTTATTCTTTTACAACGCTACTTTTTTTTTTGCAATAATCGTCGGTTACCTTGAATTTAATTTGTACAAAATCCCGCCAGGTCGGCACCACCAAGGCGGGACAGTAACGGTATACCATTTATTGAACCACAACTATTAATATAAAAAATATAAAAAAAATATCTGTATGCTTAAAAAACTTTGCTTTATAAATATATATTAGAAATATCAGAATGCATTTATTTTTGATGATATAATACATTAAAATGTAATGAAAATATAGCTAAAAACTGTCCCGAATAATTCGAATTTACTTGTTTATTGCGAATATCTTAACAACTACTACTTTAATTAAAAAAAAACGTCACATAGATCGAAAACGGAGGATTCAATCTATTATACTACTAAAGGTATCAACTATTAAATAAAAGTTGGTAGTGATGCACGTATTCTTTTGATAGGTTTGAATAAAAGTCCGATTTCGTGTTCCTCGCTTATTCTAGTATATACGCGGCAATTCTAATATATACCTTACGCAATTAAAATCGAAAAGTATACACCAAAAGTACTATTTTTACTACTTTAACTCAACACAATAAAGGAGTAACAACTTGTTATTAGAATTTTGTCAATTGATTAGTTTTAAAATTAATACGGTTCATTTTTTTATACAGAAATAATTACGATATAATTGTTGGTTAATTTTTTATTTATTATAAAGGAGCGAGTTTTACTGTCCCACCTTGGTGGGTGTCCCGCCTTGGTGGTGCCGACTTGCTATAGCAAGTCGGCCAATTCTTTCGAATTAAAATTTAAGGAAACCGACGATTATGTCGATATTTTTATTACTCTACATACACTTTTTCTTTTTCCTGTCTTCGACGTTAAAAGCTGAGGGGGTCGTAAAAGCCGAAGGGATAAGGGTACCATCAATAGCGCGCGCTCTCTTCTTCCGTGCAATACCGTAGGTTCCTTGATAATGTTTTTTTTAGGCTTGGACTTAGGAAGGAGGCTCGCAAGTAGAGCCTCCGTGCTGAGAAACCTCGAGTTTAGAAGGACCGATATGGTAAGGTAGCGTTATTGAGCTTGAGTTTATTATGGAAAAATAATTAGCAGCTGTAATAATAAGTTGAATCCATATCTTACGTAAGTCTTAAGATGCAAATTCCAATTTACTACGTCGCAGGCGTAAGTATTACCCCTCGAGGGTAGGGAAAACAGGGGGTTTAAAGTGGAAACTAAACTTTTAAGGCACCCTCGAGGAGTAATACTTAGGCCTGTACCGTGGTAATTTGCTAGTTGCGAGCTAGTATATAGGCCTTGGAACGTGCAACTTTTATTATCAAATTGAGTTGATCCTCTTCAGGATTAACCAACTCAACTGCCTAGTTGCACGGACGTGCAATCGCGAGCCATACCCACTCGAAGAAAAGTAATTACTACGTAAGTTGGTCATTACAAATTGGAAAGGAAGATTGCAATATTTTAAATAGTTCATATCTACGAAGTAGGATGATCTTCGAGTGCGCTGCCTATTATTAACCGCACGAACATTTATAGTCGACGTAGAAATTTCGAGTACGGACGTTCAAGAAAGAGATATATATTTCTTCCTACACCTGCTGCAGTTTTCATTCATCATCCTCTCCCTTCATAAGCTTGTTTCCTTTGGTCAGCTACAGACACGATGCTACGATTGAAGTCTATGTTCGCGATCTTGCTAGCCTTAAGCTCCCTCTTGGGTAGAGCCCAAGCATTTTGGTGGGAAGAGTGGCTCCAACATATAGTCATCGGCTATACAACAGTTCCCGAAGTAAGTTTCACCTGATTTATATAGCATAAGCTTATACTAATTACGCGAACTAAAGTCCCAAGCTCTGCGCATCAATGAACATAACAAGCCAGTTGTACAAGAATCCGAATACCGTACCCAATTAGGACCTGGCTTGTACATGGGTGGGATCATTTATAGAGATCGTTATCTATTACGCGGAGCTAACAATCTAAATAGTAAACAGAGTTGGTAGCTGGAAGGGTGATGAAGGGAGTTGGTATTGTGCTATTAAAGCGAGAAATTGGAAGATGAAAATGATCGGCAAAGCTTTCGTCCCTAAAACTTTTATGGGAACTACCGTCAATGGTATTGAGCAAACCCAATTATGGGGTGCAGACGAAGAAGTCATCGTGGAATACATTCGGAACAAGCTAGGGATGTCACACCCGGCGAACG
The DNA here is from genome assembly GCF_022702325.1 of Drepanopeziza brunnea f. sp. 'multigermtubi'. NCBI lineage: Eukaryota > Fungi > Ascomycota > Leotiomycetes > Helotiales > Drepanopezizaceae > Drepanopeziza > Drepanopeziza brunnea. The sequence continues at coordinate 658,482 of NW_027094071.1, read as the reverse complement.
CGCTACGACTTTCCTGGGTTTTGGGTATAAAGTGGCAGCTGCAAATGGCTATTCCAAAGAAAGTGGTAGATGAGGATAAATTGGACTTATGGGCCCAATGCTTTAGAACAGAAGCTGAGCTGTACGCTTTTTCGAACAAAGTTATTGATTTTGAGGCTTGGACCATTGCAGGAGATCCTGGATGGCCGACCTCCATTCTTCCAGAAAGACCTAGACAAGCCGACGACGACCTACAATCAGAAGGGAGTGGCTCATCAGTTGTATATTAGAACTCATATGATCTGCTGCCATTCTACCTATTTCGCCGACTCGGCTGCTTCTTCCATCGCAGCTTTGGGAACAACTGCGTGCCAATATTTCCTTTTAATCTCGCATAAAATCACAGGTCAACAGAGAGTAAATGAGAGGAAGGATGAGGAGGAAGATTCCTAGAACGATATTTAGCCCCCGCCAATTGAATGCTATGCGGGAAAACGATATTCCGGGACTCAAAAAAATTTAGGGGAGTCAATCGGGAGTTGATGAACGATGACCAGGTTGTTCAAGAACTTCAATCAATCCAGCAATATGAGGGCGCATAGAGCTGTCCGGGCTGCAGCTGTAGCAGAATCTTCAATTTCTTCCCTGAGATATTGTCCGTCGAGGCCGAGATTTC